>NC_141702.1:113917486-114641236 GCF_971803275.1 Cyanistes caeruleus
GATATGTGCAGGAGATAAATGTATTCCACCTGATACACAGGTGACATTAGGTACTTCCTGAGGGTCCTAAAATACTTGGGATATTGAATGTCACATGCTGTTCTGCTCACATACTTTACTCAAATCTGCTTTGTAATATCTTGCAATATATGTCAAGGTGTTGAGGGGAAGAATTGAAGCTTCATGTTTTCTTTATTAGAAAAAGCCCACAAAAGACTAAAATATTTCTGAGCAAGTTATATCTGGTGAGTGGAGAATTGACCTGAATCTGGAATTAGTGGAGGTGAAGATATTAGTTGTAATCTGGTATGGTCTCCATCCTTTTGGACTGCTGTCTTCCAATGCAATGGTACCTCATATTCTATAGTCTTGCTATCTGCAAATTCTTCCCTTGCTTGCTTAAATTTAATCAATCCAGAAATGGATCTGAAACTACTTAAGCTAGCCCTTACTCAGTCCTAATGCCTCAGTGTCTTGGTTTAAAAGCCAGGTGTCTGCCAAGGAAGGTGGGAACCTTCCTTTTTCTCCAGATGGTTATTACTTTCAAATTACAGGGCTTTCAGGCAAAGATAGGGAAAAAGAATAGCAGTTCTTTACTAGAGTATGCAGATATATATATATGTATGTATATAATAGTATATAGTAAAATATGTAACTAGGCAAACAGCGGAACCACAAAGGCAGTCCCAGGCTCTCCCGGCCGCGGGCGCTTTCCCCTGGCTGCAGTTCCGCTCGCAGCCGCCAGGGGCGCTGGTGGCTCCCGGCCGGGCAGGGCGGGTGCGATGGTTCCCCCGCGCCGCCAGGGGGCGCTGTGCCGCCAGCTCGGCCGCGTTCCCTCACACGGGAATGGCGGCTCCAGCGACAGAGAAAAGGGGAGTTGGCTCCCTTTGCAAAACACACAGGGAGCAGCCGGTCCCAGAGCCATTCCATGTGGCGAGCTGGACTGTAGCAGTAACTTCTGAGCAGGGGGCTGGAACTGCAGAGGCATGCAGACCCAGGGTGGCAAACAAAATGTAATGAAAACCTTGAAGCAGTGGCAGGAACAGCAGGTCTGGGCAGACAGGGGGTGTCGAGTTAAAGTGTAGCACAAAAAAACCCCAAAACAGCAGAAAGCATGGCATTGGGCAGTGGCAGCCAGACTCCTGCAAACAGCCAGAAGATATTGCCTCTGGAGAGGGGGAGAGTCCGGGTTTCCCCTGAGGCACCTAAGCAGGTGGTAAGGGAGGGATCCAGTGAGATTGGGTAGTGAAAAGGTCTCAGTTCAATGGCCCTCTTGTGAGCAGAGGCTTATGCAAGGTAAGGAGAAGCAGTGAAGGGCAAAACTCAGCAGTAGCATTGAATTCTTCCTGCAGCCACAGTCCAGCACCAAGACCATAACCATCTCTCCTTTGGTCTGAGAGAGAGAGAGAAAAAGAGAGAGCTGAAGCTCTGAAGCTAGCCCCAGGCTCCTAGTCAAGTCTCAAAGTATCTCTGCACTTCCCAAGAGAAAACCCCCCAGCTAAGAGACTGCAGCCAACTGCACACCTTCCCCCCCTCTTCCCCATTGTGGCCACATCTTTTATCTCTCTTAAGTATCATCATTCCCATCTTTTAGGCAACAAATGGGAGAAAAATTCCCTGTGCCTTAGGTAGGCCCCAGAGGGAAAGGTAGATGGTTTAAGTGGAAGACATAAGGGGGAAGCTTAACTGTGGTGAACTGACTTGTGACCTGCAGGGCTGAGCTGTACTTGCCGACTGTAGGAGGAGCCTGCTGGGATCACTGCCTCCAGAACACCTCAGTTTGGATGGTTTGAATATGTCTTGGCATGTAATGTTAGGATATTTCACATAAGAAAACCAGTTCCCTTGGAACTCAGTTTGTAAATGAATTTTCTGTGTTGTGGTTGATGGCTGTCCTTGTCTTCCATACCTGACCCAGATAATCCAGTCCTGGGTGGTGATTGAGATGTGATGCATGTCCTGGATAAGGCAGAGCTGGCTTAGCTTGCAGTCCTTTTCCTAAGAGTTTCCATCTTCTGCATTCCAATACTAACTTACCTCCCTATACAGTGTCTTAATTCTTCTTTGCCAGTAAAAAACCAAAAAATTAAAAAAAGAAAAAAAAAAATCACAAGGAAGAAGCAGATCCAATGTAAAGTTTGAATCCTGTTTTTCTTGGTAACTTGGATATTTTCTAACCACGTTCTGTACAAAACATGTCTCTAGACAGGGCCTTTTGCCAACCTGAAGTCTCTGTGGGACACCACCATTTGTCAGTGCCATTTCAGCCCAGCTTTATTTTTGGCAGTAGGATGTAGTTAGACACAATAGCCAGCACTTCTGCAGTATTTGGTATTTTGCAAAAACACCTTGGAAGGATTTTTTTTCTTTTCAACACATCAATGGAAATGTCCGAAATAGAGAAAGTTGATTAATTTGGAGAAGGATCTCCAAGTGTTGATTTTCCTTTGCATATGCCCAACAATTTCTTTTTAGGAACAAATGCCCTCCCATTTCTGCATCCCAGCAGGTTGTCTTTGCATGCCTTGTCGTTTAATCAGATCCTTGTTTTTGTGATCACAGATTGGAACCGAATCGTGTGCCTCTCAGCTCGCTTTGGGGGAGAGTCTTTCCTGGGAAGAGCTGACTTTGCAAATACCTAATTACAACATAATGTGATCTTTTAGAGTCAGGGAATATGCTTCGATCTGTCTGGCTTTGGGGTTTTTTTTTGGTTAACAGATTTGTATCCTATAGAAAGATCTGTGATACCTGTGTATACTTTGCTCTCTGGATAATTCAAATCAAGATCTGATTTAAAGCCTGCAGCACTTAACACTAGTCAACAAAATAATTATGTGATTGGTGCTGGGAGGAACTAGCGTCTATATTAAAGGGAGAGAGGAGACTATGTTAGAAGTTAGATGAGCAAGTTAATTAGCCCTGCCTCTGTCACCAATGACCTTCTGTGACCTTGTGGTAAAGCTTTTGACTGTCAGATTGACATGTAGGTCTTGAAAAGGTGGTATTGCTTCACAGAGAAGAAGCTATTGCCTAAAAAAGTCCCCAAAGCCTTGTAAGGTTTATCTTATTAAACTTTCTGGTGCCTTCAGCTCTGTCATGTATTAGCAGGCGGTATTTCTAATGCCGATTTAAAAATGTAACTTCTAAAGTATTTTAAGTACTGACTTTTTTCAGGAAATTGCTAGAAATAGTAGTATGAAAGTAAAAGCTTGAAGTGTTTTCACTTTCTGAAAGTACCAGAGTTGATGGGTGTTTAAACACACCACATTTTAATGAAAAAATCCAATTCTTGCTAAGCTCTGCTATTGGTCTCTGAGGCTATCACTGTTAGTAATGGATTAGGGGAACAATGTCACTGAACTGAATTCCCCTTTAATATGCCACAATTGAAAGGATGATAAGAAGACTTTCACATTTCAGAAAGCTTTTTGATTGTAGTAACTTTAATAACTTTAAATTAAGTTATGGCTTTACATTAAAATGTATAAAATTATGAAGTTCCCACATCGCAAAGTAGCGCAGAAATGGTTAGAATGACTTTGTTGTGCTGATGAATTGAGCACAAGATGAACACTGGCCTACTTCTAAAAAGGTGAACCCTATTAAAAGGGTATTTAATAAGCTTTTTAAATGGTTTCCATTTTGCTATTTGCATAATTAAAAGGGAGGGAAAACTACTCAGACTAGGTTAAGAAAGAAGAGCCTTTGTGCCTCATACCACTTTTTCCAGTTTAGTTTCATTTGCAAAGTTAAAACTTGAAGGTACGGTCATCATAAATTTTAAGTTAGAGGGCTTGAAGTTTGTATTGCCTTCGGAGAGGGCAAACACCACTGCTTTTCCTATTCTGGATTAGTTTTTAACCTGGTTTTCTATCCTTGTTTTGTACATGCAGAGTATTTTCATTCCCTAAACTGGTGTTCCTGAGTGTGTGTTTAGCCAGAACAACCAACATGATTGATGTGTAAGTTTCCCATTTTACATCTCTGCTACAGTGCCACAGACTTGTGCCCTCACACGGAGACGTTTACAAACGTATAATTAGGATATTTTGCAGCAAACCAGCAGCATAGCAGGTCAAATGCTATTAGTGAAATGAAACTCCAAAGTGCATTTGGAAGAACACTGATTACCAGACTAAATAATCCAGAACAAATGGCCAGAGTCTAACAAACAAAAATGAGTAATAAAACCAAGCATGTTGGAATATTTTGGCAGTTAACTAGTTTTTCCTTTCCTAGATAATCATGCAAACCTAGTAGCTGTTACACAATGCTTTGCATGCCAGGGATAATGTTGCTATCAGTAGGAAATCACATCATTAATTTGTATAAAATTTGGACCTGTGAAGGTATCCTGAACTCTCCAGTCTCTCCTAAGAAATTTTTTTTCAAGGACACATCAAAGGAGTTCTGTAAATAGACAGAAATTGTATGTGATGCAGGAAATGGATTTTAATACAAAAGATTTGAAAACATCTCTCCTCCTATCCACTGAGTGCTGGCAAAAGAGAGCCCTTCATGCAGCCTTGCTGGCCAGTCAGTGGCTTCCTGAGCTGCAGTGAAGTCCATGCTGAATCCCTTCTGTATCTCTAAGGAGCTTTCTGACATTTCTGGCACTTGGTGTTGATGTGCTGCTGCCCTCCCAGCTTGCTGTGACCCTCGTCCTCTCCTTGTGACATCTGAATTTGGGAAGCATCTTTCCATACGTTGCAAGAAGCACTCTTTTTCTCCTCTTTCTTCCACTTTGCTGTCCATTGCAGCCAACAGGACAGAACAGCCTTGCCCTGTAGTGCCCTACCACAGCCCTTTGATCAATGCTTGTGATGTGAGCGCTTCTGCCATCAGTCACAGTTTCCTCACTACAGGGGAACACTCCCAGCCCAGCATCTTTGGGCAGAGCAGCCTGTATTTCAATGAAGCAAGAGCTTCTTTGTGTCAAGGGCACAGCAGCTCTGGGCTATATTAACATATCAGCATTGCAAACAGGGTAAATACAGATCTGGGTTTTAATAGAGGGCTAATTTGTTCAGAGGTGGTTGTTGAAGAGCACATTATGTCAAGCCATATGGCAGGAAACCTTCATACAAAATTAATTCCATCATTATCTGGTAGGGTCTGCTTGTTTCCATTTTCCCAAGGATCTTTTTTGTGTTCAGAGAAAGAACCTGTGATATTCACTCATCAGCTTGGAGCACAGATGTAGAAAAGAAGTTTATCTGCTGTTTGTAGTGTGTCACATAAGTGTATGCTTAGAGCAAAGGGATTTTTTACTTTGCCATTAGAGCTATCATGCCAAAACAATGAGTAATGGCTTTACAGAAAAGGCATGACAGTCAATTATCTGGCCATACATATCCAGGTGAATGCAATAGGTCTTGTGATGTGTCCACTGAGATATTTTGGTACCTTTGAGCCTTTGGTAGTCATAAACTAGAATTATTGCAGTAACTTTTCAGCACAGTGCTAAAATGCTAACAGAATGCTATGTTTTACATTTGATTTTCTACCATATTCATCCTTCAGGAATTACTGGTTTGGGACTTTTTGTAAAGAACTCTCCTTTGAGAACTAATTATGAAAAATGTTTCTCTGTTTCTCACTTTCAATTGCCTGTTAGTCTACTGCAGTTCATCTTGAAGGCATTTTTGTAATGAGTTTTTTTCATGAACTTTAATACAACCTGTGGCAGATCTGAATGAAATAGAAAATGTAACTGCCAAGAAAATAGTTTTTGTCTCCGCTGCTTTTTTTGGTTTGCTTTTTAAAATTTGTTTCCCTTTTTTGTGTAATATTGAAACAGCTGGTTTCTTAAATAGATAGTTGTTGTAGTTTGGAGGAATAATTCTTGAGGAACGAGTGAATAATTAGGACAGTTTCCTGAACAAACCACTTCCTTGACCCCATAGCTGCTGCATTCAAATAACTAAATGTTGTGTTCTTCAGAGGAGAATGTACTTACCTGTCTTGCAAATGTACTTCCCACAGAATCCAAGACTAGTGGATGATTTTCAAGTTATCTCTTTCTGTCTGTAGAAAAGGAGTCTATCCCTGTGCTCCAGATGAGATTTCCCTTGCAGATGTTTGGGTGACACTGGATACATTTGTAGTATCTCTCTGATCAAACCTAGAGTGTTTTGTTCAAAAGTTATATTTACAAGTTATTAAGTCACGCTAAATGAACCCACATATGACGGAAGCTTCATCAGGTTTGTGAAAACTGTGTTAATGCACCTCCCCCAGTTTCTCTAGGTACAAATGTGACTGCAAGTTGCACAGTGGATATATCACAGTGGGGAATATTAACTTATGGGAAGGGAAGGAGATGTCTCCCACATGCTTCTCATTAGTAAGACTTAAAAAAAAAAAAAGGAAATTTTGGGAGAAACTCAATGAAAAGATTCTGGTAGGTTCTGACATAATATGGAATTCATGCAAATCTTTCTGCAGATAGCCTTCATCAAAACAAACCCAAATCAAGGGAAGCATTGTGGAAGCTTCATGAGGGAAATATTTTTAAAGTCCTTTTGTGTCCATATGTAGTGAATATCCTGCAGAATGGAACACAGTACCTGCTATGTTCAGTAATGCTAGACAGTAGTATTAGCATGTCATGATTAGTAGAAGGCATTACATGACTGCAGAATAAATCAGGAAGCATCACACAACCACAGAAAAAGAAAGAGTTGCCAAGCTGGGCGTAAGAAGGAAGTGGGAAATACTTCTTACCTGCTTTTCCTGAGCTTAATAAAGACATTTCAGAAGACTGTTTTATAAATGCATAAATTCTGATGGGTATTGAAAGGACTATTCACAGCCCATGGAAATATTTTTGGGTTTTTTGCTGTTCATTTAATTTTTCAAAATGATTGTAATCAATTTGATCAAGCAAACCTTATGACATTTTACATTTCATTCCACAGAAATACCTCAGGAGCTTTTTCTCTGCAATGCTGAAATCTCCATCGTCTCCACTGAACATTGATAAAGTGGGGCTAACATTGTCAAAATACACCATCTGTGAATTCTCACCCTTCTTCAGGAAAGGTGTTTTTGACTACAGCAGCCATGGGACCAGCTAAGTTTTGGGCCAGGATCCTTATGCTGGAGGAGTACACTTGGAATGGTGCCTTCACTCTTGTGCAAGAGGAATGAGGAAAAGAAAAACAAAATGTGTCTCCTCCGTAACTGGAAAGTTGCATCCAAACAGCGCCAATTAGAGATAGCTACACCCCCATGCTAACCTGTGTCCAGCTCTCAAGGTAGTGCCTGCATTCTCCTGGAATGGGGTATACAGACATTTTTGTGTTTGGTTTGTTAATACTGTACAAAGATTCTGACTCTTGTGATGACTTTGGATCCCTTTCTTGGAAGCAGTGCTTTCTTCCCATTTGCTCAGATAATTTGTTCTGGCTGTTTGAGAGCATCTCATGTTTACCATGGCCGTGTGTCATGCTGACAGAAGGTTTCTGAGCAGTCTTCTGGTTTCTGTCTGAGCTATTCCTTAAAGAATCCTATCCTTTGTTTCCTTATAGCATAGTGTCATGTTTAAGGTAATGATCATACTCCACTGTTGTTTCATTTTCTTTCCCTTCCAGATATACTGTTTAACTATTTGACTGTATAATTGTATAGTTTTTCTCAGAAGAATTAAAGGGCCTGGGTAACTTGAATGCTTACAAAAATATATGCAGCAGAAATAATATCATTTAAACCCTGTCAGAGTCCTCCATGCTTGATTGTTTGGAGGCAGAGCAAATCACTCACCAAAAAAGAAGCAAAGGAAGCAATTGTTGTCAAACAACATGGTCAGCGTCTTTTCAGATTTCGTAGTCATTCAGACTGTAAATGGAAACTCTGCACTGTACAGAGCTTATAGCTATGCATAAAGCTGATGCAAAGTGCTATATATTGTTTTTTAAATAGCTTCTTCACAATAGTTGTAAAACCTGAGGTTTATTTGCATCAGCTAAAATTTATAGGATTTAAATAATACTACTTTAAAATGACTCAGGACTTACTCAGACTTGCACATGTATATACAGGTAGAGCTCCTTTTGTATTGCTGCAGATTCAAAAATATGTATACACTGTGACTGGAATTATGTGTACATGTTAATGTATTATTGGTTGTATAAAAATCAGAATTTAATAACTTCCAGTTATTAAAATGTATAATGAAAGGTAAGTTTTGTGCGCCATTTGTTCAGAGTGTGAATGATTTTTTCTGAGTTGACATCACTGACCACTGGTATGCTGTGGAAATCAAACTATTTCATGTCATTAAAAATTATTATTAAAACCTAAAGTAACAACACTGGTGGCATTTTTATTTCACGACCTAAATTATAGGAAGAGCAGTGTTCTAGATTTAATATGATACATACATCCATGGTCCTGAGGGAGCTGGCCAAGGAAGTGTCTGAGGCACTATCCATCATACTTAAGAAGTGGTGGCACTCTGGTGAAGTTCCCTCTGACTGGAGAAGGGGAAACATAACCCTCATTTTAAAAAGGGAAATGAGGAGGACCCAGGGAACCACAGGCCAGTTGGTTTTACCTTGGTGCCTGGCACAATTATGGAGCAGGTCCTTTTGGAAACTGTGCTAAGGCTCATTGTAAATAATGTGGTAATTGGTGATTGCTAGTAGGCCTTCACTAAAGGTAAATCATGCCTGACAAATTTGGTGGCCTGGGAATACCTTCTAGAGCCCCTTCCCATACTTAAAGGGAGCTTGCAGGAAACCTGGAGAGGGACAAGGGCATGCAGGGATAGTGGTAATGGCCTTAAGCTGTTTTTATTAGATATTAGGAAGAAATTCTTGACTATAAAGGTGGTGACACACAGGCACAAGTTGCACAAAGAAGCTGTGGGTAGCCCCTTCACTGGAGGTGTTCAAGGCCAGGCTGGATGGGGCTGTGAGAAGCCTGATGAGAAACACCAGGGAAGTGTCCCTGCCTGTGGCAGAGGCATTGGAACTAGAGGACTTTTAAGGTCCTTCCAAAACCAGGCCCTTCTGTGATTCTATAATGGTGTGTAAAAATTACTGGGTTCCATTAATAAGCATGCCACAATAAGCATCTCTAATTAAAATATAAAAAGAAAACTAAAAAATATTAGAATGGATGATTTAAATTTTCAGTATTTTTATAATTTTGATTCACTTCAGGGAAAACAAAAGGTAAAATTTCTAAGCCCTATCAGCAGGGTAGGATTTATTGCCTTTGAATATGTCTGACTTACCTGACTCTAATTGACTTAGGTATCTTAATACCTTTGACTGGGAAGCTAAGCATTCCAATCAAACCTGTTGATTCCCAGACTTTTTTTTCAGTAGGTTCTGGATATTCCTGAACTCTCTCATGCACTGGACCACTAACTGCCTGTGCTTGATCACTGACAGGGACCTGACCTTGTGATCCTTGCTCTGCCCAGTGCCTTTATTACACCTCTCCACGCTCTCCCAGGGCTCTCTGTGCACATTTCATCCTCCTGACCACAAGGCTGTGTCTTCCTTCCTTCTTCACTCTGCCATTTGGCTTTGTTTGTGCTTCCCAGATCAGAAATTGGAGGTTGAGTGCTTGCTGGGTTCCTGTGGTGAGCTGAGTAACTGGAGTTTGGTGTTGCAGCAGGTTAATGGTAAGTAGACATGTCTCTCTTTTGCTCTGATGCCCATATAAGTGCTTCAGAGGCAGAAATTTGGGATGATAAATAAATTATCCTAAATCTCACTTCAAAGCCAGTGACTATTCTCTTTCTCCTTTTCCTTTGGCCTGTACCCACTACCATATAATAAAGAATTAATGCTTTGGAGTCTATAGGAAAATGATTTTGCATAACTGTATAACATTATTTCCTGTGTGACACTTCTATGAAAGGACCTAGCAGGCCAAAAAATGGTAAACTTCTTTATCTGTTGCACAGTTAAACCCATTTCCTGGAGTTATCTTGTTGAAAAACTACCAGTGTGCCAAGCAGATCTCCATTGCATCCCATGGTGAATGCTGGTTATGAAAAGGCAAAAGAAAAAAACCAGACTCCTAGAGGTATTTTATGTCACTTTGGATTTGGAGAACCTGTTTAAGAAAAAAGTCAAGTGAAAAATTTGAATATTCTTTGTTTTTACTTGAATTTAAAAGAAGATTTGTACTGGATTCTTGTCTACAGTACAGATTGATTCAGAGAGGACTAGATGCTCCAGTGGTGTCAACCTGCCTATAAAGTGGTTAATTTGTCTAGTTTATCTAACTTACAGTGTTAAATGTGTACATTGCAAATAACAAAGGTCTGTTAATCACTCTGTTTACAATGTCATCAAGTTAAAAGCTACAGTGTTGAGAATGTAAGCATGATATTAGGACCACAACCCCAGGCTGCCAGTTTTTCCCACCATCTTACCTATCTTTCACTCGTATTCAGAGTTTAATCAATGATGGCAAGCTCAGGCTGAGCTAGGAGGCATCTTTGAATAATTACATCGGTAAAAAATATGATGGCTGTTTATAACCTACAGTCTTTAAACCCAGACTTCATGAGAAGTTTTCAATAGAAGCTGAAATGCATGTCGAAATTGCTAGCCATTTTAAAGATGTTCCAATTGCATTTCTCTGTTAAATATCCTCAGGCTCTAAAATTATCCATTAATTTTATTTTCAACATATTGACACTTTCAACAACATTGTGAAAGTTATTTTCAGGCCTGGTATGAGAGGTACTTTTTCAAAGTGCCTCAGTAATTGAGATATGTCCTTAAGTAAAACCTAACTTATGTATCAGTCTATATATATCTGAGGCAAAGTCTGTGTTTAAGTACTTTATTATAATGGGGCTATCACACTTACCCATGCAGCTGAAATCATGCCTCCATTAAAGTCACCAAAACACTTGGCTCATATCCTTGCTGAGCCTACAGCACTTTTTCATCAACAGGATTGCACAAAAAAAGGCCAAAAAGCACACTGGAGATGGTGTTTGGCTTTTTTTTTTCCTGCATAACATAATCAAAATGCAAAGAACTTTGAGGAAAGCATTCTTGTTGGTCTTGACCCTGCTCTCCTTTAACTGGAAGTGCTTTTCCCCTGAATATGCTGCTGCTCGTAGGCAGGAGGTTGAGCAGCCCTCAAAGCACTGCTGATAAATGTCTCCTGGCAATCTCCTTGCTCCTGTAGGTGGGAATAAGAAATAGGTTTGTATTAGACTCTGATAAAGCTTGAAATTGTATATGGTCCCAGCTCACCAAAGCCCCAGAACTGGAAAAAATAAATTATTTTTAACTTTGCAAGTTTCTTGTGTCCACCCCTGGGTTTATTTTCACTGTGTTTCATTAGATTCTGGGGGAAAAAAAAAAAAAAAAAAGTTTGATACGCTAAAGAGCAAAAACTTTCTGGCTTCCAGCCTCATAATGGGAAATAGAAGATACTCCTTTGCAGGACAGGCTTCATGAGCAATTGAAGACTATGCTGTTGTGCATGCCCTGAACCAGTTAAAGGCTTAAAGTCTGGATATATTATCTTGGCAAAGCTGTTGAGTGAATTTTTAATATACTGGGTCCTGCCACTTTTTCAAATTGTTGTTTTAGTATTTTAAGAGAGTGCTTTGTTATTATTCTGGTGGCAGACCAGAATGCTGTTGTAGATATACCTTTTTATTCCTAATACAATGTAAACAAAGTTGATAAGGAACAAAAATATCATAGAATATAATCAATTAAGGCTGGAAAAGGCCTCTAAGATCATCAAGTCCAGCCATTAACCCAGCACAACTGTGTCACCAATAAACCATGTGCCACATCCACACATTGAACTTTTCAAAGGTTGGTGATTCCACCACTTCCCTGGGCAGCCTTTCCAAATGCCAGACTACCCTTTCACCAAAGAAATCTTTCTTAATATCTAATCTTGACCTCCCCTGGTGCAACTGGAGAAAGAAACAGGTAGGGAAAGTGAACTGTCACCTGAAAATGAATTTTGTGGGAAACAGGTAAACTTCCTTATGCCACCTGTCTACGGTAGTTAAATCCATAAAAGACCTCATCCAACTTGCTGGAAATACCCAATCACAAACAATACTGTTCTTTTGGTTTTCTGAGATTGAGTTTTAAAAGGAATGAGTTTTAAAAGCCATATTAAGGGTGAACATTAATGTTTGACAAAATGGAGGCAAGATTCTGCCAATGGAGGCAGAAGCTTTAGCCTCATGCTTGCAGTGTGTAACCAGCCTTAGAAACAAAAATGCAAGTGGCAGCATGGGAAACCCCGTATCCTTTTTCTTCTTTACAATTTCATTTTCTTTATGAATACTGACAATTTTCTCCAAAGTTGTGCTGACATTGGAGCATGTAGCACAACTTTTGCACTCACAGAGTTTTGGCAGCACTTTGGTGGTTGTTTTTTGAAACTGGTCTCAGAAAAAGAAATAGGTCTACGAAAAAGGTTTACAGACTCTTTCAAAGTTCTTCTCAGTTTCTTTTGCTAGCTTCTTCTATCTTCTCATGACAGTTTTTTCCAGGTGGCTTGTTCTCATTCTTTAAGTTTTCAATTACTTCCTGTCTGTAGTCTTGTTTTACAGATGGTTTATAAGAATATGTGGTATATAAAAATGTGGGAAGAGTTGAAGAGAAAGCAAATCCTTTACTGTATGACAAATGGTAGTTATCATCTGATAACTTGTTCAGATCTCCTGTTGCAAAGTGCAGCATGCAGTTTTGATCTTTTTAGATCTGAGCCTTCAAAGTTCTTGCATACTACAGCTTTTTTGGGTGTTATTGCACTTTTTCATAATCATTCCTATTATTTTCCATTGTAATCAATGTCTGGCATGAGCCTTTCTTAAAACAAGATTTTTGGGGGAAGAGAGCCTTCTACTTAATGTAGATGTAATGTACTACTGCCGTGTTTAGGTCTTTCTGGGACTCTGCCTTTTTCACTATCCTTGCCCAAGAGTGTATTTTCTCCACATTGACCTGTTTTAATGTTACCTTGGGACGTTATCTGTTTTTCTGTTTCCTTAAAAGTATGGATCAGAGATTGTCAAATGAAACCACATTTTGGTTGTGTTGTGCAAAAATCAGTGTCCTTGATTTTTGATATTGGGAATTACAACAGAAATCAGAATCTCAAAAATGAGCCGGTGAAAATTGTTAATTGTGTTGTTGTCATTGTTCTGCCTGGGAAATCAGTGTGTTTTCAGGACTTCTACATCATGGTTGTTTTTTTTTCCCAAAATGTGAATACCTTGGAGATGTATGGGTTGCAAATTACTCCTTTCCATGGTGCCGAGTAGCATGCTGATAATAGGTGCAAAATGAATCTACTGATAATGAGAGCTTCAAGAATTGTTCTATGGAAGCTAATGACATGTGTATCGAATCACCTGTTTTTCTCACTGAGTTCAACAGGAGAGAAGGCAAAGCTCTACTGCTGAAAAAAACTGGCACATTTTCATCCATAACCACCTCCAATTCTCATTATTTTAGTAGCTGAGCAACAGAAGAAGGAGTGCTGGACAATGCAGAGGCAGCGGAACCCTCTGAAAATTAGCATAAGGGAATGTGAACAATTAAATACGTATCTCAGTCTGTCCTGTGTTCAGATCTGTCCTGTTCTGAGCTTGGGAGTGTTCATTAATGCAGTGTGGATAAAAGAAAATGCCAGTTCTGGGAAGCAAGTGCTTCCAGGAGGTACAGCAGACACCCACTGGGCTCCAGCACAGAAAGGTTGTTCAGCAGTGTGTGAAACCTTGGACAAGTTTCCAAGCTGCCTGAGCTTATTGATTCTGGCACCTGCTTTCATACACAGGTGCTCAGGTTTATGTACACAGATGAAGTTACCTCTTCACATCTTAATTACATACCAGACTTTGGCTGTATCTATTGTGTGAATAGTTTTAGGTGTTGTTATGAAAGGCAATGGAGAATGGAGGTATGCAAAAAAGTTGCAAGAAAACAAAAAAAAAACCAACCCCAGACCAAACACGCAAAGCAAAACCAAGTGCTTGTTTAAAAAACAAAGGTATCACAAACTTCTTAATCTGTGGTAACTTAACGTTTGCATAACATTATTTACTGAATGGGACCAGAATTGCTCAAATTTGTCAAGTCTATCAGCAAATAAGAGCATCTCTCAGCACAGCTCATTTAATATGCAAGGGGATTTCACTACCCCTGTTCTTTTGTAGTGGTGGAACCGGGTTTTAGGGGACTGGCACTGTGCTGGGTGTACTGGCAACATGTATTGCATCCTGTGTGAATTAAATCAAGTGTTGAATTAAAAAAGTCATATTGAGTAATCTGGCCTTTAAAAGCATGATGGGATTTTACAGGGCAAATTTCAGCCTGTTTATTAGCACTCATCTGGTATCCTGCACACCGCAGGACAAAAGGCACATCATAATTTTCACCATAGCATTATGAAGGCTGTTGAATTACCTTTGACAAGGCTGCTAAATGAGACTGCCGTGATGATACTCTGGAAGATCAGCAACAACAGGACTTTCTTAAAGTCCTTTAAGGTTAAGTGATTTGTTATCCAGGCATGAAGGCTTGGGCTGTGGTTATTAGGGCTGCGCAGGGCTCTCCGCAAGAAATTTCTTGGTCAGTATCTGTCCTGGTTTAAAGGACCAGGTGTCTGCCAGGGAAGGTGGGAAGCTCCCTTGGAAGGGAAAATGTGATCACTTTCCCTCCAATTTATTACAACTTTGAAATTCATATAAGGCAGACAAACAAGCAGAACCACATTGGGTACCTCAACAGCCAAATTTAACACCCCTTCCCCAGGTTTTCCTGCTTGATGAAACTCAGGACTCACTGCTAATTTCCTACCACTTCCCAAAAGTCACGGTAAAGGAGCTACTCTGTGGTTTCTCTGCAGGTTACCTGTATAAGGTTACCTGTTACTGCCATATAAGCAGATGGGACTCTTGATTCTTCATGCAGAAAAGCTGAATCTTTATTGCATAGCTCACATTTTTATAGGAGTATCAGAAGGCACCGTGTTGAATCTAACTGGTTAACAATACACTGACACTCAGTTTATTGGTTGGTAAATGGCCAGGGTGTATGTCTATCAAACCTCACTATTTTTGATTAGTTTGCATATTTTCTTCACAGATTATCATGGGACAGATTTTTTGTTGTTACAGGCACAACCTATTTTTCTTTACAAGAACAGATTGTTATGCAACCTGATTCTCATTCCTCTGATTCTTTCTCATGGGAACTTTAAGGCTAGCTATTAATTCAGCTAAGCAAGGTGTGATTTTATAAGGTTGTTCTTTTACCTATGTGCAGCAGTTTCCAACGATGTTCCATTCCTCTGGTTCCTTTGCTCAAGTCTTTTTTAAAGTAAATCACTTTCCATTTGCATTTGTTTTGTTGATTAAATGCATGTGTCATTTTGATCCTTTTTCACAGTCTTGTGCAATTTTGCTGTTCCCTTATATATTGCAGAGATGAGGAGGGGAAAAAGAAAGCTGAAGTACCCTTTTTTTTTATTATTTTATTTTTTATTTCCTCACTCTTCCTCCAGCTTTATGATGTGAATCCCTTGTTTTCACCTTCACACAGAATTAAACCTTCAAGGACAATTTTATACTTAAAATTGGTCTCCTGGTTGGTCTCCAGGTAACCTAAAGCTTTCATTCCCTTACTAATAAACCTAAACTTGTAACTGAAACTGAACTCTCATCCCTTTTCAAATTAGCCCCATGGTGCTAAATGTCAACAGTTTTCCAACTCCATCCGGTGGAAGTCACTGAAGCTGGAAACTTATTGACACACCAAAGGATTAAATCTACAGCTAATATTGTAGATTATGTTAATTTACTAACCCCATCACAAAACTGTCCAAGAATTGATGTTAGGTCTTTTATTCAGGGACAGACTTGAGAGAAAACCAAACAAATTCACAGCTGTAAAGAGGAAAAAGAATAAAGGGCCTGGGAGTGGAAACCAGCAGAAGTGTATCCCACATTAACAGGCCATAGGCCAAATCCAACTGCAGGGGGATGGTGCTAGTGGCACCACAGGGGTCTGGAGTGGACTGGGCAGACTGGTCTGGAGTGGCTGGCTGCAGGAGGGCTCCTGGGTTTAGCCAAGCTCTCCTGCACATCTCCCAGCTCTGGGCAGGTCCCCTTGCAGCCAGTCCGGCCGTGTCACTGTGCACAGGTGGGAGCAGCTCTGGTGCAGGGCTACATGAGGGCACATCTATGCTCCAGAGGGCCATGCCAGGACACGAGAGCAGTGAAAGGCTCCAAGGCATCCCCCTGCCCATGCTCCCAGTGTGACAGATGGTTTGCATGTTTGAGAAATCAGACAGGATTTCTGCAGCCATGCAGGGTACCCCAGAGAGCCCCTCTTTGCCAGCCATTAGCTCAGGTAACACAAATAAGGCCAGGAAAAGCAGAAAAACACTTTCCTTCCAGCTCTGTTGCCAAATCCTCCTTCACTGCATAGCGTGGGAAGAAGAGTCCTGGCCAGATGGTGAGGAGGACCCCAAGGGTGCAGGAAGCCCTGGGGTGAGTGCTGCCCACCTCTGCTCCCAGCTCTGCCCTGTGGTTTGCCACTTTTCCTGCACTGCTGTGATATGGTTTGGGGACACAGCATCATTTTCTGGCTGCACAGATCACACATTAGTTTGAAAAGCAAACTCTGGATGTGGTTTAGCATGGGGAGATGGAAAACAAAGAGAATGTGGCAGTGAGTTTGGATTTTCAGAGGATGGTAAATCTTTCAGCACCCAGGTTTTTGGAGGAGTGGGCTCAAAAAAGATTTGTATGTATTGTCTCTTGCTCAGTGAAACATGGATTACAAGTAGTTCTAGGGTCTGTAAGGCTGGAGACTGGCTGTCTCACCTTATGTTACTCAAAATATGTTGTTTTCCTCTTACTCCTGCCTGAGTTTTTTGCTTCTACAGAAATGCCATGACAAGACATAGCAGCAATTTTCCCAACAGATATGATAGTCCATCTCTGGAGGCTTTAGAAAGTATTTTCTCAAAGAGGAAGCATTCACTGTACCACCAGTTCTGTGAAAGTACTAAATTATGATATCAGTTATTACATCTTACTACACAAATTCCCAGTTATATAATTGTAAGTCTGTCTCTACTGAGCAACCGCTTTTATGGTGATGATCTTAGTATTTACATAAAAATTGCAATATACAAGGTAAATTGTGTATTCTAACCTACAATTTTTGACAAGAATTTGCACATGCACAAAAACTTATTTTTTCTTCTTAAGCAACAGTAATCATAAGTAATGTGCAGAAACTCATAACCATGGTCTTGCATGAGAGCTACATTTTTCCTTCCATATCCTGCTGTAATTATAGTGTACATCAATTCCACCATAGGTAGATACACCAGATTTTGTTTTCCCTTTATCCTCATACAATTTTAATGACTATCCCTGCTTAGAATACAACATTTTAAATTAAAAAATTAAAAATTTAGAAGAAGTTTGTTTCCGTGACAACAGTGACAGCAACATTTAATTCCCCTCTGTGTGATTTGTAGATAAATATATACAGTTGCTGATACTAGTGAGATAACATGCCTGGGGCTAATTGTGCCATTACAAATATTTGAAGCCTGAGCTTGATAATGCAGGTCATGGTACTTAAATATGTATGAACTGAACTAATTTAACTTTCTTGCTGCTTGCCAGTGTATTGACAGAACCTTTGGTAAGGGAGCTATGTGGTTGTCACAAAGCAGCTGAATTGTGCTGGGCACAGTTGATCACATATTGATAGGGCATTGTGGGGCTTTGTGTTTATTTGGATTTGTGGTGGCAGCTCAAAGGAAGAGGCTCACATGGGGCTTGTGAAGCAGATCCTGCTGTTTTCCTTCAGCACCATGGATGTCTTCTCCAGGGTTCCCGTTGTGGGACACCCCAGTTCGGCACATGAGGTATGTAACAGAGCTTTGCTTAAGTAAGCCTTGCTTACTTTAGATAGCAGTCTTGATTCTGATTGACCAGTCTCCAGGATTGGTCCTGAGAGGAACTGTGTGTGTCTGGGTTTTGCTCAGGACCATGGACAGGAGTGCCCCATGGCTGTGTTTGTAGTTTGGGGCTCTGCAGAGCAGCCATAGTGTCGTGTTGTGGTCATCCCATGATGGTAAGGCTGGCCTGGACGTAGCCAGAGATGGGGTCCCCTCAGAGCAGCTGACAGAAGTCCAGAGTGGCCTTCTGGACTTTTTGCATTTCACATTATTGATTTATTAAGATAGGAAAGATGAGGAAAAATACCAAGCTGTTTGGTATAATTATTGTGTCTTGCCCTGTGGCTGTATGAGAAATCACTGAAATTTATAAGCTCCCTGTATGCAGAGTTGTTCTGCTTACAGTGATCCCAAACTCTCGGTTTTGTCCTACCAAGCATCAAGCTCAGTTCTAGTGGAAGAAAACCCTTTATATACCCATCAATAAGCATTATTTTTAAGCTCAGGACTCCTGGTTTAGCCTGTAAAGAGCTTTGGCCAGGCTCGGGGGTGCTTTACCTCTCAAAGTAGATTGCAGCTAGAGGAAACCTGATTCATTGGCTCTGCTCCTCTGATCTCCAGGTAGAGCCTTGCTGGGGAGTAATTCCTTCAGCAGTGACTTGGGCTGGTCCCTTGGGCTGGTGGCAAATGACACTTGCAGCATCGCTGAGTGCTGAGTTTGGGTGTGGACAGAGTGACATGTCTAAGGTTATTTTAGTTTCTCATCTCCACTTTTCATATTCTCTCATAGCTAATGAGGCAGGTGCTGAGCCCAGTGAAAATTTATTTACAGGTGGTGAAGCTAACGCTAATCCAAGTCAGAGGTGGAGTTGTGGTCTTCTCCCTCTTGGAGTGGCACCAGCACATCATCCATAAGCTTGTGTCAGCTGATGGCTGCACCAGCAGAGCATACATGAATTTTCTGGGAGGCTTTGGTAGATGGAGAGGTTTGCTGTCCTCATTGCATCAGCAAAATCTTAAACAGGACTGTTGAAGCTGGCTTCAATCCTCAGCATGTGCCTGCTCCTGGGCCTTGGATGAAATCAGTGGTGTTACAGTGTTTTATAGAGTGTGAGGCACTCACCATGAGCTGTGGGGAAATATAATCACGAAAGTGGCATATTTTAGGGGGATGCAATTTCAGCAGCACAGAACACTGCTCCTGCAGGGCTCTTAGCTGGGAAATGGGCTGCCACAAGTCACCTAATAAAGTTCAGGGTAACGTGCTGTGATGAATTATGTTGGAAAGTAGGAAAAGCAGACATAAAGGGAGAAGATGTAATGAGAAAGAAAAGGCTTGAAAACCCAAGCATCATGGTTCAGATCACATTAAAAGGATTATTTAGATGTGAGTAACGGGGTCAGAAATTCTATATCTAACTGGACGAACCATGTGCTGTTCTATTACAGCAAGTTCTGCTTAAAACTTTTTAGATTTAACATGCTGAAATGATGTTACACATAGCCAGCCTTGGTCTGTGCCAGTAATTAATTTGAGTGCAATTAATCTGAGTGAAGATGACATCTTTTGTCAGCAACAGGTAATCCTTCCTAGCAAAGGTAAAGCTGAGCAAGCAGTTGAAAGGGAAATCATTAGCAACATTCTCCTTCTCCTGCAATTTATCTTCACATCCTGTTACTTCCCTGGATGGATGAGCTAAACACAGAGAATAACAAAACAACAAAAAAAAAACCCTTTGTGAGCTTCTGCAGCTGGGCTTCCTGATTGAAAGGAAATCTTTCCTTTGTATATGTTGATATCTCTTAAATTAGATGCTTTGATGGTCCCTTAGGGATTTAGCTCAAAATGAATCTGGAAATTAAAGGAAATATGCAACGTGTAAGACAATCATATTGGTTGAAGAAAGATTAGTTACAAGTGTCTTTGCTCAGATTTAACACATTTAGATATATTTATGTCCATGATTTCTTTGCTGGAGTCCCTGTCAGAAATAAGGCCCCCTTTTGGGTACCACACAGGAAACAGCATTAGACAGTTTTCCATGGCTCAGCCATCCAGTGCTACCAGAGACTGTCTGGGGACCTCTGCAGTAATGTCAATTAGCCATAAAAGTTCTGCAAACAAGCATTATGCCACCTCCTTATGCATCCCCTGCTGCTCACAGTGACACAGTAATGCCCAGAGCTAAAAACCATGTCAGAGCATCACTATCTTTTGCAGCTCCTCTGGTGATCTAAGTGGTGTTTTACTGGACAGTCTCACATGGAAGTTGGGATTGTCAAACTGAAAAAAGAGGATTTAGGCTTTGGTATCCTTTCTCAGGATATGCTTTTCAAATTGAAATGCCAGTAGTTTGCATCTAATTCCTCTTGAGCTAAATATATTTGCTTTCAGTTCCTGTCTGTGTTTTTCTCTCAGATAGTGTTTCTGCAGGTGATTGGGGAATCCCTTAACTCCAGAGGATCAGCAGGCATTATTTGCTTTCTCTGTCCTCAATTCCTCCACAGTTTTATTTATTTACTGCAATTTTCTTGACTTAAAAAAGGAAAAGCCCGTATGTCTGAGGAGTGTCTGCCTTTTCTGGGCTGCAATTAATTATGTATAATCTATTCAGGGTCCTGCATCGATTGCTCCATCAAGGGCTGTAGCTCAGGGAGGAGTTTCCCAAATGGAAATCCCTTCTCTGACCTCCCTGGGGTGCATGAAGTATGGATCTGTCCTACCTGTGTGAGATAGAAGGAGAAGCTCAAAAGTTCCTAGCACTGCAATCATGCAAACAGAGCTGGGTGCAGGAAAAGGATGCAGCAACAATTGCCACACTGGTGACAGCCTTGTAATGGAGATAAGAATTACCACAGACCTTAAATTTAGGGACCAGAGAATGCACCTGATCCCTTCTCTGCAGCACCACCCGGAAAATAAGTCCTGGTGCTGAGGGATAAGACAATGACTTTCTTCCTCTGGACAAATGTTTTTGTACCAGATCTTGTATTTCCCATATAGCATCCATGAGTCCATCTTTAGGTGCCTTTTTCCTAACCACAAACATTGCATCTCTTAACCCAGGGCTACAAATCCAATGCATGCCATGCATGTGGAACAGAGTTTATTGGATCACACACCTTTTGGTGTTTGGTTTCCTGCTCACATGGGCTTTTCTGAGCACTGTCAGCAGCTGGGGGCATGCAGATCTGTATCTAATGCTCCTTTGCACAGAAGTACTTCCTCCCTTTTGAAATGCTCTGGGTGCTCCACAGATGAAGGGTGCTCAGGGCACATCTATGCATTTAACTTAGCTTAACTCATTTGTTCTTTAATCGTTCATTATCCAGATGGGAGCAACTTCAAAGTGCTGTTCTCAGCAAGACACATTCCTCCCTATCACTTGAAAATGCCCAAAGCCTGTTTCCTGAAGAACAGACATTTTTCCAAATGTATAGTATTTCAAAGTCACTTTATGATTAGACCAGGATCGCCAGCAGTTAAATCCATCACCATCCAAAAGTGTTTGAGGGTATATTTTACCTAAGTCATATTGTAGGCATAAAGGGCTCAGCTGCAGAAGGCCTCCTAGTGTGCCCTGACTCCACATAAAAGAAAAATAATGGATATTTCATTAATAAAAGTGCAGACCATCATATGCACTCATAATTTCAGAGTAATTAAACAGCTGGAGAGAATGATGAATCATACCAAGACTCACTGTGCTCAAAAGTATTTTTTCTGTATGTTTGAATGTGTTGCTAAGTAATCTTGTCAATAGTGTATTATTCTCTTGTTAAAAAGTTGCCTTCTGGGGATAAAGCAAATAGCATTTTATTTGTTATTGCATATCATGATATATAACATAATCTGGTGAACTTTCAAAGGGAACGGTGTGAGATCTTGCAGAGGAGCATTTCTGGGAGAAGTAATCCAATGATGAGGGCTCAAACTGTGATGGAGGCACAGCCCAGCAGAGGTTTAACTGTTGTGAGCTCCCACCATGTGTCTCATGGTGTTTGGAGGTTACAAAGCACCCCAGGTTGTGGGAATATTTTGGTTCCTTCTGAGTATCAGCTTTCATCAAAAAAGTGTTTTATTTTTTACTTCAGTCCTCATGACGTGAGAAAAATGGTCACAAATGTGGCAGTGCAGGCTGAAAAATCCAACAAAAAGAACTCAGGTTGACTTAACATTTATCTTGTGATTAATATTGTGGCTGAGTTGCCAATTTATACTATTTGAAAGGCCAGATTAAATAACCTGTAACATTTTTGTGTTACCCTTCAGATGTGGACCGAAAAGCCCTTTCAGATGTGAAGCTGTCTCTTGTGATATACTTGTGATAGAGTGTTTCTGTGAATTTGGGTTAATTTGGTCTTATTTTCCTACAGTGATTTTTCTTAATTCTGTCTCACTTTTCCATGAGTGGTGGTCTGTACATATGTACTGCTCTCAATGGGACCTATAGAGCCCTGGACTATCCAGTTATTTTCCCACAAAATTATCTGGGGATTTCACCTGCCTGAAAGTCAATCTGGAGAAGGGCATGTGTACAGAAAAGGACTGAAAATTGAGAAGTGATACCAAGAAAACCGTACCAGGAAATCCCCCAGGAAGAAGAGCAGCTCCATGGATTCCCCAGCTGAATTGGCTCACAGATCTTCAAGAAAATATCCAGCTTGAGAGCTAAACAGAGTGCCTTTCTCCTGCTAGCTTTTAAAAATGGTAAGCTCCTTTGAGGTAAATATGTACAGGAATAAAATCATCAAATGAACACATTACCCTAGAACCGATTGGGCTCATTTAGTTCCAACCCTTTCACCATGGGCAAGGATGTCCCTCACTGGATCAGTTTGCTCATGGCCCCTGGCCTTGACCACTTCCAAGGATATCTGTGATCATTTTATGATTTCTGTGTGTAAATAAGCACCTGCTGGGAGAGGCTGTGGTGGTCACCATGAATTACTCAGCCCAGGAAGGCTTGGAAATGATCAGACACAATCTCCAAGCAAATCCAGTGGCTAGATTCACTCAGCATCTCATCCCATAGTCCTCTTTTCCCCCCTTGCTCAGAAATAATAGGCCTATTTTTTCACCAAGATACAATTTATATGACAAACAAAATGACAGCAGCAATAAGTGTTAAGCTGTACACTCCAGGAAGCTCACTGCTGTGTAAAAGTAAATGATGGCTGTGCACCGATATTGGCATCTCTGGCTCCACTGTAAATATTTGTTCATACCACCACTTAGGAGGAAATTTTCTGTGAGCTGATGGTGGTTCAGCCCAGCTCCCTTGCCAAAATCTTGTCATTTTTTGCTTTACATTACCGCCCCTCAATACACACTCATCTTTTGCATCCCAAAACAGGGTAAATGCTTTGTTAAACCTCAAGCACCTGACCATCTCCTTGCAACACAGAGCTTCTTTCTGCTTCAACTTTTCCCAGTTCCTCAAGGTTTTCTAGTTCTTCCCATTTTATGCTGTGATCCACAATTGTGCTGATAAAGCCTTTGATTTGCAGCTGATAACCTACTCTCCTATGGATATTTTATGTCTGTTTGAGCAAACTCAGTTGCCTCCACCTGTCCTTCAAATGTCCTGGATAGAGGTGCTGTGGAAGGGTGAAGGGGAATATGCTCTGGAGAGATGCCAGAGGATTGATGTGGTGATGCTCTGAGGATGTGCTGGAGAAGTATAAAGTGTGCTTGTCAGGTTTCATGGCTGTGCTTAAAATCAACTCATTCCAGAACTTGTGAAAAATAAAAGGCTTTGGATGAGCATGTGATGTTTCCCTTGGTAGCCCAACATAAGCCCTACTGTAATCAGCTGTGCTTGCTCCCCACATCCACCTGGTAAAGAGTGTGCTTGGGGAAGAGGTGATATTTACTTCATGCACAGGCATAATTAAATCAGATTTGATCTGCAAAATCAGCTCAGTAAAGGGCTCCAAGAAACCCCTTTCTGCTGCTTCCTGAACCTCCTCCTGGATAAATGATAGCAATCCCTCCATCTGCTGAGATTCAGGTGTTATTTGTGCCTGCATCTGAGGTGAGCAGCATCACTAACCAAATTAGACTAAACCGAGAGTGGCAGAGCTGAGGGAAAGGGGGGATCAGGGGACTTCTGAAGGCTGAAGTTCTCTCAGGGAGTGAATGGGACAAGACAAATGGATGAGACCACTGACAGGATGAAGCACAGAAGTTGATAAAATCCTCAGACTTTGGAAGATTTATGACAGCCTAATAAAATGAAGCAGGTTTCCCTCACCAGGACCATAAGAATGAAAGCATGATTGACAGCACAGGCAAGCTTTTCACCTGAAGGCAAAATTAGGAAGACATGGAAAATAAGCAATCCTAAGGCTTGGAAAAATGATACTGAGGAAAGAACAGGAGGAGGGTTGTTTCTGTGCTGGCCAGATCAGCCAAATGGGTTATTCACTACCTGGGTAGTAAAAGGCCTTGCTGTCCTGGTCAAAGCTGAATGCTTTGTTTTCCTCATCACACAACCCTCAGATCTGGGAGGTGTTCAGAGAACAGCGGATGTTTAGCACTTAATGACTTTGTCAGAAGCCTGACTCAGGCTTACAGGGGCACTCTGAATTCCTTCCTCGACCTGCAGACAAGAGCCAAGTCTTCACAGCTGAGATATCAATCTTTCTCACCTCTGGGTATGTAACCATGTTTTTGCTCTGTATGGCAGGTCTGTAAATCACTTCAGTGCATTCACACTGACAGAACTGGGAAACATCACAGCCCCTTGTATTGTCTTCAGTCCTGTTGTATCTTTATGCTGTTCTTAAAAAATATTTTCAATTTATTAGGCCATCTTGTTATTGCAGGAAGTACATTTCACTCAAAAATAATACTTTGGAATTAGTGTCAAGAATGTTAACCGCTCTTTCACGAGAAGATTATTTACATGCAGAGTGAGGAATCATGGGGACTGATAAAAACAAGAAGTCAGAGAGCTCTGGAGGAGAGACCTCATTAGCCTTTGAGGTTTTCTTTTAAAATTCTTAAAAAATTGCAGATAACTTTCATTTGTGTCAGTTTGACCTAAATTTTGTCCATGTTATATCTCAGAGAGATTGCAACTTTGAGTACAAGTAGGCCTGGAAGATGAAGATTCACCTTGATCTTGGAATGTGAATCTTTCAAGAAGTTGATTCAACTCCAAAGCCATATGGTCATAATCCCTCTTGCAGGAATAGGGAGGCTTTGATGCCAAGTTCTTGTTTTAGGACTTCTAAAAGAAGGCTTTGCTCCACCACATAGCTGAACCTGCTGAGGATAAACAAGGAAGACTAAATGCTGCTTTCCCAAGCTTACACTTTGAGGGTGATTTAACTGGAGGCTGCAGATAAAAAGCCAGATTTGCTTAGTGTTTTGAGAAATTACCTGAGTCTTTGAGGAATACTGCAATCCTCTAGGCTTGTGGTCCCTCTGGACAACTGGCAAATTGGCTTTTTAGAATTTTTGGTTGTACCTAAGAATATGAATAGGAGAAAATTGTGTTTATGAGAATGTAATGCTCACTCAGAGCATGGGGGTAGCCAAGCCAGGGGGTGAACACCAACCAGGGGAGTGAACAGGAAAACACCTAGAGCCTTGCAGTATTAGAAACATTTTCTTTCTTATTTTGTGTGCAAGTAAATTACTTAACCAAACTGCTGTGCAATTTGGTACAGTAAGATAATGGCCCTGCAACTGAAAGAGGAGGCATGGATTTTTCTTGCTATCAGTGTTTACATTGCATTTCTTTGCCGTGTTTTGATTTCCAAACCCAAAAAAGTAAAGTTTTCTCATGTCCCATGGTATGGACCAGCCAGAGAGTAGAAGCTCACATTGAGGGAAGGCAGCACTCATGTCATCACAGAATGGTTTGGGTTGGAAGGGATCTTAAAGTTCATCTACTGCCAGCTTCTCTGCCATGATAAGGCACATATTTCACCAGATCAGGTTGCCCATTTTTGTTGGAGTGGCCAGCAGAAAGAAGCAGTAATTGTGGATGGTGACCTAAATAAAAACAAAATCTATTTTATTTTTGCTCTAACTCTTTAAAACTGAGGAAGAAGATAATAATGGTGTCTGCTGTTGGTTTGCCCTGTATTTTGTGTCCTTTTTCCTGTTCGCTGAGTTAGTCACTGTCCATGTGACAACCAGAAGTGTTTTAGTGAATAAAAGCCTGCAGCTGACAGCAATATGTCATATATGAGCTGTAGAGTCACAGCTTCTCCTGGCCTTCAGCTGCTTTCTTATCCAGCTCTGACCTCGAGCCAGCTGTGCACATCTGCTCCCAGATCCACAGTTCCATGAGACAGGGCTGCACCAGGCTGGTGAAAGCTGTGGAAGGATGAAGTGGTGTCAAGTTGAGTCAGCAAACAGAGAGCTGATTTGGGAATGGTGATGGAGCCCACATCCAGCTACCTTCCATCAAAAGCACCTCCAGCTCTTCAGAAATCTGCATTATTCTCTGGTACAGATTCCCTCTGTTTGTGCCACAGGCTAGTAGTACCTCACAGTTTTCTTGGGTATTATGTTGTTTTAAGCATCTTTTAATATCTTTGACTATTTCTTAACTGGCTCCATAAGAGTTTAAAAAAAAAAAAAAAAAGCTTAAAATAATCTCACCCATCTAATAGATGAAATAGAAAGTTCATTGACTGATGAGTGAGAGATGTGTGAAACTTATACTTAAATCAAATTATATTTTGACCACATTTCCTTTGAGCACTGTCATTTTCCTACAAGAGGTTGTATAAATTGCTTTTTAATTTTATTTTATGTGGCAAAAAGTCAGGACTAGGATCCTGTCATGCTGCAAATCCTGAGCAGTGGTGATGGGTCAAAGCAGTATAACATGAAGGTTATTATCACCAAGCATGTGGATTAGCATGAGTGAAGAAAAGAATGTATTTGCCTAAGTGCATCCTGACACAGAAAGTCTGGTCTCTTAAGCCTTTTTTTCATATAGGAACTTCTTCTTCCTTAATTATTTCAGTCCTTGATTTCCCATGAGTGACACAGAAGGCAAATTAGGTTTATGGCAGAAAGTCTTCTAAAGATTGCTTAAATCTTTATTCTAATTCTTTTAATGAAATAGGTACAGCTATTTAATTTAATGAACCTGTACATACTGGTGAAAGTAAGTCAAACCATAAAAAGTAAAAAACCGAAAAAGTAAGGAATGGATTTTGACTCTCTTATAAAAACATGAACACTATCATTGGAATTTGTTTTGCTCCCAGCCCGAGTATGTGGAAGAAAAATGCTGATCCATTATTTCCATGGTGACCAAAGCTCCTGCATCACAGGCATCGTGTCAAGTGACTCAGTAGTGCCATGCTCCAGATCCACCCCAGCAGCCCTCTGCTCTCCCGGTGCCACAGCTTTGCAGGGCACCCTGCTGGAGCCAATTTATCACAGTGACCCTTAGTTTTATCTCTCTGGGGGTAGCCAGCAGCCAGGACACATGGTAAAGATCCCCTTTGCAGAGCCTCTTTGTGCATGGCAACAGCTACATGGGCTGAAGTGACTCAGCAATGAGTTGTTGCCCTGTCTGTGCTCACATTGCACCCCAAACTGCTCTTCTGCATCTTCCCAAGCCATCAGAGCACAGAGCTGCGTGGGTGTGTGGCCAAGCCAATGCTGAGAGGGAGGAAAAAGAGGCAACAGATTATATTGTTGCTTAGTGTTGCTCCCATCTGCTCCCAGGATGGACACACCTGAATTTGTGAGCCATGGGGAGGCAACAAGATAAACTCAGGGTTCACTCAATAAATGGGTGATTAGTAATCACCCATTTGCCCCTTAGGACAAATTGAGAAGAAAATCAAGCCATAGATTTTTAATGAGATAGAGCTTTGACTAGTTGGTTAGGATTTTAGTTTCTTTTGTTCTTTTGTACATACATATCCATATATATGACTCCCATGGGAATCTGACATACTAAGAAGCTGGGACCTTATCTTTTGAGCTGAAAGAGGTAAAATTTACAGAAATGCAAATTGTTTCTGAGAGCCAGGCATTTTTCCTGATACTACTTTGTGGTTAACACAGGACTTACATCTTTTAAAGCACTGAAACTACTACTAGTCCCCACAAGAGCTGTGAAGAGAGTGAGCATTATTGCCCTACTGTTGTTTAAAATTAATGGATTTTTCTTGGCTTTTTTATGGCTTTCTATGTGGACAAAAAATGGACAGGGTATGTTATACATGTCTGAACAGATCTTTGGAGCAGTGAGAAGATGACAAATGACTCCAGAGCCTTGGGTCAGACATTAACATTTTCTTGGAAATAATTTGTGTGGCAGTTCAATCCCATTTATGTTACGTTGCTTCCTGGTTTGTGGGTTTTTTTTTTTGAGTGTGAGTCAGCAAAGGAATGTGATGAGAGCTGGGCTAAAGTTACTCATTCATATTTGAATCCCCACTCCTGGCCAAGTGTTTGCCTATTGAAGGGCAAAGATTTTGCTGAAGTTGGAAAGCTGCACTGGCTGTGTGAACCTGCTCCCTCATGGATTGTTCTTGATCTCAGCGTAGGTTCCATGTGACTCCAGCTCTTGGTCCTTCAAATGTGTTGTCTTATCCTCTCTCTCTGCATCACCTTACAGACATCAGCAGCAAATAAATCCATATGAATTGTCTCTTACAACATCAACAGCCTGAATGGACTATTCATTTTCAGACCTGTGCTTGCCACCTGCCACAGGGTTTTATGGTGTGCATGGAGTTGGTGGACAGCCTGTGACTTTTCTGGTCAGTTTTGAAGAACTGTGAATTTTGGGACTTCTCTTTCACATTTTCCTGCCTCTCTCTGGCAAGCTTTTCCAAGGCTGGCTGCAGAGTGTAAGTAGTGTGGGGAGATCTTCCTGATTTACCTTAATTTTTAGCTAATCAGTGTTATTTCTTCCTGGCCTGGGTTCTTTCTAGCATCAATTCTGCCATCTCATTAACTGCAGCCAATTAGCACCATGGTGATGCAGCCAAGTGTCAACTGGTGTGAGCTTTTCTATGTCTCTTTTTTTCAGCATAATTAGAGAATATTCACCGACTGTCATGTTGCTTATATGTCTTTGTGGTGTTTCCTCTGTTGTGCAGCTGTGTCTTATGGCTCTCTAGCTGAACTTTGGCTTCTGCACAGGGAAAGGTAGCTGGGAGCAGAGTTTGCTCTTGGTGCTAAATAAAAATATGTCTTGAGATGTAAAAGAGAAGGATTGCATATATGAGATTGTTGCTGGCAAGGGTTTGAAGGCAGATGACAGGTGTCCAGGACATGCACAGCACCCAGTTTCATGGTCACAGCAAACACATTGTCCTGATGCAGCGAGTGGGGCTGGGGCATTTGGGTACATTATCAGTGCCCAGGGCTGGTTAGGGACCAACTGAGAATTGGGAGGTGCAGAAAGAACTTCCATGGGGCTGAGCATCACAGGAGAAACCCTAATCCTGGTTGTGACTCGACAGCAGCTTCCCTCTGCCTCTGTTGAGAAATGAGCTGGGAATGGCCAGCCAGGAGGGGCTGGCCAGGAGCCCTTTCACACAAGTATCATGCTCCCAGAGATGGTGAATAATTGTCATGATGTTTCCCAAAGTCTCAAAGACTTATTTCTCATTGCATGAAATATCTCATTCAAATTATTTATGCTAAATTAAACAAAGGAGAGCTTTCTTAGGTAGCCTGTGACTTATCAAAATGCTGGTATTTTAAAGCATAGATTCAGTCCCATTGCTTCTCTTAATCTGCTACATGAGGCAAGAGCAACTGCTACCTGCTATAAACCAAAAGTGAGACAAGAGAAAATGCAAACCACCAAAGCTCTTCCCTTTTCCAGCACCAAACCATCAAGCTCATAGGAAGCTCAGGGGCTGCCCATGTCCATCTGCCCTGCCAGGCATCTGCTTGCCACTGCAAACTCTACTGCTAATAAGCACTCCTATTTTTTCCCTGTTTTTCCCTTAATTTGGAAATGGAGTCTCATGCAGAGTATAAGTTATGGTTCACTTCCACTATGTGCTTCTCTCTATTCTCTCTGTGATCAGAGGGAGCAGATGGAAAACTTTGCAAAAAGAACAGACATCTCTGGTCCCTGGCTGCAAGGCCAGAGGGGCCTCAGATGTTATCCCTCATATTCTTATTGCAGTTAACTGAACTTGTCCAGGGGATTTAGAAGGAAAAGCTGACATTGCCAGGCATCTTTGGGAATTTGTCTTGATATGTTTTCACTGTTACTGATGAGAAAGGGAGAAAATGCTTAATTAGGGAATTAACTGCCTTTTAGAAAATTAAGTTTTCCGCAAACATATTTACCAAAAAAATTGTTGCAAAGCCTGACAAAAATCTCTTTTTTCAATGTGAATGAAAAGATGAACAGACAGACTAAAAGATGAGTATAATTGCTTGATAGATCTAGGACTAATTTTGCTCTAGGGAAATACTGCTTTCCCTCCTCTGCTGATCCTCTTTTCTTCTCAGATAGCCTGGGAAAGGGAGGCCCATGCAGGTAATTCTGATTTTGCCCCATAAGATCACTCAGTGTTTGGCTTTGCTCCAAAAGTCCTCTCTTACCCAATACCTGTTCACTGGAGTAATGCAGACTATAAAGCTGGGAATTCCAGGTACTTTGGGGGGAAAATGGGCCTTTGAGCATATGCAGCTAGGAGGTATGTTGCAGGTATCTCAGGGTGACATGGAAAGCATTTGTCTGATGCAGTGCTACTTCTCACAGGCATAGACCAATTTACATCTCGAGTCCTGAGGCCAATGAAAAGTTAATTTACAGTATTCCAGTTTGGTATATGAGAGAGGAATGGCCATTTTTGGTGAGATGTGCAGCAGGACCTGGGTACTCCTGTGTGCATTCCTCTGCTTGAGATTTAGTTTTGAAGGTGGTTAGGAATGTTTGTTTACCTTTTATGACTGGAAAAGAGCACTAAATAAAGTGTGGAAATTTTTTCCCCTTTATGAGCTAAATTGTTAAATTCCTGCCTAGCACTTTGTGGGGAGTCTCTAATTCAAATTGACAGGTGCTTGTGCAGTGGGCTGCAATGCCAAGTAAAAAGGTACATTTTGCATATTTATGCATGGAAGAGGAATTATTTCACATAAATTGACAGAATGGCAGGGAGTTATACAATGTGGACTACTATTTTTTTGTTGTTGTTTCTGATATGCTTCATCTACCCTTCCTGAACCTTAAAGATGCACAGATATTAGTGGCTTCAATTTGCAGCAAAGTGGCAAGTCTGATGTGTCTCTAGTATCTGACAGCATTTAGCTGGAAAGAGGGAATGATTTTTGCCTCTGAAATGCTGCAGTCAAACTCTGCTCCAGGCCTTGCTTCAAGTTTACATGTGAGAGAGTAACAACACAGAGCTGCCTGCCTGCAGAGGCTCACTGGCTCTGGGGTGATCCTGCAGAATCATCTCCCATGCCCCAAGCAATTATTTTGCTCTTGGCAGTGAAGACTCTGGTTGGTCTCTTGCAGGAACAGCAGTTTCTGCAAACTCACCCCACGAAGGTGCTCTCACTGCCTGCAGGTCAGTCTGTCGAGGTGGCTCGTGGCCAGCTCAGCATGACATGGGGCCACTCTGAGGTTCTGCATCTTTTGGGTGCACAGGCAGGACAGGAAAAACCCTGGGCATGGGACTTCCAAAGCAATCATGTTTGGAAGGGTGAGAGTTTTAGCAGATGCTCATCAGAAAAGGAGTAATCTCACCACTGGGATTTCCTTCATTAAAGCCTCATTCCAGCCTCTTAATCCAGGGACTCCATGTGTCCCCATCACGGAACATCCGGTGGAGTCCAGCAAAGAAGATTCACAAGCACATCTGTGCCTGAGATCCTTTTTCTTGTGTAAGCTTTTTTCAGGCAAAAAGCCCTTCCTTTCACCAGAATGACAACCAGGAGGTATTTGCAGAACAAAACCCGAATATCTGCAAGTGTGGTGTGCCGACTGATGTCTTTGGAGCCTTTGCCACTGTTGAGAAAGAATGAAAACAAAAACCAAACCCTACAAAGATGCTATTTTTGTCTGAAAATGTGCAGCAATCACTGGCACCTCCTTTGCTGTATAAAGACACAATAATAGCTTTTAAACCTGATTTAGTGTTCATTAGCACCTTTTAAAATTATGGTTATGGCCAAGATTCTACTTATATGTGGCACTGCATCTAATTCTTAAGCTAACAGATCATCTTCTGTAATCTTTGGTGTTACTAAGTCCCCCCAGATGTGGTGATACTCATTTACATTAGCTGGGCCTCATCTCTCAGGCAGCATTTCTGAAGACCATACACTTTGGGGGACATGATTATTTAGGATCATTGCAGGCATAGGTGTTATTTACCATTAATAAATCAGACCATTTTCAATGCATATCCAGCGCCAGAGGATCACTGAAGAGAGCCACAGCTGGGACTTCTCTTTAGTGAAAGCCATTAACAAGGTGTACCTGTTGAGTGAAGGCTGTTTTGCCCTTGGAAATCCCTCACTTCAGTGGGAATGAAACTTTCTTCCTTCCTTCCCCTCAAAGTTACAGCCACAAATCTTTTTCACATGCAAGAGTAGCGTGAAATCACTTAAATGAGCCATGGAAGGGCTGAGTGGGAGATGCAATAAGTAGGCTGTAGTGTTGACAGTGCTGCTGATGTACTCATGGAAAATGGCTGGTTCTGCTGGTGAAGTGGGGCTGAGGCAATTCAGACCATCTGTCCCCACACATAGACCAGAGAAGGCAGAAACTAAAGGTGTTTGAGTGATAGCTGATCTGTCCTTTTGAGTGAGCACACTGACTGCAAGCTCATTCTCACTCCAACATCAGCAGAAGGCTACTCCCAATCTTTTCCCATGAAGGAAAACAAAAATCAGTGAGACATATTTATCAGTTGCCTATTCTGTGGCAGTGATCCCTGCTCCAAGCTTGGTGTTCTCTCTGGGCAATACAATAATGAGTAATAAAAGACCCCTTATCCTTCCTATTAAAGTTCCCAAAGTGCTTGCTAAGCATGAGTTACAGTAAGGCTAGCTATGAGGGACAGACAGCAAACTGTAAGGCAAGAAAAACTCAGTTTGTCAAAGGAATTTGATTCAAAAATCAACGTGAAAACTATCACCCCTTGCAAATCAGTATTCAAAACAGTTGAAGTTCAGTAGGACCAAGTTTGCACCTCAGGGATCCCCTGTGCCCTGTAACAATTGCAAACAAAAGTCCAGTCCCAAAAATGAAGTAAAAAAAAAAAATAATTATTACTTACTTAACCCTTTTGAATAATTTTCCAGTAAATAGTGATGAGGCACTGTAATTAATGTGTAAGTTTAATTTAGAGTAGGTATTTACTAATCAAATGATATCTGACAAAGGTCTTAAAGAGATGGAAGTTATCTTAAAAAAACCCCTTCAGTATGTTTATCAGCAATATTCCAAAAATCAATGTTGTCATCAAGCCATATTGACCTTCTTAGAAGCTGTGATTTTTTTAAATTGCATCTCTGAAATAAGAATAAAACTTTTCATTATGCTTGTAGAGTTCCCTAAAAATAAATAAGAATCACTAAAGCATTTCTTATTGATCAGGAGTCTCATATTAACAGTCTTTAAATCTGAACAAATCCAAATGAAGAAACCCAAACCCGACAATCCCAATAATCCTCCTCCATTATCTTGTGCATCAGGGGAAGTTAAAATTTAATACATATTTTGTAAATGTTTAATTAATGGTGGGATTTTTTTTTTTTGTTTCTCCTTTTGGTGTGCCAGCTGCAGAATCCACCTTTGAGCTCTTGAGGCCTCAGCAGAGATGGTTAATAAATGCTATTTTGGCACTAGATAGAGCGAGTAATGCCACTCCATTAGCACAGTCCCAGACACCTCTTGCTCATGAATTGCTGTTCTTCATTAGAAAGCATAGCTAAGAATTTGTTTAAGTAAAAGAAAACACTATTGGCAGTGGGAAAAGGATGTAGAAGGAAGGTTTCAGATCTACAAGGAGGAAGGAACATCCATGTGCTGAACTCTGCCCTGTGCTCTTACAGAAGTCCACCCTTACACAGTGCCCAAGGCATTTATGACAGTGTTCAGAGAAAGCAGGCAAAGAGAAAAGAAAAGATCCAATAAAATTTACCTGGTTTTCAGGTTTTCTTTGGGGGTCTTAGCTGCTCTGGACAAATCTGGCTGTTGAGGTTTCTCTGAGCACAGCTGAGATATCTCCAGGCTGCCCTGGGGCAGACCATAGGTGTAATGTTGCTCCCCTGTGCTGAGCACTGTAGTTGGTAAAGCTATAAACATAAAAGATGTGGTGTTAAAATAAATCATATGAAGTAGATATATTTGTCTGGTTTTTCCCTCCAGGGTGATATATTCAGGAACACTGAAAATACTTTCAGTAGGCAATTGACAAATAGATGGGGAAAAATAAAAGGTTAATTTTTTTTCTTAAAAAATTCTGGTTTTTTTTCAAAAAAGCTTTTTTTTCTGCTTAAGTATAAATCTGTTCTCTGATGCTAACTTTAAAAGAGTATAAACAGGTTAAATGAAGGACAAGGGGAAAATATTCTGGAGGTAATTAAAAATGTGTGTTAGTTGGGGAAAAGGCTTACTGGTGGACTTAGTCCCCTAACCTTTTTTCTCGTGGTATCACCTCCAACCTACCCCCCAGCCAGGGCTATTTCAATGGAATATTATGACACCTAGCTGCATCTTTTGTCTTCTGATTGCCCCCATTGTCTGTCAGGCAGTGCATTGCCCTTCTTCCAGATAGCAGGTAGGACAAAATTCACTGATAAACCAAACCCAGAACAATGGTGCAATTGTAAAAATGAGCTTGAAATCTTGAACCAGGATTGTTCTCAAAAGGTCACTGTGCTGGCACAAGTCTTAGCCAGGGTGGCATAAGACTAACACCAAGATTTTATGTGGCAACTGTGAAGCGCGAGGAGTGAAAATGGAAGCCTTCAGTTCAAAAAAATCATGTATCTGCTAGAGAAGGATGCTCTGAGGCATCTCACCAGAAAGCTGTGTAGGAATTGCTGCTTGTGTTGTACACTTCCCTAGATCATCAGGGCCACATTGATGCCTGCAGAAGAAAAGAGAAAGCATGATATTTTATTCTTTGTACTCTTTACCACAGCACATCAGCCACAGAGATTTCTGCTTGCGCTGCACAGTTTTCTCTCTGGCTCTCCTGCCACATGCTGAACTTTGTATTCTCTTTACATTCCTTTTGGGAATTTGCTGATCAAAGCATTGGTTCATGCTTCAGAAAAAGCACACTTGATAGCAAAATTCATCCTGCTCCAAGGTGTTGAAGCATCTGGGACATGGGATTTCAATCCCACTGTAAACTCCTTGCAGCTGGGATAATATTGTAAGGATGAGGGTACTATCAGTAGGAGAGTGTCACATAACAAAATCCTGCTTCTTGGGACTTAAAAATACTGAAACAACACAAATGCAATTAATAGGGAATAATCAGTGAGCTCCTGTGAGAAAAATCACTTGTACTTTATGGTCTCATCTTCAGGAAATGAGATGTGAAATGAATTACAGAAAGTATGGAGTGCAAAGTCTCTGCTCAACAGCCTTGACCCGCTCCATTGCCCCATCACATCTGGCACAGCACTTGCAAAACTGAGATTCATCTCCAGCCACAGAATTTCTGGGTGTGGGTCTGAGATCTCTTGCACCTGGAATTGTACCTGTGGTTTCTTAGGATGCTGCAGCAGCCCCATCATGTAGCTCTTGGCTGGTTTGCTCCCTCACCGTGGCAGTATAGCCAATACTAGGTAGCTTTCCTGCAACAGCAGAAGGTGAAGTTAGGCAACTTCATTTCCCCTCCTCAAAACACACACACCTCCTGCCTGTATTTAAGCACTCTACAGTGAGCCCAATGCACCATTCCTATCAGCTGGTGTATGCACGAGGACAAGCAGACACTGTCTTCATAGGGAGGTTGGGCAGAGGTCTCAGGGGTGCTGCAAGGCCCAGCAGAATGGCTGAGAAACACAGATTCAATGGCCAACACCACAGGGGCAAAGTTCATCTGCAGAGAAGTCAACACTGACTTCTCTGGGATCACCCCTCTCAAAATCACAGAGGCACATACACACAGAGAAGAACACAGATCTGCTGAAAATGAATGGTGAGCGGGCAAGTGCCAAATGTTCCTGACAAATGTTGATGTCATGATGTTATGTAAGCTAGAAACTGATTCTTATCCCATGGTTTTGTTTTGCCAGTATTCAAATTTGCATAGCAGCTCTTAATCACATAGACAATTTAATAATTTTGGCTTTCAGAGAGATTGTAAAGTTTCTCAGGAGGCATTCTGACCCCTTCTCTCTACAAAGGCTGCTTTTCTCCTTAGACATTCCAGCAGTGGTCCCAGTAGTAATCTCTGTGTTTTCATTCTTGCAAATATATATCCTCTCATCATTTCCTTTTCCTGATTTTTCACAAATACCTCTGCCCTCAGACCTGGACACCCATCTTGTTTCCCTGCAGCTGCTTTAGCATTTTGTTTTCTTCCTTCTTTTTCTCATATGGATGTAATTCCATGAGAATGTGCTGGAGGACACCATTAGTGTCCTCTGCTTTACAGCAGCATAAAACTAGACAAGATCTTGAAATGTACTGAACACAGCTTAAAAGCCAATACATTGTGTTCTTTTCTTACCTCTGCCCCTCATGTCTACTTTGGTGTTTGATGTTTTCAAACAGGCCAGACCTGCACCAAAAAAAGTTTTATTTTCCTAGAGAAGGTAAATGGTTCAGAAAAGTCAACATTTTTCTGAGAAGACATTCTGCATTAAAGATATTATATAATCAATGGAGACACAAAAAAGCATGCAAAATTTGAAAAGACCTATAGCAGTTTTAAGAACATCAAAATATGTTTGGTTTGATTCCCAAGAGGAGTCCTTATTTGTGTGAAAGGGGATCCTGTAATTTGATTATATCCTAGTAATTTTCCTGTCTTCCATGTCATACCTTTAGAAAGGTAGGAGGATATTAGCAAATCTGTTCATTTGCAGTTATGTTTTGTTTTGGTAGTTTAATTTAAATGGCACTGAAACACCAATTTAAATTAGTGTGAAAATGCTGTAGCATTGTAGAGAGAGAGTTTTGAACAGGAAAAAGTCCTTTCCACATTGCTAACTTTACTGGAGAGTTTCCTTTTTTGTTCTGAGATAATCTTTGCATTATGCCTCCATTGTTAAATATTTAAGGACCCAGGCTGCAAAGAATTGATTAAAAAATTCAGCAATTTATCTGTGCCATGAAAGTTCATTTTTTGCTGTAATACAGTTTGCTAATTTGTTATGATTTAGTAGCCATTGCCAGAAGTGTTAGAGGAAAAGGTAAACTTGAAGCTTGTTGACTTGATTACTAAGTTTATTCCTTCTTTTGACAAGTTTACAGCAATAATTATAGAAAGAGCTGTAACTGCTATGCAGTCAATACTTCATTTTCCCCTGAACTAGGAAATACTTTAAGTCAGGCATTTTTGTGACCAAAGCTTTCTGAACAAATGCTGCAGCACTATAACAATTCCCTCAATTTTATTTTTTAAAATTAATTCAGTACTTGTGAGCTACTTTAAAGAAACCATCACACACATTAGGTCCATATCAATAATTTATTCTCCTTATTAGAAAATAGCAGGGCCTTAGAGAGAATTGTAGATATGAGGGTTTTTAAACCCTCAGAGAGACCATGGGGAGGGCACACTTACTGTGCACAAGGCTTGGGGGAAAAGGATCTATTTTTATACACATAGAATTAGGTGTATACAGCTGGAAATTCCCTCTTTGCCTAAAGTAAAAATAGACTTGTTTGCAGTTTTTCAAGTATGTAAGAGTAATTGAGTCTGGAAGAGAGAATTTCAGAATTCAATATTTATGAATTTTAAATATGCATCTAGAAGTGCTCCTAATAGATATGGTAGGTTTTTTTGCTCCAACAAAAATTGTTACAAATCACTGCATGATTGCGTTTATAAGTGTTTTACTGAAGGCTAATTGTTCCTAGGATTTTTTTATGCCACAGGTGCTGCAAGCAATCTAGCCAGTGAAAACCCACTGTGGGGCAAAAAGACCCAAACTCCTCTGGATTTAAGGACAGGTCAGTGAATGACTATGGATTCACTGTGTCTTGCAGAACCACAAAGGAAAAACTGCATCATTTTGGGTTTTGCCCAGGACATTGTTAGTACCTATATGAGACTGTGATTATTTAATATAATACCTGTTTTTTTGTTATGTTTTATATGTATGTTTAGCCTATCATATATATATATATATATTTGTTTCATTTTTTGTAGTAATAACTATATGACCATTAGAAAAGTGGAGATTTATAAATGTGCTGGAGTTGGTGAGAGGGGAAAACTGTGAACTGGATCTAATGCAGGCATCCAACTTGCAATCTGAAGTACCTGTGAGAAAGACACTACCAGATGTTTCCAAACAAAAGGATATGCAAATCATTCTGACTTGCAGATCTGGGTCTATAAAAGCTGGAGCCTCTTGCAGCAGCTTTGGAGGTCTCACTCAGGAGTGGACCTCCCAGTTCCTGGGAAGGTTCTCCAAATTGTTGTTGCAACAGGGGCTCCCCAGAAACTGTGGATCTGGATGATGGTAATGTATTAGAACAATTGGTGATGTATCTTCCTCAGTCACTATTCTCTTTCTCTTAATGACCAGGTATCTTGCTTATTTAGTTTGTTGCTGAAATCGTGGTATTTTGAAGGTGTGTAGACTTAGAGCCTAATTTAGGCATTTAACATGCAGATGACAGGCTGGCTCTTTGGTGTACATGCTTCTCTCTGTGGACTAGCTAAGGCCCTACTTCTCTATATCACAGGAGATGTTTCTCCACTGACATGGTACTTCTCACCACTGGCCCTTTCACTTATTGCTATAGCTGGGTAGGAGGTATATAATCAATTTTAGAAAATGAACAAATCAGGCTCTGCTGCAAATCTGCTTTGGTGACTTGTTCTAGGGGTGTCCCAGTCCTGGTTGAGGGCAGATGCTCCCAGAGATGCCAGGGTATATCATATCCCTCTGCAAACAGCCCTTTTATATACAGGAGATTCATTAAGTTAATTTTCTTAAATGGGAAAATGATTACAGAATCAGAATACCTGTACTGAAGAAAATCAGAAAAATAACCCAAACTTGCTTGAAACTTGAAACTTCCCCCATGGCCCTCGGATCCTGAAACACCAATTTCACTTCATGACCCTGAGTGTGCTGCAGAGAGTAACTGTCTCTGTGGGCTCCTCACTTCCATTTATATTCTGGAATTCCCTTGCTTTTTTCAGAGCTGCTGTGTTTCAAATGCAGCTGATTCAGATGTTCTTGTCCTAGCGAACCCTTTCTTTTCCCTGTGTCAGCATCCAGAAGATGCTGAAGATATTTCTGGCCATATGTGAATACTCCTTGAATTGATGGGGGTCCCAAGGGCCACAGGGCCAGAGGCATAAATGGATGAGTTTTAGACTGGATATTAGGGAGATCAGAAGAGAGAAACACTGGAAAAGGCTTCCTAGAGGGATGCCCCAAGGCTGTCATTTATGAAGCATTTGAATAATGACATTGATAACATGCTTGAATTTGTAATCAGACCTGGAGTCAGCTGGACTGGATGATCATTGTTAGGTCACCTGCAACTGAAAATACTCTGTTCCATTCCATTCCACTCCACTGCACTCCACTCCATGCATGGCCTGCCATGGATGATGTTAGGAAAAGCATTATTTGCACCTTTTCTTTCTCTCAATTCTGGTGCAGTTTCCAAAGAGCAGGTGTATTATATTCCTACCAGTTACTGACCAGGGCCTCAGGTTTCCCACTGGCAGGATTTAGGGTATTCTGCCAACAACCTGCTGAAAAACTCTGGGATGCAGAGTCCTTTCCAGACCCATTCTCCCAGGCTCTCAGAGAGAATTACAAAATTATTATTGAATTGATGACTCCTTGGCCATGTTTAATTTTTTTTTTTGCTTAACTCAGTAAAGACTGAAACACCATTTCTTTTAACACTTTGTTGAGTCTCCCTGACATTTTCTTTATTTATAAATGCAATTTGTTCTTACAGATGCATATGTTTGTCTGATATTGATATTTTCTCATTCCTACACCCTGATGTTCTGCTCACTGTCACTGCTGTCTGGTGATGACTGAGTGTGTTCACTGGCACCAGGAGCTTGATGCATTCAGCAGTTGACAGAAGGTAAACCTGAAAGCATTTCAGACACACCTTAAAAACTGAACATGGTCCTCCATTCCAACCTCAGAAGGGAGGCAGGGGAGCCTTTAAATCTTAGTGAATAAGATGGAAGCAAACAAGCAATTACCAAAACCACAGAGTGTGAGAGCACGGTGCTGAGCAGGCTGTGCTAGTGGCAAGGAAGGCTTTGGAGGAATCACCCTCCTCCCTTGGAAGTGCAGACTCCTGCCAGCAGTCTTAGCTAGAGCTAAGTTTGAGAGAAACCATCAGAATAGTCATCACAAAGAGCAGATAGACTTGATGTTGCCATCCTTAATAAAGTAAAAAAGCAGCCTGGAGAAGAAATCAGATTTTTGACCTCTTCTTCTAACAGAAGTGAGAGAGGAGTAAAGATGGTTGAGAAATATCATAAAAGCCCTAGAAAACAATGGCTAGATCACCCTTCAGAATCCTGACTATCCTTATCTTCCAGGTGCCAAAAAATAAGTGTTCCTCATCTGCTCCATCCAGTTTTATACCCTTCATGTTTTTAGAAAAAGACTGGGGAAAAATACTAAAATAAATCGTAAAAATCCAAAACTATATGGCAAAAATAATCACCACTGTATTTTTTTAGATAATCTTTTGGTGGTTTGGATATCTAGCTCATAGGTTTTTATGTGTGCTTGGAATTAGCAATATGCCATTAGACAGTATAAAAGTAACCCACAAAGAACTACTCAGCTTTCTTGTGCACAAAATATTTGTGAGAAAACACACTGTAGAAACATAATTTGTTTTCAAAAACAATTTTTAGTGAAGAATGCTGATTTTTTAATCCAAAGCCAAGGTATGCCTTTCCCTCACAAAGATTTTTTAAAAGCTGAAAACATCCTTCATAAAACTAGATAAAGCTATACTGTTTTCTAGCATATTTGTGTTTAAAAGAAAAAAACCCAGGTCCTCTCAGGCTGACCCTGGGGACATATGCCAAGTTCTCTAGGGAATCTGGAAACTTCTGTTGTGATTAGTTTTTAAAATGGGGGTTTTGAAGTGCCAGGGTCTGGACAGCAGATCTGAGCCAGGGCTGACTTACAGATGAATCTTGTACAATATATTACTAATACCACCTATGCTAGTTATTTAAGAATAGATAAACCTTGTTTGCAGACTCACCAAACTGCTTATGCTAGCTGTTTTAATGCCAGACCGGATGCTTTAGAGATTTTTGCATGACCTTGTGTAATTGTCTGTGTGATATGTTAAGAAACCCCCCCTGTTGGTATCACCAAATGTTTGTCTGTGAGATATTTGAAGAAATCCTCCCATCCATGGCCTGGGCTCTGGCCAAGCCTTATTTTGGGGAGTCTGGGAAGTGTACCACCAGATATTTCTGCACAGAAGGATGTGCAAGTCATTCTGACTTGATGATTTGGGTCTGTAAAAGCTGGACCCTCTTGCAGCAACTTAAGAGTGCTAGGATCTCCCAGTTCCTGGGAAAGTTCTCCTAATCATCACTGCAACAGGGGCTCCCCAGCAGCTTGTGGGTCTGGGTGGTGATAACATATTAGAGCAATTGGTGATTTATCTTTCTTGATCACTATTCTCTTTCTCATATAGAAATCATTTGATATCTTGCTTATTTTGTATTTTGCTGGAAATGAGTGCATAGTAAGCTTATTGTTTTATTAAATGTATCATTTTATGTCTGTGTTGCATTGATGCTAGTAGTAAAAAAAGAGCATTCTTTCCATTGGTGTCTGTTTCCTTTCTGTTGTACCTATCAATTGGCAAAACTGGTATGTGTTATTGAAGGTTTTTGCTTAAATTCACTGTCTTATTCACCCCTTTTTGGCAGACTAAAACTGAAGAAGCTTTTCAGGGACATATAATACAATGCAGAGAGAGTGACAGATCTCTCTGAGGAAAAAGGAGATCAAGGTAAAAAAAACCTGGGAGGACAAGGAGCAGCATCCACTGCCCCAAACACTGCTGTAAAATTTTACTGACACCTTTTTTTGTGAACTGCTTGTGTTCACAGCCTGGCTGGACCATCACTCCTATCCCACCAATCTATGACACTGCTGCATCTCCCCCTGCACAGCTAGGACTGTACTTCAATTCTAGTTCACTCCCCAGTGAGCTGTGGCAATTATTCTGTGTCTTATTGAAAAGGGAAGAGCCACAATTAATTTAAGGAAAATGAATATTTGAAACATTTACATCTGACTTTTGTTATTTTTTTTGCTAATATTTTTTTTGTTGTTGTTTTTCCTTATAAGCAGCAAACAGAATGGTCTGTTTGTGAAAGAACAGATTGGATTTCCATGTCAGGCTGCTTTATATAATTAATTCATAGTCATAGGGAAAAAAAACATTTATAAATCCAACCTCCACAAAAGAACAACACAGAGGATCAGCTGAAGCCAAACATATATGAGATTTTGCATTATGTAATAGTAAAATGCTCCTACTGAAACGTTTTATTGATTGCTTAATAATGAAGGAACAAGACTAAGCTTCCAAAAACTCAGCACCAAATCTATACAGACTGATAGATATAATTGATTCCTTTTATTGTGGAGTGTTAACATAGAAAAATATTAGGTTATCTGCGAGGAGCAGTCTGAATGTTCAGATTGGTATTCAGTAAAGGCTTTGTATGGTACCAGCACTTCAAGGTGGCTGTTTAATATTTTCAGTCTTATCTGTCAACAGCTCTGCATAATCCTCAATGGGTGGATCAATAAGAGCCAAAGGTATTGTGTTATAGTGTGATAATTCCTCAGAAAAGGTGGTGTGTGTTTAGGCTTCTTTGGTAGCATTGATGTCAGTGGGCAAAATAAGAGCTAGTGATTATCCCTCCCTCAAACAAAGATTATTTAAAAGTTCTCATGGATTGGCAATATGCAAAGCACAGACCTTGTGGAGGTGGTGAGTGGCTGAGGAGCAGGTACCTGGCACAGCCCCTTTGGCTCCAACATGCCCCATCACTGCCAGAGAGACTTCTGGTGTGCATCGTCACAATTCCCCATGGAGGGGGAAGAAACCTCACTCCACACTGACTTTTGATGTGTGTCACATCAGAGGTTCATGTGATGCTTCAAGGACCATCACCAAGCACATTGGAATGCCCAGCACCAAGGGTTGTGATCTGCATCCTCTGGGCTCTCAGGTTTTCAGGGCTGGCATGGCAGTGCATAATAGGGGAAGTGAGTTCATGCTTGGCCAGTGTTTTTGTGGGCCAGGAAACACTGCTGCCAGTGGTTTGTCATCTGACTATTGGTTTTCAACCCTGGAAAGGGTGCCTGTGAACCAACTGTGTCTGAACTCATGCCCCTGTAACCATGAAGATCAGCAAACCAACCCTGAAATTAAGAGATTCTCCTCTGAAAATCCTCATTCCATATACTTCTGCCAGTATCTTAGATAACCTTCCCCAGCAGTCAGGCACCGTGAGCTGGGGTGGATGATGCTTTGTGCCTTTTGCAGGGGTAAAATATTCACTTGCATTGATCCACCCATTGATTTTTTAGGCTTGTCTCAAACAGTCATGTGACAAAATCCTCTCATGAGGAATCATGAAATCCTCAGGTTCACTTAGGAGCTTCAGTGTGCTGTAGTGTAAAGCACAGAGTTTGCTGCTGAATGATAGATGTTGTGAAATAAAGAGAATTCACATTTGAATGTGTCTGCTCATGATATGAGACTTTATTCTGAAGAACTTTCAGGTTCCCCTACGCTTACTTAAGCAAAGGAGGCAGCTTTTCAGATAAAAAAAATAGAGCTGACCATAAAAAATAATGAAATTAACAGCAAAGCCAGTCCTTAAATTTTTCAGATTGGGGTTCCAAACAAGAGCAGAGCAAGAGGGTCCAACTTCAGACAGTGAGCAGGGAAAGGACACCAAAATCCTGGTGCCAAGCAAAATATCACAACACTGTCCAGAGAAGCCTGGGGAAAATTATACAATCTGGACAGAGTTGAGTTGTGCTGTCTGAAAGGAGACAGTTTAAAGAAAAATCCATTTCTGTACTCTCCAGAATACAAAATGGAGTGATTCTGGCATCTTGCTCCCAGCCAAGGCAAGGCAGCACCAGAAGACCTGGCCATCAGCCAGCTGGTGCAATGAGAGGAAAGCCAGCTTCCAAATTGTGTAATTTCTCCCTCTTCCAACTAGAGGAATCCCTTTTGGCACACTGCTTCCCCATCCTTCAGGGTGAGATCTTTTAATCCTAAATCAACTGATAGGGAGGATGAGGAGCTGAGCATTCTGCAACAGCAGGGGAGGATTTCATCCCTGGTGAGATTTCAGGTGAGGGTTTATATTAATAACTCATTGACACTGCACATTTTTAATCCATTTTTTTGCTATCCGTTTTTGCCAGCTGTTTAGTTTAATTAAAACTCCCCAGCATGGGTTTCCCCCCCTGAAAGTATTCAGTGATGCCTTGAGGTCTTTTGGTGAGCCAAGTATTAATTTCTCTAAATTATGCTGTGTGCCTGCCTGCTCTTTTACCTCAGGGGATGGGGGTTTCTGTGCTCCCCCTGTCCCATCATTCACTCCCTATCCCTCTGCAGGCAGACATGGCAACATAAAACCTTCATCTGTTCCTTGCTGCCCAAGGGCTGCACCCAGAGGTGCCAAGGGAGAAACTACAAGTTTTTCAGCAGAGAGAAGACATTTTAATATGCAAATCTCTTCCTAAGAAGCTGTGATGTGGCCAAACACCCAAGGGATAATCTGGTTTGTCTACGATTTTTTTTTTAGAAGGCAAACACACAAAAGAGAAACCTTGCTCTGGATATATACATCTATTTACAGATTTAATACCAGCAAAACTAGTGAAGAAGTGAACACTCACCCCAAGGTCAGAGCCAGCCTGTTCACTTCTCCCTGCCTCTTCTTTCTGAAGTTTTCTGTGTGCCCATATTTATAGATTCCACTGAAGAAGAACAGAGCTGTCTCCCTCTGTGATTGAAATGCCAGGAAAAGCCTTTGGCTCCTCAAAAAATCTAATAACTAATATGCTGGGATTGATTCCCTCATCCTTCCTCAACAGTACATTAAAGAGAGGTCACCAGGTGCAGTACATTAAAGAGAGGTGCACCTTGTGTGCTCCAACAGGACACACAAGGATAAGGGGTGACTATTTGGAATTTAGCAAAACTGAGGGAGAAGGAAAAATAAATAAGTGGAGGAGGTAGTCAAGATCTGATACCAGGATTTGTTGGGGACAATTGGCCTCTCAACAGCAAGCTGAACCAGAGCCTTAGAGGCACTTGAGTTAAGGGTCTTGAGTTTAATCTTTGATGAAGGCTGGACCTCGTATGCCAGAGGAATTTACCCTCTCTGGACCAAAATCTCAGATGGGAGGGTGTCTTGGTCTAAAAGACAAATATCTCCCAAGGAATGTGGGAACCTTCCTGGAACAGAAAGAAGACCCCTTCCTCAAATTGTTATAACTTTGAAAATTATGTGGCTTCCAAGCAAAAACGTAGGAAAAGGAGTAACGGTTCTTTACTATAAAATACACCTATAACAGAAGAGGAGAACCGAGCAGACAGTGACAGACGCCTCCCAAGGACGGAGCAGGGTTTCCCCGTGGGTGCAGCTGTGACCGCAGCAGGCAGGGGGCGCTGGCCGCCCCAGGGAGCCCCGCACTCGCCTCCAGCAGGGGGCGCTGTGGGGCGGGCCCTCATGAGGGGCGCTGGCGGCCTGGGACAAGATGGAGGAGTGACAATTGTCCTGAAACTCAGGCAGGAGGCACCCGTCGCCCTCAGTGCTGCCTGTGGCCAGCCTCAGTCAGTGGAGGGTGGTTGGGACCTCTCTCTGTCTTGTAAGCAGCGGTCACAGGCAAGAAAGTCCAGGACAAAACTGTGTTTCTTGTTGATGGTATGTTCTGTCATTGCCTAAGTTGGTGGTTTGGTCCAAATGAGACCCTTCCACCCCACATTGTGAATCTACCCTGAGTCTCCTGTCAATCCTGTCTTAGGCCCACTGCATGCTTGGAATTCCACTTTGGAAATCCCCTAAACTTCACTCTTGATTAGTCCATGTAACCAAAATTCCACCCCCCCCTCCCTCATTGGTTGATGATTTTGTGAACCCTGCCTTTTACCCTCCCCAGGATATCTCTGATTATCTGATACTTTGTACCGTCCCTTTGAACCGCCTCCCTATTTCAGCTGTTGCACGCTCGCATTTACTGTCTTTTGCCCCCAAGACTCCCTAGAGCAGTAAATCCTCTGTTATCCCATGCAAAAGACCTCCCTCTCATCCTTGCCTCCTCAGAGTGCAGACTGACAGCCAAAAAGCCGTAGAACGAGTGCTCCAGTGGCACCTTGGGTCATCCTGCTCCTGGGGTGTGACACACTCCTGGCACGGGCTGAAGTGGCAAAGTCAGATAAGCTCCGGCCCAGTGCAATAAAACTGCAAGATGACTGTCCCCACTCCTAGCATGGACAGACTGCACACACACAGCTAAAATCTGCCACTCACTTCCCCTCCCATCCCCCAAACCATTCTGGTGGTATGCCAGATCTGCTGGATCAGCTACTCTTTTGTTAACTCAATTAACCTTGCCATCCATCCCTGAGGCGTCATCCCCTCTTCCCAGTGTCTTTCCAGGTGACAAATGGGAAAAAATGCACTGAGAAACCTGACCCACAACAGGGGGACCAGCTGTTGAACTGCAGAAAGGAAACTGAGAGCAGTGTTTCTGGGTGAGTGCCACTTCTGGGAAATAGTCTGTAGGGATCATCTTCAAAACTCCAAACAGGCTTCTGCTCCTGCCCCAAGGATTAAGGCAACAGGTTTAAAAAAAAAAGATGATGAATGAATGAATGAATGAATGAATGAATGAATGAATGAATGAATGAATTATCAGGTTGCATCCCTGGCTAGAAAGTATATAGGGGGATTGATTAGCTGTTGATTTGAAATGCTGTGATTGTGATCTAATTGAGAGTTGGGGGGAAGACCTATTTTTGGCCACAAGAAGATGTAGTCTTATTCTTAAATAGCAATCACTCTGCTTGTGTCCATGAAAGGCTATGGATTTGCTGTAATGGAGCTGTAATATAGAAGGTCTAACCTACTCTACACGTGCATTTAGGACTTACCATTTCTGAGGCCTCTCCTTGTGAACTCTAGCTCATCTCCAGGAAACCAGAGATGGGAGCAGCTTCATCACAAACTAGTAACGGTAAGGGGATTGTCCTGAGATATTAGGTCAAAATCTTCTGAGATGCTCCAGATGACTAGGCCATTGCACTGTCCCAGGGGCAGAATTAATTTACTGCTGTGGTTGCATACATGGCAAGGGAAGGCTGTTGTGGCAGTGGTGACCTCCTGGTGCCTCACTCGACTGCTCTTGTGTTTAAGGACCTTGGCATCCACGTAGGGTAACACTGAGAGGTTCCACTGTGAAAACAAGGGTTTGCTGAAAACTGTCTCTACCTTCAGCTATAGCATTTTACTCTTCTGTCCACATAGTGCAAATTCATTAACAGTCCCATATATGTTTTTTCCCGAAGCCGTGACATCATTGTCGCCGCGCCATTAGCAGTTTTTGAACTTTGTTGGGGTGCTGACACTCAAAGTGAGGCTTATGGTTATGCCTATGAAACTCAAGGGTGTTTTGCTCCTGCTGGCTGGAGCAATCTGTGTGCAAGCTTTGCTCACTCTTAAATTTCTTTCTTGGCTTAATTTAGACTGATGGCTCGAATAATGGCCTTTTTGGGAAGCCTTGAAAAGCTCTGTGAGCAATGACAGCACAGGGGGGAGAGAGCCCAAAAGAAAGGTATGTAGTACAGAAAACCTAAAAGCAAAAAGTGGCACAGCTCTACCTCTTTATAATGAAGAAAATGTTAATTAAGATACTTGTAAGCCTATAAAGAGCAGTGTCAAAATGAGTGACCTATTTTGCCATAAAATGAGGAACATGAAGCAATATTTTGCAAAGGCTAAAGAGCTGTGTAGGCATCTGTTTACTGGATATGTGGCAATCTTTTTTGAAAACAGAAGGCATATTCCTCTAATACTGTGTTACATGAGAGAGATTTCTGCCTGTTTTTATTTACTGCTGCTGCTGGGATTCCATTATTTTAAGGCATCCTGCAGTGCAGGAGAAAAAAAACCAGCTCAGATTTGTCAAGGTGGTGATGGCAAAGCCTAATGTGGCCATGCTGCAGCCTATTTGTGCTCCTTAATGCTTCAGAGGTTTCCACATGAAGAGAATCATGCCAGAATAATAATGCCACATCTTGCAATTCATTCTCATCAGTTTTAATGAAGATAAAGGGTCTCACTTTTTGAATCCATTTGTGCTTAACAAATTAAACATGCTGCTGAGTGGTGCATGTGTACAGAATATTTGTCCATATAATGTTCATTTAGGTAGCAAAGTTAACTAACCTTATTCCATATATTTTTATTTTTTTCTTTCTGCCTTAAGAAGGCCACACAGCTATACAATTGGTTCTGATCTTGTTCCCTGTTATTTGAAGTTATTGTTAATAATTTTACAAGTATTCTTGATGTTGCAGCTTCACTTTGCTTTGAGAAAGAAATTTTTGGAGTCCAGCAACCAGAAGAAGTGAGCAAGAGGGAACAGAGAATAGGCAAAAGCTTCATAGGAAAATCTCCCTTATTTGCTGCAGCAGCAAAATCCACCACCATCAACAGGTCCCACCTACAGGCACTTCTCCATCTCCTTCCTGAAGTTTCATTTCATGGCCATGTATCTACTGATTGCTACCAGAGTGCAGCAGCCACTTGGGAGATTGCAAACTTCCCACTGTGCCAGGGAAGTTGGCAGGCTGCTCAGGGTTGTTATGAGGAAATGCTATGGACAAACTTAGGGGTGACACTGACTTTGCCTCGAGTAATGCAAAGAAAAGTAACAATATCTGTTACATTAAACACCTTCATTCTGTAAACCACTGGAAATAAAAAGTTAATAAATACAAGAAAGGAGGTCAATTAACATTTTGCCAAGATTTGTTTCCACAATAAACTATCTACAGCAAATAGCCAGGGAAGGGTTCCAAATACTTGGTTGTCTGGACCTGTGACTTTGGATAAAACACAAAGCGGAAGTAAAGGAACCAATGGGCAACAACTTCTGAGCTGTGCTAGGAAATAGTATTTGCTACTGCAATCAGGGCAGCAAAGCAGGCTGCACACAGGCAGTACCAAGAGGACCATCCAGATGTGTCCCTGGAGAAGCTGTGCAGTGGAACATGTACAGTTTCCATGATGTCATTCCCCACTTGCTTTTTTCTGCCACAGGGAATAAACGACTATAGGAAATACAGGGTGATAACTTGGTTTTGGCATGAAGAAATGCCATGAAAGCCAACATGGATCTCTTTATGATACCTTTTGACTTCTATAGACACTCAGTGGCATCAAAAATGCTCTTTTCTTTCTTCTCCTTTAAAGAAAAGGAGAGGTCTGTGACTTAGCTGTCTGTTAACTTGAAGGGTGACCTAAATATCTTCCAGAAGACAGGAAAGAAAGAGAGAATCATAGAATATCCTAAGTTGAAAGGGACCCACAAGGGTGATCAAGTCCATCTCCTGACTCTGTGCAGGGAACAAGCCCAAAACTCCACCATAGGCCTGAGAGTTTTGTCCAAAACTTCTGAAAATCTATCAGACTTGGTGTGAAGAGTTGTGTGAGCTGTTGTGAATTGTAGTGAGCAGTTCCCTGGGGAGCCTCTTTCAGTGCTCGAACACCCTCGGAGGGAAAAACCTTTCCCTGATTTTTCAACCAAACATCACCTGACTCAGCTGCAGGCCATTCCCTTGAGTCCTGTCATCAGTGCCCAGGAAGAAGAGTTCAGTGCCCCTCCTCTTCCCTTTATGGGAAAGCTGTAGACTGCAACCATGTCTCCTGTCAGTGTCCTCCAGGCTGAAGAAGTGGCCTCAGCTGCTCCACTTACAGCTTCTCTTCCAGACTTTTCACCATCCTCATGCACCTCCTTTGGATGCTCAAAACACTTGAACGGCTCAACTTTCAGTTTCTTTTGTTATGAAGGGTACATCCTATATTCTTGAAGACAAAACAGTATGTGCAAATGTCAAAAAGGAGAAATTAGAACACTGACTTCAGAAAATGCAGTTTTTCCCTCTGCTTCCGTCTTTTTCTTGTAGCTTTGTTGCTGAAGAAAGGTAAGCACAGTGGTAATAACAATCACTCAAAACCTTTCACCAGGTGTATCATCATCTGTCTGTTCAAAATATTTCAAGGTTTGTTTTAGTCATGAACTCACAGCAGCTGATAAAAAAAGAAAAGCCCTGATTGTGCTGGCAGACATAGGCTGCTACTGAGAAAAGTCAGAAAAGGAGGAACAAGAGGACAGAGGACAGACAGGTCAGCAACAGGATCACAAGTGTTCCACAAATTGACTTCAAATACTGAAACGTATTCAAGGGCGCTGGCTTACAGCAATTTACACTTATTTGTAGGGGATACCTTGAAACACCATTCATTAGCAGCACAGTCAGCACCTGCAATTAGGATACAGAGGTGGGCACTCTGGCACCACAGGGTGAATTTTAAAAATAGAATCAACACCCTGTTAAACAAGGACGGATTTGTGTGGCCACAAGGAATCTTTAGCCTGCTCTTTTTTTTTTTTTTTTTCTTAATTACTCCATAAAAATAATGAATATCTTATTTCATTCACAGATATATCTTTTTATTCCCACTGTGAGAGCCCAAATTCATGAATCCCAGCAGCCTTTTCTGTCCTTGTGCTGCTTTGTGTTGTCATTACAATCACTGACAATTTACTCTTTTAAATCCCAAAGCTGTACGTATTGAAAAAAAACTGTCCTAACTTTGTCTGGGAGGAGGCACAAGTCAGAGTCATCTAAGAAAAGTCTGTTAATCCCTTCTTTCTCCAGAGATAAATCCACAATTGAACTGCATTGCCACCTGCACTTCTCCCTCTGTTTTGATGCAGAGTTTACAGTAATGCTGTCAACAATAACACAATTAGAACAGCTATTTGCTGCCAGATCCTCGGCTCTCCTGACAACAGTTTGCCAGTGTGGACACTGAAGGGCATCTCTCAATTCAGCTTTCAAACATTCATAGTTCCATCTCCTGGAAGCTCTGGGACAGCTCAGGACAACTTTTCTAGGATGTGCTATGGACACAACTAATTCAGTAGAGATGTCTCTAGGAAGAGGAGCCACGGAAGAGGAGTATTTGATGAGAATTTTGGAGTAAAAATACTCTCCTATATTTTCACTTAAAAAAAATAAATCTTAAAAACCAGTATGAAATATAGTTGTTGTAAATGTTAAGAGAGGGAAGTCAGGAAAGAGGGAGCATCACAAAGACATTCCCTACAGCTAACCAAACAGTGCACTGGCTCTATCTTGTGAAGAAGGGTGTTTAAAATAAAAACCATTTCTGTATTTGTCTAATACAGAGCAGGTGTTAGCACTGTGATTGGGCTAAAGAAAAAAAAGCAAAATTTAAGTAAATTTGCAGGTGAATACAGCAGACTTTTGTGGGCAAGAGCTGCTCTTCAGAGTCAGTGATAAATAAGTCCTGTCTGGAAGATAACAGAGAACACGCGGGACTGGAAATTAAGTTCAATTTTGGCCCTAAAGTGACACATCAAGCCCATATGAGTATTCCAAAATGATGGTAAGAATGAGGACTGTGTTTATCCATCATCCCTGGGGAGAAAAAGATTGGAGAAAAAAATATCAAAGCCAAGATGTCTCTTTGTACTGCAAGAGCTGCCATTTCAGACCCTCTGCCATCCACAGTCTTTGTTTTGGCAGAAGAGGACCAGGACTCATCATGAAAAAAACTTTCCTATTGATTTATCTGTCCAGAGAGTCAGTTGTTCATCTACTGAATATATGAGAGCCTGAAGGGGCAGGGAGGTCTTCAGGATGAGAGGAAGACTTATCACTTAAAGGTGAGCATTGCCCTGAAGATGGTGTAAGGACATGAGACATTAGCAGAAGAAAACAAAAGGAGAACGTTGGAATATATGTGAAAACAAATGTTTTAGAAGGATTGGGAAGATCAAGAAGAGAAGACAAAGTGAAAAATGCAATTGTGGCGGAGATGATGGGGCATAAATGGCTGTCAGAGAATAGGAAGCTCCAGTGGGTAGATCAGATGGTCATGACAGAAAAGTAAATACAGCTAAAACAAGCGATGAGGGGGCAGCTTAGATCTTCAAAGAGCACCAGGCTATTCACCGGAGGATTGAGAGGTTTTGAACAAAGACTACAGTCAGAAAAGTGTTGAAAAGGGCCAAAAAGGTAGGTAGAGATGAAGTCAAAGGCCAAAGAAAAATGACACACAGTATGGTGCCGGTGGAGACCGAAGGGAGATGTGTTTCATGTGGGGGGAATTGCCACCAAAGCGAGGAGTGGCAAATTTTAATATACCCATGTACAGCTTAGATGGGGGAAAGGGCAATGCCTCAAGTCTTGGATTTACTCTCTTCTGGTCCTCTGTTTTCCCAAGCAATGGGAACCATGATAGGTTTTCCAGGAGGCTTGACATTACTGCACTCTTTATAGCCACTGCAATGAAAAACTGCTGGAGTTTTCAAGCTGTCCTGCCATCATCCTGCAATGAGACATTTTTCAAAGTGTTGATTTTCTGTCTGCTAATTTTACCCAGGCTTAATTAAAAGCAACCAGAGAGAGCAAGAGACTCAGAGTGAAGACAAGAGGGAGGAAAAATAAAATTATTTGGCTTCACATTCCAGGGACCCGAGCACAATTTGGCAACTAACTGAAGCTCATGAGAGATTTTAAATTTTTTTTTTTCTTTCTAAATTATATATACTGAGTTTATAATTACAGAGATCCAGATCTTTGGCATTGTCATTTCCAGCAAGTCTCATTACATATCTTGCAGTAAGTACATGGCCGTTAATGCTAATTCCATAATGACAGTGGAGCAGTGAAGTCAAATTTAATAGTTCCTCAGTTAATCATTAAAATTAGCCTATCTCTGTGGATACTGGATCTTCTAATATTTCCATGCAATGCCATATTGGGTAATAAATGAGATGGCAAAAGGGACTTTTTAATGTGTTATCATCCCATGGAGGCCAATAAGGCTACCTCAGTCCTGGCTCAGAAATGCTGGAGTGGGCTGTGCAAGCTAATTCCTTTCTGTGAGAGTTCACTGGGCAAAAGCTGTTTTGACATAACCATGAGATATTGAAAGGTCAAAGATGGTGAAGCAAATACAAGATAGCCAGAGCACAAGGTGTATTTCTCAGTTCAGAGACAAATTTAGGAGAAAAACGCTTTGATATGATTGTTTTCTCTAAAGAGAGTGGCTTCAGTAATCCCCTTTTTCTGCAAATGAAAGAAATAAATAATAGTGGGTGAAAGTGAAAGAAAACCCCATCTGTTTATTAACAATACAAATTTTCTTTACAAATTTTTTATTAACAAAACAAGCATTTATTGACAAAACAAGGTGCCTGCACAGCACAGAAAAAAAGATAGAATAAATTCTAAATATTGAACTTTCAGAACCTTATCTCTCCTGCCCCCCACCCACAGCAGAACCAAGAACTGAAAATGTCCCTGGAAGAAAAATGCACTGACTGCCGAGTGCACCACCGAGAATGGTGGCCTTCCCTTTGTTTTAAGGAAGTGAAAGAAAGTTCATGCAGCAGCTCAGGCAAAAGAGATGGGAACCTGTTGAATTTCTGGAGTTGGTCTCCTCCTCATAGCAGACAAATCTCTTGGATTTTGGTGTCCTTTCTCTTGTTGCTTCAGCTTTTCCTGAGGTCTCCCCACCGGTCCCCCTGCAGGTCCCGGTCAACCGCCTCGGCAATCGCCCAACTTCGGCCCAAAACCAAGGCAAGCAGCTGAAAACAAAACAGAAGCCACCAAAAGGATTACCAGCACAGCCTCCAAGACAGGGAAAGGGAAAAAGGAGACCAGGGAAAGGAAAAAAGGAGACTTCTTGCTTAAGTCAGCAAAATCTAATCTAGCAAAGCAACAATCTATCACGCGGTCGGTGCTGCACCCAGCACGCTCTGGAGTGAGTCCTTGAAGAAAGCCCACACCTCACCAGGACCCACCTGAAAGCTCTACAGGATCTATAAAGCAGATGATTAGGGAATAGAGTATCCTCATAAAATCACCCCAAAACAGCATGCCAATAATTATGTGGTAGGGAGAAGAAGAAAGGTGTCACAATGGTCAGGTTGAGCTGCACTGTGGTGAACTCCACCAGCAAATGCTTCTTGTGAATTCTTTCTAGCTTCAGTCAGATTTAATTTTTTTTAAAGTATTATTATTCAATATTTTAAATTTTCTTATTCCTGAATTGGATAGTTTTACCTTCAAGATTAAATGCTTTGACATGACCTAGAGATTGAAGCCACCTCAGAACTTGGGCAGGGACATTTGGAATGGTTCAGTAAATTCTGTTATTGAGGGAATTCTTGCTCGTGAAGGCTTTCACCAGAAAAAAAGAACTGAAAAGAAGTATTTATTAATTGAAGAAACTGGATAGCAATATAAATGAAAATTTAATTCTTCTTTATGAGTAGATGACTGGTGAGAGATTACAGATTTTTAAAAATTATCAGCATCGTCTCGTCTCAAATGTTGATCTTTAAAAATTGCAGACAGGTTTTCTTAAGTAATGGGCTCAAAATCTTTGCTGCTTCCTAGAAGAAAACCTAGAAGTGCTAAATGACTGCTCATTTAATAAGTACTCTGCCTTTTAGTTTGGTTGCTTCTTCATGAGCTCCTGACTTTAATACCATTGCCTTGATAAGGAATACTGAAGGAAGGGACAGAGAAAAGACAGAGGGATCTTAATGTGGGAAGAGATGGGATGGAGTGGAGCTTAAAGCATACAATGAAGTGGAACCCAGGCAGTGTGTCACTGAGGCTGCTGTATAGCTGAGCAGAGAAGGTAGTGCCAAGAAAGATCCAGGCAAATTGGCAGCTGTCAAATGCGAGAGGGTCCTGGGAAATGAAGAATAGAGTGGTTGTATATCCCATGACTCCAAAAATCCAGGCATCTCCTATGGCATGTCTAGCCCCAGACATCTCATATTGGGATTGCTCTGCCTTCAGTGTCAACAGTGCCAAGATTTCCCCTCTGGACTTTGGGTGCCTGAAGCCAACAATCTCATCACTAAATTTCGTATTCTCAGACACCTTGACTCCATAGCAACATCTGGAAGAAAGTGTCTTTCATTGCTCATTTGTACACTTTTTGTCTCTGAAGGATCCATATCAATTCAGGCCATCCAAATGGTCTGTGTTGCTAAATCTGATGTCTTTTGCACAGAAGATAACAGGAGAGATAAAATTCAGTTAATATAATTGATCCAAACTGGAACTCCAAATGTTTTTTTAATGCATTGACAGCAATTTCTGTAGGAGCAGAAGAGTCAGTTTATAGTCTGAGGATGAATATCTTTGTAGTGAGATATGTGGTGATGCCTTTGGGGTTGAGACAAAACCTCCTTACTCAAAGCTCCCATTGGGTAAGGCTCCACAAAGCTTTGGCCTCAAACAATAATTAAAGGTGTTTTCTTTTGTGGCAAATTGCTATATCTTGTTCAAAATCAGGCAGTTAAGGGAAGGAATAGAAATGATGTGTGAATCTCTTTGTAAAGACTACAAAATACAGACAGTATTTTAAATACAAACTTTACTTCTTGCTCTTTCATATTTTTATTTGAAGGTTTACTTTTTCAACATTCAATCATTCTTTAAATAGTTTCAGGATGTCTTGTTTCAGCACACCAATAGCTATATCCTTTCTTAAATGAAAATCTTGGAGAGCTTTCTAGGAACATAAAAGTTTTCTGGAACTTGATGTTTTCAAGTTTTCTCAGGGACTTTATCCAGAAGAGACAAAGTGCAGATAAGTCTGTCAGTTGCTTTAAGATGTTCTGAATTAGTTTTGTCTTGCAGGACAGCTTCCAACACATCTCAAGCTTGGTGAGAATTTCTGGGCTGTGTAGTCAGTGCATCCAAAATATTTCTTTCAAAATAAGCAAATGTATCCAATTCTTTTTCCCCCTGTAGGTTTCTTGAATGCATGTTGCTTGGATCTTGCTCTTTGTTAGCATTGCAGGCCTCTGGAGCCTTCAGCCCACACTTCTCCAGCCCCTTGCCCACTATTAGCATGAGCCCAAGGGCTTGACAGAGAGGAGTATCTTTGGGGAGTGCCATTTCATCATTTGGCCAAAATGATGACAAAAAAAATGACAGTGAAGGAGAGAAAGAAACAAAACCAAAGAAAAGAGAACAGGAAGTTGGTAGCCTGACAAGCAGAACAACTCTGCTCTCGTCCAAGCTTGTGGGAAAGATATTGGCCCATCTGTGAACAAAGGCCGTGCTCTGGGAGCTGTTCTCTTTCCATTCTCTTTTCTTTCATTGATTATTTTCTTCTTCTCCTTCACTGTAATTTTTTTAAAATTCCCAACAGCCTTTCTGTAAGAGAGTGCAGAAAGCATGACTGGATTTAAAGCATTTCCACTATCTGCTTCTGATTGATATTTTTTATATTTCATAACTCACTGCAAACATGACTCTTACCCCCCCTCGGTCTGCCTCCCCCCCATAAATAATAATAATAATAATAATAATAATAATAATAATAATAATAATAATAATAATAATAATAATAATAATAATAATAATCCACTCTTCAATTCCCAGCTTTTAATGAATGGGATGTAACATGCCATACTCACTGCAAGCAAAATATTTACTTCTTCTCCATATAGTTTAATTACAGCTTTTTCTCTTCATTGTCCAGGACTCCCAAACTACTGTTGTAAGCTTCTCACCGAAGCCTGCAACTGAGAAAATAACTTTTTGTATTCACTAAGTTAAATCATAACATGCTGCTCATCTTTCTAGACCCAAAGTCTTGTGTATTGCTGGTGCATTATAGCATGCACTTGTGATTAATAAGACTGAGGAATTCTGGGAAATTAGCTAGATAAGTGGTGAATGCTACATTTCTGGAAATGTTGAGTGGAGGGAGCTTTGAGCATGTTGACCTGGGGAGCTTCCAACTAGGGGAAGGTGTGGCTGGGGCTTGGAAATGGACCTTTAAAGGATTTTTAAGATTCCTTCCAACCCAACCATTCTATGACTCTCTGAATGGTTCCAAATGGTAAATTATTTCTTGCCAGAAATACCAGAAAGGGCTGGGGTTTTCTTTGTTATTACCTACCAAGAATTTCAGAACAAGGAGTTAATGCCTTCACCACCAAATTAGGGGAATTGGCCTAAAATGGTAACACAGAGTGTTTAGTTTTTTATTTTCTTTCCTGTCTCCTGATTGCTGTGCTGACACAGCTTAAGAGGAAGCACATCTTCTCCAGCAGCATGGGTACCAAATGTCTCCTGAGAGGTGATAGCTGCTGTTTCTTTCTTCCAGACCACAGACTCAGACGATATGAGAACCGTGACCATGCGTCTCCTCTTTGACCTCCACGCTGGGTAAAAGGGGTTTTCTCATCACATGCAGTGTGACCTCCCCTAGCCTATGCCCAGGGCGTGCTGTGACCTATCTTCCCATTTAAACTTGAGCTAGAAGGGAAAGGGTACATGTGTGCCAGTTCTTAATGCCCAGTAGGTATTTTTCAAATAATGGGGATTTGGGGAGGAAGGGGGAAATCAGTTAGATGGGAAACTCTGGGCTTATTTTGCTGTTTTTATCTCACTCCAGAGCATCCTGGATAAATAGGATGAGTGTGTGTTTTAAGCTTTCCAGGAAATAAGGCCCAATGGGTTGAAATATAAATTCATTTGATTAAGGGCTAATTTAAAAAAAAATTTTAAAGCAGATTAAAAATGAAATAAATCCCTTTTTAAGAGCTGATCCACTGCTTACAGATTCCCTTCCAATATTTAAAAATGCATTTAAGTGCCAGTCAAGCCTCCACACAGACACCAGTCATACTTTGGTTTTGTCACCATACTTCTGGCTGATATAGCATTGAGTGTATTGCATATTCCCTAAAAGAAGAATACACTGCACATGCCCCAAAATAAGGAGAGGGAGAAGGATGGGAAGAGAGATGTGGTGTTAAAAGACTAGGATGATGGGTTTGAAATCTTTTTGGGTGTTTGAAGAGGGTGCGAAGTTACCCATAGCAATCAGGAAACATTGGCTATGTTTGATGCTTTATTTATGGTTCAATATCTGAAATGGAGAGACTGGTTGGTTTCTGAGCACGTTGTAATCAATATGGCATATTTGATGAATATTGCAGCCCTAATTAGCTATGACTGGGTTGTTTAGTGTTTCAAATGAGGAAAATGATCATGTCAACGCTCTAATTTCATAAGAAGAGCATTATTGCCTTATTTTCTGATATTTGTTTTGGTTTATGCATATGCATCTTTATTTCTGTGTTTGCATATGCTCTTTGCTTTAGTGAATATGTGTTTTTGCAAGCCATGCTGACCAGAATTTGTCTCTGAGCCGAAATTGACAGAAGAAGCTTACTCTGCAGCAAAAACTCTTATACTTGTTTTTTGGGGTTTTTTTCTTGCAGGGTTTTAAAAGGAGAAGAGAATAATTGCACAGTATGGCCATCATACTCCAGTGGCAGGGAGTAGTGCTGTTAGTTTGCTTTCAGCACCATCTTTGCAAGAGTCTGTGCAGCCTCCAGCCCTCACACTGTCTGTTGCTATCCCCAATGTACACAGACAATGTCTCAAAGCCCAAACTAACCATTACTTAGGACTTTTTATGTGCTACAATATTTTAATGCCACTATAAAATGCCACTATAAAGTGCCCTACGTGGTTGATGAACACATGCCTCATGGCCTGAGTGGTCCTGTCTCTCCTGAGGCTGTTAGATGAGCAGGGGGTGTCTTGTGGCCTCTGCAATTAGCTGAGCCACACACCAAGGGTTCCCCAAGGAGACCTGTGCCCACTAGAGATGTTAACTCTCCCTGCAGGGAGGTATGCTAATGAAATAGCATGAAGGACTGAAGTACACCCTGTCATCATGGGTGCTATCAGGGTTAGGGGCAGAGTTAGATGCCCCAAATCATACCTTTCACAAATTTCAATTGCAAAACCCCAAATAATCCTGATCAGGACAATGTGATCTAGAATCAGAAGAATACAGTACTTCTGATCCTCCCAATTGGACACCAACAATGCTGGGTCCCTCCTAAATATCATCCACATTTAGAGATGCGTCTGTCATCTCTAAAGAAAGGGGTAGACCTGCCTCTCCAGTGTAGATTTCAGAGAGGAGAGTGAGTTCCAGCCCAGAGGATTAATCAAGGCCATGTGCCATGCCACCTAATCAGGTTATCATCTAGCCTGTGGAGTATGATGCCTGTCTTGCAGAGCTGAAACTGGAGAGGGTTGTAGATGCCCGAGGCGAGCTTTGCTTGCACTGTGGGATGAAGGTGCCTTAAGCCTCATCCTGGATGCACTCACATATCTACCTATGTGGATGGCCCTTTGGGTCCTACTTCACCACAGTTACTGGGATCCAGAGGGTTCTGGAGTGGCCAACAAACACCTCACCCAGGCTCAGAGAGGGGTATGGCTTTGCCTTGCATGAATGCCTGTAGCATTTGTAGGGACACTGCAAGAAACCAAGTGAAGAATGAAGCCAGGGAGACGTACAAAGATAAATGAGCCCCTTAATCCTTGGCCTTGTCCATTCTTCTAGTCTTTAAAACACACTGCACAGGAGGCTGATCTGCCTCAAATGCCTCCAGCAGCAACCTGACCATGCTGAGACACCCTGTCTTATAGCATACCTCGTCTCAGGTTTTTTTCCTGTCACAAAGTTATTTATGTTTGGTGCCTGGCAATTAGTTGCCACTGAGTCAAAATATCTACAAACTTAATGCAATCTTCCTCCCTCCCTGCATCTGTGTTTGGCAATGTCCAATAGCTGTCCCCTGGCAATGAGTGCTTGCAGGGCATCTTCTAATGTTTCCAAATCCTCAGAAAGGTGTATTTCCCCCAAAGAGAATAAAAAAAAAAGGGCAAAAATCCTAACATGTAACATGAGCCTGCCTGGGGTCACTCAGCAGCAGCCAGCATAAATGCCTGAACAAGCATTCTGAGCTTCCTGCCGGTGTCTTGTCTTTGGTTTCACAGCTTAAGCTGCCAGTCCTTCACAAACCCTACCCTGTAAGAAGACTCAGGAAAGGGAAGTGTAAAGTAGTAAAGAAAATGACAAAAAAGTTTCTAATCATTTAAATGTCAAAATTTGGGATAGTCCAATTACTTCTCAGCAGAACATTGGAGCTTTTGAGTGTCTCCTGTTGTTATTTAAATGTGCATCAGGCTAGTGGGGGATCTAACCGGGGGCTTTCTAGTTGTGATGATGTTGCCCCAAGGAGCAGCAGTCTCTCAGAGACCACAACAATCTTTGAGGTAAGGGAAAAGAGAAACTTGCAAGAAGAAAGGGGTTGTCATCACTTCCTCAGAAACAGATGAAATTAGACTTTCCCTCCTTTCAAAATGTGATTCTTTCACCCACAGGCGACCAGGATGGAGCCTGAAAGTGGTGAACAGTTCAGAGAGGCCCTGATGAGATGATGGCCACTTCCAAATATTGTTTTCATTGTAATGGTTTGAAAACACTGTGAAGCTGTGGAAGCTTTTTTTTTATCCTCTGACAGATTCAGACTTTTTGAAGAGGATTTTTTTATACAATTGTTTGTTTAAGGATGGTTTTAGTTTCAGCTGACTGGAGACAGTGAGTGTTGGGTTGTGTCAACTGAGTGTGTGAAAGACAGACAGGCTTTTCATATTGGCTTGAGCAAGATGCCAACTACCAGAGGCTCAGGCTCACAATGAGGACCAGAATATTGTGGCAACCCAGCACCACAGAGGCAGCCCAGGATTTGCAGAGTCCTTGGGACATTGTCTCTTCCAAGCAGGTCTCGGGATAGGGGGCTTAAGAGAGGTGTGTGCTATGTAGCAGTGCTGGACCAAAACAGGCATTTGCTGCCTACAACCCCTTCCTAACTCCCCATGGGAGCTTCTGCTTTCCTATGGCACTATTATTCTTTTAGCCATTTTTGGGAAGCCACCAAGCCCAAAAGCATAACCCATCTTTAAGTCTTCTTTTCCTTGGGGTTCAGCAATGCAAGTCAGAGTTTTAGCAGAAGTAGTTTCAATTATGCTGTCTCTCTTGCTTGACATACAAGGCCAGTCATTGCAGGGAAGGTGTAGCAGGTTGTCTCTACCAGCAGAAAAAAATGGCTCATGAATTGGGTAATTTTGCTGAAGCAAAGGAGGCAATGCTTTATCTCATGTCTGTTCTCTCCACCCACAGCAAGGCTAAAACAACAGGAAGCATTTTCATTGCTCACAGCTCCATATCTCTTTTCTCTTTTTGGCAAAATAAAAGTGTTTTGTTTTTGTTTTCTTGCTTGTGGGGTTTTCTTTTCCCTCTTTGGGGTCACACTGCTGGGGCTGCCATGTGCCCTCTACAGCTGGGTCAAAGTCTGTGTCTGCCACTGTCTACCACTGCCTCCTGTTCCCAAGCACACAGGTGTATGCACATCTCCATCCTCCTCCAATTCTGCAGCATCCTGCTGAAATGTTGGCCTGAACTTTGGGCAGTGGCTGTTCTTTCAGAGTCCTCAGCTGTGAGATAGGATTGGTGGCTGGCTAGCTCAAGCTCCCGAGCTGCTGCTCACTGGGCTAAAAAAATTTCGTTTGCCCCACATCCAACTGTATATTAATATAGTCAAGCAGAAAAAAACAAGCCAAAACATGATCCAGGGACCCCTTTGTGTCCAGAAAAGAAACAAGTGTGCAAGTCTGTCAGAATGCTTTCTCTGTATCACAAGTTTTGTCAGCCTTCCAGTGACAAAGGATAAAAGCAAATTGATTTCAGCCTTTATATTCTTTTCTGAAATTAAATTCTACTTTTTTCTCTTTTATAGTTTTTACTAGGCTTGACTGGAAACAGCAACAAAACAGCACTCAGAAGTGCTTTTTGTTAACATGGTTTTTAAAACTTCTGTTTCTGTTTTTAGCTCATGGTAGAAATCAACTTTATCACAGAATCCTCTTTGTTCTCTGACTCCTGCTCTCACGTCACAATATTCTTCTGATGAAAAGTTCCTCAGTAACATCTAGTGTACATTATTACATATTCTATGTAATACATGGGGATTGCATATAAAGCTATCCTGGGAGTTGTCTTTGGGACATGATAGATCCCACATAAGACATTTTATATAGAATTTTGTTCAGTTTTATTAAGTAGATATGCTGCAAAAAAAAATCTACAATGACATATGTGCAATGTATACATACAAGATATAAAACACAGTCTATACTAAAACTTGTCTAATTACTGCATCATTTATCATATCATATAAACATATAATGTGTTGTATTTACAGTAAATCCTATGTGTAGTATAAGATTTATAATAGTTCATTATGATAAGAAGATTTATTATGTTTCATTATGTAATTTATTGCCTCTTGCTGATGACATTTACTAGACAAACAATGTAGTATGATATAATTCCTATATGGTATGACACAAATATAATATATAAAGGAGTAGTACACAATGGAATAGTATAGCATAGGGGTTATATACTACATTATAAAGAGTGTTCTGTTGGGTGCAGTTATATCCCAAGTTACATTTATCTACATTTATATAGTTTATATGTTGTCTATAATATGTGGTCTAAACCACATATTTGTAGTAGATTGCTGGTGTATATCATCTCCATGTTAGATGATGTTGGATGCTGTAGTTTATTTAATACAAAATACTTTGTATGCTAATACTGACATTATGTTACAGCTTTTACCTGTGTTTAGAGATTATATAAACCCAAATTTGAGCTAATGCACACCAGGCACAGAAGGGATTTTTAATTTCATGATGGCCATTTGTGTGCTTCTGGATTTTTGGGTCTCTGCTGCTTGTTTCAATTGTCTTGTGATTTGATCTCTCCTCCTCTGTATCTGCTTCTATTTAAAAACAATTTCCTGACTTGCTGTTGCTGTATAGTTTAAAAATATATTAAAATCTTATAATCTAGGCTTACATGTCCCATCCAGAAGGACGTTTCCACCAAGCAGGTGCTTGGAAACTGGTGTGAAATAAGTAGGACTTGGAAGTACAGGGCAAAGGCCAAAGAGGCTCCCAGGCCTCTGCAACAGCTGGTGGCAGCACTGCTACCCAGACTTGCACTGAAAATTATTTATAAGAGCTTGTTCCATTCCTTTCCTGGGGAAAACCAGGAAAAGCTTGGTGATTTTAAATGTTTATAGGTAATTTTCATAGGTGAGGTGTGTCTAGTGGCCAGTGCCAACCAAGTTTTCCAACATCAACCAAGTGCATGGATTCATGCTCTTCTGCCAAGGAGTAGATGATGCTTAACAGGGTTAAACTGGAGGACAATTTCACCTGTGTGTAATGCAAATAGAGGCACCTCCCCTCAAACCATGAGTCCTGAGCTGCCACCAGATGGAGCAGCCTCCCCAAGTACCTCCTCCACCGTCTGTATTTTCATCAGGAATCTTTTTAGTTGTTTTTTTGTTTTTTTTTTTTTGGAAGGAATTCATTATGATAAATATTTTATCGGTGAATTCTGAAACAATTAATAGTGATTTGACATTTACTTTAAGGAGCTGCTGATAATTCTAGTGGAATGAGAAATTAGGGTATTTAAATGTCTCTGGACACTTTTTTGTTCAGTTAAATAAATAAATAAATAAATTAAATAAATAAATAAAGCCTAACCCCAAGTCTAATTAAAATCCCCAAAGCACAATTCTTACCTTAGAAATAAGCCAAGGTCATAATGACCCCTTCAGAAGCTGCTGTGTGAGGGTGCTAGGGAGAGGAATCAAAGCCAATTTGAAGCATGCACATAACCCTCTGAGGAGATCCACATGGAAATCCTAAAATGTAACCCAATTTCTTTCAGAGAATCTCTCTGAGAAGCTGCTTAGGGAAATCGGTAATAGGGCCCCTGTTTCTGCAGACACAGATTGACACCCAATGTAATCATCTCCACAGAAGACTTTCCCAGGCACAAATCCATCACTTTAACACCTTCCTTTTCAGACTTTGTTTAGAAATCTGTCAAGACTCTCCTAATCCAGATCATGTGGAAGAACATCTCTGTGGAGGACCTGAGCCACTTCTAACACATGCCCTTCTTCATACTCCAACAATGGCATGGAGTTCTTCCTCTTGACATTGTGCTAGTCAAGAAGGGTGGGATGGACAGTACTTTCTCCTAGCTAAGAAGGCAATTTATTTGCTCTCTCTTTAAACACACACACTGTTGCAGCAGAAGTAGGCACAGTGTGGGTAAAGTAGGAGCTTCTACTGCTGTACAGCTCTGGAGATACAGTGAAAACAGCTGAAGGCAGTGGGAAGCAGAGCTATTGCTGGTATTTGTGTCTCTCAGGTTAGTGCAGACCATACACACATTTGGGGCCTGCATACAGCAAAAAAGGCAGACGTTCCCCACTGCCATGCATCTCCTCTTCTATTTGTCAGCCCAAGGGCTGCACACAAGGAAAGGTGAAACTTCAGAGAAGGAAGCCATTTGCTGGGGAGTGTTGAGCCCACATAGCCTGCCCCCTCACTTCAGTTATTGATGATTAAAGCCTTGGCTGAGAAGAGTAAGGCTGGGTTGGTACACACAATTTCACCTACATCAATATCATGGAAGAAGAAAAATCACTGGCAATCTTTGAAGTATCCTCTGCCTATCCATTTTTTAAATAAGTGATGGTAGAAAGGACAGACAACATCTAGCATACATAATTCTCTATTATACCTGTGAGTTGCATATATATGGTGTATTCTTTGACAGGTACAGATGCTGGGATTTAGTGCAACAGGACAGGTTTTGGAACATCTCTTGTGCAGCAATGGGACCAAAATGTCTTTTCCCCTTTGAGCTGCAAAATCTTCTAAAAATCCCCCCTGCCAGGACGTATCTGGTTCTTACAAGAATCTGCCAAATGATAAATTCTAATGAGGATCCAGCTGCATGTGTTGCTGATGGCACATCCAAACCAAAATGTCCTTCATGGAAAGCCAAAATGACCTCTGCACCATGGGCACAAACACACGAGTGGCATTGCCTTGTCTTCAGGACAAGCTTTATTAACGATTTGCTTTAACAAGATAGTTATGAAGGCATTGGTTCTTTAAGTTACAAGGAAAGTAACGAGACTCAGGGTAAGCATGTAAATGACAAAGTAACAAAAAAGGCATATGTTAACCCATATAACTACTAGACCATCTATTAGAAGACATTTTTCAAGCAACATTCTACATTTCTTTGCATTGAAGTAAAAACATATTTTTTTGGTCAAGAAAATTACCTTTTTCAATTTTTACACTTTTTTAAAACTTATATCACAAATGTCAGGGTAAGGCAAATCCTGGATGAATAATATGATAAAAATCCCTATTCCCCAAGAAAATAGATCCACATACTCTGTTAAATTTTGTAATTTTAAAAGCAAAGCCGGCATGCACTGCATATAGAGAAAACTCTTTTTTTTTTTTTTTTTTAAATATAATTTCATTCAAGTCCTAAAGCAGAACAGTGTTAATTCCAAGAGAGGCTTTCTCAGTGCTTTGTAGAGAGTGACAATTAGCTGCAGTGACCCAGTATGACAGACTGTCTAAGTATCACCTTTGGATGTCATCACGGGAGCAGTCACCAGCCTGAGGAATATCGTGCCTAATGGTAGGGGTGAGCACTTCCAGACACAGGAGAAACAACAATCAAGCACAGCCTCTTATGTTGAATGCAAACATCAGCACCCAAAGGCTGCTACTCCCTTTACACCACCTACTGTGAATACATTTTGTTTAAATCAAAATTCTTGACATAAATAGCAGTATGGTGATTCTCCATTTAACACTTGTTCTTCCACAACCTCAGCTCCTTACCTTTCTCCATCTCCAGAAGAACATCAGAGGCTGACTGCATCGACTGTTACTAACACAGCTGAGAACTCATGCTGCCGAAGTATACTCACTTTATGAGTGGTGAAAAATGCCAACAACTCAAATCAAAATCCACCCAAAGGAAGACAGATATAAACAAGGCTGCAAACAGTACAGTAAGGACTTAATCTACTCATAGGTTTCCTTGCTTTACGCTTTCTGGACTTCACGCTTTGCCAACACATCACTGGGCAAATGGTTGTTTCAGCTGTCTATGAAGGTTAAATAAAAAGCAAAATGAAATTACTTTCAGGGGCTAGAGAGTGTCTAATATGATGCATTTTGCAGCTTATTTTTTTTCTTCTGACTGCCAGTCAGTCTTCACAAGACATTTAAGGAATCTTTATCTCCTTCTGAATGACCACACCTCAGCATCCAGCCTCCCGTGGGGCCGTCCCTTTGGCTCCTTTGCTAAAACCAAAGTTGGTGAAAACAGAGAGTCATCTGATTCATGGCTAATGTTAATGCTGCCCATGGGGAAGCACAAACAGACCTACATTTAGGGGACTGGATAGGCTGTTGCAGTTATCACAGTTATGCCATCCTCCTGATGTATTTATTCACTCCTGACCTACCTATTATGACAGCCTGTTTCAATCAGAGTAACGCAGTATGGAAAATACACAGAAACATAAGGGAGCATGCAGAAAAGTCCACATCCCAAAAGACATCTTCTGTCAAGCATGACCCCAAAGCTGGGAAAGGAAAGCATCAGAGGCACCTCAAAGGGAACAAGGAGTCCCTTCAAGAGTATTTGGAGAGAAGAAAATCCAGAGGAACTGTAGTTACCAAATATAGGTAATCTTAGCAGAATTCTCAAACCAATTAACAGATGAACATTAGCTCATTTACTCCTACAATTGATCCAATTTGGAGTTGTCCATCCACTCCAGGTGATGAAGTAGGTCCTTGAGAGCCTCTCCGGCGCTAGTCGCAGCCGGGTGAATGTACCACTGGAGGCAGCACACAGAAATAAATACCTTGTGATCCCACCTCAAGAGAACATGCTGGAGTCCCACAGAGAAGGGAGGTGTGGGGGGATGCCTTTCTAGGGGCTGTACTCTCGGTATATAATCTGGTGCTTTTTACTGTTTTACTTTCTAATCCTTGTTTCTCCTTGGCACCCTTCTGAATTAACAACAATCACTGACTGTCCTAGCCCCTATTAGGTACACTTGGGTCACCCTTGACTTGCTGTTGTTACTTCAGCACAGGATTTATCATTGAAACTGCTCTAGCTGGGATGAACCCAGATCACAGGAGGATAGAGATATGTCTTACCTTTTTATTTTACTTTTTATTTTTTTTCTGGACAGATATTAAATACCTATTCTGTGATTAAGGAATATTTTGGGTGAAAAAAAAAATAGAACAGAGCCAATTATTTTCTTACAAATATCAAATTAGAATCAATTACTTTGCTAAAGTCGCCAGATTATTCTTAGCAGCACTTTAAAATACAGTTTGTAGCACATCCCACTAGGGACACCGGTCTCGTGCTCTTCCACCCAGTGTATTTTCTGTCAGTTTCGGTTACAGTACAGTTGGGAAATGTACATGAAAACCTTTTGTTCCTTTTCTACGAATTTCAGTGCAGCATTTGCTGGCAGAACAATTGACATATGGAGAGACATTCTTATCCAAATAACTGTTAATTGCTTTTAAAGAAAAAAAATAAAAATTCATGCATATGCAGTGGAAAATGTAATGAGGGCTCACAAAAGCTACTGTGTGAAGCTGTTAAAGCCGGGAGCTGTATTTAAAGATGCCACAAATGCACAGCCTCTCCAGCATTGAGGAAATGTCTGTTGCCTGCCTGTACCCAAAGGTCATACTTACAGCACTGGTTTTGAGATGTGCAGAACTAACTGGAAAAAGCAGGGTGGATTTGGGGTGCGGGCTGTTTGAGGCCACATGTGTCATTCACATGTAAGGACATGGCACAGCATAGGCTGATCATGGGGAAGAAGATAAAGATGCTAGAAAAGGGGTGGGCCTGGAAACAGGTGTGATGGTATGATGCAGGAGGAAAAAAGACCCAGTGTAAGAGAGGGACTCACATTTCAGAATAAACTGTTGTAAATGCAGGGTTAATTGAAAGACACTGTTAGACCTGAGATGTTATGATTCTTTCCAACAGGCTTACAGAACGAAATGGAATGAAGAAGAAAGAGAAATAAAAAGCAGACTCATTCCCCCAAAAGCTCCCCCCCTCCCAACCCGCTGATCATCTCCATGTGCTCTTTTCAGCCAAGAATGATGCTGTAGGATGTCAGCGCCTGCCCGTAGGGTTTCCTTGGGTCTCTCCTCTCCTGCATCCTTCCTTCGCCACAGCAGTAGAGAGAAAAGCGGAAAGAAAAAAGTAAATTTTTCAAATGTCTGCAGAGAATCCAGGTCTCATGTTTCCAGCAACAGATACTTATGGTTTATTTTTCTTGTCCAATATGTGTGTGTGACACAGCTTATATATAACAACTAATACTAGGTGAACAAATTACCTCTGCTTATCCAGGGTGCCTTGGTTTTCCAGAGCACCATCAAGCAACAGATGATACCAGATAATCCCAGCTCTGGCAGGTGCTTTGGTGACAAACAACACATTACAGTACTAAAAATAGGAAGCAAATGGACCTCCATGGCTTGAAAACAACCCTTGTGAGATTCTCTGAGATTTAACAGGATGATCAATCCTGCCTGGGGATCACTCCTAGTAATTAAAACAGCAGCAATGGCGTTTGGAAGACTTTGACAGAGAGCTGCAATGAATTTGATGCCTGCTTCTAATCCTGTGCATTCCATTGAATTGCTGAGCAAGACATGGTGTGCCCAGGATCTGGCCCCTTTGTATCAGAAAGTTGGCTGCAAAGCCACATCTTGCAGTGGAACTGGAGAGATTTATTAATTGATTGCTAATCCGTGAGCAAAAATTACTCCAGCCCTAAACATTCACAGATAATAATTTTTGTGGGAAAATGCAGCATGAGAAACAGACTTCTTAAGGGCCACATGAAAACTGCAATATTCGAACACCTTTTTTAAAACAGATTAATGTCATTAATATATTGATGTATTTTTAAGTTAAGGATTTTATTATTTCCTCCTTTTTGTTCAAGCAAGAAGCTAAAGGAGGGAGAGGAAGAGTTATGGATGCTGTATTTTAATTAATATTTTGAGGGTGCATCCTATTTTTACTTCAGTACTCTTTAAATGGAACACCTTTAGGGAGACTTCTCACTCCAGCAGTACAGTAACACATCACTTGCACGCAGGTAAGGACCAAGAGTTATGTTCAATAATAAACAAATAATAAAATCTCTGTGTTACAGCTGCTGCCATTGTACAACTCACCCTTGTGCTACATGAAACCCCATTACAAGGGTAAATATGGCATGTTGCTGTTGATAATATTGGAATTTCTCAAAAACCCAACACCAAGGGAAGAAGTGTGCACTGAAATCACTTCTGAGAGAGAAATGGCTACTGCATCTTTTTGTTAGGGAGGAGCCTTGGACTTCTGTCTTCCCACTACATTATTCATTTTAGTCTAGAAGAAATGCTGTTTATAACTATGAAAAACACTGTCTCAACAGCCACTGCTGCTCCAGCCACAGCACTATCATTTAGTGTGGAAAGCCAAAAATAAGCTCCAAAAGGCAGCTGTCTGAATTTGCCTTGTTTTTCAGTAGTATTGCTGAATACTACTGAATACTACTGAATCAGGTACTGGAGAGCCAAGGGCAACAAACCCCTTACAATGTGAAACTTTTGTTCCCAGAATACAGCTCATACAGAACTGAGCTTCATTCCAACCAGTATAAGTTGCCTGTCATTTTCCAAAGCAATGCCAAAAATTGTTTGCTCATTTATTCTTCTGTTGGTTATCAGTGCTGTTTTGCCTTCTGATGATGTCAGACCATGCACTACCCAAACCCATTACAGCTGCAGATTGCTGCTATAATATCTGCTTGACAAATTAAACCTTTCTTTTTATGATGTAATACAGGCCATCTGAGACAGTTATGTCTTTGTATTCTGTCTTCCCATTTTTTTTATTTTTTTTAGGTAAATTTTAATTCAGGTGCTTTCAAAGCAAGTTTTCATACAGAAACTGTATAGAAAATAGGGGAGAAGAAATAGTTGTGAAGGTCTTACCTGTTACTTAAGCTTTCCGCTCTGTTTCCATTGGATCGTTTATACTTTCAACTTGACTATTCATTTCAGCTGAAAAAGAAATGACATGGTCATTAAACTCTATTAATTATACTCATTAAGTTTATCATGTGGAGTAACAACTGCTTTTAAACCAAAAGGGACATTTATTGCATTAAGAAATCTCTTAAGTCATCAAATAGGTCTCTTAGGGGACCCATCCTAACCTGGAGCTCCCTGGACACTATGAAAACAGTCCTGCAAGGAAGGAAGGAAGGAAGGAAGAAAGGCTTTAACATCACTAGAAATGCAAGAGTCTGGCTCTAGATTTCCTCTTTGGTCCACATCCATCCAGTCTGGAAGCAGCAGCCCAAGGAGTCCAGCTCAAGGTGCAAAGGACCTTCATCTCTTTCTGTAGGCCACAGGCAGAGATACAGGTGATACAAAGAGTGATCTAGAGTTTCACTGGACCAAGTGGTCTTGACCCTCAGATTCAAACACTGGCTTCTGACAAAGTTCCTGGTAAGACTCAGGGTTGAGCCACAGGATGAACACAGATCCATTTCCATAGACAAACAGAATCATTTAGGTTGGAAAAGACCCTTAAGATCACTGGGTCCAACCAAAAACCTAACACTACCAAGTCCAAACTAACCATGGTCCTAAATTGCAGCAGTCAAGCTGTGACACTTTTGATCCTGTCTCTGTTCGACAGATGCTGCTTCCAGAAGTTCTTGAACTGTAAATTGCTGGAACCTAGGGAAGGATTCAGAGGCAATGCCACTATAGTCCTACAATAATAGTTTGTTAGTGTAAGATCCATTTAAAAGCCAACCTTATTTTCATTTAAAATTACAGAAAAAAAAATAAAATAGAAGGCTTAAACTAATTTCACCATGACATTTGTGAAAACTACCATCTAAACTATGGCAGGTGTGATTGGTTGTAGCGAGGCTAAGCATAAATACCTGCAGTTTTTAGACTAGTATCTAGTATTTGTTTTACACTGAAATTGAATTAAGCCATTTATATTAAAACCATTTTTCATTTTTTTCTTTCTTTGCCCCAGCTTTGTGTTGTGTTATCACTTGGAGGTTATGAGGCATTTAACATGGGTGACAGGGAAAAACCTCAAACATGACTAGGAGATTTGGAAACTAAGATAAGATGGGAGAGAGGAAGGGAAAAAAAACCAAATCAGAAACGATGCTACTTCCAGCCAGGCAGTATGAAGTCTTTTCTGAATCAATATCATGTCAATGTACCTGTTATGGTTTTGATGAATTATTTGTAAATTATTTATCTTCCATATGCAGAGAAGATACTGTAATGGCTTCCTGGATGTAAGCGATGAATAATACAAAAAATATCCTCTCCTGATTACAGAGCTCTGATGCACATCACATTTAGCAGGCTTGCCTTCTTTAACTATATTTGCATAGCAAAGACAGGATGCTTAATAAAAAGATCACTGAAGGAAGGCTGCTGCACACTGCCAACAGCATCCTCTCCCAGCCTCATTACACTGGACAGCTTCACTGGCAGTATTTGTTGGAAATACCATCAGCCTTCACTCATGCTCTACAGAAACCTTCTGCAAAATAAATCCAGACTTGAAACCTGTGGTTAGGCTCTGTCAGCATCCCAGATGAACCTTCTCCTGTGAGCTTTGCATGAGCTCTGCTAGGGACAGGGAGGGCTTCTGCAGACCACTGAGTGCACCCCAACATATGCTGCCATGAGGACAGCCACACAATTCTCTCTGTTTGGCTGGAAAACAGCCCAGCAGTGAAGCACACAGCACCAGAACACGTGGAAGAACTGCCACCAGCTATGGTGGGGATGTGACTCACAGTCCTGGGTTCCTCCCAGCATCAGGTGGTGTCAGAAAGGCAGCATTAGCCCTGGGTGTTCTACATCCAATCACATGGCAACCTGAAACAGGGCTTCTCCCTGATAAGCAAGGTTTTTAGAGGTTTTAAACTGCTAACTCACTTTAGCATTTTGCTGCACCTCCCCATAATATGCTGTATCAGCCAACAGCTCAGAGAAGCACCTGGAGTGCAAAGAGGTGCCTGTCTCCTAAATTCAGTTTTACCTGCACCTCCCTCTGCACCTTTACAGATGGTTTTTATGCCATTAATGGATATCTCTGTGTGATGTGGACATTCTCTGTTTCATCTTTGACCCATTGGGAGCCAAAATTATCAGCTCAAATGATGATCAGGCAGTGATTTCTGCCCCAAAAGCATGAAAGTTCCTTGCAAGAGGAGAAATAACCCAGGAAATAATTGCCATCCATCACAGCCCTGTGGTTGTTGCTGACCTGAGGGATGTGCTTTGGCAGTGCAACATTATTCCTCATCCCTGCAAGAGAGTTATGTGCTCAAAGGTTAGCTAGCCAGGAGTGACAGCCCAGCACCTAAGTGGAGAAGACAGGTAAATGGGAGACTCTAGAGCCAAGCTAAAGTCATCTCTGAGAGAGAGAGTGCATTTCTTTAGCCTAGGATATTATGCCATAGACCTGGACAGCAGATGACAACAAATTTCTAGTGTTTTGATTTAAATCAGGATTCAGCTTTCCACAGGCTTGAAACAAAAAATGATGATCAAGCAATCCCATTGTGAAAAGTTTGATCTGACTAATACCAGTTGGAAAAACTGCCCTAGTAGTCTCTACAGCTTTGGTAGAAGAGAGAAAGAAGGAAAGAAAAGAGAGAAAGAAAGAGAGAGAGAAAGAAAGAGAGAAAGAAAGAAAGAAAGAAAGAAAGAGAGAAAGAGAGAAAGAGAGAAAGAAAGAGAGAAAGAGAGAAAGAAAGAGAGAAAGAGAGAGAGAGAGAGAGAGAGAGAGAGAGAGAGAAAGAGAGAAAGAGAGAAAGAGAGAAAGAGAGAAAGAGAGAAAGAGAGAGAGAGAGAGAGAGAGAGAAAGAGAGAAAGAGAGAAAGAGAGAAAGAGAGAAAGAGAGAAAGAGAGAAAGAGAGAAAGAGAGAAAGAGAGAGAGAAAGAGAGAAAGAGAGAGAGAGAGAGAGAAAGAGAGAAAGAGAGAGAGAGAGAGAGAGAGAGAAAGAAAGAAAGAAAGAAAGAAAGAAAGAAAGAAAGAAAGAAAGAAAGAAAGAAAGAAAGAAAGAAAGAAAGAAAGAAAGAAAGAAAGAAAGAAAGAAAGAAAGAAAGAAAGAAAGAAAGAAAGAAAGAAAGAAAGAAAGAAAGAAAGAAAGAAAGAAAGAAAGAAAGAAAGAAAGAAAGAAAGAAAGAAAGAAAGAAAGAAGAAAAATTAAATAAAGGCTGCTGTCAGAGAAATACCCTCTAAGAACACAATCACCAAAGGTGGGGTTTGCCATCATTAAAAAAAAATTAATCAGCAAATCTGTCCTGGGTACAAGAAATTTAATATAAAAGGGTCTGCTCTCATGGCTGAAGGAAACTGGCAGAACAAATATGTGTCTGTATCATGGCCCTAATCCAGGCTACAGATGCACCTACTGACAGTGTTCCTGATGGAGAATCAAGCCCAGGTCTCAAATAATAGTAATTTCTCCAATATATCACTCTCATGGACCTGCCCACTGGATGAACCAATATTGAAATCCACCTAAGCTGTCTAAACTCTCTGCATCACTAATGCACTTTTCACCATGCTATCGTACATGAAATTAAACCACAAGAGCTGGGCTGCCAAGGGGATGCAGTGATATATGCTTGTGCTTTCAGCTGTGAAACAATGAGATCTCCTGGGGCGGAAAGAAGGGGACCAGAGAAAAAAATTGGCAATTTACATAAAAATTACTGTTAAAGGGAACGAGTTTGATCCTTCCTCTCTTTTTTTAACACGCAGTATATGTCCACAAGGAAAAACATCCTGTAATATAATCCTAATACCAATTTAAGCTGTCTAGAAACAAAGACTTCCCTGACAAGTGAAGTACTGTTTAGTAGCCTAAGCAAACACCCTTTTCCTGTCCTTTCATATAACTTAGAAAGTTCAAAGGAAAGGAAGGTAAGAGATGAGTCATATGTAGAAGACCTTACAATATAAGCAAGATTTGAAACAGAGAAACCTATCACTCATTTCAGAAACCACTGTCCTGTCCTATGGCACATGTTGAAACAGCTATGCAGTCACTTTCCAGCCAGAAATCCCTTAAGATATTCCTTTAGTAAGTTTGGATTTGTTTTCACTAAGTAGCCCTAACTATCCCATGGGTTCACAATTCAAATGTTTTAATGTGCTATGACTTTTGGGTTTGTTCAAAGCATGAGCTGAGAAGGCTGCTTTTGGCTTTATTCTGCACTTCTACTTGTAACAGCATAATCTCTAGTATTTTTTAAAAAAGAAAATTCATTATGCACACTTGCTTTTCCTGTGCTTGCAAACTTCTTTACAGGCCAGTATCTAATCAGTCATCGATTCAAATGCTGCAGTACAATCTGACATCAGAGAAAGGGAATCAGCATCAGATTCTTCATGTAACTAATAGCAAAAAAGAATATATAATTGGTTTGTCTTTGAGATGTAAAAAAGTGTGACTTCAATTTATTTTATGTCAATGTTGAGGAGGTTAAAGAAAGAGATTAAAAATAGCCTTCACTACAGAGAGGAGTCTATGGGTATAAAATGGGACACCCAATCCCAAGCCCACTGCTGTTTGGGGCAGTAAAAAAGCCCCTCTGTGTAGAACCAACAAAACCCTGTAGCTCTGTTATGCTACAAGACATGACCAAAAGGGTCTGCCTCACCAAAGCCTAATCACCAGGATGTTCATTCCCACCATTATTTCTTTACACACAGGATGAGTTCAGAAGGTCAATTATTTTTTGTTTACAAGGACATTTACTCACTGCAGATTTTGAGTAGTATCCTAGTACTCAGCCCTTGCTGGAATTTCCCACACAGATGGATCATTGGCTCACTGAGGTCAGTGTTGGAGGAATATAATTTCCAAGTCAGGAATTTTGGGTTGATTATATCCACAAACCTGACTGGAACTGCTGTTATGTCAACTAAATTGTGGTTATTTTATTAACAGTAAAAGTCCTAGTGAGAGAACTGTTACCAGACTGAACTACACATGGATACTGAAGGTGGAGGAAAGGGAATCATAGCTGACCTAGAATAACATACAAGTTCAGAGTGGTTATACTGCCAAACACTTCCCCCTCGATGGAGCTGGGCACCAGCACAGAAATATTCAGAAATAATCTTCTGACTGCAGTTAGAGCCCCCACCTCTTGGCCAATTCTATATGAAGATCAACATTACAAAGGGTCTAAAATATTACTTAAAAGGCAGGCAGTGTGGAACACACCGACTGAACACATTAACCCAATCAACCCAAAAAGCAGGGCTACAGCACTGAAAGTTACTTCCACCAGACTCACAAGACAGCAGAGATGGTGTAAACCCCCCAAAAAACATATAAACAAACTCCAGAAAGGCAATGCTAGGTAACAACTTACAGACAATACACAGAATCACAGAATGGTTTTGCTTGGAAAGGACTTCAAAGACCATCTAGATGTACTCCCCTGCCATGGGCAAGGACACCTTCCACCAGACCAGGTTGTTCCAAGCCCCCACGAACCTGGCAGTGAAGACTTCCAGGAATGGGGCACCCACAGCTCTCTGGACAACCTGGTTCCACTGCCTCCCTACCCTGATAGTGAACAATTCCTTAATAATATCCAATCTAAACACGTTCTTTGTAATTTTAAAGCCATTACCCTAAAAAAGCAGTCGAAAATAACAGAACAACATACCATCCTTATTTGAAACATCTGCTGCTTGACTTGCAAGGTCAATTTTCATAGGCTCCACAGAAGATTCCTCTTGCTCTTGTATCCCTATAATATAAGCCAAAGAAGGAGAAAAATCAATACTCACAGTACCTGAGTAATGTTTAATTCTCAGACTCCTCATACCTGGCTTTTTTGTTTTGCTTCTGGCATGCTCTTACCTTTGTAGACTCCACTGTTGTATAATGGCACCCACTAGAGAAGAGGACAGAGGATACAGGGGGAACATGGCTTGAAAAAAATTGTCTGAATATTTTTAGCCAATCTCTTTTAACTGGGATTGTTAAAATTGCATCGTGGTGCATGCTTCTGCATCCCCACCATTCTTTTCTCATAATTTTTAAAGAATCCCTTCTGCTCATAAAACACAATATATGATGGGGAGTTAATCACAGTTATAAAGTTTCTCTAGCTAGCAGAAAGAAAATAAATACAGTGAAGAGTTCAAATACACTGGGTAGTCAGACACAAACTAGAATATGAATGTAGGAAAATGCATTTTATCATTGTAACTCAACATTTTTATCTCTTCTGCCTCAGGCTTGTCTGGAAGCTTAGATTCAAACTCCTAACAATATTTGAAAAGAAAAAAAAAAATGGATTTGCTGTTTTAGACAGAGTTCTACTATTCTGCCATTGGCTAAGAAGCCAGTTTTTATTTACATTCCATCATGCTACTTCTCTACTTCTGTGGCTGCTGTAAAGCCTGTTGCACCCATCCTGTGACTGAACTCTAGGATATCAGGTGAGTGGTCACTAAGTGAACCAGGCATTTGGGTGGTAATAATGAGACAGCAGAGTCTAGTAATACATTTCATAAACATTTTATTCTTAAAATGAAATAATGTAGTCCATCAACAACACAGAGGAAACCTTCACTGTCTCTCAAAAACCTCCTACTTTTTCCTGTGGAGTTCTAAAGTGGGCTTTTTAAGTCCACTGGAGTGTACTACATTAATTTTGTCCAAAAAAAATGATCTACCACTGAAAATTTCAGCCACTTTTCCTTCTAATTTTATCTGCAAGCCAATGGTATCATGGGAAATTTAACTTCCTCTCTGCTCAATGTGATGGCCAATGCTATTTTCACTGACAACTTCTGGCACACTACCTATAGAGTCATAGAATCATAGAACCATTAAGGTAGGAAAAGATGTCTAAGACAGAGTCCAACTGTTAACCCAAGACTGCTAAGTACACCACAAAACCATGTCCTCCAGTGCCACATCCACTCACCTTCAGAACACTTCCAGGGTTGGGCAGCCTATTCCAATGCCTGACCTATGGTCCTGCTGAGCTTGGGGGATGGATGACTTTACAGTGATAGAAATGTTACTTATCATTTTAACAGACCTTGCTTCTCATGCAGAAGCTTTCAGTGGATCACTGGTTTAAAATCATACACAAACAAAATGCCTGTAATCATCTGTGACTGAGAATGCTGCATATCTGCTTGAAATGGCCCCTTTGTGGGTGTATCAAATTCCAGATGATTCTCCAGGAAATTCATGAGACCGAGTGTGGCTGTCTCCTGTGGTTTATTATGTACCAACACCCCCAAGATTTCCCAGTGCTGACCCACCTGTCTTTTTGGCTCAAGCAAAAGATAAATCCAGGTGACCCCCCACAAATGATGTGTATATGGCAAGGATTTGTCAAGTACAAGACTGAACAGGTGTTTCAAAATCCCTGCCTGACTTCTGGAGGAATCAATATGAAATTCAAGGAACCATGAAAACATTGACTAATCAAGGAAGATACACAGACATTCCAATTGTGATACATTTTGATTATCTGAGGCATGCAGCTCTATGAAAAATAAAATTTTGAAAGATCTCAGAATAATTAGGCGGGCTGGGAAGAAGCTTAAAAACCATGTAGATCCAATCCCTCTGCCATGGGCAGGGATACCTTCCACCAGACCAGGTTGTTCCAAGCCTCATCCAACCTGGCCTTGAACACTTCAAGGGATGGGCAATGACAGCTTCAAAAGGCAGTGCCAGGGCCTCACCACCCTCTGAGAAAAGAATTTTCTCCTAATATCCAGTCTTAAACCTGCTGTTTCACATTAAAACCATTTCCCCTTGTGCTGCTGACTGTCTCTACTTGAGTGCAGTGGGTGCAGCCCTACCCACCAAGACACCAGGATGTCTGATGTAGGAATTTGGGATGTCTCCTAAACACCAACATGCTCCAACTGGCAGCTGCTGCCTCTGAATCTACTTTGACCCCTTTAAACCACCATCTATCAACCAAATAAAGGAGATATGATATGGCAGGTTATGTCTTGCCTCCCAGTTTCTCCCCTTGTCACTGCCTGAAGATGACCACATGAAGTTCCAAGCCCTTATCACAAGAGCTTTAACTAGCCAGCATGCCTGGCTTCGCCACGCTGCTGAAAGGTTTCTCGCCTTCCATTTCAAATCTCTCATGCAGCTGACAGGTGCAAAGGTTTATTGGCATAGTGAGAGGTGATGATGGAGCCTAATGAAAGAGAATTTTATGGACACATGTGCATGTGTAAATTTCTGCACATGTGCTTTGTTCCAGTTGTCTCCCATTTGCAGTGATCCCATCAGGCATGGGATGGGGGATGGCAAGCCTAGAAAGAGTTACAACAGCATCGACAGATCAACAAAATTACTTTTTTCAGAGGTTTAGAATCATAAATACTGTCAGAAGAGTTGCTTTTGTTCTGCTTTTTCACCTTCTTTCCACATTTAAAACCCTGTTTCCCCATCTTTTCTAGGTAGGGATTGTTACAGCATCAGTGGTTTTTACACTGAGAGTTTATTGTTGGATATTGTCAGCAAGAAAATTGTAGTGGGAAACAATGACCAGGACCAAACTAGGCAGAAGATATTTTGAACTTTTACGAAGCTGAGCACCACTAGAAATCTTGGGAGGAGGTTTGCACAGTTTAACATCTCATTTTTGGAAAGAGTTACAAATTCAGTTAATATAAATTTAATTTCTTTCTTCATTATTACTGTGGGATGGACACAGGAACATTCACTATACTGCCATGCATGTGGAAAGGGTATTATCCAAAATAACTTCCCTGCTGTGCAGTCAATTCAAGTTCACTCTGAGATCAGCCCTATTCACATAAATAGCAGAATTTGATCAATACCAGAAACTGCCTTGACAACCAATTTATTCATGAGGCCTCTCCCTCGATTTAATTCCTTCAGGTTAAGGCACAAACAAGCAAAAGGTTTCAGGTCTCCATGCAGGAGCTGAGGGTTCCTGAAGGGGAGGGAGCCCAGGAGATACTGCTTGCAATATCAATTCCCATTTCCAATTGTGCTCCTGCCACAGCTCATTACCTGAACCCTTTGCCAACTGGTTACACAACCAGCCCTGCACTAAGGAACAATGGGCTGCTGGCATGGGCAAGCAGGGCTCCCAGCCTTTTCCAATGCATAAGACAAGTATATACACCAGGAATATGGAAATCTCTGCTCTTTTTTAATCTTTTCTTTTCCCCCCTTAATATTAATTAGTAAAATTAAAGTAATATTTCATGTGCTTGATAGCAAAAGATTTTAAAATCATAGAAAATTCGGGGAGCTAGGAAGAAAGTTAGGCTTGGCAAACCCTGGGAAAAGTAGGCCCTGGGAAATGTTAAACCTCAAGCTTGCTAAGATCATGTGAAACTGCACCTTTGTAATCAGTATATGATAAATGATACAATTGTTAGATGTGACTAGATATAATTATTGTTTAAAGAATCATGAGAAACTATGTTAGGGGTTTGAGGTGGATCATGAGAAATCCATGCTTGGGTAAAATCAATGCATACAATAGAACAATGTAAGTTTAATAATTAATATGTAAGTTTTATAACAATAGAGTATAAAAACATGTTCAGCTCAAAACCAAGGCGGGTCAGATTTGGGTTTGTGTACCCAGAGCTCTTAATAAAGCACCTTCATATAATCATTCTGTGGTTATGTGTTCCTGAATGCTAACATGCTTACAGGTAACACACCATTTCCTCTAGAGAAATATGATTTTTTTCCCCTCTAGATTCACGTGCTGTTTACAAGACTAACATGAAGCTCTTGTGGTAGCTCTTGCTACCTTAGCATCGATTTTAAAATTGCCCAAATATAGAGGTTAGACATCTGTTTTCCAAACCCCCAATAAATTCTAACAAGTGAAAAGTGTAACCCTTGTCTTCCTCATCATCCTCCTCCTCCCTTTGCACAAGGTTTGCATCTATTTCAAGCAACAAAAGCAGGCAACAATGCAGGCTTAGAATCTCTAACAGCCCAGGAATTGAGTTTCTGCTCTGAGCTGCCTACCTTAAGGATTTTTATTTCTCTTTGATGAGTCTCAAGGGGGGTTCTCTTGGCAGAGCCCAGCCTTTGAGACCAGCCTTGGCATTGAGTGTGGGTCAGGGACGTCAAGTGAGGTCTGAACCAGGAACCTGGGTTCCTGCTATTAGTTTCTAGCTTGTTAATAATGTCAGAGACCCCCTTTAAGACAAACAGAAGAACAAGTTTCATGTGTAATTTAGTTCTGTCAGTGTTATCACATTCTCCGTTTTTGCCCAATTTTAGAAGTCTTGTAATAAGTGGGAAATCCTGGCCCTAAGATAGTTCTGAATATTTGAGGGAGAAAAGAGTTGTCAATACTACAACAATCCAGAAAACTACTATTTTTACAGGCAAAATGGCAATGCCGTTATTCCCATAGCTGGTCTGCTCTGCAATTTTGGGTGTTGCCACAGGAATTCAAATAAAATACTATTCTGCCTATGGACAATGTTTAACCTGACAAAATTCATTAGCTGTAAATCATTTGTAGAGAAGTTTCTTCTACTCGTGTTACATACTTTGAAAAAATAACCTCTGCCATTATGCAATATGAAAACCATGTTACAGCTATTCTGAACAATCCAGATTTCTCCAATTCATAACCACTGAATAAATTTCATTGTTTTGAGTTTAGCTGTAAATATGCTTCCCCTAATCATGAGACTCTGAGAGAGTCAAGAACATTAAAAAAGAACAAATTCAAATTTCTCTGTTTAAAATTGGAACACACCATTTTTCATCTGCAGTAACAAAAACAAAACAACCAAACAAACAAAACAAAATAAAACCCCCAAAAATATCCCCAAACCAAAAAACTCACCAAAAAACAGACAAATTTCTTCTGACCAACAGCTGCATTGTCTTATCTGTCAAAACCACTTCTCATTTTCTTGCTCTGCAAATAGCCAGAGTTGTTTTTTCCCTTCTTTCCAGTCATTTCACTGTAGCACTTTGCTAATGTGACTGTCAAGCCTTCATGTACTTTGTTTACTGCTGTATTTTAGTAACATTATAAATGCTGCCTCATTTAGAAACTGAAGCTGTCTGTGATTCAAGGATTCTGTTTGACTCCTGTTTGAAATCCATCTGGGATGACTGACCCTTTTAATCAGACCGGATTCTACCACATCAAATATTTGTGCTGTCTTCTTGTATGGCTCTACAGGTATAAGCACCCAACCTGCTGCTCTTGGAGCTCTAAGAAAAAAAAAACCAGCAATCATTTTCCATCTGTGCTTCATTGTGTTCGAGCTGGAGGGCAGTTTTCTCCCTCACTGTCCTTCTGCAATGCACAGGTCAAGTTCGACAGTTCTGAATTGGCAGGAATGGCACTGCCACCACCATGCCTCTTGCTGTTCAGGGTGGCTCACTAAATAACAAACATCTCCATCTGTTTTATCAGGAATATTACACCTTGATCAACCACCACTCTGTCCCCAGCAATTATGCACCACAGAGATGACAGGAAACTCAAGGATGCAGATTCACAGCTTTGCTGGGCTTCTCAAGGCACTGAGTGAGCATCATTCTGGATTTGTGTTGCAGCCCCTTAATTGTTAAATGGAGTATGTACCCTCTTTTTTGGCATTTTGTCTTTGTTTTCCAGAGTAACAAAGAGTGACGAATCTCCCTGTCCCTGCAGCACAATGTGTGTCAGCTCAGCTCTCTGTGTCTGTGCACACAACTGCACCTAAAGGCATCGTGCTGCTCCCAGCCACTGTTATTCCCAGCTCAAGCTGAATGGCATTTTTAAAAAAAAATGCAATTTAAAAGTGTCTAAGATCTGCTTATCCTTATCCCTTTCCAGCCCTTTATTAAACATACTGTTGGCAAATCTCATTGTGCCTACCAGTCTCCAAAGGTGGGAGTAGGAGGCTAGTGAGGATTGTCACCCAGCAATGTGGTCCATAAGAGCCACACAAATTTGGCACATCTAAAATCACTCTTCTCCATCAGAAGCATTTTGTGTATTTTGTCTCCATCTAAAAACAAGATATACATGCACACAGCAGGCTCTTGATGAATACAAGGTACACTAAGAAAAGCCTTTTTGATTTTTCTTTTTTTTTTTTCTGGAAAATGTGTAAAAGACCATGTCATTATTTTCCAGATGTTCTTTTTGAGAAACCTGTCATCAGAGAAGAAGCCTGCAGCATAGAATGTTTGAAATGGAGCACCCAGAAAATGTCATCTCATCCCTCAATCCCTGGCTGCTAACACAACTAAATGTTGCCTGGTTGTGATCAAACTAGTAGATCACCTGTCCTGAATGGCTTCCAAAGCACTTGTGCACCAACCCTACCTACAAATAAGGCAGACAGCATGCTCAGTAGCATTATGACAAGGGAAGGGAACAGAAATGGTATGACTATTTACCTCTCTTTCCCATTCTGTCATTTTCCCCTGCTGTTTATAAAACTCAGGAGTGATTTGGTTCAGTTTCTGATCACAACCTGCCTCATTCTAAAAACTGGTGTGAGGAATTAGTGCACTAGGGGACCCTTTTGTGGAAGCCTCAGGACATCTACATATTTCCTAATGCACACCTTTTACCAGAGGGAATGATGTTAGGCATTCAGAAATATCTTCTGAATTCCATGGCCATATAAGCCAGCCTGTTGAAAGACAGCTGCCTGCAGAATGATCTCTGCACCTCTACTCCCATCACAGTATCACACTCTCTCCAGCAGCTTTCATTCCTCTTTGCACCATTAATTTCTGGTGAGGACTTAATTTTGATGAACCAATGTGGGAGCCCTAAGGTTTGAATAGCCCTTCTTTCCCTTTGGTCCACCCACCAAAAAACAGAACAACTTAATAGCCTGTGCTGCCATCAGCAGCACTCACTCTGCCTCTATTCCTTTCCAATCTTTCTTTCACTGGATTTTCTGAGCACTTCAAATGATCTTGAGGAAACTGTAGAAAGGCAGATTGTGATAGCAAAGAGATCCTGGATCTCCTAAGCAAGACAGATTTGTCAGAATGTGACATGGTTTGTTTCAAAAAAAGGGAAAAAACCTTTCCATTTTGCTTCTAAGGAATAACTCCAAACATAAAGGGGACCAAGCCAGTCCTCAGCTTTGAGCATCAGGGTAAGAACCAGATAGGTACCTGTAGTGAACTGAAATGCAGTAACAATTTACAATGTGGGAGAAAGATTCTTCCCTGGTATTTATCCAGAGACCCCAACCTAAATTTTGCAGCTTAAAATAGAACACAATATTTACAACAAGGAGAGACACATGAAGTTGAACAAAGTTCTTCTAATAGATGGAACAGGAAAGAATAGATATGCTGTAATTCTCAAATATTTTGTGATATAAGGGTACCACAGCCAGCAGACAAAGTAAAAATTAATTATAAAACTCCAAAACAAATAAAACTCATTGCAAACCTCAATAAAATTTGGATAACCAGAGGTAGAGCATGCTTGACTGAAACAACTTGCTGTTTGGAAAGAGCACTCACCTTTTTGAAGGCTCATCAGCTCCTGCCCAAGTATTCAGTTTTAATTTTAGAAAACTGCTTTCTAAAACCAAGGTGATCATCATATCACAGAATCACAGAATCACGAAATTGGAAGAAACCTTCAAGACCATTAGCCAAACCCTCAACTGAGCATCACAATAATCATGCCTAAATTGTATCCCTAAGTGCCACATCCAGGTGCCTCTTGAGCACTCCTGAGGGGGTGATCCCACCACACTGGGCAACTTACTCCAGTGGCAAAGCACTCTTCTTCTAGAGGCTCTGATCCCATCTATCTAATCTTCTCCCCTGGCACAGCTTTAGGCCATTTCCTCTCACCCTTTCATTTGAGACATGGCAGAAGAGACCAAGACCCACCTCACTACAACCTCCTTTCAGGGAGCTGCAGAGAGGAGTGAGGGCCCTCTCTGAGCCTCTTTTTCTCCAGGCCTAATACCCCCAGTTTCCTTGGCTGTTCCTCTTAGGATGTGTGCTCCAGACCCTTCTCCAAGGGCTCTGCTGCCCTTCTCTGGACTCACTCCAGCACCTCAATGCTCTATTTACAGTGAAATACGTTTGCTTGTAAAGAAACAATGATTAGCAGCACTCAAAGACCTTACAGATGAACCTTACCACATCTTTTTTCCCTGCCAAGACACAATAATTGTGTAAATAATTGAATAACTATAATTAAAAAAAAAAAATAACAAATTAAGAAAGTGTCTTGGAGATGTTTTTTTTATCCCTTACCATTTTTAGTTTTTTGTTTTGTGTCTGGGGTGACCACTGCCCCCCTGCACTCTGGGAGAATCGCAATGGGTGAGAGCCAGACTGGGGCTTCCTGCAAGAGTTGGGGGCAGAGGGGTGGCAAGGGGCACCTCATTCCTTCCCAGCAGGTGATGTGGCTGCCCACACAGCCTGGTGGTGTCTCTGACCAGGGATACTGTTGCTTTGTGGTTTTTGCTCTTTTTTTTTTTTGTTTCTTTTCCTTCAGCACTGTGACTTGGCTCCCTGGCTCGCTTCTCTGCATCTGTGCTGTTGGGGAGCCCAGCACCACGGCCTGCCGTGTTGGGACAGGAACACTCCAAAATTTTACACTCAGCTTTAACTATATGGTGATAAATACAAATCTGCTCTAAAGGACTCCTGTTGCTACTGAGCTCCTCACCTATCCAAGTTCTCAGGACTGGCTTTTCCAGATCTTGATGGGGACTCATCACAATAGAACAGGTGTTTAAATAAAACACACACACATGAGCACAGTTTTGTGTACATATCTGTGTTCAAGGGCAGTAAACAATTTTTCATAAATCAATGGCTGTGAGTTGTTTTCCCTCTGTAAAGAAGGGAATAGCAGAGTGATGGATATGTTACCCAAGGTGATACCTCCCAATCTGCCCTGAAAACACCTGTGGAGAGAAGCCAAGGCTGAAATCTGGCTTTTGGAGATCTGTGTAGCTTTCTCTGACAGAGGACATCATTAATGCTGATGGCTGCCCTGCTTTCTCCTCTTCACAGCAGTGAGCCAGCCTCCAAAGAATGGGTGGGAAAGCAAACATACCAAAAATGAGTATTACCTCCTAAGCATGGATGCCATTTTTAATTTCTGCTGATACCTGGATGAATATAAGAGCAAAAATTTTATAGCAGCAACATGGAGTAAGATATTTCACCAGTAAATAATAGAACTAAAGGAGAGGAAGGGTTGCTCTAATCTACAGCTGCTCTCTGCCAGCAGGGAATAACCACATCTTCTTCTGAATAGAGACTGTGTACAACTAAGGCATGTGAGGACCTAAATCATGAGTGGTGATTTGAACCCCAAATCAAGTGTGGTGAGGCACTGGCACAGGTTGCCCAGAGAAGCTGTGGATGACCCACCCCTGGCAGTGTTCCAGGTGTGCTTGTATGGGGCACTCAGCAACCTGGTCTACTGGAAGGTGTCCCTGCACATGGCAAGGGGATGGGAACTAAACAGCTCTTAAAGGTCCCTTCCAACCCAAAACACTGTAGGATAACAGCAGGGACAGATGTATTCACATGCCACATATTCCCAAACTGAGACAAGCCTGAAAGAACAACCTCCATACTATGGCAAGCAATTCAGCTGTGTGGTGGCAATCATGCTCTTCTACCAATTTCAGTGGCAGCTCTTTAGAATCAGATTTCTTCAGGACCATGGAAGGCACAAAACCAGGCACTGACAGTGTAGCTGGTGTTTAACACTTGAAAAATCTGCCTGCCCTCCTGACACTCATCCCCTAGCATGAAGCCAAAAGTATTTCCAAAACACTGAAAGCCACAATGGAGAAGATACTACATTAGGACAGCTCCTGTAGGTTGCTTTAGAACAAAGTAATCCACCAACCTGGGTGTTAACATCTCCACCACAGGAGAGTATCTCCACATGATGACAGACTTAGCCAATATTTCCTGGCAAGGCTAGAGAATGGATTTAGATTTTCACATTAGTGAATCTTATTTCCTCTGTTTCTTGAAGAAAATCTTGAGACCAAATTCAAAATTACCTCTGTGGAATAGAAAAATTTTGCCCACAACAGTTTTTCCAGAACAGCGATTTGGCAGGTGAGGAAAAAAAAAGTCTCAGTGCTGGTAGTTGCATGCTTGCTTCTTTTTCTTGCAGAGAGCCATTATGCAGTGTTTTCTAAAATTGTAAATGCTCTTTCTGGCTCACTATGGGAAACAACACTAATATGCATCATAGGGTGTGAGATAAAACGTGCAGTGCTACTGCTGCCTTTGATTTTTCTTCCATTTATATCAGCTCTCAGTAACAATTACAAAGACAGCTGCAGATTTTTTTTCCTCTAAACTTTTTCATATTTCATTCTTTGTTTGGTTCATAAATTCTAGGGTCTAACTAGGACCTTATATCAGAGACAGGAATTTACATTTAGATAACATAATGCAAAGAATACTAACAAACATCATCATCCCTCTCTAGAAACAGCTCCAGAGTACTGCCCAACTAACCTAGGATTTGTAAAATATGGATCTGACCTATTTGCTTGAAGCAGAGTATTTATTTTTCCTTCTCCAGTTAAGAGAAACATAATATAGTGAGGTTTTTTTTAATGAGTATTTGTTTGTGTCCTGTCCCTCCCCACTTTTTCTTGATTTTAGGGAGTCTCACTTGCTGTGCTTGTGCTGAATTCGTCTCTAGTTATGGAGATGGCTCCAGTTTGCTGTCTGGGAAAAGAACCTGAGAACAGCAGTAACTACAAGAGAAAGGTCACTGTGTTCTTCAGTCACCTAAAAAAGCAGTTAGCTACACCACCAAGAACAGCTTTCTGATTACAGGACACTTAAGAGAGGAAGCTTTTCTTCCTCTTAACCCTGTGCATGGACTCAGTAGTGGTAGGCAGGCAGAAAGCTAGCAACATGCATCAGAACTACAATAAATTGCTATGGAGAAGTCCTCAGCCAGGTACATCAGCTCTGACATCTATCATCACTGACACCCAGGTGATTTATGAGATTTTCTGCTCAGTTTAGGTGGAGGGTGCAGGTATGGTGGGCTTCTTCATCTCCCAAACCACTTTATTCCATATTCCATTCTATAAACAACACCTCCCCCTACACAGACTCATTTCCACTGCTTGAAGAAGTCCACTCTGCTCTTACTGGTCACTCCAGCAACTTCACAAGAAGGAGAACAAGGGATCAGAAATTTACATAAGGCTTTACCTACATCAGACACTTATCTGTATCAAAAGATACTAAATTCAAACAGCAAGTTGGACCAAGGCTGGCTTATGTCTAGATCATTACTGTGACATTGGGTAAAAACTGGAGCAACTTTTTTGGAAAGCTGAGGCATGTTTTTCCTCAACCATCCTGCCTTCACTCCATACTATTGATAATTTCTCAAAGTTCTGTTATACCTCAAGGCACCAAATAGAAACTGGAGGCCAAAACCATATAGCACAGATTCTGAACAAAAGTCTTTAAGAAAAAAAAAAAACAAAACAGGAGTAAAAAAGAGGAGGATGAAATTGTCTCACTATGTTCCTTATCAGAGAATACACTTCCAAAAAAGTGCAGGATTTTTCCCTTTAGCACTGGAGATCATATCCCCTTTATCCATCAAACTATCTTTTAACATAGAGGTTGTTCCAGATGCCGGCACACATAGGCCAGCATTTTCAACAATAGCTGACTAACGTTAGGAGCGCTTTAAAAGGGAGTTTAGGTCCATTTTTTCAAAAGCTTCAAGCTCCCAGCAGCTCCATCTGGCTTCAAAGGGGGCTCACTTCATAAAGTGTTCTGGATGTGCTCAGCATTTTTGAAATTCAGGGCACCCATTTTGAATCCTAAACATGGACTTTAAAAATCCATGCCAATTCTCACTGCACTAAAGATAACAGCACCTCTTCAAATCTGTGCTCAGATAGCTAAGTGACAGTATAACCAACAACCTGACTTTTCCCTTCTTTTTCCTTCAACAGAATTTGTAGAACTCCTAATAAAACCTGTGTCTACCACAAGAACTAGCAGACTTGAGTCTAAAAAGATAACTGTAATTTTCCTTGAAACTAGTCAGTAACACTCCCTCAAATCCTCTTTGTAAGTGATGAGTGACATGAGTTCCTTACAAAGAGCTGTCCTGAAGATCAGCCAGAATGCAGCAGCTAGGGCTGTGGGATACTCAGAAATACCACAGGCTATAGGAAAGTACTGAATTCCAGGCTGGCATGTTGGAGTACTTAGCCCTTCCTGAAATGTCAGATCTCTCCTACAGGGTTCCAGAAAACATAAGGGATTGTATTTGCAATCTTAGCATCAAAGTCAAAACCTCTACCAATTAAACCAGAAGAGAATAATTGTATTAGCAGCTGATAGTGGCAGACTTCTGTCCTGCTAAAGCAGGATGACATGCACACACTAAAAACACTTCCTCAAGCTAAATTCTTCAGATTGCTGGATTCAGACCATACTTTATCATTTATTCATAATAAGACCTTCTTAACTTAGGAACTGAAGATGCCTAGAGCACTTCCATTATATATCTTTCAAGTATTTTGAGCTTAGGAAAAAAACCTGACATAGTGGTTCCAGACTTGGGTCGTAAAGCAGCAACATCTCCCCTCTTCTTCTTCCCTTGAATACTCACAGCTGGAGGGTAACACAGAGCTTTTGCCAGCACACAGCACAAGGGTAAGGATTAGAGGCTACAGGTCTGCTCTCTACAAATGTGCACGTGGCCCAGGTCTGCAGGAATTTGTATGCTGATGTAAGGACTGTCACTGCCCACGGTCTCCACAAATACCTTGGCACCTCTTACTTTCATGGCAACTACTGAAGCTTTCAAAAGAATGCAGAAGTGCTAATCTCCCAATGCAAGTGACTTCAGCCCTGACAGACATTTCCTCAGAGTCACAGATAAAGCTGAAGGATTAAGCCGTAAAGGATTAGGAGAGGTGTCATCTAGAATTAAGTCACTGGCCTTGAATCATGGTTTTGTTGGGCACTGAAAATAGAAAATTTCACCATCTTAAAAACAAGCTTTATTGTGTTTTTTAAAATATATATAAATATATTTTAGATATATATCTTGATTTCCTGAGTAGGTTTAAAAGTCTAGACAGCTCATAGTTGTATGATTTCCATTTTTAACCACACTTCAGTGCACTAAAAACCATCAATCTGACAATCCAAAGAGACCAAAGAAATTTCTTCCACAACTGTGCACTGGATGTTTATGTATCTAAGAAAATACAGGAAATAAAATAAACACCTTGCATGGCTCTCTTCACATAGAACTTATTTTGAATTATTTAAAAGATCCTAAAAGGGGAGGGTCTGTTAGACAGAAAATTGATCTTTGCCTGGAAATTTTATAGCTCATAGCAAATCTAGACCTTCCCTAGTTTGCTGCCCAGTTATTTTGATGTAAGCACCAAAAAGAGGTCCATACATGAGATGTGCTTTAAGCCCAAAGTCTGTGGCATTTCAGTTTACAGCTGTAGAGATTTTTGGGGTGGTAGGGAAGAAATAAGCCTTGTACCTTAAAGTGGTGTTTCAAGTCACCCTGGATATCTCTGAGAGTGTTGAGAGCTGATAGAAAATCTTATGAGGGACCCAAGCACTGATCCTCAGCCTGATAAAACCTGCCATAGTTTGGAGGCATTGTGCCTAGCTCAGGCTGGACACTGGGAGAAGCCCTGACACTGACAAAGCCACTAGAGCTACTGCACTCTGCAGGCAGGGGGTGGTCCTGATGTACAGGGAACCCACTGCAAAGGCACATGAGGAGTCCTTCAAAATATCTCTAACAAACCTTCTCCTGAATCCAACTATGTTCTGTTTCTCCTGATTTAAAGGAACAGGTAATATATTGTGAAATGTCATGTTTTCAGAGAGTCATACAAACGTATCCTGTGAAGCCCAAGATTTCCAGAGAAACATTGCTGGCTCTTGCTAAAACTATAAACTGAAACTACCAGATTGCTGACAAAAACAAAAATAAAAGTGAAACCCCCCTCAATTTAAAAAGACACGAATATTTTTCAATTTTGTCAGACATTTGCATGGAGGGAGGAACAAGAAGGAACTACTTCTGATTACCCAGCAGGAAGCATTTAAGAATGTATTTACTGGTCATTCAGGACACAAGTACTTCTGGCAGAGGCAAGCCAACTACTTTATAAGCAGCAGAGCTGGAGGAAGCCTGTTGGTCACAGAGGATCAATGTATATGACAGTGGTGCCACTGTGTTGGCAGTCCATGAAAGAGATGCCTCAATTAGGCTGATGGGCATGTAAAATCATGGAATTTAGGCTCTGCACTCCATGGGTAAAGAAAACTGTGAGGGGCATCTTTTACTGTATTTTCAGTTTAAGTTTAGAGACTGGACTATACAGCAGTAATCATTAATGTTGGTAGTAAAGTTTTTACTAATAGGTAAAAAGATCCTGCTTATCCTTCTGTATGTTTCCTATCAGAAAAATTCTTCACTTAAGTTTCATTTCCTTAACACAGAGCAACTAATAACCTAAATGAGAAATTAACAGTGCAACCATTAATGTACAATAGAAAGTATAATGAAAATGAACCCAAATTAAAGTTCTCTAAATTCAGTTTACCTACTCTTCATCTCAAGGTATATTTACTATAGCAAGCCTAAAAGTTTAGATCCATTTTATTTCTGCCTGTCCTCCGATTTACAAACCCTGAATTAATGCAGCTCTTTTCAAAGCCCACATAGGAAAGAACTGTGCAAATAGCTGAAGGAAATGATAAGAACTCTAGGTGCCATGGATCACATTCTGTGCACAGAATGGCTTCCCCAGAGTAAGCCCACGTGGCTGTGCTTTTTGGTATTCATCATTACAGTCCAGTCCTTGGACCACTGGCATTGTGGCCACGTGCAGCCAGGTTTCCACTGAAAGAGCAACGCTTTTAACAAAAGGCCATCCCTCCCAAGGGGTGATATTTGAATATCAGACCTCAAAAAGGTGGCTTTATTTCAAGAGTTTTGCCAAAGGCTGCTAGTGGGCCAATCAGTTGATGTGTGTGATGGTTTATAGCAACAAATCTGTGAAGTCTCCAGAAACTAGAAACCTGTGAAATGTGGGGAAGAAGAGCTGCCTTCTCGCCAAACCAAAATTCCTGGTTATATAGAGTATTGGATCAAAGACAAAGTATTTTGCAGAGGCACAGCACTAGCAGAAGCCTCATCACCAAGGCTTTGGGGATGCTGGGTGACAGTCCCTCTGGTGTTCTCAGCCACACTGCTTGGGCACATCCAAGGCTGGACCAGCCCCCTGCCCCTTCCTTCAGCTTTCCTCTGGACATACCCTCCAAATTCTGATTTATTCCAGGTTGTCAGCAGCAGGGGTGTTCCATGAGCAAATGGGTAGCCCCTGCTGCTCCAGGCAACGCCTCCTCAGCAACTCCCAGCAGCAGGGCAGGAAGAGGAAAATCAAGATGTCAATTCCAAAGTGTGCCTGGAAATTTGTACCTGCAGTAGCTGCTCTCAAAGGTTTAGAGCTCAACTCTTCTTTCCCAAAGCCTGCAGTAGAACCAACTACTTGAAGCTCCTGGACAGCACAGGGATACAGAAAGCATGGAGCAGCTTCAAGCTTTCTCCATATGTGTCCTTTGGGTCCTGGGGTCATAGAATAATAGAATAGTTTGGGAAGGGATCTTAAAGATCCTCTAGTTCCACTACCCCTGCCATAAGTTTTTGCCCAAAGATTTTTCCACCGCCCAGTCAATTAAGAAATGGTGCAAAATACCAGAGAAATGGCATTTCCTAGTGATGCTGATAAACAGAGTATATAAGCAGCTACTTTAAAAGCAGGCTTTGAAATGCCACTGGCTTGCTTTGTTCTGAGAACAGTCCCAGGGAGAATGTCAGGTCCTGTAACTCATTTGTTATCTTTATACAGAGGAGCTCTGCTAAGCGCCAGCCATCATAAAAATACTAACATTCCTTCTAGTGGAAAACAAATAGAAAAGAAAAAATGCAACAACTCGCTTAAAAGCAAGCCAATTAGCACTTCAAAGATTGCCACATGGTCTGTAAACAGGGATGTTAATACACTGGGGAAGCATGCTCCCCTTCAGCCACAGCCTGAGTTACACAAATGGAGGGAGCAGCATTACAGAAATAACACTCCCCCATGACACAAACCTACACTGTGCATTCATTTAGACACGCTTTTTGCATTTTACTTCCCTCAGTGGCTTAAAAAAATGCTGAGAATCAGAACAGCATATGAAGAGCGTTTTAATCTAGCCTTTGATAAGGCGATTTCCTCCTCTGGGCGGTGAGCACCCAGCAGCAACAACTTTATGTGCAACGTGAAGGAAAGTGTCAGGGAGAAAACTGCAGTAATTGAGGTCACATCCTCTGTGATTGCAAGGAAACTCCCTCACACATCTTACCCCATCATCCAAGGACATTTCCATGTATATACAGCCAACCTTTTTAATGATATCTAAATATTTGTCTCTTGAGCAGATAAATTAGTAGGCATTTTATTCTAGTGATGGAAACACCTGACGGCTGGATGCTCTCATCTACCTGTAAATGCAAAACACCAACAACTGAATTCAATTATGTGGCAAAATTATGTGACAGTTATCTCTGAGGTATTTGGAATCCCACACAAAATCTGTGCTTCACCTGGTTAAGCAGCTAGTTCTCACATTTTATAGGGAGAGAGGGAAGAAGCTAAAAGGCTGTGATTTGTGGTTTTTTGTAAATCTCATTTGCAGCTGTACAGTTACAGCTTACAGATTAATAATAAAAGAGTGTATGTGACAATGCAGAAACAAATGATGCTCAATGTCAAACACAAAGCAAGATGCAAATATATTTTTCTGTTAATTAACCAGGCTTTCATTTCAACTGCTCTGATCTTGTAAATAAAGATTACAAGCTAGTTTCAAATAAGTGTGGGAATTAAGCAAACAAAAAAAAGTATCCGAAACCCTAAATCAAAGCGCCTTAACTCAACGGTCTCCTAGTACTGGTTAGCTAATTATATTTGCCATTTTTTATTTGGGGGATCTAAACAGATTAAATCAGGTTAAAAACAATGGTACTCAGGAACTGGCCCAAAGGTAAGAGCTCTCTGGATAGTACCAGATATCAGTTGCTGTCAACCATCACCAAAAAACAAGGGGCATCCCTGAATGCTCTGAAAGACAAGAAGAGGATGGATAGATGGATGGATGGATGGATGGATGGATGGATGGATGGATGGATGGATGGATGGATGGGTGGATGGATGGATGGATGGATGAGAGCAGAGACAGATGGACAGAAGATAGATAAGAAAGAACAAACAACAAAATAACAATAACTGCACCTATGACTTGCCTCTAAGGATCTGCTTTCCAAGCACTTTTATTGAAAATGTTCAAGTCCTTAACTGATCTTCTGGCAGTCAAATAAGGGGGCCTGAAAAGCCTTAGGCTAATTAAGCATTGCTGAGTGATGCTTGATGAGATGGGAAAATACAAAGCTTTTGAAAGGATGAAAAATCTCCAACCACCTGGTACAGTGTTGAGAGGAAAGGTGAAAGACAAAGGGGCAGTTTGCAGTAGGGAGGTACAAGACTCCTTAATTACTGGGTTGCCAAGACCATTCCCATCCCAAATGCCTGTGAAAGTTCACAAAATGAGCTTCTAGGGCTCAGCAAAAACAACATCTCTTAGTAAGAATAGCATCTTCAGGAAAGCAAACAGTAGTAGTTTTCCCCAAGATACACCTGTTAATTAGAAATGATGGGTAATAGATGCAGGTGGCAAGGCCCCCAGATGAGAACAAGACTATTCCTGCTGACCTCTCTACCTGTTTTTTCTGACTGCTGCTCTCCAAGGCTCCACAGATGGTGTTCTCTTTAAATTAATACCACCCTACCAGCCAGAAGGAAGCTTCTGTTGTACTTGGCAATACAGGTGAACAGCCTGCATTTAGATTTCAAAGCAAATGCCCCAGGTGTTCCAGCAATATGGCAAGCCACTGATGTGTTCCAGCCTCTTCAGGCCTGCATAAGACTCAGCTGTGTTTTCTTATCTCTAAGACTAGCTAGAGAAAAATCACAACATTCAAAGGGCAAACTTCTCACACTGGAGCAAAATCTGAACTATCTCTGCTCTACATGGCCTTGCCAGTTACGAGCTTTGAAAGTGCCATCAGTGCCATCCTCTTGGAGAAGATGGATATGTATCCAGCTGATTACAGGTGCAGGTTAGCGAGGAGCAAGCTGGCTTCAACACCCAAAGCTGCAACCAAACCTTTGAAAAACTGCTGTGCTCATTCTCACTTTTGGAATGGGAATATGTATGGCTGATTTCCTTCCCTCCTACATGCAGATCCTTCTCCAGTTTTTTCAGCTGTGCGCTGGCGATCCAGTTGGATTCACAAGCTGGGCAAGAGCAAGCTGTATCTATTCTTGAATGGCAGACCTCATTACAAGAAGGAAATGGTTCTGGCAATCTAACACATTGCATGGCACTGCTGCTTCCAGGATCAGATATAAGCCTCAGGTCATGGCTACCTCTGGTGGTTAAATATCCCATAGCCATTGTGATAAGAACAAATGGCATTAACCATATTTTACAGCCAAATCTTGACATGAATATCTCTCCCCCAGGCTCCCCTTGAAAGTTCTTCTCACTTTGGAAAGATTTCTTGTGTCTTAGACATCACACCTTTAACTCAGTACTGTTAAACATTGGCTGTGTTCAGTGCCAGAGGGAACAGTTTCATAAGCAGATTCTGTGATCTCTGTATGCATCAATTTCTAAGATAACTTGGGTTCCTTTAGATAGGTACAAGATATATATGTATTTCTTATAATCTGCTTTTCATGCTCACACACTTCAAGAGCCAGCTGGATCTGCAAGCAGAACCGTGTCCAGGAAATCTATTCTATGCTGGAAGCAGGCAATACTAGAAATATTGTTTAAAGACTTTTTCCTTTAACTTTCTTTTCTTTTTAAAGCAAACTTGCCGATATTGCAGTGCCAGAAGATTCAAAAACAAGCTACAAAAGCATCCAAATGTTTGGCCATTTACCTGAGAACCAGCTGTGTTCCAGCTGCAGGAGCCTGCAGTACTGCTGTGTGGTTACTGAGACATGTCAGTAACCTCCCAGTAACCTCAGTCATCTGCAATTCAAGACTCAGGTTTCTATGTGCAAGCAGATTTATGATGATACAGGCATTAAAAACATTGACAACTGTTGAAAAAGACCACAATAGCTGTACCTACTGCACACTGGCCAGTTACTGCTTTGGAAGACAGAGAGATGAACCAAAAGCACAGAGGACGCCAGTTTTACCAGACTGAGATAAGTGTGGAAGCTGTTAGCTATGCTCATGTGAGGGTAATTGTAAAATATCTGCTGTCCCAAGGAGGAAGTCCCAAAAAATGAGAGCACAGCTCTGGTCTCTTTTGGCAATCCAGCTGTTGAGGGCAATGTAACCACCAGAGAGGAGCTCCTGGTATCTAAAGGAAGAATTGGGTGTGCTGGTAAGGATCACAGCAAAACACCATGAATCTGTGAGGTGAGATCACAAGAAGAAGGGCCAAGGACTTAACTGAGGTGTGATGGCAACAGCCATGAAAAACTGGGTGCAGTGAGGATCTAAACCCAAGTGAGGGAGAGGGACCATGCCAGTGCTTACCCTGGCCTCATACCCTGTTGATCAGAGCATGCTGGAAATAAATCTGAATTAACACTGGAAGGGTTCCACCCCTGATCCTTGTGTCTTAGAGATTCCTGCAAGACAGCCATGTGGGAAGCCCCTTTCATTGCTGGGACAGCACCCATGAGAATGTGTCACTTGCAGAGATCTTTCAATGCTAAGAAAGGAGCAGAACAAAAAGCAATGATGCTGCTGTACACTCATAACAGCAAATCCCCCTCAGTTTTCTGACCTCTCCAGACCAGCTGGGTTGATGGAGGCACCATGCTACGGTACCAGCACCTCAGAGATGGGGGTGATGCTCAGACCCAGCTGTGCTGACTATCTCTCTGCTCAGTCTGTGAGCTTCCTGCTAATCTTCCTTCTAGCTAGGATGGCTGGAAGAATCAGGCAAGTTAATTTCCTTGACTTGAGCTGCTGGAGTTAGGCATTGATTTTTCAGCATATTGACAACTTATTTTGAAGCACCTGAGGTATCTCCATTTGTTCTCATTTGACACCTTTGTGCTACATTTCAGTCTGACAGACCATGAAAACACATCCAGCAGTTGTGCTTTACCTGATGAAAAACCTTGTAGCTGTGATAGCATCTGGTGACAAATTGGGAATCTCAGTGTTTTCTAGGCCCTGATACAGTGAATTTGCTATCCTGATCCCCTGACTATAAACCATTGTTAGCTGTGAACAGGGGAAATGGAGAATAGACTATTGATATTTTCTGCTCTAAGTCCAGAACAGTGTTTAACCAATTTTTTTGTCCAGGTAAGAATGGCATAGCCTGTAAGTAACTGCTTATTTCCTCCACAGAGAAAATACTGAATGTGTAGACATGCTGTCTTTCAAGGGCTGTCAAGTAATATAAATATTGAGAGGTTTTAGGATGATGTAAATGCAATAAAGCTGGCCTCTGTGGTAGTTATGATTACTGGCACAGTGACTGCAGAACAAACAAACAGTAAAGGCACATTCACATCTACAACAGGGAAAAATGAGTCAAAGGGCTTATATACCCCAAAATTTCAGTGTAAAGACCCTGCAACAGTGAAGCTGTAATGAAGGTCATCTTTTGGTTGAAATTTACTGGCTGTAGAAAGCAATGGATTTTAGAACTCAGGACAGAAGTCACAACTTGGGAGGAAAATCATTGGCAACTGTTTCAGCAAAGTAGTGTTAATCAAGTTAATCAAGTAAGTACATTATAAACATGGAAGCATGTGTAAGGTAAGTAAAAAAAACCCACCATTCCATACTCTTCATGTTTCTCTTAGTTCTTTCAAAGAAAGTGAAGTGTTTTTTTTTCAGTTACCCATAGACTGTCTGCAGCTGCAACTCACAGTTGATCATTCAGAGCACTGGTTTAATTGCAGCTATGGGCACATGCACAGCACACAGGAGTGCTCCAGGACAGCCCCCTCAGACATCATGCAAGACCCCAAAAAGGAGATGCTGAGCTTTTGTGAAGTAACAGAAAGTCCCAAAGAGCTGCACCTCTGCACCAATATGTTGAGATGACACTGGTGCCTGATTCAGATGCAGTCCCAGAGATGCAGGAGGGAAGAGCTTTCTCTCTGGTAGACTACTCAGAGTGGCTAAAGACAGGGTCAGTTTGGGCTGCTGGGTTGATACTACGGGATGGGTATGCTGGTGATGACCTTGCATGCTCATCTGGAGGCAAAATGTGATAAAAGCCAACCAAGCAGAGGAAGACTGTTCCAGATGGCAAGATCTCAAAAGAGCACTCACCTGTCAATCACATTAGGAAAAGGTGAGGGGACAGAAAACCTGCTGCCAAAAAGTTGTGAGTAACGTGCAGAAAAGAGGAAGAGAAAATACAGAGGAAGGCATTCTGCTTCAAAGCTGAGTGAAATTGTGTGGGATTTTTCCTGCTCTGGGTCAGGAGCAGTGAGAAAGGTTTAATCTCATTTGGGGTCATACCCTCACAAAGAGACCTCTACTTTACAAGGCTGTACACACATTTCCCCTTACTGTGTAGAAGTTCCTTCTTGTACAGCTCTGGCCTCTCTCTCCAAGCACAAGAAGCAAGGACACCTATGAAGCCATGGTGTACCTCATTAGCAGAGCCAGAAGTGGAAAAACACAGAAGAGAAAACAGAGCAGAATCAAAAAGTGTGTCCCTTGATCCATGTGACAGTATAGAGCAAGTAAACACCACCCTTCTCATATGAGAACAAGATTTACTCCTCACCACAGCACTAGGCAATACTACAGGAATGAACAGTGAAGTGAAAATGTTCTTCCACTCCACAAAGAATGAGCCAGAGAATCATTCAATCCTAGGACATACAATGTTTTCTTTTAATCCCTTCCTGTTCTATATTTACAAAAAAAGACAGCTCTCCAAATCATGCCTTCTCCACTCCCACTGGCTGTGGTTTCCACACAGTTATGACTGGACTCCACTCTATTTTATGTAAGTCCTCGGTGAAATGCAGTTTGTCTCCCTGCTGCCCTAAGTGTGTGGCCATTTGAGTTTTTGAAACAGCTATAACATAGTGCCATAACCTGGGAAAAGAGGTACATTCACCCAAAACCTAAGCAAGTGGGAGCACAGAATTTCTAGTTCCAGAGCCAGCTCAGTTGGATCTGTGTGTATTCCATCATAAACAAACTTTACCAAAAGAGGTAAGAATCTAAAATTAATCAGTGCTTAACAAAACGAAGATTCCTTTTGTAGAAGACGGCACAAAGACATAACATTTGTCTGTGAGGGATCAAATTGTTTCCTGGTGAAACTGCCTGCACTCCTTTGGTGTGCTGGACCTATTCTAATTTAAGACTGAGTTTCTTACTGTGGCACACAGGAGCTAAGCTCACTGTTCAAACAGATACCTCAGTAGCTGTACAGTATATGTTAAAGTGGTGCCATATCTCTGGAGGCGCTAAAGCTTATTTCCAGAAATACTGCTGGCTATGATGCCATCTGTAACAGTGCAGTCCTTGGCCAGTGAGCCCTGCTTTTTCAGTATGTTACAGGAAACTCTTTCTAAGATGTCTCTCCCATATTCCTTTCCCTCATTCCTTGGGTGCTATTTGAGATAGTTTGAAAGAAATAGATGTTTTGTTTGCATAAGGCACTGCTGTTATCTCTGGAGAGGTGAGCTAAAACCAAAGACTGGTAGACTTGGACCCCACCATTTGGAATATGGATTCTATTATCTCCCTGGTTTTCATATGTGAGAAGGGGATTATCAGTACCTTAAAGCTCTTCAAAATTTGTTGCTCACAAGTAAAAAAACATGTAATATCATGTAATACTATTATAAATGTATGAGGCCGAAGAATGACATCATAGCATCTGCTTTTCACTGGGATTTCATGATTATATATTTTTCAGCATTCCCAGCATGGAAGATCAAAATGAAAATGGCACTTCAATATATTCCATTAAAAATATCCAATTTCTTCTCCAGCATTTTCAAGGATTTAATTTCTTCTCTTTCTTTTTATTTTCTGTGTATGGAAAAGCATTCTAAAGCTTCTTTTACTTGATTTAATGCTGAGTCTGATTCAATTCAGTGCTGTAACATAAGTTAATTAAACTAAACAAAGGCTGCATTGTCAACACTTTCAGCAGGAACAAAGAGATGATATTTTTAAATGCCATAAAAATTGCCAATTCATAATACTATTTCTGTTCTGTTTACTGTAAATGAAAAGAAGAAAACAATCAAATAGAGATAATAAACCTTAAACACTATCATTGTTACAGTATTCCTTATTGTTGTTTTCCTGTTTTCTTTCCTTTTGTCTTTTTCTCTTTTAGCCTTACCATCAAGTCTGGTAACATAAAGTGACTGTGACAGCAGGCAAAATGTTTAAGCTGAAAAATTCCTTACATTTTCTACTTTCTTTTTAGAAAAAGAAACACAAATGGAAAAAAAAAAAAAAAAATTTCGTGGAAGTGATGAAAAACAATTAAAACTTCAAATTAATCTTGCACCACCTATTTTTTATGTACATTCAGGCTATAACCTGATACATGGAGAGTAATGAAAAGAAAGAGATTTCTTCTGTAGAAGGAAAATAAATATGACTTTTTTTCCCCTCAAGAGACTGAAATCAATATCTAGAGCAGACTAGACAGTGTAATAACCACCCTGATTGCCAATGAACAGTGCTGCACAGCATCCTCAGGGAAGCACCCTCAGGAAAGCCCTGCAGGAGGTTTGCATCCCCTTTGCTGCCCCATCCTGCACCATCAGTGAAGCCTCTTTGCTGATGAGAGCCTGGACACCTCCCACTTCACAACAGCCACAGACAGTGGGGCCAAACCCCCCCCTCCTCTTCTGCAGTCTGCAATGTGCAAGTGGAGCAGAGAAGATGCAGCTTAGCCTCACCTGGCTACTTCCATGAGGCACAGAAATTACTTGGATATCCTTTTCTGCCACAGCTGTAGTGCCCTCAGGAGGGCAGAGTGCCTGATACAGCCAAACAGCCCTTGGACCACCACAAAGTCAGCATAGTGGGCTGGCAAACATAATCTGGTCACAAAATCTCCTCAACTGGCTGATACTGCAGCTGAAAAGTTCACTGGAGTTTTGTGGTTCTCAAGAAAATAAAGGTGTGCACAGCAAGGCTTCATAGGCTGGGCACCTTTCAGGATTTGCACTCAAAATATCTCTGCACTTCCCACTAGTCCCATCCACTGCTTTCCAACAGCCCATATCTCTGCACAGCTTAGAGCTTTAAATACCCATTTGCAACTTTCTGGTTCCACAGCCTTTACAGCATTTCTGCAAAACATCCAATGGTGCACTTTTTTTCCTTTCTTTGCCATACATCAGTATCTGCTAGAGTAGGATTTTAAAGATATATTTCATATTTAGTGTCTGGATATGCTGTAACTGCCAAAAAAATGGCATCCAATCTATTCAGTATGGGTTCTTATCAAACACCAAATGCACTATATCTGGTTCAGGACATTTTTTACTCTCCTCTTGGAAGTTGGAGCCATTATACTAGATCTTCAGAAGCCACAGAACTCCAAAATATTCTTTTCTTTCCAAACAAAGTGAAATTACATACTTAAAGATTATAAGAAAGACTTTTTTTTAATTTTTTTTTTTCCCCAAAATGTCTCATCTCTCTCCAGTTGAAGAATTAAAGGCATTTGGTTAAGCTATAAAATTGCCATTAATCAGAAATAAAAATGTCAGGTTTGTCCAAAAAGATCTTTCTCAAGAATTCTTTTGTTTTTCTATAGCCACAATGTAATTTTGAAATTTTTGACTGTTTGATAATGAAGTCATTGTTTTGACATTATTTACAACTGTACCAATGAATATAAAATCCTATAAATGCCTGAGACTGAAGCTATAAAAGATGAGAGCTCTTTTCCCCAGGTTTTGGAACATTTAGTTCTCTCCAAGGTTATGCCATAAAATTATCACTCCTGCTGAAGCAAAATGGACAAGTGAAGAATGGAGCAAGTGTTGCCTACAGAGTTACAGGTTACAGCTATTCATGTTACAAAGACTGTCCAGCAAAACTGGGCTTAGCTAGAAGAGAACTTGGCAGACTTCAAATTTAGAATAAACAAGCACTGATCAGAAGACTGACAAAGGAAATCCCATGTACTGCAAATGATGGAAACCTCCCTCAGCCTGCCCCTGAGCCAGCCCTAACCTCGTGGTCAAGGTGAGGATATATTTCTCATGTGGAGAAGCATCACAGGTCAAGCTCAAACTATGCTCCAAATGGCACAAGATGACAAAATATTTCAGCCCAAATAGAGAAGAAAGCAAACAGAGAAATAACAGCAATAACTGTTCATTTTCTAGTGCTCTGGCAGAAATCCTACCCCTTTGAAGAGTTAAATGACTTCTAAGGGTGATTAGTGAGGAAAATCATCATAGTGAACGTCTCAATGAATGGAGATGGAAAGAGATGGGAAAGGACAGAGGTGAGAGTGGGCTCAGAGGAGAAATTGGCTGCATATTCATGCAAATAAAGGATTTACTTCCATGTGCTGCAAATTGTGTTGTGGAATAAATGTGCTGATTAAACCTACAAGTAAGTGTTGAGTGCATGGTCATTACAACACAACAGGACTATTTCCAAGTGTACATATAAAGGGACTGCCAAAAGGTCTGTTAAAACTGTGTACACTTACCTAGTCAGCAAATAGGTCAGTGAACACCACTTGCTCTGGTTTTTAATAAAGGGATTTGAGAATATTCCCCAGACTTATAAGAAACATACATTTTCATTATTCTTTTGTGAACCAGAATGAGTGCTTTATAGTAGTTGGAAAAAAATGAAAAAGGCATCTTAGTTTGCCTTTTTCCTTCAGCTGCTCCCTCATAATATGTAACTTCAAGTTGAAGTAGGAAAAAAGGGAATAAATTGGCACATGTGATATTTTATTACTGATTTTGGAAAAAGCAACAGCAGGTTTTTATGAAACACACAGTGCCTCACATTGTTATATTCTTCAGGGTAATCTGGCTTGGTTCTTACTGCTGGCAATGGGATATATTAGTGTGACTGCCAAGATTCTGATTCTTCATTCCTCTGGGCTCCCAGCATCCCAGAACCTTGAAAGCACCAGGATCTGGGACTCCTTGGGAACACTACAGCATGACCCTGGAGCTGTGAAGTGAAATTAACTATACAGAAAGGACCCTGCAAGCTTTAAAAAACCCCAAAACACAGAGATGAGCTAGCAGTAAAGTTCATGCAATTAAATCAGAAGATAACCTATGGTTTGTCAGAAGTTCATGTAAACTGAGACACATCTCTAAAACAACACGAAACAGACATTTTTTCCACAGAAAGCCACATCATTGAAAAAATTCCTAGCATGCCTCAAAGCCACAATCAGTAACTGAGCAGAAATCCAGATTTAGGCTGGAAAAGGGACTTTGTTCTTTGTTGGTCCTTTAGTGGCTTACACAGCTCCAGCTCTGAGGACTGAAGGGATTGCAGATGACTCCCAAGAATTAATGCCCCAGTGAGACAGAGAAGAGAGAGGCTATGTGCTACCCTTTGCTCTGGAATGCCTTTGAAAACACACACACAAAAAACTCTTATAGAAGAGAAAGACCAGGTAATCTGGAATTTAGTAGTTGCTACATTTGGCTATGCATATAGATCCAGAAGGGGTCAAACTGGCTTCAGAGCCATGAATTTCTGTTTAACAGGACTAGCAGTCCCACATTAGCCTTTTCCCCATGTTCTCAGACAAAAATACAGTATTTTATCCTATGTCAAATGTACTGTGTGTGCTGCTGGAAAGCTATTCAGCTGAATTACTTTAGGAGGTAGCACTTGGGTTACATAAAATAATCTCACATATTAAATCTCTTTTTAAAGCCAGGTAATCTCTTTCCATTAAGAGGAGTCTCTCATTGGGAAATATATCTTATTTTATCAGTCTGAACTTCAGCTGATTTTATTTTCTTTTTTACATCTTTTTGTCCAGACCCACTTCATTTTATGGCAAACCTTCAAAACCCAAAACCCACGTGGCAGAATTTGTGCCCACCAGAACAAGAAACACCTAGCTAAATGAGCTATGGAGTGTTTATACCCATAAGAATGAAACAAGGCAAGGGAAAGGCTTTATTTCTTCCTCTGCTCCTGCTCTGCAAGAGCACCCATTTATTTTCCCTGTGCCAAAGAGAGTACATTTGGAAGAAACTGAACAGAATATTTATAAGCTGTTATCCTGCACACAGACTCAACATATCTCCTCTTATCATGGAACTTACCAAAAGATCACTTAAATTAATGACACTCCTTCTATGGACTTCAACAAGCCTTGGATCAGATGAATCCTGCACAGCATCAACACCTGAGACCCCAGGTAGGAACAAGTTCCAAAATATTTATCAAGAACTTTTTACTTAGTATTTGAAACTTTTAAATCAAGGGCTGGATAAGGAAAAGGTGCCAAGAACAACCCTTTTCTGACATTACCTGCTTTTCCTTAACAATGCATATTTTAATAGTAAGTAGAACAAATGTTGAAATATAATCTCTCTTCTGAGAACTAAATGACAGTCCCTAGCTATTGGGGACACTAAAGTAGTAAAGAGGAGAAAATGTGCAAATAACGAAGGTACATTTTGTCCAATTTAGCTGTGATAATGCATAAAATAATATGTAAATAATTTCTATTTGAGGAGATTAGCATAACAACATTGGTATTTGCAATCAGAGAGAGAGCCTGTGTTGTATAACCTGGGCTTGCAACTGAGGCAGTGTGGTACCATTTACCTGAATTTGAGCATAAGAATTATATCAGTGCTACCTTCGTCATCATTAACACAAAACCAATACCACTAACACAAATGGTAACAAGGAGATGTGATCAGTGTCAACTTGGATAGGCAATTAAAATTTAAAAATAAAGGAATGGAAATGTTGTTTAGCTGTGTAAGAACAAAGAGGTTCTATTAACTTGGCTTTGCAGTGAAGAAAATTGTCAATATTGTTAATGTAGGTTTGCAAGTAAGTTGGTGTCAGTGCTGCTGAGGAAAGGACTTCATAATTAGGACAACACAGTTAATATTGACCTGAATTTTCAATAAAAGTCATGTCTGCATTTTAATTTGGAACTGTAAAATTCATCCTTGGGCTCTCCAAATGACCATATAATTAACTCACAGTGTCTTTAAAATTAGAAAATTATTTACATAATACATTATATAACCATGTGCTTTTACAAATGGTGAGATGATCGCTGGGTTTCCAGAAGCATCCGACACTTGAAGTTTTATATTTCCTTGCAAAAGCATTCCCAAAGTTTTAAATACTTTACTGCCATAAAAAAAATACCACTTCATCAGACTCTTCATTCTCACTCCAAATATTGTTTTCTTCATTAGAATTACTAGTTTTAGTTAGTCTATAGTTAAATCTCTATTAATGACCTCACAAATAACTATCCTACACATTTATTTTAAATACTCTGAATGATACAAGCAAATGTGATCAAAAGGATACTTGCATAAATCAGCGTTATGCACTTAAATGCAAAAATGCAAAAATGAGGGAAGTATTTAAATGTCACTTTTGAAACTGAGTGTGCACTTTTTTGCACTTAGCTTCCTGTGCAAATCCAACTCAAAGATAAGATAAAAAAAGGTTTCTTCTTAGGGGGAAAAAAGTGCTTTTATGTGCCCTTTCCATGTTTCCTCACAATAGAAAAGGATAACATGAGTCCTGAACCATTTTCTGTCTCCATATGTTTTATAATAGGCTCACCTCCTTCTTCTTCTTTTCCTTCCCCCTTCTCCTCTGCACCAAGAATCAAAGGTTTCTCAACTTCTGTTTTGTCTTCTTGGTTCAACAGTGGATCTGAATAAATTTGATAAAAAGATGAAGAGTTAAGCTTTTCAGAAAGGACATGAAAGGATTAACACCCACAAGAGACCTTGCCATTTAAAACACCAGCAGAGAAAAAGGATTTGTCCTCCATGGGTACGAATAAAAAAGCTGTCCGAGGAAATCCAAGGGGCTCTAGTTCAGAGCAAAGCCTTGAAGATACTGAACTTTCTGGGATTTATCTCAAAATCCCACGTGCCTCATCCAAGCATGGGTCTTCCCTAGGACTCACTGCAATCCCAGAGGCACATACAGTCCATGCCCCATCCCTTAAAGTGTTGAAGGCCAGGCTGGATGTGGCTTTGAGCTAGCTGGCCTAGTAGAAGGTGTACCTGCCCATGGCAGGGTGGTTGGAACTAGATGATCCTTAAGGTCTTTTCAATCCCAGACATTCTGTGATTGTGTGATTCTGTGCTAGTGTTTTCCCTTGTTAATCTTGCTTTTTGATTTCAAGACACAAGGAGTACCTTCTATTTCCATGCAGGAGCCTTGGGAATCTTCCCCACTTTTTATCTCCTCATTTTCAGAAATATCCTGTTGTCCTGTTAATACAATAAACAGAAAATGGTATCATGATGATGCTGCATGCTGGCAACGCTAAATTCATTAAAACCGAACATGAGCCTCACACACAGCATGGGACTTCTAAGCCAAGCACCACTTTTTTTTTTCTATTAAGTGAACAATGTCAGACACATTTTATATATGAAAATACCACTTAACAATACTAGGTATTATGTTAGTTGAATAGCTGCTCAAAACTGACCCTGCAGCACTTACAGCTTTTTTATCTTTTGCTGCTCTGCCTTGACACTGTTTCTCATAGGAGCTGTTGTAAAGTGCTTGCACTTGATGGTCAGCAGAAGGAACAGAAATACCCCACAGGCTTTCAGAAGCACAACAACATAGGAGGACATGATAACAATGCTATGCACTCAGGATCAGTTATGGCTAAACCTACTTAGAGACATGTGGCTTTCCCATGAAAGAAATGGTTTCACCCTGATTCATTATCTCCCTCTTAAAAAAACTTTGGCTTTACCTTTGGCTTGATCTTGCTCACACATCACAGGATCCACTGAATCACCCTTCTGCATGACTTGGGAGTCTTTCAGGGAATCTGAAGTAAAAAAAGCAAACAAACAAATAAATCCTGAAGCAGTTTTCATGCTGGAAATGTAGTTAATTGAGTTAGAGGAGCCCTTACGTGACAGCTTCATATCTGGCATTTTGATCCACTGACAGATTTGTTCTCTATTTAACTACAGTCTTATAAACTACACAAGTATATATGTGGGTTTCAATTATTCAAATTAATTTTGGAGTCCCTACCCTTACTAAGCAGGTTTTTGGTGGTAGTACAAACCTTGAACCAGGCACTGGCAAGGAAGGATGCATAAGAATAATCAACAGAACAATCAACCATCAAGAATTTTATTCCTCATTAGTGGAGTGGCACAAATCTATGAGAAATAGTATGAATCACCTACTTGATAAATAAAGTGATTTATTATTTATTTAGAATAACAGATTTTCATGCTTGGATTTCCAGAAACTTTAAATCTTTCCAGAAACATTAAATCCCATAAATCCCTGTGCAAATCCTAGCCTCATGTCACTTGATGACACAGCTCCCAAGGTCATTATTGTGGCCAAGATTGCTTTTCTTTTTTTGGGGCAGACTATCATAATGAACTGCCCAAAGCAATGCTTGGAACCAGAGGCACAGTGAGACTTAAATTACATTTTGGCACAAAGTCCAATTGATGTGCTGTGTGGGGCCTTCATAAACACAGGGCCTTATTTTGTTGTGTCAAACAACATTTTCTGACAACAGTCAGTTTTTGTATGGGGATGGAGAAATACATAATGCATAATTCCACTGCATTCAGGTGATACAGCAACACAGACAGTCAATCTAGTTTTGCTCATCCTCATCACACACAGATTTCACTGGATAATGAACTCTCTTTGAGCCTTGTTAAAAACCAGCACTGATCTAACTGGACATTTTGAAAACCACGGGAGTAAATCCACTCCAGGTCATAACTGCAGCAACAGACAATCAGTGTGTGTGTCTTCCCATGTGAGATCCTTTCTAAAATCCTGCACAATGGAAAAAGTAAGTGAAAGTGCCAAAAGACCTACAGCACATGATAATAATAATTTACACTATGACAGTGTATTTACAACTTAAATTCTGGAAGATCCCTCTCTACAACATAGCTGAACAAATCTTACAATATACCCAAGGATGCCCCTATAAAACTCTGTTCCTGAAAGTGTCCAAAAATAATCTTTGATGGATAAGTAGAAAGCTGGGTTGTTAATATCTGATCCAAATTTAATAATCTGTAGGAAAGGTACGTGCTGAAATTGTGTGGCTTTAATTAACTGCAAATAATCCCCCAAGGCAAATATTTAATTACCTGCACAGTTTCTTACTTCTTTCATGGCATGACAATAACTTTAAAAAACCCGAGTTTGAAAGTAGAATAACTCACTGATGTACAATTTGTAAAACTTTATACTTGCTGCACTTTTATTTCCCTACCATTAACTTAAATTTCTGCTCACTCTTCTCAGTTGGACCACCACACCAGTCTTTCATACCATATGGTACAATGAGGTTCAAAGGATTACCCTTATCAGCCTCCATTGGAGCAAAACTAAATTAGAATTTTATCAAATTCTGAGTTTAATAAAAAATCCAGTTGAAGGATCTCTTGGAATAAATAGGAATAGCAAAAAATTCTACAGGGAATTTTTCAAGCAAACTTGGAACACTTTGAGGGAAATTCTGGCTTTGTTGAAGTTTTTGACAAAGCTCTCAGGATTTCAGACAAGCCAAGGTTTGTACTACCTGTAACTCCATACCCTAAATTAATATAGTTTTTTTGTATGATACAGCTGCATGCTTGTAAAAGGAACTGCACTGGCAAAGCTGGAATCAGAAGTGCTCTGCCTAGAGTATCATGATGCCAGGACTCAAACACAGCCTTTCAAGCAGTCAAAAATGATGATAAGTACAGTATCACCTGCATGGGGAGGGGGATATGCAAGCAGCTCTACCCCATCACTCCCTTAGAACTCTCTTATTTATTATCTCTCACCTATCGCACAATACTTCATACTCCCAGACTGGTGCCCTTAATCCCAGTTCACTGGTGCCACCTTTTTTCCCAGATTGAGGAATGACTCCAATTTAATGCAAACACCAACCCTCAGCATCACTGGCACAATTACATGTAATGGTCAGTCAATAATGGATTTTAAGAAGCCTCGTGCTTGGCTGGCATGTGTGTCCTATCATGGTGATATTTGCCACGCAGCATCACAGAGGGAGGAATGTCATTGCTATTCCCTCCTATTGGCACAGCTGGCAGTCTGTCCCATGGGTTTTATTCTTAAGAAATGGTAATTTTGTGTTAAAACTTTTGTTTTTATCATAAGCAGTTGTCTCATTGCCCTGCTGCTTGAGAAAGCAATTTAACTGCACTCAGTTCCAAATTATCTCAGGCAATATACTATGAGAATTCTTCACAAGTTGTTTTTTTGCAAAGCATGTCTGCAAAAATAACAACGGACAGAAGTTGCTGCCTAGTTGTAAGAGTCTCCCAGTTTTACTTCCAAAGCAGGAACCTGTCTTGATTGCTTTTACCATGAAGATTCTGAGTTCCAAAATCCTTAAGGTCAAGACCATATCAAAGATTCCTTCTTTTCAAATCCAAATATTGCACTAAATATTCAAGCCACAAGTTCCAAAGACAGATTTACTTTTAGGATTAACAAGAATAAAATAAAGCAATGGAATAAACCCAGATTTATGAAGCAAATCTGTGCCAAGCAAAAGTGAAAGTGTAAAACCAAAGGCAGTGATCAATAAAAATGTTGATGACACACTACTTTCTGCGTGCAAGTTTTCGGTAGGGTGGTGATATTCCTCAGGCTCAGCTGATCCTCTGTGCTCACTTTGGATCCTTGTGCAACTGTGCATAAGCTCAGTATTACAGCCCTGGATGATTGCAGGGTCTGCAAGAGCTCTGGCCATCCCTAAGGCCTTTGTTCACCTCTTATTCACCTGATGTTTTAAAATGGCATAAAGCAACGTTAGTCTTCTCCTAACAAAGTTAATTATCTGTTAAGTCATACCAGAGAATTCAAGCCAAGATATTCTTTCACAGCACAGTATTGCTTAACTTTTTTGTGACAGACACAATGGGCACTATTTACCTTGGGTGAGTAAAACTGTAAAAGTTAACACTTCTCCAGTAAGGACTGAAAAAAAAATAAAAATCTGTGTTTCTGGTATCACTGGAGTACAGTTCCTAACATCACACATGAATGAACCAAGCAGGACATTTTCTTGCATAAATAAGACAAAGATAGGCCACATTTATCTACTGCACCTCAGGTGCTTAAGTGCTCAATGAAGTCTGAGCAACCCTTAGTTCTCTAAAACTCCTCCTTGCTGGCTGGAGTGGCAGTGTCCATGTCAGGAGTGCTGCTCTCTGCTACCCTCCATTTTATTGAATTAAGTGTCTTGAATCCACCTGGGAACTAGCCCCAGTCTTTAACAACCTGTTTACAAAAATATTTAGGCTTTAAATAAATTAATCAGAATACTCTGCAGGTATATTCACTGCTCCTACCAACTGTATGCTGAATTCATCTCCAAGAAAAGCATGTAGCTTGCAATAAACTATCAATCCTATCCTTCCTGCCAATAGTCAGGCACTATTTTGTTTAAATCCTGCATAAATCCCCTGCTCTTCCATACCATTCATTTTTTCTTCTGACTGTATAAGGCAGTGCTGCTCAAATACAATTTTGAGAAGGCTAAGGAAGAGGGGAGATGTAAGAACTGAATGTAAAGTGGTTTTAATGATCTTTTAAAATTCACTTCCCCAGCTACTCTCTGTACAGCTTATTTACTGAGTAGTTTCTAATGTGCAAAACACCTGGGTCCTGTACACAGCATAGATAAATCACCGTGTTTCAGGGAGCTGTAAGAAGATCAAAGAGGGAAAATGATGGTCATTAGGAAAGAACAGGTTCAGTACATTTTATTTTTTTAAGCATGATACTGTGATAAATGACTGGAATGTTTCCAGAGTGAAAGAAATCAAGCAGACATCTAAAATTACAGGTAATGGTGTGCACGGAGGCTGCCACATGATTAGGGTATTCTTTTGCCTCATAAACCGAGGAAAATATGTTAAAATGAAGTACTATAAAATGGTGATTTATGAAAAGTTAGGAAGAGATTTTACTTTTGAGCTTTGACTTTAAAATGTTATTTTTATATTCACCAAGATTTCATTTTAATCTATCCTTATAATTGATTAGATTTATTGGAGCCAAAGTTTAAAATGCTTGGTGAACCTGACATTTTCAGGTGCAACAACTTGTAGAGATATTTTATCAAGTTTTCAGGTAATAGACCAAACAGTTCATATCTGTAGTTCATATCAGTGATATCTGATCTCATATCAGGGATCCACTGAATACTTCTCCCACCTGTTTGTGCTTCAAGCTGACAGAAGGGCATCTTACCTTCTGTCCACCTGAGAAATTCCAGGTGCAGCTGGTATAAAAACTGTGGGCATCCTTCTCCTGCCATAAGGGGCAGGACCTGTTTTACAGAGCTCTGGGAAATGAAAAAGCTGAGAAAAACCTGTTTGCCTTGGTTAGAGCCTGTCCAAGGGAAAGGGCTGGGGGGAGAAGATGAAAGAGCAGGATCTCACATTGGTCTGACGGGAGCGCAGCTGAATGGCTTCAGGTCAGCTAATATTAAAAAATAAGGAGGATTTAAATAAACCAGCTAAGTGGATTAGTGTTCACTGCTGCAGATGCCAGTATTGGTGAAGGGTAGAGCAGAAATACCTCTTGAGAAGTTCAGGGGCTGGACCCCATCTGGATGCACAACTCAGGTCAAATGTGTCAGATTAAATGTGAGGAAGTGAATAACTCACATTATTGAACAGCTTGAAGTGAACCTTGTGGAAGTTTTTAAGAGAATAAATGGCTGGTTGGATGGTGGTGCTGACATCCTTGGTTAAAAACCCCAAACCCCAAAAATCAGCTTGTGTTAGCCAGTTTGCTTTCACAGGAATCCTTCTAACCAAGGGACAGAAAAATGTTATCACTTGAGCAGGCATGCAAAGCCACAGGTATGGCTGAGGGTGTTGAAACTCTTCCATTAAAAAAGGTTCTATTTCAGTTACCTATAATTGAAATTTTCCAGGCTGAAATTTTAGGTCTAATCATAGCCCAAGGGTGAAGTAAAAACATTTCATTGGTAGCTGCTGAGTGCTCAGCACTTCTCAAAATCAGGTCAGTCATTTAGATGTCTTAATATACACCTAAGAGCTGATTTTAAACACCTCTTTCTGAACATATTGGCCTTTCAGCCAGTCTTTTTCATGTGCTTACCAATGACTAATTTATGTCAATTTGCACAGCTCCCTTGCATTTGAAAGGCTCTATCTTTCAGTTTATGCCTTCTCAATCATTTATGTCTTTAGGACATCAAGATTTTTCCATACTCAGAGCTACAACTGGCCAAAGAGGAATTTATACCTATTACATTTTAAAGGCAGGATACTTACTGGGTTCTGGGTTGCCCAAAGAGAATTTTTAGGGCTAACCCCTAGCCAAGTCATATACCTAATTATTTTTCTGGAAACACAAACCCTCCAGCCAACTGAATCTGACTCCATTTCAGAGAATGCAGAAAAACAGTGACTTGCTTTCAATGGCACTCCCACAAAAGCCCAGACTTTGCTGAACACCTGGAAATAATTAATCAGTCACCTTTATTTTTAAAATTAATTAGTATATGATTTAATTTAGTTGACCTTCAAACGAAAATTCATTTCTTATTAAGTGCTAATGAATTACAATCAATGTATTGTGCACAGAAACTTTGCATAGTGGGGAGTAATGCTTCACCTGTACTAAATCCAGTTCCATTTTACATTTTCCTGCCAGAAAGTCTAATCATTAAATTGGGTTAGATAGTAATTGGTAGAAGAGGCAACTGAGATGAAGATGCAGAACACTCTCTGTCACACACACACACGTATGCATGTACACATACTCTCTTTAACAAAACACAGGTTCAATCCAATCTATACAAGGTCAATTTAAAATTAGTTTGTAGCCCCAGCACAATCTTGTGCAGACAGATGTACCAGACTGAGTGCAGCCTGCCTGACACACCCTTTATCTGCTGCATAAACATTAATGACTTTAATCACTTTGCTCTGCCCTTACACTTCATAGAAGGAAGCATCTCTCACTTGAAATACGTCATATCTGCTTCCATATGCACAGTAATGAAGCACTTGCAAAGGTGCTGCCTGGAGATGTCAGCTCTCCCCCAAAAGATCATAGTTAAGCAGGCAAATTTTTAAGGGTAAAACTGCAACAGTTCCTTGCAGACAGTGGAAAGAGAAACTTGGCACAGACTGGAATAGGAGGATACCTCAACAGTGTTGCATTGAAAATCCCAATATTCTTGAAATATGACTCCCATTCCCCCTTTTTTTTTCTCCCCCTCCCACCTTCCCTATTTTTTTCCTCCGTAGACAGATGAACACTGAAAAAATTCAGTTTGCTCAAAGGTCATGTGCAAACTGGGTCTGTGTGGATTTTTTTTCCTGGACAGTATCTCTCCTATGGTAAAAGAAGACATATACTTTTAGATTAATGTGAGATTTGAAGTCTCACGAGAGGTTTTCATTTTAATCAAAGCCCCTCAAAATGTAGCTCTTGCACTGCCCTCCACTCTTATCATGAAAACCCCTTTCATATTCCCATCTTCTCCCTTTTCCTTTAAAAAAATTATGAAGAGGACTGACAACAAAAATACTAGATATTTATAGTAACAGAGATGGATGTGTTCTGTTTAGAATATCACCACATTTTAGAGCAATAAATAACTATGTCAATGTGTTTGCTATATTCTAATCCCAGAAGTATGAGGAGGAAAAAAAAAAAAAGAAAAACTGCTAGTCAACTACTTTAATTGGACTCAAAATAATTGTTTTGGTGCACTCACAAGTGGTTGACATTTGAAAGACCTAAACTTTCATAGCAGGAAACTTCCTGCTATCCCTGCTATTCTGAGTGGTTTAAGCTATGCATTTTGGGAACGTGCAGCTAGATTTATTTGCCATAAATCTTCTACAGTAATTAGGTGGAAGGACTGGGAAAACATAATTTCTCTAAATGCTTTATTTTCAGTTCATTTAGTTGAAGATAAACTAGAGAAATGCGTATGTTCCAGAACCTGGAGGTTTCAGCCATGTTAACTCAGCAGGCAAACAATTTGAAAGCTGGAATTTATTTTGGGAGCATCAGGTGTTTTCAGAAATGCTAGGATTTTGTAAAAGTGCCATTTCTCAAAAAAAAAGGTAGCATTTTTTTTTGGTAACAGTAGTATTTATTTTAAAAAACCTCAAAATCTGAAATGATAGAAACATTAGAGAATCACAGAGTGGTTTGGGTTGGAAGGGATCTTGAAGATCATTTCATTCCAACCCCCCAGCAGGGACACCTTCCACTAGACCAGGTTGCTCAAAACCCTGTCCAACTTCACCTCAAACACTTCCAGGGATGGGGCACCCACTGCTTCTCTGTGCAGTCTCTGCCAACTCCTCAGCACCCTCACAGTAAAAACCTGCAAAGCTGAAAATCTACTGATGGAAATAAGGATTAAAACCATGGCCTGGCCAATCATGGCACTGATGTTCAAAATTCTTGTCTCCATTAAAACAAAAATAGCAAGGAAATACAAAAGCACAGTTTTAGCTTTTTTTTTTTTTTTTTTTTTTTTTTAACTTGTACAGTTTTACAAACAAAATCTATGGAGGAGAGCTTGTCTCACTCCTTTTTCTCTACCAGATGCTTCCCATCTTCCTTATGAGGAGAGGTAGGACATCAAAGAGATAATGCACTTTGGATCTCTCAGGGCACTATCTCTTCTGCCAGCCTCTCAAGAGAAGAGGGGAAAACACCACATATACTCTTAATATATGAAAAGTGAGACTTAGCACACAAAGATGATTTCTTTCCTAAGAAGAGTCTTCTAATGCAACAGTGTAAAAACACTGGGAAGCAGATCAGACAGTCCTCTTCTTAGTTAGGAACAAGAACTCAGAACAATACCAATTTGTAGGGATCATCAGCTGACTGCAGATGGAAAAGGAAAATCCAAACCCAAAGCCTCACTGTGACCCTCACATTGTGAAACAGATAAAATGGGGATTCTTCCAGAAACAGAATACATAAACAGGCCAAATGTCATCAAAACAAGAGAAACTAATGACAGGCAATCACCAACCATGCTGGGATTGAATCCATCACTATTTCTGCCTTCCACTACCCTTGCTACAGCTACGATTTGTGATGTATCAAAAGCAAAAGCCAGTGCTCCTGCAAAGATTTGTGGTTCTTTTTTTCCTTTGCAGGATAAATCAATCTGTTAAAAGAGCACTTAAATCAACCTGCACAAGGGCTTTGAACTCATAATCAGGTAAGTATGTGGGCTGTCCAGCATGTAGCTTTGGAACAAAAGGGCAGGATCTCACACCCTGTCACACTTATCTAGAAAAATGAAAAGAGAGTCAAGTAGTGATGCTGAATTAAACATTGAATCTTTTAAAATAAATAAGTTAATGGATGTTAATAATTATGTTATCTGAGTAAAATGCATGAAAATTTTCTATTAGTCTTTCTTGAAGGCCATACTGATGGATTGTATTTGTTATAGATAGCATAACTCCTCTTTTGGATTACCAGTAGCAAACATTTTGTATAACACCTGGACTTTTTCCTGATGTACCCCCACAAAAATGCTAAAAAATGTAGACCAGCATAAGCAACTAATAGCATGATTATTATAGGAATATCAAAAAACTGGCTCCTATCTGTTGGTAAACCAGCAACTCCACAGGAACAATCTCAGCTTGAAACATTTAAATTAGATAATCTCTCTTTCCTAAACTTCCTGTCATTTGGCCCTGTGACACTTTTAAATATTTATTACAAACTAAACTGAGTGCCCAGCACAGTCTGCACAAGATAAACATTACTTTCTGCCTCTCTATTATGACTTCATCTCCTCCTGTCTCCTCCTGATGTGTTTATAGCTATTGTGTTTTTCTTTTCCTGCATCATGAGAGCACTGAACAGGGAGCTGATATTGCTGAGATAGATGTGCATGCTTAGCTGTATTACAAAGCCTTTGGTAAATGAAAATCCAAGTGTTTACCTATTTATGTATTGTTTAAATGTGATTTTGGCTGTTTCCAGACAAGGGAAAAAAAACAGTTTTATGAAATGTCCTCTTGGGATAGGATATTTCAAAACATAATTTCCAATCTGTACCTTTATTCTCACTCAGCTCAATGTCTTCTGATGATAGGCTGGCTACAGATGAAGGTTTTGTTTCACCTATAAGAACAAAGGAAATGAAAGAGAAGTTATTCATTAAACAGAAAACTGATGAAGCACTTTACTGAAAAAAAAAAAGCCTTATAGAGACAAGATATTGGAGCTGAATTTCATTTACAGGGCTTCCATCCATTCACTGGCTATTACTGGTCTGACAGTCTTTCCTAAGCAAGATGTAAACTAACATTCCAGTACAGCCAGATCAAATCTGTATTTCAATTTCTCATAATACACACAGAGGAACGGCTATTGCTTTCATGAGTAGGGTGGAGTTCTATTCACTCTGAGATTTCTTTTTTTCATTTAATCCATATATTTTGTGAAAAAAACAATTAATTAATTCTTAATTGAATCATGTCCATGAATCCCACTGGAATCCAAATGCTTTCCTGAAAATAGAAGCTTTCATGAATCAGGCCTGAAATTAGAAAGTCCCTAAAAATCTGCAGCTTGGAATTTTTTAATAGTAGAGCACACCGGTAAAACTATTGTAGTTAATAGATACAACTGGTACCTGAACTTAATAAAACGTTCTCACTTTCCCTGTTGATTTTTCTTGCTAATTCTTATAGTTCTAAAATATTTATAAGCTTTTGTTTCAATTTCTAGACTTTAATTTCTTTCAAAAGACTTATTGTTGATGATGCTGACAATTTTTTTTCCTTATATAGCCCTTTAGTACTTTTAATTAGATTGAAACAAGATCTCAGAACCACCTGCCATGTTGTTTTTCCATGTGAAGCTCATTGATGAGAGAGTGGAGGCCAGACTTTAAAAAAACCCCACACAGCTTAAAATTTTCAGTCTTTTCAGACTGTTACTGTTTTTTCCACTACTAGAGTTTTTTTTATAATGTGTATTTTTCTCTATAATATGATATTTTTCACTATAATGAGAATATACAAATCTTTATGTAATGGACCAGGTAAGAATAGAGCATCAATTTTTTGTCCTACATTTTCTTTTACAATACTGAAGCATATGATTTGTCACACTCAGAGGAAGTTTATGCCTTTTGGTTTAGATAATACAAATAACATTAACTTTTGATGGGATTGCTCCTAACAGTGGTCACTTGTAGTGTATAGAAATCTTCTAGGCACACAACTGTGTGGAAATCATGGAAAATCAGGTCATTTTCCACTGCCAAGAAAGGGTGCAAAAGCAGCAACCTCAAAATTCCTGGTGATGCTTTGTCTCCACAATGCACAGAGCAGAAAGCAGCAGAGACTCACTAAGTGGATGTAACTAACTTGAGGTAACTGTGGCCCTCTCTGTTCCTGTCACTATGTAAACCAGGAGGGAAAATTTTTCAGCCAAATAATTCTTTTCTGCAACACCATCTGCCTGTGGCCAAGGAGGTGACTATTGGGCTATGAGTGGGAATGACATTGTGTTGAGGCATTTACCTAAACCACGTTCCTAAATGACATTTTCTGGATCTGGGACCTCAGATGTCTGGATCATTTCTTTGACACTCTCCACGAGAATAATGAAACATGAGTACCAATACAAGATAGCAAAAGAATGTATATCATGGCTCTGATAAACCAGCTCTGACAGCTCATACTGTAACAAGTCGTAACAAGGAGTTTTGGGAAAAGCATAGTGCATTTATAACACCTACAGTAGCAAAGTGGTAGTTTCAAGAGGTAAACATTCCTTAATTCTCTTGGGGAAAAAAAAAAAAAGAGTATTTTATTCAATCAAACTGAAGTACTCACCCCATCAGAGTGACTGTCTGATGACTGACAAGCACAGTGGGCTGTATTGGGCATCTGCAGATGCTACAATCAGGTTTAACAGGAATCTCTGCAACTGGAGCCAGGAGCTCCAGGCAGTATTAGCTCTTTGGTGAGCTAGCAGTCAAGCAGTACTTGGTAAAGTTAAAAGCTCAGAATTGCTTGGAAAAAGATATGCCCCAGTCTAGTCAGAGATTTGAAACAGAATCTCAATTCACACGGAATAACTCATTCTTCTCCCTGGTCCCCTTGGCCTGTTTAAAATACAACTAGTATGAAAATGAAAAAAACAGGGAAGCATATGTGGTTGCCCTCCCACACTTACAAAACACCATCATGCACTTATCTTGTGGGGGATAAAGTCTGCTGAGGTCCATGGGAATCTATTTTATTCTGTAATACTCTTTGTTTCTGGCTTCACCTCCCGCTGCCTGCCCCACATTAGGCACACACAGAAGAGGTGACAAAAAAGGCTTGAAACACAGGAGGACTTTGAGCACATACAGGCAACATCAGATGTTAACACTCAGTTGCACAAGAGTGACCTGTGGAAGGCAGGGAGAAAAGCTGCCCTTCTACCTACACCGTGGCCAATGCACAGGATGAAAAGAAGACCCTCATTCAATGGACTTCTCATTACCACAATACAGGAAGCAAATCAATTAAGTCAGGAATCCAAGCCTTCTAAATGTATCTGCTGTGTTTGCTGACCAACCACCTTCAGCTCCAGAATTTCCAGAGAAAACCGCTTTCTCTGGTTTAAATATGTTTAGGGAACGTTCTGCATTCCAATGGGAAAAAAAATCCTAACCAAATGAGAAAAGCAGTGTGCTGCATGTCATATTACAGTTAAAGAAATACTTAAGAAATAAGGGAATAGACAGACATTTTGATTTCTACTTCAGGTCTTTTGGTAGCTAATTCATTCTGTCAATTCGTAGCTGTCTCTTGCAAGGAATAGAGTTGTGGAGCATGAAAAATACAACCATAAACAGAAAAAAACCATCTCTTGTGAACATGGAGTGACACTCTATTCCAACACACTGAACTCCATAATTTATAAGCATGTCACCTGCAAAACCCACCACTTGTGAACCCTGACATTCACTCACAGCACATGCAATATTTTTCTCTATGGATTTAAATCTTCGTAACCATTGTGTAGACAATTTTTTAAAACTTGAAAATACCCTTTAAAAATATGAGGAGTTGAGTTTTCATCAGAAGGAGCCTCCTGCTTGCTTCCTCCTTCCCCAAATTTCTTCCCCTCATTCCTACTCTATGCAGAGGGGGAAAAAAATACTTATTCCTTGTGAGAGGATTACCTAGATTAGGCAATTTGAAGGGAGAATGTAGAGCTGGTAAGCTGAGAGGGGTCTGCATTCCTGCTCTGCAACACATTCATTCATAATGAACGAAGATTTGGTCGTTAATGGGAGAATTGCCCAAGACATGAGCTAATCTGGTGAAAATGTACAAATATTCCCCTTCAAAAGCACTGACTAAGGGTGTTGTTCAAAAAGTGGATAAAGCCTAAGACAGGCCTTTAAGGAGCTGGGTACAAACCTGCTTCTTGGCTCTGGGTCTTACTTTCATCGGTGTTTTGCTTATCCACTGCATCATTACCACCTATTGAGAAAAACACATAAAAATTATTTATGATACATCTTTTTATTGGTAACAGGAGCAGTGCAATATTAATTGTAACCAATTTAGCACAAACTGCTAATTTACAGCAAAGTGCTGTAATAAAAAAGGAGAGACGTAAAGGTAAGCTGAAAAAAACTGCCAACATGACCAGTTCCATTTAAACCAGTCATGTTTTTATATCTCAAGATGAGGATTATAGATTTTATTTCAATAGGCCCACTGGAAATAACAGTACCAAGTAAAGGGATGTTTCCCTAAACACAGTCTGCAATAAATGAAATTGTTGCTTGAACTTCTGTGTATTTTATAAAGGGGTTTCTTCCTAGCTTTATTTTCCTTCTATTATTTTTCTATTTCAACAGAATCCTTGAAGTGGCTGTTTGTGACCTGCAGAACTTATTTCAATGCCTATGGGAGGTAAGAATCAACTGAACTGAATTTTAAAGCAAAAGCCACAATACCACTTAACATAAAGTATAAAAATTCCTCACAAATGGCTGTAATGAAGACAGCACATCAAACCAAAGTAAGACTGCTAGGACTGAATGAATTTTCCCCTTTTTACATTCACATTCATTCCCAATTTTCTCCACTACTTCACATTCATTATCCATTTTCTACCCTCCAGCTCTTTTTTGGAAGGCAGGTACCAAACAGCAAATAACCACTGAGAATGGGTAATATCCTGAAAAATATCTATGGATCTCTTAAACTTTGCTCACCCTGACTAGAAATATATCAGGAATTCTTTATTTTCAGGGATGGGAAAGGCTCTTTTAGCTTCATAATAACATGAGAGGCTGCAGAGCTGCATGCAGGATTGGATGCCATGGCCATGCTCCCTTCCCACCAAAAGAACAGCTGAGCACCAGCGTTAATGAGGTAATTGAAAAGCTGATTGCATATACATTGTGAGAGGGGAAATTCATTCCCAAGCCTGGAAATGTCTGGATAATGATACACATATTTTTATTTTTTTTTTCTGTGATCTTTGCTGGCTGCTGGGTTTTCTGATTGCAGCTTCTCTAAAGAAACACAGCTAAAGTTCCCTGTGTTGGCCACCTTGCTTTTCTTAACACATGGAGCCTGGTGATGGGAATAGCAGTGGTCCAAATGTGCTTAGGTGGATGGAAGGAAAACAGAGAGAGCACGTATTTTCCACAGGCAGATGTATGTCTGGTGGCACACTGCACCTCAGCTGATATTGAAAGGCTGAGGTATGATGCTTTCCCTCTTTCCAGCAGGCAATTCTTCCTGGCATCCAGCAGATGGGACTAGTGGAGAATTATTTCCAAGGCTTGCCCTGCAAGAGCTGCTCTCAGGAGGAGAGGAGATGAAGCAGGAACTTGAAACCCCTCACCTGAGAGAAGAGAGGTGGGCAGGGTGTGGCTGATGGCCATCAGTGGGGACTTGTGCTTCCTGCCCTCCTGGCAACTCTTAGTATGAATTCTAACCTTAATGGATGACTTGCCATAATGATTTCCTAGCACAACAGTGAGCTCTATTTTGTGAAAAATTGTGTTATGTGGTTGACCTAAATGGTGTGACAAAACCTGCAGGGTTTTTCTTTCCCTGACTTGAAAGCAAAAGTTGCTGTTTTCAAAGTCACCATTCTGCCTGTCCACACACAATAAGGCCGCATGCAAAATAGAAAGTTAGCTGAACTTTTCTCTCTCCCACCCTTTTCTCTTAAAACACAGGCTTGGTGCCATCAAGCTATGTAGCAAGCAATTCATAAATAAAGACAATCCTGTAACACAGCAGTGCAGCAGCACTGGAAAAATCTTTACCAATAGGTCAGACCAAAAGAGGTTATTGCATCACTGTAAAATGAGTGGTGCCAAAGCTTCAAGGATTGAATCATGGTCAAGTGTAACATGTTTCACACTATGCAGAAAGAACTTTACAATCAGATAAAGCAGGTTAGGCACATATGTAACTACTGATGTATCACTGAAATTAATTCCAGCCATTACCTTACTGCATTCACAATTTAAAAATCAATTTCCAGATGATACTTGTTTCTACATCCATTCTTATGACTATAACCACAGCTTATTTGACTAAAACCAGGTTAATTCATATTTATTGCTAAGGAACTATATCTCTTGCTTAAGTCATGCAGAGAAAACTTAAACTACAAGAGAAAGTTTAAATGATCATCTGATTCAGCAGATTATCAGATAAACCACATTTTCTTAATCCTAAATGTATTATTTCAGCAGACATTCACTGTTTAGAACTGGAATAATAATAATAATAATAATAATAATAATAATAATAATAATAATAATAATAATAATAATAATAATAATAATAACTATATATTGTAACATAAATTACAGGATTCTCAATATTTTTTCACTTCATTTTGTTCCTTTAGGAAGAAAAATGTAAAAGACCTTAAACAGAAACTTCACCTCTTGCACTCTAACCCAATCCAATTGACTGACTGGATCATGGCATGAAAATTCATCTTGATCAGTATACTGACAATAAGTGTTGTGCCTGGCAAGTGAGTTTGGCAGAAATAGGGAAAAGGAAATGCTAAAAATTAAGACTGGACAAGTTATGATCAAGTAAATGACTTTCAGAAGGAATGGTTAAACTCTGCTTGGCCTGGAGTATCTATTTATCTTGTGAGAAAGGGAGGAAGCAGGGCATGAATACACTGACAAGAAAGCAAACTATAGAGAGGAAAAGTGTCTAATCCCAAAGTCTTTGACAAACAGGTTTTTCCACTTTTAAAAAACCATTCTAATGAGTCTCTCACTGAGTGCCTTTGACTGATGAAGAGTCTTTCTGCATTTATTTCTCTCCACTGGAACTGGGTGCAGAGCAAATGGAAAGACTTTAAGGAGCACGTCCTCAAGGCAAAGAGCTGGAAATATATTTTACAAGAGTAGTGAGACAATTTTTTCACCATATTTTTATTCACCCCTGGCTCTCCTTTTCTCCAGGCAGAAAAGCCAGAACCAGTACATTTTCCTTGAATCTTCCGCATGACATTATTTATAATAAAAATGTCTTTTCCACTGGATGGCTGCTACAGTATCTGCCATCCTTCTCTTCCCACTACTGCAGCAATCAGTGATTGCATTTCCTTTAGGTGAAAGATGTCCTCACAATATTTGCTTTTCTATTTCAGCGGTAATTGAACAGCAATCTGTCACTCACTCCAAAGGAGATACAAAAAGTGGCAAATGACATGTCGTGTCATTTTAGGCCAGAAAATGTAAATGATTTTGAGCCACATCACAAGACAAATGGGAACATCTGTTTCTTTCCCTCTGGCATGACAGTCAGTTCTAAAAAAATAGAAATTTGAGGATTACAGTTGTACTGTACAAACAAAACAAGCACATCAGACACTAAAATACCTTCTTCTGTCCATATATTCTGCTTTCTCTTGCCAATTGACTAGTGCATGATAGGTTCTTGCTGTCTTCCCATGGCATTTTCTTTGAGGTCATCAAGAAAATCCATTCCCCTTCCCCAAAAGATATATTTGGTAGAAAAGAAGCTAAACAAGGATCAATCAACATGCTCAGCAAGCTGGCAGAGACAATTTTAACTCCACCAGAAAAGAGGATTCTCCAAGAATTCCTGCCCACTTTCTGTCATGGAGAGGCATTTAGCATGCCCAGTGAGGTGCCAGCTGCAGTGGCAGCCCCCAAATCAAGCAGATAATATAATAAATAATAAGCCATCCATCAGACAGGAGAGGGCTGGGACAAGATCTGGATGAAAGGTCAGGGAACAAACCCTAGGAGCAGGTTTTAGTATTCTTCACATTTTCTCTGCAAGAGCCTGGAAACATGTGGCTTCTTACATCTTCCACTGTTCTTATGACAGACATGGCAAGTCAAAAATATTAATAGCCTGCTGGCCTCTTGGCTCTTCCCATTTCGGAGCTGAGGAAATGCTAGGTCTGCTTGCACACCTACTCCTCTTCAGCAGCACCTTTCTTCACAAGCAGCTGGCAACAACTTAGAGATTAGGCTAAAGTGCCTCAAAAACGGGTGCAAAAAGACATTTTTCAGAAGAAAACAGAATTGCAGACACTGTATATTTGTATTTAAAGGAAGAAATTCTGCATAAGCAGTACAAACCAGTCCATTTCTACCCCTCCAACAAGGAATCACAGAATATCCTGATCTGGAAAGGATCCACAAGGATCATCAAGTCCGACTAATGAATACAGATGCTATTAATAACAAAATTGTTTTTGCTACTGAGAAACCTTTATTCATATCATCCATAGGGTGTTAGTGTTTAGAATAATGTTTCTTCAAACCTCCTCCTCCTTCCTGGGGTAGAAATAAACTTGATAAATGGCCAACACCTGAGACTTTCATCCATATTTGTGCAGGTGCCACATCCTGGGACACCAGGTTTAATCCTGTGACATCTCTGAATGGCTCTGCCACACAAGTCCAGGAGCATCTTCTGCTTTTCTGCACGGCCAGTGACTTTGGCATCTCTCCACTGGTGCTTCTTTCTTGTATTAACAAATTCAAGTACAACCAAGGGCTGTCAGACAAGAATGCCAGTTTTGAACTATCTTTTTTACAGCCCAGAAATACTGCCATGGTAATCATACTAATGACATGAAGGTCCTTATTGTATAGCAGAGAAACTAATTAATGAGGAATTGAAAAATATAGGCCTTGATCTGCATTCTGCACACAAGTAGATATGCTGGCTTCACTGAAACCCCTAAAATGTGAGAAGAAAGCACATGTACATCCATATAGGCACTTGAGATCATACAGCCTGCAACCATTTTCAAAATATTCCAGCAGTAAAATGATATCAGACATAAACCAAGAAGCACATACACTCAAAGGCCATTACTACAGAACTACAAACACATTAAAGTGAATCATTAACGTGGTGGCCTGAAGTTGCTGAACATTTTCAGTTTTCACTTTAATTTCTTTTAATTAAATTATGATTTAGGTCAGTTTTAATCATTACTTGTATATAACCCCTTTGGGGTAAATTTTAAGAAGGGTTAGTAACGTGTTATCTGCAGTAATTGTTTAATGGAGTTATGAGACTCTGCCCTCTGTGCTCCTTCAACAAATTACCACGCTGCAGATGCAGCCCTGAGCATGCTACTGTGAATGCACCCAGCCCAGTGAAGCTGTCAGTCCAATAAATAACAGGATTTCATTTCCATGCAGCATTTTGTCCAGGAGTGTGGGAAAAGAATGAGAAAACTGTAGCTTGAGGGCTTATCTCAGAGGTTAAAAATAAAGCTATTGTATCTCACGTATTTATCACCCTGAGAAATCCAAGAGTCTTGGCTAAAGCCCGCTGAAGTCACCATGCATGCTCCCCTTGCTTCACTCTTCTGTGGGTCAGAAGACAGCTAACTCAGCTTCATCATAACCCCTCTGGTTAGGGAAGAACCAGGGGATAATAGCCCCAGCATCAAATTAAGTCCTGAGAAGACAGGAGCATGCTAGTTTGTCTGAACTCACTGCTGGGAACATTGTGCTCACCTGGCTTTTCACTGGGTCTGACTCTCCATTGACTCAGATTGTGCTGCATAGTATTGCCTCTGTTCTTGTCGTGTATAAAGGGGACAGAAATTGCTCCTTTGAGTTGATGCAGAGCTCACAACAGTATAAAGAAGCCCTGACTCCTGGCCCTACAATTAGTGCTATCCAAGAAAAATAAAAAGACCCCATGAGGGCAAGTGCAAAACAAATCATTACTATATAAATTTAGTCTTTGTTCATATTTTTACAGTGTACCTGAAGTCTGAGCAAATACATACTACATGGGATGGCCACATGGCATCTTTTCCCAGCCACAGTCAAAATAACTTGAGACCTATTTTGATTTTTCACCAACTGAATAAACCGACAGAGAAGCCACAGAGAAAATTACACTCATAAAAAACCCTCACAAAATGCAAACAAAACTATGGACTACTTAGCATCAGCATTTTGGAATGAAGGGACCAGCCCCATCTCCTGCAGTGGACCTGAATAATCATGATGGTTTAGTGTTATTCACATGCTTAGAAATGAGCAATGAATTCCAGATGAGCCCACTGCAGGTGCCTCAGGTGGGTCACTGGGTGGAATTCTCTGACAACACTGCATTAGTCACCCCAGTAACTTAGTCTTTTGCACTTTAGCTCATCTCAGAAGGAAGACAATCTACTCCAAAGCATTCAGGGTGAAAACAGGAATTGCAGGTGTCTTTCTGGTGCTGTTACACAGATGTACAATTGGTTGCCAAAAGAAACCCAAATGGGTAAATGGCCAACACAACAGGACTGCACATCACCTGTGGAGGCCAAAATGAGCTGTGTTTTCTGAGTTTTGCACAGCCACTGCATGGCAATTTAATGGAACAGCAGAAGCCACTTCACCAATAAAAAGAATCTTCTAAAAAATGTTTGCTCAGAGAGAAAATACAACTGAAAATACAGATAACATCCTATTTTACCCCTGGCTAAGTGCAAGGTGATCACCTAATATTCTGAAAGCTGTAATCAGTCAGGACAGATGGTGGACTTCAAAACAGAAGTGAAAAGAGAAGCTATCAACCACAGTGGATGGAGGTTAATCGCCACATTTTAAACATAACCCATCTGCATTAAGGTGAAGCATCTCACAGACACGTTTGGTACACATCCTTCCCAGGGAATTTCTTCTGTAGTACTTTATCTTCATTTAACATTTTATTAAAGGATTAGGTTTGGTGGAAAAAAGAAGACAGTCAGTTTTAAGCTATCTTAATAAAAAGCAACACTTTTAAAGCTGAATAAATGACTGTGTTTTTTGAAGCATAATTATGTGTCTCGATGTTCATTTTTAGTAGATTATGTTTGGAGCAAAAATTTACTGAAGAATGACTGCCCCGTGGGATGCAAAGTATGAATGTAGTATCATACATAATGATAAATGTAGAATTTATCAAGGGATAAAAGAACTCCTTGCTATAAACTGCAGAACTAATCAGAAGTCAAATCTAGATATTAATTCATCCCTTAAAGAGAGAGACAATCAGGCCTGCACAGTGTTAGAAGACCTTTAGGAGAGATGCTTAGAACATCTCCATGCAATGGCAAGAAAGAGCAGCTACTGTGTGCATCCCACAGGCTCCAGAGAGGATTGATGGAAGGCTGTAGCACAAGCCAAGTGCCATGGACTATGGTAGGTGCATACACTAGATCCCTCTCCATGAAGCTAGAGAGTGGGCAGCACAGCAGCAAAATTCATGGCAAGTAAAGGAGAAGAGAAGAGGAAGCCTTATGTTAATCTCACAATTAGAGGATTAAGCCATAAACAGAGGTTTATTTTCTGGTCCCAAGAGTGTGCACTTTTTACCATTTCACAAAACATTTTTTGGGAGAGGGGATGAGGAGCCAGGGTGTCTCTCTCTTTCTGAGAATCCTAATGACTGGCCATGACCTGCTGGATGAATGAGTTGTTGAGATCAGATGCAGTTTTATTTTGCCTCATTTCTGCTGCGTACTTCAGTCACCAGACTGACATCTCTCATGGACAGAACATCCACCAAGCCAGGCAGGTGCCAGCTGATGAGCCTGGATTTCTGACACAACATTCAGACATGTGATGTTACCTTTGAAAGCCTAAAGGCCAAATTGTGATGACCCCATCAGGCAAAGGAACCAATGCTATAAACTCTGTTAAAGGTGATATGTGTTCAAAATGAGCTTTGTGGTTTGGCTTCTTCATCAACCTGTTCTCCTTCCCACCAAGTGAATGGAAGGCAGACAAAGTACGTCCTGGACAAATAACTCCAAAAGACCTGCTCCTTCTGCAGGTGATCCTGGGAGAACAGCCTATCAATCCATCAGAAGGAATCTGGTCATTCATCTGGGGAGCAGCTTATGAGAGAAACTGGAGTAAGACAACTTCCAGAGCTCCAGCTCTGTCTTCACATCCCTTGAAGGAGGGCAAGGAAATGGCTATTCTTGTATGGATTGATTATTTTTCTGCTGGAGGAAGAGAAAAAGCAGGCCTTTGTGCTGCTGTTACTAGATGTGTTACTTGTCTTTGATACAATATTGATCTCACACAGACCATGGAGGGAATGGATGGAGAGCTCTTTGGCAGGCTCTGCTTTATATCTAAGAAATGCCATAAAGAAGGAAAGGGAAAACAGTTTTGCTTCTCCCTGTTGCACATGCCACGCTGTTAACTATATATGGGAGGACACATGGGGAGGTAGGTAAGAGAAACTTAGGAACATTTAAAATTCCTGTTTTGTTAGGCTTTTGTATAAATGGTTTGCCTTTGCTTGGTGGCAATAAGTAGGATGGGAATGGGTGACTGTGCCATTTGTGCCAACTTGTGGCTGCTATGTTGTGACAGGTACTGCCATTTTGTCTGTGTAACCACTTTGAGATTGTGTTATGAAGCTACTGAAGTGAGACATGCATATGTTTTGTTTAGTGCCAAACATATTTTGTTCACCTGACACTTTATAATCACTGTCAATGAATGCACCTGACTGAGGGAAAGGCAAAATTATCCCTGGCTGCATTTACTCTGCCAGGATGCAGGAAAGTGGTGTGAGAAAAAGAAAAAAAAGAACAAAAAGGAAGAAAATTATATGGCATGTTTGCACATGTCAAACCTGAAATACTGCAGGGAACCTGTGAGTGAAAGATGGTTCCTAGTTTATCCATTTCACAGACAATATCTCTGCGGTGAAAATCTATGGAATACAACCACTGACATAAGAATCTGATGTACAGTTCACATTTACTTTTCTCTACCAACAATCTGGAAGCAGAGAACAATATATCTAATAGAATAATAACAGACACCATTAATACTTTAGTGGTTTGGTATGAGATTGCTTTCATTAGCATGTCAAGTGTTTATTTTAGCTTACTGCAAAACAAGCTCCTTACACACAGCCACGTACTCCCCTGGATTGCAAAGAGGGTAATAATAAAGGAACTTACTTCCCCAATATTCTGTGGAGGTTTTAACATGCACTGAAATGATATTGCTCCATTACCTCTAGCCAATGAACCAGCCTGGTGAGCTGGAGAAAAATATTGCAGCAGAAATATTGCTGAACTCAGTGGAATAGGTTTCAGAGACTGCCACGAGGGCAGACATGAGGCTGTTCTCATTGCAAATTGTATTCCCATCTTCAATCTAAAAGGACACTCACAACCAAGCAGAGGAAAATATATTGGGTTCTTCCCATGTCTCAGTGTATATTTGTTAAATATTTTATACCTGGTCATGATACCAAGGGGAAAATAATATCCTATGTTAAATGTGGACTTGCTTTTATTGATAAAAGGTAGGGGTTGGGCTTTTGGGGGGTTTTGTTTGTTTTGTGGGGATTTGTTTTTTATAGTTGTTTACTTTTCTTGTTTGTGATTTTGGATTTTTTTCAATTTTACCCTAAGGGAAATTCAACCAAGTTGACCTCAGGCAGCATTTGCCTTTGTTGTGTTTTATTCGAGACTGTTTATATACATTAACTACTCAATTTTTCTTTTAAAAAGAAAAAAAACCCCACCAACTAGCTTTTTGGAAGTGAAGACAAACCCCTACCTAAATAAAATTATTCAGACATGTAGTTGTGGTTCACGTCACATACTCAGAACTTTCATAATCTTCAAGGCTCCCCATTAAAAGTTCTTTTAATTCATCAAAACCAACAGCTAATAATTAGACCAGGAGAAACTAAATCCTCTCCTCAGACAAATGTGTGCAAATCCCATTTACTTCAATGGAAATGGCTCACAGGTGTGATACATTAGACTCCAGCCACTTGGCAGCTTGACAGGAATTCAGTGCCTGGATCCCAACTTCTTGTCTCCTCTTCCAGAGGCACAGGTAATGCCAAAGAAATCTGATCCAGGTTTCTCCACAGGCCCCTCAGCAAACACTTTAATCACCTATTCTTTTCCCCATCACAACAACTCTCAGGGCTAAATTTGAACTTTCAATCCTAAACATCACAGGTTTGCTTCCTGCCTAGCAGATGGGGGCTCTGCCACCAGCTATATTAAACCCAGCAGCAGTGATTACGTTTCACAGGCTTCAATTCTACATCAGCAAAATCTACTGTATGGCATCAAATTCAAGGAATTCAGGCATTTTACAGCTCAGGAGTAATGCAATAATTCTATTGCCATACTGCTTACTTTGCCCTTCCAACACATTTATTTGTGCTTCACAAAGTGAACAGTAGGTCACTGGGAAAAATGGATAAGCACAGAGAAATAGGAAACTGTATCTAGGGAGCAACAGAAAAAGTGAAACAACATCAGCTAATACTTGAATGGAAGGAAAACCTTACACTTTGACAATACCTTCTCTCTTCCTTTCATTTTGTTTTGTTTTTTTTAAAGATACTGATACAATGAAAACTTTCAGCCACACTCCATGTAAGAATATATCATAAAACAACTCGTGCTCTGCCTGTTTAGGAACACTGAAAGTGTGACCACAATCCCAACCGTGGGTTAGCCTGCATACAAATGGACATGTGGCTTGTCATTGCTGAACTCTCTAATTCAAACATAAAATTGGTATTTTAATTTAATCTGGGTTCAGTGCAGCATGAAAGGAAAGACACTCAGGTGTGATGAAATTTCTTGGGTCCCTCCACACCTTCCAGGTGATGACAGCTATTGCTTTAATGACTTGCCGGTAACAACCAGTCACAATGTTACTGACAGCATGTTACTAGCAGTTACTTAAAATGATAGATGTTAACACTTTCCTGCTCTTTGTGACTCACACTATACCCTAGTCAGAATATTTTAGGAGCTGAATGCACAGTGCTAGGTCAAAACGCTGAAGATTGTGGAGCCGCCGTTTGAGGTGCAAAATTATATGTGTCATTTGAGGAATATTAGGTCAAAAAGAAACCATGAGAAGGAACGGTGGATTAAACTTTAGGGTTAAACATTGAACATGGATTAAAGATTAGGGTTCATCCTTTTAACTGTTTCACAGAAAGGGAATTTCTTCAGCATTGGGGTGTTTTGCTCTGCCACATATCTGAAAGCAGTGTGAAACTGTGCACTCTGAAAATAAACCTTTGATGTGAGCGTCTTATAAACAGTTTTTCCAATGAGATAGAGATTAGGAAAATATACTTTGATCCAGTTTTAGAACAGCATAGACCACGTTTATGACCATAACATGGCCAAGTTTCCCTGAGCAGACTCAGGTGGAGGATGGCATCTCAGAGGAACAGCACTATAGGCATTATGTTAATCACCTGTGACTTCTAACTGTGGAGGGATGTAATACACTGTGTAAGGTCTAGAAACATCAACATTGTAAAAAGGAAAACAGCAAAAATTTCTTGTAGAAAATGAAAGTGATGATTATATTGCTCTGTGTTTAGCAGGAGGTACCTGACCAACTTAACCAATCAGTTAAACAAACCAAGCCCCACACAACATGGATTGGGCTTTTTCATTTAAGTCAGAACTGGTTAGAGATAAAACAGCAGCAATTTATTAAGGTGTATCAGCAATAATCAGTATCCCATCACATAAAAATAGGGTTTGTAATTGTGAATCTACCTTAGGATGAAATATACTTCAGAAGATTTATAATCCCTTTATCTAAGCCACAAAGAACTCTCCAAGTGTATGCAAAGAACATTCTTAACTGAAAGTTTTCCAGTTCTTTCTCAAAAATTCAAAACAAACTTTTCCTCAAAATGGGAATTGATTAATATCCCTGAGAAGTTGTGAGACCACATACCTTCAGCATCATCCTGCAGGTCCTCAGGCTGCTCCTCTTTGCTCTTTGTGGGAGATGGAGACAGGCCTTCTGTAAACATAAAAAATTATAAGTTACATATATTATTTGAAAATGTTTTCATTGTATCAGATATTACCATGAGTGATATCACAACTGTATGTTTTATCTCAGCACTCCATTCAGTACTCAATGCTTATCTTTCTGTTATTTAAATTAAGTACTGCATCATCTCTTATGAAATTTATTATACATATGTGTCTTTCAGCATGGACTGAACTTTCTTTGACTTTCACAGGATGGAAGTGAAGAAAGCTCATACTGAAATAACATAGTGCTTCACAAGCACTACAGAAACAATAATCATAACCCTCACCCAAATAATGTTTTAATTTGTAGTTGTAAACATAATATTTATTATACTGCATTATGGAACTGTGGAGAAATAATTAACGAATAATACTAAATAACAGATTATTTTTTTTTCTCTCAGCTCAATTCTCCATTCACTGTTTTAACACAACAACAAATTAATACAGACTGAAATTAATAATTAAATGAAAGGTAGGTAAACAAATTTGATAGTGAAGTTAAGGAAATTAAAGCTTTGCAAGACAGAAATGTTTGGGTTGAACAAAAATCCATTCCAGCCTTTCAGACAGTAGGCAATATCAAGCTGGAGGAAAGGGAGCAAAAGAAGTAATTGAGGCCAATTAAATGTGAGATCTCTCTTGCTTATATGGACTGAAGCACACAGTGTTTTATATCAGCTGGTTAAACTTTGAATATTCTGAACTTTTTCTACAACATTTTCAAAATATCCTGTCATCCTAACAAAAATTATATTATTGTTTGTTTGCTATGACACACCTCAAGGCACAAACTGGCAGCAGACAAAGCCTGTTAATAAAAAGGGAGGCCAAGCTGGAAATTAAGCATAAAAGGTATTCATAAATTAAGACATTTCATGCAAGCAGGCTCCCTAATTAAAACATTCTTTAAACACTGTTGCTTAACCACGAAAGCAGCAACTGACAGACAATTAAAACTCAATTCATTGCGCCCACTGAATGTATTCAACCATGATGAGAAAATGGCTTTCTGTCATTTGACTTTCTGTCAAACCTCCTGATTCCTTGTGGCTAACTCAGGGCTTGGGTGCAGGAGAAGCAAAAAAACCTACACTTTTGTGTGTGCTGGAAATAAACTTTGACCACTTGTAACTGGGAAATTTAGGAAGACATATGACCTCTCATGATTCACCCTTATTGCTGTTGCCGTTAGCAAATAAGAATCATGTTATTACTTAAAACTGATTAGCTAATTAACAACTGGGAAAAAACTATCTACACATGTTTCAAAAATTGGTTAAGTGTTTCAAAGACTCCCAGGATCTCTCCTGCTGTCACATAAATGCCCCACAATCATCTATTCTTTATGTTGCTGGAGTTTTAAACAGCTCTTGACTATCAGATGCCCAGCTCACATGAAGGACTTGGCTTTGCTAAGAGCCATACATTCTTCCCCTTTTTCTTCTACCCTTCCACAATTACATATATCTAGAACCAAAATGCTGAAAATTTTGAAACAGGAGGTATGAAAGTAGTTAGCATGTGAAAAAGGAACTCGCAGGTTCAAGGGGTAGTTGGAGTCACGGTTCTTTGTGGGTCACTTCAATTCAGGATATTCTGTAACTCTGAGAATATTGTGTTCTTTCAAAAGACAAAAATGGAGTCAATCATTGGCTTTGCATGGAGCCCAGGGAACACAGAAATAACCTCTGATGCCCTCTTGGTTATTCTAGCATACTTATGCACAAAAAAATCTAGAAAAGCCATGGATTGGGAAGGTGGCAGGACAGCTCAAAATGTCAGCAAAAATTCCAAAATGGAGATCTGTATGTGAGTAATTAAATTCTATCTCACTTTCTTAATTTTAATGAAAGAGCATTATAAAAATAAAAGGCCAAACTGAACATTGCTCTTATAAATTTCTACTAGAAGGGAATTTAGACTTCTTTCTAGAACTACATAGAGCTCAGAGTACAAAGAGCCCTTAGCAATCAGTAAATAAAGCCAGTTACTGCAAAGTAGAACAAGCCTTGAGGTTTGGCTCAATACCAGGTGGTAGACTGTTCCTGAGAGCACTTAATACAGGACATATGTCATGTCATCATGTTTGCTCATCTGATTTTGAAATTCAAACACATTATTTTGAGGAAAACAAGAGTTTTCAAGTGCTAAAATGAATTTCTTTCTAGAGTGAAGAACGCAGGAGTAACCACAAGAAAATCCATGAGGAAAAATAAAGGACAAATAAAACCTGACAAATAAAGACATGCTTTGTCAACCCTTTAAGGGGCTGAGGAGCAATGCTGATATCATTCAACAAGAACTCTAATACAAAAGAGAGATCCTGAAAATAACCAGACTTGTGAAGACTTCTTCACGCCAATGTTCTCACTTTCTTTTAAAAAATAACTTGAATATTTATAGTGGATCATATCAACATATGGTTTCTTTGGTTCAAATGCCACTCTGAACCACCTGCCATGTTTTCTTTTTTGTTTGAGATTAATTCACATTAGGGGACTGAATCAATAGGAATGCTTCAATCAACACTTGCCCCTCTACTGAGGAATTTTATCATCTAATCAATCTGTGAAGTTTCCTTCAGTCCCACAGATCAAATGTCAACCAAGTTAAAGTGCAAATGTCCAGACTGGTCTTTCAGGACTATTTGAATACATTAGATAATATAACAAACATCTTAATTGACAGCTCAAAGATGGAGAGGGAGGAGGTGTACATTCAGAGAAGTCAGAACTATTTCTATCTCAGAAGAAACCATATTTTTGCACTCTATAAAGAGCCTTCAAAATGCTCACAAAAGGATGTAAAGGCAGTGTCCCAGGAGAACAAGCTTTCAATCACAATTTCACTATTTTTTAGCAGTTATCCCTTATTTCAGAGATCAAAAAGGATCTGTGTTTACCATGGTCAAAATACAACTTTTAACCCTTTCTGCTCTCTAGCAGTGTGTATGTCCTTCCAAACAGTGAGCCAAATATTACAGAAATTTTGTCTACTAATTTATTTTTAAAAGTAACACACCTGGACAGGTGTTTGAACTGATCATATTGAAAGTTTTTCTAATTGTGATCATTTGTACAAAAACATTTCTGAGCTCTACTACTGGGAGACATATTTTTTCTTTAGGCTTATTCAGAGGGTGAGCAAATAATTTAAGTCTCCAAGTAATCTATATCCAAAATCCTTCACAACTCCCAAATTTGCCTTGTTACAAGTGATTGCTGTTTTCATTTCAGGAAAAAAGATAGTCTTCCTCCAAAAAACAATCTCCAAGTGTAAAGGTGTGCTAAAATGGAACATGCAAAAAAAATCTGCGTTCATGTGTCTTGATTGTAATAGGGTGTTATTAAGCCCTGTTAGTGTGAATGAGATCCTTCGTCTTGTTTTAACTAGCTGTGGCTTCTAAGTAATGAATAGATGATTAATTACAATGATCAGGATAAAAATAGGATAACCAGCAGGACATTTATTAGGAGCAACTACTTGATGGGAAATGACAGTAGTGTGGCAACAGACATAGAGATGAGGTCAAAAGGCTTCGGTACCTGGCAGAGAATGAAGCTGAACAGATTGAGGGACAATAGAGATTCAGATTCAGAGCTGAAAGTTTTTCCTGAGTGATTTTTTTTGTTTGGTTTTGTTTTTTTTTAATGGCATTGGTAAGAGAATTGACTTATGTCAGCACGTAATAATGTTATTATGTGCTGACATAAGTCAATTCTCTTACCATTAGGGAAAAAAAAAAGGCAAAAGAAAAAGAGGAAATGAAAACACTCAGGAAAGACTAAGTACTGGGTCATCTGGTCCTTGTTTTGGGCTATGTAGGAAATCATTCACAAAGCAAAGCTGAGATGTAGACCTGCACAGGTCTGGACCTGCTATTTCTATATCTGCCCTTTTGACTCAAACCCTTCTAACACCAACTCTATGACACATGATAACCTCAAAGCACTTCAAATTAAGTGGTGCTGTTAAGCCAGCAACTGCTACAAGACTCAGCATCCAGAATAACAGACTGATGGGTTAAAAGGCTGTGAGTTAAATGCCATTAGAAGAGTGGGTTTGAGTGTGCATATTTAACAAGAGTGGATTATTTTTATTTTAAAACATTTCTTCTTATTCTAGTATAAGCAGTGATGTTATGTCATAAACTCACCAAAACGGTCATTCCTGCTTGTTGATTTTATACAATGAATATAAATATTAATGGATATTATGCAGTAGATTGTCTTGGAGATGTTTTTTTTGTCCCATACCCATTTTTGTTTCTGCTTTTGTGTCTGCTGTTGTTGCTGCCTCCTTACCCCTCTGCTCCCCCAGCTCTGGGAGTATCCAATGCAGCAATGGGTCAGAGCCAGCCTGGGATTTCCTGCAGGAGTTAGGGAGGACAGTTGCTTCCTTCCAGTAGCACGATTTCGTTCCCCATGGCCAGGCCACATTATTGCTCTGAGAGATACTCATTTGCAGTGTGTTTTTTATCAGTTTGTTTGCTTTTTTTTTTTTTTTCCTTTGGCACTGTGACTGGAGCTTACTGGTTTGCTTCTCTGCTTCTTGGGAGCTCAAAGTGACAGCATGCAATGCCAGGACCTGGGAGCAGCCTGTGCCCTGCTGGGGAACACCTGGTCTGGGCCCTGGGACCAGCCACTGCCGGTGGCTGTTTATTTATATAATAAAATATTTAACTGGAAATGTTAGATGAATACTAGAAATTTAACTGTAGCATTATCTTTGGCAAATGTTTGTTATATAATGATGGGCTTTTTTTTTTTTACTTTTATGTATGTTCATATGACTATATCAATCACACTAACTATATTAAAATTACTAAAAGTTCCTATCCAGTAATCTTGACACCAAAACGTAATTACAATCATATGTAATAAAATCAACAGGCCAGAACAGCCACAAAAGAATGTTCTAATCCATCAGTATAACACATATCTGTGTTTTCACACTTATGTATATGCACCATTCTTCAAGTATTTCTAATTTCTCAGGTAATTAAGTGGTTGCATAAATGATCATAATCCATTTGTCTTTAGGCCAATCTTGACAATTTAAGTAGTCAAGATACTGCTTCAAAAGCTTTTACATCTGTTTTCTGGCTGGTATATCCCTGCCTCTCCCCATGTGGCACTCCTTTCTGACCTTGCATGTTTTCATAAAGAGAGCTGCATGTTCCTGCACAGTCAGTGGACCACGATGGGATCAGGGTCACAGAGACCTTGGGGTATTAGCTGGTTTGGAAGGAAAAGCAGAGGAGTATAGGGAGCTACTCTGCACATAAAAGGAGATGCACTGCACAGAAATCCATATAGAACAGGAGATGTTCACTGAGGACCTCAAGGTGAGGTCAGCAGGGAAAGTATCAGAAGGTGCTCTGGTGGAAGTCTGTTACAAAAAAACTGATCAACTGGATGAAGCTTTCTCAAAAAAACTGGCAAAAATCTCCTGAATGGAAGCTTTTGTCCTCATGGCAATTATCTAATCCTCTGTCCTCTCCTTTTCTTGTTCCTATGGCCTTTCTTCCTATTAATACCTATTAATCATTTCCATTTTATGTCATCCACAAACCTTAAACAGTGACACCTGTTTTAATCAGCAAACTGTGAGGACCAGGAAAAAATCCTCTGAACCACTGTCTGACCAAGCTCAGTGTATTTAAGAGTTTCTGGGAGAGTTTTTCTACTGTTTTCATTGCAAACATATCACTGCCACTGTTCAGAATGGCAAATGACTCAAGAATTGCTCTGTTCACAGTTTTTACAGATAAATAGACTGAAGAATTGTTATTATTTCCCCTTCATGTTCAAACTAGCTCATGATAAAAAAGCAATGAAATATTGCCTAGAGGCTTATAAGATGATGACATTAAAAAAAGTAGTCTCAGCTGGTCTTGCCATGCACTATTTATTATCAGGGATGTTTCACCCTAATTTTGTGTAAAAACCAGAGATGACTGTTGCAACATTGGCAATAATGATTAGCACTGCTTATCTCAACTAAGGCAATTAATTTCTAGAATTTTTTCAGTTTGGCTTACGTTTCAGAGAAGTGATATATTTTAGCATAGAATATTCTTAACTCACCTCTCTCTTCACTCAGCTGAGCCCCTTCTTCATTAGCATCACCTGTCAAAAAACAAATTGAAAGAAAAAGGTTACTGGGAATAGCAGCAAACATCTAAAATGAAATATTCCATGTTTCAAATAGAATATCTTGTTTCATGTATCATGTTTCAAATGCCCATATCTTAGTTTGCCTCCTCCTGTGTAACATTTTGTAGTGAAATCTGGAGCTGGATGGGGAAGGAGGTTTTGATACTGGTTATCACCAGATACAGGTAATGCAGGGAATAACGACAGGGAATAAAAGTCTGCATAACTTAAATTCTGCAAATAAAAATAGTTATAATGTGAAATTATATGAAATTCCATTCTCTTTCCTTCAGAGATTTTGGTTTACTTGACGAATTTCAATTTGCTTTGTTTCCCTGTAACAGCTGGCTATGCTAAGAAGAGAACTAGCTACCCTACTAGAAAAATCATATGAAGAAGTTACTAATTATTTGCCAGATAGGCAAATTGGTTTAAGAACAAAATTAATCTGCAAAGACCAAACTTGGGCTAGTTAGGAAGAGATCATTTTTAAGCTTAAAATGAGAGAAAAGGAAAGCAGATTAGTTTAGCAAAAAGTTCCATATTGGTAGCAAAGGAATTTTTTTCCAAGGTGTTTTGCTGAATTAGAAAAAAAATAAAAAATAATAGCCTTAATTAACATTGTGGTTATTCAGTGTTCCAGAGTCTCAGTCATGTAATGGAGATCACAGACATTTATGTCAATTATGTTCCTGATACATACAGACTCCATTTATATTCTTTTAAATGGGGCTGCTGATGGACATTTTACCAGAGCCTATAGTGACATGACAAGAGGGAATATCTTTAAATTATCACAGGGCTCATTTAAATGAGATATTGGGAAGAAATTCCTCACTGTGAGTGCACTGAGGCAGTAGAACAAGTTGACAGAGAAGTTGTGGATACCCTGTCCCTGGAAGTTCTTGGAGGTATTCAAGTGGAAGGTATTCCAGCCCATGGCAGGGTGGGTTGGAATCAGATGGTCTTTCATGTCCCTTCCAACCAGTCATTCTATGATTCTATGATATGGACATATGAAAATTCTATAGCAAGCCCACAACTTTTGTCTGAGGCTTAGTATCTCTCAAACTGGCATATATGCATATTATGACTGGCCACCGTATGAACTCAAAGGAGCTTTGCAATATATTAAGCAATGCTAATGGAAGCTAACAGTAGTATTTAGGTCCAAATTTACAGGGTTAGAACTTCACATCAGAAACTCTGCTGAGATCCACATGCTGCGACTGGCTGTGAGAATTAGGCTCTGGTCTCACCAAGATTTGGAGCCTGAAAATTTACTGTAAGTAGCATGAGAACAGAAAAAAATGTTAATAATAGAGGCCTCTACTTGGAATTATAATTCATTATAAGCATTGAAGTCAAGAGTGTGAGAATTTTCATGCTTCTGAATCTTCAGTGCATGGATCTGCATCCACTCTTCTCTCCTTTTCCTCTCATTCAGACATGATCTGGAGGGCAGAACTTTCAGAAAGCAGTAAACAACAGCAGATTACATTTCTCTTGAGTACACTTTATCCTGGCCCAAAGGACTGAAAAAATTCACTGCATATTTTACTTCCTTTTTCCTTATTCTTCAAACAATTCTTTGGAGGTGAAAAAGGCACACAGGCCTCTACTGTACAAATATAAATCTGTACACTATCGTGATTTCAAAGACAGGTGTCTGCCAAGGAAGGCAGGAACCTCCTTTGGAAAGGAAAATGTGAGCCCTTCCCTCCCAATTATTATAATAACTTGAAATTAAGGGCCTCGCAGACGAAGATATGGGAAAAGGGAAAAAACACTTCTTTTTAGAGTATAAATAGATATATAACAAGGCAGACAAGCAGGGCCGGCAGTGCCAACAAGCGGAACCACAAAGGCAGTCCCAGGCTCTCCCGGCCGCGGGCGCTTTCCCCTGGCTGCAGTTCCGCTCGCAGCCGCCAGGGGCGCTGGTGGCTCCCGGCCGGGCAGGGCGGGTGCGATGGTTCCCCCGCGCCGCCAGGGGGCGCTGTGCCGCCAGCTCGCCCGCGTTCCCTCACACGGGCATGGCGGGCAGGGCCGGCGGAAGGGATGGAAAAGGAGCTTCCTTTGCAAAAACCCAGGGACAGCCGGTCCCGGTGCCCCTTCAGATGGTGAAATGAGCTGCAGCAGGAAGCTTGGAAACAGCAAGATGGAACCTCGGGTGGTCCTAGCAGGCAGGGGGTGTGGGGTTACAGTGTAGTGAAAAACCCGGAGCAGTGGCAGAGAAGCTGCAGCTGGGCAGCCACAGTCCGGCTCCTGGACATGGCCAGAAGGGCTCCCTCAGGTCGGGGAGGGCTCAGGGTGCCCAGTTTTCCCGAGGCACCAGAGCAGATGGTGAGGGTCCTTCCTAGAGAGGCCAGGTGTTAGTAAGGTCCCAGTGCATCGGCCGCTCTTAGGAACAGAGCTCCACTCATGGTAAAACACAGCAGGAGACAGAACCCCGCAGTGGTGGGGAATTCTCCTCACAGTGACCACAGCCTCTCTCCCCTCCTCGAGAGTGAGAGCAAGCTAGAGACTGTGCCCAACCCCTTCCCCCAGCCCAAAATCTCAGGATAACTCTGGCCTTCCCAAGAGAAAACCCCTCAGGTAAGGGAGCAGCAGCCAGCTGCACCTCTCCTCTGTGACTACATCCTTTGTCTCTCATCTGTACCAGTTGTTATTGTTTCTTAGCAACAAATGAGAGAAAATTCCATAAGTAAGAAAACAAAATGAAAAAATCCTAACCCCCAACATACACACTACCTTAAGGAACTTTGACAAGTAATTTTTAAGATAAGAAAATGACAAATATTGTTAAAGCCTATGGGAATTCTGTCATTGGCTTCAACAGAGCCAGGATTTTCTACTGGTGTTCTGCTATTCTTCAACAAACTGCTCAGAAAATATTTGGCAACATAGAGATTATTAATTATTCAGCTTCCAATAACATGTTCTTTCCATGGAAGCATTTATAATGAAACCAGCATGATAAGGTTTCAAATTAATCTAAGATATGACACTAAATCAGCAGAATCTTAACATACATATATCACCTGGTCTTCTGTGGAAGTTCTTAATTATAGTTCTGTAAGTGACTTGGAATATGAAATTCCCAAAGCAACGGAATAGTTTCTAAGCTAGTGATAATGGACACAGACAAGAAATCTGATGTTATTAAAAAGTAGGGAAGTCATTACACAATATAATTATGAAGAGGCAAAGACTGCTTTTGTGATCTAATTGTGAACTAAAGGCTGGGGTTTTTTCTGGGAAAAAGTACTTAAGGCTTGCTGAAAGGCAGTGAAGTCTCTATATCATTTCTGAAAATGGAAGTTGGGCTCCCAATAACTTGGTGACACATCTCTGAGTCATTGTGCTGCCTTTGAAAAATTTACACCAATCTAGGTACGAATCTGAGTTTCGCTTTGGCACGCAGCAATCCCCAGCCACTTCATGTCTCTGTAATTATTATTCTCACACTATTAATCCATCTGGTGGAAGCATTTCCCTGTTAAATATAAAACATTCTCTTTCACTGACCTTGGTGTGGCTGGCTGAAGTGATAAACACCATGTTTAGCTGGCAGAGCTCTATGCCAAAACCAATTATTTGAGATAAAAACCAGTGGTTTAAAAGTCTATGTTCAAAATGCATTCACTTACCCCCCGAAAAAAAAGATATTAAGAGCAGTTTTTTGGTTACTAGTTCTGAATAAGTAAAAATATTTTTTCTTACTGAAGTTCTACATACCTAATATAAAGCAAAATCAGTGCCAAGATTACCATGAATTAGATTTGTCATACCTACTCTTGTTTTTCTTTTGATTGTTCTGTTTTTTAAATTTTTTTTCATTTTCCCTGTACAATTTCTTACTCCATCTAGAGGAAGCCTTAGAAAATATTTGATATATGCACCACAGACAGTCAATCCCAAAGCAAAATTGGATAAAACCACAGAAGAACCTTAGAGTGAATATTTGACAGCAGCAAATATTTCCTTAAACACATATTGTCAATATTTCTTGTCCAAACTCCCCCACTAGAAAGATCAGAGGTGAGATCCTCTGTACCTCTCACCCTCACTTGAGAGCTCTTGAAAAATAATTGACTAGTAAAACATGCTCTAGTGAGCGCACACATCTACCCACACTTGGTTAGTCCTCTGGCTGCAGAAGCAGAACAATGACCTTTCACATTGCTTCCCCATTAAAACCCTGGATTTTAGGAAGTTCTACCAAGATGACTTTGCTGGAAAAGGAATGACTGATCCTGCAGTCTGGAGTGAGAGGAAAACTGACAGTGACTATCAGAAAGGGTCAACTCATCCCCAGGAAAAGTCCCATCAGTATTTAGAAGGCTTAGGAGACAAGAAAACCTTATAACCCAAAATGTGTGCAAAATTTTCCAGTTTCATATACTAAACTTTATATATACTATACCTTTCCAGTTTTCTAGTTAAGGTATACTACATAAAATTAAGGTATTAAATGGGTGATGGGTGGAAGAAGTTTCCACTGAAGTATAAAATCATTTACAGTTGAAAGTCAACCTATGATTGAAAGTCTCCCTCTAACTCCTAGGTTATCTGGGGTAACTGTATCTCTAAAGATCATAGAACTTTACATTTGGGAGCTGGGTGCTCAAAGCATAAGCTTTTGTGTAAGCCACAGGCTCCCTAGTAGAGTCATGCACTAAGTGATGCCTGTGGCTCTGTCATTGTCCTCTCCCTTGTTATCTGCCAAGCTTTGGGAAATGGAATAATTACACCTTATCTGCTCTTACTGACATAGGAGAAGGGGATGCCTTCTGTCAGATCCTTTGTTTTGCCTTTTGCCTTGCTGGTCAGGTTGTTTCCCTGTCTCCCTAGTTGTGGCATACAAGCAAACAGAAGCCAGATGGCTAAAATCATCAATCTGTGTTAAGATTTATGTTAGGAACAGAGAGGTGAAAGGCTCTAAATACTGCCACTAATCCCCAAAGCCATTAAACCATCTCCTCCTTGTTGCTCATGCTTCCATTTGCATTCTCCTTTATGCTAGCATGTGGAAAGCCAGCACTGTACAAACACTGTGCATTGAGAAGCCCTTACATGAGAGCCAGCTCCTTGCTGCAGGAGGCTGCTGCTTTGTCTACATTCAGGTCCTGCATCCTGGGCTGCTGGCACTCCCCAGCAGCACTGCATGCTGCTGGCTCCTCCCTGCCTCCCTCTAATCTTGCCTCAGCTGCCTAATTGCATCCTTCAGGATTTTTATTTTTATTCAGCATTTTCTGCAGTTTTCTGATTTCCAGATGTTTCCCTATTTCTAGTCAACCTACATGTCTCAGTCTGCTCCTCCTGACCACAACCAGGGGAGAACTGGGAAGGCACTGTAGGAATGGATAAAAATCCCCTCTGCAGCTTTTATGAACATTCCCCTCTGCCTAACAGAGCAACGAGATGGGCAGAGCTGTAGAGGAGGCTGAAGTGACAAGCTGGTGATCATAGTGTTGATGTCTTAAAATAAAAGCTCGAACCAAAAGAAACACCACAAATTTCAGCACTGAAAGCTTCAGGCATCCTCTTGAGCTTATCTGCAGTGCAAAAACAGGGGTCTGGCTCAAGAAGTTTCTACAGTCAAGCGTTTCCCTAGCATGCATTCCACGATGTGCCCATATTATTTCCACTGGGACTACAGAGGAGGAGCAACACAGCAGTCTGACACCTATGAGAAAAATGGATCCCATTTCAGGTCAGTCTTGAAAAACTTTTTGTGTCCAGTCTCAGAGCAGCCAGAAGTGTGGGCAAGGGTACTCACCTGAGGCAAACCATTGAAACCATGATAATATCAGGTTTCCAGTAGCTGGAAAGACCAAGCAGGTTGTCACTGTCCATATTTCTGTCTCCCACATCTTTCTTTCCAGAATTTTATCCCAAATCTTCAGCCACTCAACTGCATGACCACCTTCACAGCTTTAGGGAGATTTATAATCTATCATATCTATTTACAATACCTAGTAACTGAAAAATCACTTCTTTTGGTGGCTTACAACCACTGCTGACACCCAAAAGAAGCTTCATGACAGTGTACAGGCTTTATGTCCACCTCAGCAGAAGAGTCAATGTTATTGTTGCACAGTGAGCCACATAGAAAGGTTTCTTGGAGCCCAAACATGTATGTGAGGTTTGCAATAACCCAGGATCTCCCAAGCTCGTTTGGTTGTTTCAATTCCTCCAGCTCAGCTCTCCACTGGGGAAATGTGACAGAAAATAGCACAAAAAAGGGCAATCCTTTCTTTAAGGAAAAGCAGATTTGGAAATCTCTGGCAGATAAGATCAGGTAAAACAGGCCTGACTGTTTTCTTCTCTCTTAGTAAAAAGTTTTATTTTCTATAAAACTTTTCCTCATCCTCAGTGCTCCTAAGATAAAGAAAAAAAAAATAAACCTGAAAGATCTTTAACAGAAAGAAGTGCATTCTTCTGCTTGGGAAGTAAAAAGAGGACTTCTTTTCCTTCTGTTTCTATGCCTTCATCATGCAGTCCGGCATACAGAGCATACTACACGAACCTCCACCTGATACTGAGCAAGTTTAATTAATTTTTGTTGTCTAATTATAGAGAAATTTCCACTGATACAGTGTGTATGTCCTGGCCATACCGCAGCAGTAGTGCTGGTTTCCTTCCTGTGTTGATTAGTTACAGTAGTCTCACAACACTGGAGCCTCACAGAATGTGAGAGCGTGTGTTTGTAGCTTTTGAAGCCATATCAAGTAGAAATCCTCACTACCAATCTCCTAAGAAGTTAGAAACTGGGGCTTTTTTGTCGTCACATGGATGACCTCTCATGAACAGTATTTATCTGCTGTAAAATGTGTACCATGCAAACCATCTGAACCTCAGCTGCATACACAGACTATGCAGCAACTGCTGTTCCCACAGTGAGGGAACTGGACAACCCTAGTCAAGTGAAGGAAATGGTACTCACAACAGGATCAAATCTGGACTTCTATTTTCCAGATGCTTCTACCTTAAATAAAAGGAACAAGGCACTCTCTGGGGAAACAGGTATCAGGTTTTAAAAAATAACCTATTCCGTATTTCCTCACTGCCCTAAAATACTGAAAATAACAAAGTTTTGTTTACACAAGCGCTAAATTGGATGTTAATCTTGTAATTACACACAAAATGGCATGTTTTGCATATGGTCATACATTTGCAAATACAAGCCTCTAACAACATCTCATCAGTAACCTATGGCAGAGGCAACCAAATGAGACAAACCCAAATTTAAATGCATCCTTGGAAATAAGAAGCAGTTGAGCACATGAAGTCATTTGGAGTCTGTGGCCAGAGAGGACATCATATTTTTGATGATGACATAAAATGCATTTTGAATGCTTTAATGAGATGCCACAATACCAAACAGAGTAGAAAGAAAAGATCCCTGATCAAAGATACATTCACATAATGTATTAAACAGAAAAAGCTGCTTGTTCATTTTCTGGTCCCAGGCAGCCACGTGTGAAGGGCTGAGTATAGAAGAGAACAGCAACACACTTCTCTATCTCAATCACTTCCTGAGCCTAAGGTTACATACAGGCCATGAAGATTAATAGCTATTGTTGCACCAGTCCTCTGTTGGTTGAGCTAATCCTTTTTTAAACTGTATTTACGACCTACAGGCTCTGCAGCACCTTGTATCAAGTACTCTTAGATCCTAATTGTATGTTGGGTGAAAAACTACTTCCTTTTGCTTGTTTTCATCCAGATCATTTCCTAGAACACCTTGTGCTCCTTGTGTTACAAGAGATGGTAAATATCTGCTCCATATTTCTAATTACCAGGCTCATTATCTTCCTGTGTTCCCCCATGCTGTTATCAGGCACAGCAACCTGATCCTTGCATCTAAATGACCCCAGTGCCTTCAAGGGCTTTCTCATCCACCTGCCACTTTGCTGTCTCAATGCAGCTCCTATCCAGGTGTCTCCCAGGAACTGGAAAGCTCATGGATTTGGAGTGAGTGGACAAATCCATAGAAACAACCATTTTCCCACACTTCTGGATTGATTGCAGGCTCTGTTGTCAGTCTCACAAAAGGAGACAAGAAAAATCCCCACAAGATGCAAACAAGCAAAGAAGATGAGGCTCCATTCAGCAAAGTAAAAGCAGAAGCACTTTTATAGGTTATGGTCCCATTGCTGATCCTTGCCCTGCTCCAAGCTGAGACACTGCTGCCATCAGGAATAAGGAGCTAAATGGTTTTCCAGACCAGAAAAGATGGGATATCCAGAAGAGATGGGATATCACAAGCCTCCCAAATGTTTTTAGGTGTCCAGTACTTGCAACACATGAAGTCTAGAGAACACACAATTCTGTGTCAGAAGTTGGCCAGAAAGTAACTCCGATGAGATCATACCAGGAAGTTTTATTACGATTCAAAAGGAAGGGGGAAACTACCCATAAACTTTTTTATTTTAGGTACTGGAAACCCACTGCCATGTTGGAAGGTGCTGGGAACCCTTTCTTGATCTGCATATCTTCTAAGGTGCTGAAAACAGTATCTGAACCATCAGCTGTCCCCTAAGCACCACTCCTGAGCTGCTGCTTGATCACTGTCCTGCACCACACTGAGACCAAACAGGCAAAACAGACAACCCCAATGAGTGGTAGGACTGACACAGTCCTTACCATGGCAAATAAAGACAGAAAGTCATAGAAAAAAATTTGGTTTACAGTTTTATGAACACATTTAGCTTTAAGTGACCTTGAGTTTTTCTGAGGTAAGTTGTTTTCAGAGATGTTTCAAAATGGACAGCTATTTTAAACATTGTGGCTATTTTAAACTTTTGGATTGAAACCAATTTTTACAGCAACATATTTACACTGGGTAACAGTGGGGGGCTGTGCTTCTCCCCAGCTCTTTTGAATTAAATCCTTAAACAAGGGGCCTTGCAGGAGCCATCTGAGTATGACATCTTTCAGTATAAGGACAGTTCAAAGGGATGCAAAGAACATTTTTCACCCTCAAGCAAACATCAGTGTGCCACAACTTCTCCAAACTGACTGCTGCCTTCTACCTTCCACCCACCAAAAAATCCTCACTCATCCCTGCCTCAACCTAAGACTCCAACAAGATGGGAAATCTAAGGGGAATGTTAAATGCTGCCATGGAATCCAGAGCAGGCTGGATGGCTGTGACTGCATAAATACTGAGGGGTACCCCAGTGCGCTCTCAATGGCTTGATACAGAGCTCTGGAAAGGAAAGGGATGGATGGTCATGGCACAGTCACCATCTGAGAAGCCAAGCAGGATCTTCAAGGGACAAGACCAAAGTTTCATGAGGCAGAGAAATCAGAGTCCCCTAAGCAACACAACAGCTCCATTGGAGCTATGGGGTTGGGGAAGCAAGACAGCACACAGCACTTTGCAAGCTTTGTGAGGGAAAACAGTGAAGAGAGTAATAACAATGGTCTGACTGCTTCCAGTTTCACCCTGTGAGATCAGGCGTTCATCAGCTGTGAAGACAACAACTTGGAAAACCTGCATGGAAACAGGAAAAGCAGCTGCAACCAAAACCTTCAGGATAGCCCTTATTGATCAGGAGAAGAAAGACAAAGAGATATCAAACTCCCCCAAATCTTACTCCCTAAGGGACATTTGTTTGGGGCCCCAAGCCCTGGTGACCTTTGTACTCCAGCCTGAACCAGTCAGAAAACCAGAGCCTTGTGACTTATGAGGCAAATCACTGCCCAGGTGAAACCTCCCATAAAGGATATTGGGCACTTCCAGTAAAATGCTTGGCACCTCTCCACAGAATAAAATAAAGCCCATGAAAAATATTTTGTGGAATACATTCAGGTGATGAATTATGGAAACGAATTGGCTCATGAACTCTGCAAATGCAAATAGAGAGGCTAAATTTATCAGATGAATTATCCATTTGATACTGGATTACTTGCTAAGGGCTAACTTATGACTCCTCTGCTCATGCAGAGGAATGCTCCAGCCCCAGTGAAGTCTGCCATGGTAAGCAGAGAGTGCGATGTCTCTCAGTACCAGTACAGAAATTAAAGCCCCTGCTTAGGAGTTCACTCACGTATTAGTGCAGAGATTGGCCTTTTTAATACAAAGGCCTTCATTCAGCCATTTAGACAGTTTCCAATTTGATTCCAAGCCTGGGAGATCTCTTAACAATGAATTTCCTCTGCAATTGTAATGTATTTGCACATTTTATGCACAAGTGGGATACTATGCACCCTCCTCAAGTGATAGGAGAATTATTACAAGGCAGTAGCTCTCATCCATATTGTTTGGGTAGGGGAAACAGTGTTTTTCATCAACCAGGATGAAAGCAGAAAATGCATTAAATATCATAACCTGTAATAGAGGGAATAGAAAGTTTTCTCAAGATGAAGCAATCTCTCTCTCTTTTTCCTAACACAAACTGATAATGGCTCAAAAAAGAAAAAAAAAAGCATAAAAAAAAGAAAGAAAAAATTTCTTGGGATCAGCATGCTTTCATTAGCTTTAAAAGGACACGAGTCTCAAAGCATGCACCTTCCATCTGTCAACTGGCCTAATGAAAGTGCAAACGTCCTTTCTACAAAAAATTTTGCAACGTTTTAGTGAAGTAATTTTGTTACTCTGTTTGAAGTAGCAAGAAGTAATATAACCTTGGATGCTGGAGCTTCACAGGACATCTCTTTTATAGCATCATTTTTGTCAAAAAAAAAGTTTTTGGAAGAAAATGTTTCTCCTCTCCAATCCGCTGGTAACAGGTGGTAGATTTAGAAATACTTTAAGCATTACAATTGAAGATAAACCGTTTATAATATATGACAGCCACCATGAAAAATAAGCATTTGCCAAAGGTCCTTACAAGATTATCTCTCTGACCTATTAAGTAGCTTTGTGTACACAGAATACAGGAAGAAAAGGAAAAAAAGGTATCTTTGCTCCAGCTGGCAACTATTTACAAACGCTCTTAATTTTCCTCCTACGTATAGAATCCTAGAAGTATGTATGACTCCAAGGTAAATGTTAGCAAATCTAGCTTTTCAAGGAGGATTCCATTTTCTGGTAAGTCTCATAAATATGTATAGTTACCAAGAAAAGTAATGCCTAATGTCTGGACTCCATATAGAGTTCTATTAGAAGAAACAATGCATTCCAGAAGAAAAAATGATCTAAGTAGCAGTTCCTTTCCCAGAAAATTCACTCATACTACTAATAGTAATGAACCCAGCAATGTAAGAACTACATGTATGAGCCAGAACTGCAGGCAAAGGTACTTTATTTGCCTGAAAGACATTCAGTTTAAGTAGAGAGAATGTTCCAACACAGGTGAAGGGAGAATAGCTGGGCTATGTCATTGCATAAGGAGATAGGACCCAGTTAATAAAAAATAAAAATAAAAAACACAAACCCATCACTGTGGCACTGTTTAATATATTAAAACAGTGATCCATTTTAAGCAAATAAAGTTGTTCTTTCTATTGCTCTTATTAGAATATACAAAATCTTATCAGCAAAACCCCAGAGGATCAATAGAAAGTTCTGCCTTGACTAGGACCCTTTACTTAACCAAAGCAGGACTTTTCTGGACAACATTGACTGAGAACCTATGTCTGAATTAAAGCCAAGTGGTGCTCTGCTCCCCCTTGGAGCATTCTCACTCTGGTTTGGGTTCTGTAATCACTGAGACTGAATCAGAAATGCTGAGACAGTTGCAACTGTTCAGTAACTGCACAACTTTGCTACACTGCTAAGACATGACATTACTTCGAGGTCCGTCTCTTCCCCCTAAATATTTAAAGTTTGAAAATGACAAGGCTCTTGGCAGTTGTCTTGATATCAATATTATTACTTGACTAATTTCTTTGGCATTCCACTTGCAAAATAGGCCTAATGATATGTTCAACTAATGGAACAATTTCCCTATATCTATATTCCACTTACTCTAATGTGCTGAGGTGTAATTCTAGCTTCATTTCATTATCACTTGACTAGCTCAAGCACTTGCATGTATTTTTGGATTTATTAATGCAGTGGGTTTAAAGTAATAACTATTTATGTATATAACTCCATGAATATATTCTCCTTTCCAAGCATTTTTGTCCACATCTATTAAAGTAGATATATTTCACAATGTTTCTGAATGTAAGATGCACTTTTTAAATGCCTTGACATTTTTTCTCTAAGCTTAAAGCAATAGTCAGTGTTATTCTCTCCTGTGAGTGTTTAGATAGTGTCCTATCAATTTAAATTTCGGGCAAATCTATCCCTAAAGACTTTAATTTCACTAAATTAATAGATTTCCTTTAAACCAAAACAAAAACACCAGTTTCATTAATTTCTTCTGCAGTAGAAATATCAGGAATTTACTGCCAAAGGTAGAGGCAGTTACTAACTCCTTGACACAGAGCCATGTTAGCTAAATCTTCTGTGCAGGAAATGAGTCCTGCAGAGAGATGGGATATCTCTACAGTAAGAGAGTCTGCTGATGACTTGTCCAAGTCTGCTACGTTAAATGTAAATGGCAATTTCCAAGACATCTGAAAAAAGGAACAAATGGCAGACTCTGATGAGCAGGGTCATCTGGTGATCTCCATCCAGACCTTCAGCTGATGTTCTCACCAGGAGGCGGTTTGGCATGGGGCTGACTTCAGCTGACACCTGCTGAAGTGGTGGTACGCTATGGAAAAGTGTCATTTGGAGTTTTATACGTAAATAGTTATTACTTTAAGTCAGCAAGGAAAGCCTGAGACTGTCCATTAATGGTTAGGGCACTCCAGAAGAGAGACCCAGATACTGACCCTTTCTCCAGTGATACTACAGGAGAGTCATTTAGGAAGAAAGCCCTGCCTCTCTCTTTTTCCTCACAAGTTGAAGAGCTAAAGACACAAAAAAAACCACTAAAATAAAAACTTCCTGGATCCCTTGCTACTGACCCACCCACAGGAAATCCTTCACTGCATCAGGAATAAAGTTTTAGAACTAAACTGGTTCTTTTTAAGACTCTGGCTAATCAGACAGAAGATGCCCAGTAACATATCAAAATCAGAAGCATTCGTTATGAGAAAATTGCAACCAGGAGTCTATGAAAACGGGCCCTAAGGTATTTTAATAATCCGTACCTAATCCTGTAATAATCTATCTAAATTTTGTATATTGAGAACTAAACTTTCCCTGGGTGGTTGTAAATCTTGGATCAACTTTTTGTATAGCCACATATGCAAAACACTGGATTTAGAGGGTCCCTACCATGGCCACCTGTCTGTGGTCACATATCAGAATCTCAATTTTAATTTGATCAAGAAAGTCATAAAATCTTTACATACATGCGAATAAACATACTTTAAAAAAAATAGTATGGCAGATCATCTACATAATGAGGTGCAATACAATTATATGTTTTTCTATAACATGAGACCCAGCTGCACAGGTTCTTTGTAGACAGGAGTTCAACAATATCAGGTTTTTTAAAAAAATGCAAATTAAATGAATCTTCCACTTTGCTGTCTTTCTGACTTTGCAGCTCTGAAGCATCTTCTTGTCTCTCAAATTTTCAAACCCAAGTGGATTTTACATTTATAGGAACAATACCAGGCTTAATACCATGATTTCCGAGGCCTTAGAGATGAAAGTGAGCATTAATACTCTTGATTTGTTGACAAATTGATGTATATTCTTCTCTCACTTAATCTGAAGGGCAGTAACACAGCCAGCAACAGTAGACAGGGTACTGCCACTTTATACTTTGGGTTGGGTATGCTGACAAAAATCATTCAATGAATGGATTAGACATGAATGCAGCCTCTTGAAATGCATGTTCAGTGTGCTCCAGACAAAAAATATTATTAAGTGGTTAGACATCATTCAATGCTACCTGAATAATTCAATAGGTCTTCAAGTTTCAGCTGCCAATCACTGCAAACTGGTGATTACAAAGTCATCTACAAAAAAAGCTTTGTTCTAGTGAGATGAGACAAAAATACCACAGTTTCCACGCTATCAGACAAAGCAAAAGCTGAAAACCACTGTGGCTACAGTGACAACACAGTCCTGTAAAATTAATGGGACTCTGAACGCACCAAAACTCTGCTTCCTATTACTCCAGGGCCATTTCCACTAGACAGACAGCATGGGGAGTATTGGGATATAAAACACTAAAATCTGGATCTTTTCACATATAGTTGGACTGCTGTAAGCACAAAGCAAAATAAAGTGGGAGGAGTTTTAGGGTTGATAAAATTATGGAGAGCAGATTTCTCGTGATGTACGACAAAAATAAATCACAGGTTTATAGGAGGAGGGGGATCAGCAAATTTACTATCCACCAGGATTCCTTAAATCTCGAAAGCAACCTCCTGTGTGAAATCCAAGATGAATGGCTAACATTTCCCAAGTGCTCCAGCGAGAGACATCTTTCTCCCATTCATTCTTGCACAGGGACAGCTCAAGTTTAAAGTCCTCATTCAGACACAGTTGGGCTCTAACCCCTGTGGTGTCTTTTCAGACCCAGAGAAACCTTACCAGCATTGTTAATGAAAGACCAAAGTGTGTACAAAGTGTATGGAAAAGCAATATACACTAGGAGCTGTATACATTGGTGCAAATAATTTCCTTCTCAAGAGTCAAGAGAGCCAGAGCCATGCACCCCATTTTGGGAAAATATACATATATAGGATGGAATGAAGAGATTAGCTATACTGAGCATACAAAAGCAGTATTAGAAGTAGTTTTAATAGTTCACACATTTTAAATGTCTACATTTGTCCAGGATCAGAGCCTCTGTGCGCAGCTGATCTTTAAAGAAAGTTCACATTTCAGTATTTGGCTTTGGAAAGAAGAAAAGATGCCAACTGTTGCGTTTTTTCTGCATGCTTTTTTAAAGTCAGATGGTACTTGATTACTACACCTACCTAGCGGGAAAAACTCGCCCATTTTCTTCTTGAAAATTTTGTAATCAACCTCCAAAAAGACGCAGAAGATGATACGATCCACCTGTAAGAAACAAAATGATTTACAGTGAAAGCATCACAATCATCCATATTGGTAACAACAGTCAATAAAGGCAAAGAAACTTTTAAGCCAGTGTGCTTTTATGCTCCAGGCAAACAAGAAAACAGGGCTGAATGCCTTGACTTTATTGTACATCTGTGTTGTAATTTATAATATAACCTTTGCAATTGCAACTCACAACTGTATTCTTTGTTAACTGCCTCCTGTTTATGCAAACTGCTCTCAAGCACAGGATAAATGACTCTGGCATTCCAGATGAGAACTGGGATGCAATGTTTGATGAAAAAGTCACATGGGGACTTCTAATAAGCATACAGAAGAGTAAATGGGTAAGCAAAGAGCTCTTTTTCCAATCCTTGTCCGACAAACCTATTTGCAAACCCATTTAGTATTTTAAAATGGCTTTAAAAGGTTTCATGTGGTTTTAATTTACATGAAACCACTTATTCTCACTATAATACAAACAGAATGCAGCAGAAACACAAAAGCTGATTAGATGACAGGTAGCACACAGGGTAAATAAAACATTTAATATGCCATCTACTTTGTGAGGCTGAGCATATCAATGAAACCACAGTCCATAATGTATGCACCACCCACCAATGAGTTCAAATAAATTCTTTGGGAGATCACTGTATGTAAAAAGCTTTTCTGAAACAGATCAAAAGTAATAAAAAAAGCTAAACAAAACAAAATCTAGAAATCTAAAACCTTTAAGGCTGAGAAACACCCACACTGGACTTCAGCCTTGCAATAGCTTTGTGTTATTTATTTGCATTGCCCAGCACAAAATGCCTCTGTAGCTAAAACCCAGCTTGGAGGGGTGCTGTGGAAGAACAAAAAGACCCTCTTACAGCTGAGCTGAGGGACCTGCAACCCAGAAATCATTTCTTTCTCTGATGTGCATAAGAGCTTAACCAAAAAAAGGGACGAAGCCCAAGCAATAGGAAATTTGGCATCTTATGCTGTCATGATGTCTCCACAGGCCATAAGACAATCTGTCATAGCAGAACTCTTCAAGAGTGCTTTTGCATGTGCTAGAAAAATCATGAGCCTTCCTCCTGCAGGGAAACAGTGAGAGGAAGGCTCTCAAGACGTGAATTCTTTCCCTTATCTTCAGTAGAAAATGCTGTCCTTTTGCTGCAGCTGGTCTTAGAAGTGAAGTCAAGGCTTGGCTTCAAAAACACTGTTACTACTGTTACTACTGCTGAGCAGCTCAGGACATCATTTCTGAGCTCACTTCGGTGCAGCCCAGTAGAATACAGAAAGGGATGAGAGCAGGCAAGCACCACTTATGCTGGAAAATACCAGTAGCTACTAACAAGGACATCTCAGAATGAAAGGTGATGACAAAACCTGCATGATCAGACTAGGTACATAATATCACAACTAGAAATACTACAAGGGGTAATGGCCTCAAGTTGCACCAGGGGAGGTTCAGGTTCACTATCTGGAAAAATTTCTTCATTGAAAGAGTGGTTAAGCACTAGAACAGGTTCCACCGGGATGTGATGGAGCTCCCATCCTTAGAAATGATCAAAAAATGAGTATATGTGGCACTTTACAATATGGGTTAGTGGGAAAAGTGGAATTCACTCAAAGGTTGAATGTGAAGACCTTGGAGATCTCAAAGCTTACTGATTCTATGACACTCTGTGAGACTGAAGGCACAAGCTATGTTAAGGAAGAAGGAGGTTTGTGGGCACAAGAGGAGGCAGCAGAGCTTTGCAGGGAGGCCTATCGGCAGATTTTTCAGCAAGAAAACTGCCTGCTGCTGTCTGTTCATATGATGCTTACAGAGCCAAGCTGTTCTGTGCATCCCTTGTAAACAAACCAGGCTGGATCTTAAAAACGTTCTGGACCGTGGATCAGCTGCTATTCAAAAGGGGTATAATAAAAAACTCAAATACTAGTTATGTGCTCAAGCCAAAAAGCCATACTCATCTCCATACTCACAAATTCATAATGTAAAGCATCATTGCCAAGACATGTTACATTTTACCTACATGAGCTTTGACATGATCTTTAAGGTCCCTACCAATCCCAACTATTCTATGATTCCATGATTCTGACTAAACTGGGTGTTTTCAGAAGGGAGGCTTTAATCAGCAAGTGCTTAAATTACATTTCTTGTGAAAATTGGATTGAGATATTGCTGGGGTGTTGCTAGATTGTCATCTTCCCTCTCTGCCTTGTGGACTTTGAAGCATTAAAAGTGATAGGCTCAATGAACCAGAACAGACAAAAGAGCAAGGACGGAAATGCATAAAGCAGAGGAGGAAAGATATTCCCACACAGAGAAGTTTCTGAATCTCTACATAGTCTCATATTCTCTGCTGAAAATCCTACAGAAATTTGCCTCATTCTACATCATCCAACTTCTCAAGGTGCTCCCTTTACTTTTATTTATTCAGTGCAGCTGGCAATGATAAAACTTCTCCGTGAGAATTTCTACTACTTCTAATATAATTTCTTTATTTAAAAATAGGGAATCTCTCTAGAATTGGAAGACTATTTCAAAATTTCTAGCCTCCTGATTGTACACATCCTATATATAAACCTGTTCCATTTCTTCTCGATGTGAGAAAAACTGCTCTATTTTTAAGTATGCATAAGATATTGTGATGACAGCTGAAATCCTGTGTTTATCTGATTGAATGGCATGCGTTGGCAGATAGTAAATCTGAAATTAACCCCTATTCTATCATTCTGCCAGTCATTGACTATTTTATCTAACATCCCCAGCTAAAATAGCTTGAGATTAGGCAGGGAAAGTAACCCTTGTCCTCACTATGCCCATTCCAGCTACAGTAAGGAAAGATTTAATCCAAGTGACTATTAACCTACTTTGCCTGCTGGCCCACAAAAGCTCAGCAGGATTTTTGGGACGTGCAGTTAGGAAAGCCACTCCTTATTCAACAAGGAAATCTCTCCTCTCAGGAGGCCTGGAAATGCCAGCTTCATTAGAGTGCCACACCACCCCTTTAGAGAGGAACAGCCCCTGTGAACTCCACCAATAGTGCCCAGATGACCCCCAGTGCCTTTTGCAGATGCCCAGCTCCTCCACTGCTGACCAAGCACCACTCAACTGCAGCAGATCTGTAAAGGAGTTCTAGGCTGAAGGTATTAAAGCTCATCCCTGATTGACAGATATTTTTTGAAGGCTGGTATTAAAATCAACCATGCCATGTCAGAGCCTGATTAAATTCTGCTCACTTTGCAGCTATGAATAGGTGGATCAAAGAACCCCAAAATCAAGAGCACTGCAGCACAGGAAGAAGGGAGTTAAAATGCATGAGCTGTTCACTTAGGCACCTTCACAGCTCAAGGCTGTGAGTACATTTGATTGTTTTCTTTTTTTTTTTACCTTGGGCCCTGCTCTCTTTGCCAGGCTTTATTTAATTTTGATGGGGATAGCTTCCAGGTGGTTTTGTTAGCAGCACCTCATAAGAATTAGTAAACTTCTGCAGGGCTTACAGGACTCATGCTATTTATTGTAGAATCACACAGTGGTTTGGGTTGGAAGGGAACTCAAAGATAATCCAGTTCCAATTCTCCCATCATGGGCAAGAACACCTTCACCTAGATCTGATTCCTCCACGCTCCATTCAGACATGGCCTTGGACACATTTTTTGCAGTAGAATGGACCCTAACACCAGAGTTTTAGAAGGATACAGACATTATCTCCACTGGTGTTTTCAGTTCATGAGATATGGGTATAAAAGCACAGTTGGTCTAATAGCAGCAGCGCTGATCTTAGTACAAGGAAAGTGGCAACAGTATTTCTGGTTTTTGATCTTTGGGGTTTTGATAGTTGGTGGCTTTGAGAGCACTTTACATGTTGTGAGTTTTTAATTTATTGGCGAGTTGCTGCACCTTGGGTGAATTCACTCACAGACCACTGACAGTCCATGGAAGTCCATGGAAGGCTGGGCAGGTACGTGCTCAGGAACATGCACAGGAATGATGGAAAACTGCTGAGAGTCCCTTAAACTCATCCTTAAGGACCCTGCCCTCTCCTGCAGTGTGTGGGAGGATACTGCATGTTTACATGCACATCTCTGCATGCAGCTGCTGCTATAGCAGGAATTTACAGCTGTATCTACATAAAAAAAGGATTGATTTCTTACATGGGCATATAGAGAGAGGATAAGGGGGAATGGTTTCAAACTAAAAGAGAAGAGATTAAGATTAGATGTTAGGAAGGAATTCCTTACAAATGAGGGTGGTGAGGCCCTGGCACAGGTTGCCCAGAGAAGCTGGGGGTGGTCCCATCCCTGGAAGTGTTTAGGGCCAGGCTGGATGGGGCTCTGAGTAACCTGGTATAGTGGAAGGTGTTCCTGGCCATGGCAGGGGGGCTCGAATCAGATGAACTTTAAGATGCCTTCCAACCCAAGTCTGTCTGTGATTCTCTATATATTTTAGCATCAAAAATAGCTATGTTTTTATCTTAGCTCTTTTGCTGTGGTCTTGGGCAGGTTGTGTGCTTGCCCTGGCTCCATTTCCCTATCTGCCTAGGGGATACCTGGCTGTGCACCCATGCACTGATTCAAAGAGTTATTGCCAAACACAATCCACAGGACATGCCAAATGCTTTCATAGGTATAGCTGTATGTCTACTCAAGTGCCAAGCTGGATGTATCAAACACAGATCTGAAGCAGAACACTGATCAAAAGCCTTTCTAGACTACTTCAAATAATGAGTGTTTCCATGTCACTGCCTCCCTGTGTCCTAACAAAATAACAGCTTGCAATGCAAACAAACCCAAGTGCGTTTCAGCACTCCCAAGTATTTCATGCATGATTACAGCACCAAGACATTTACCTAGCAGGAAGTGACTTTATTTATTCATTTTTATAGTGACAAAAAGTTTCATCAGCACTTAAATCTTACCAGAAAATACACAATAGAAAAACAATGAGAACTTGCAAAAAATGTTTCCCAATCCCAAATCAAATGAATGATAATACAGCACAAAGAGAAGGAAGCAGATTTTTGCTCTTTTTAGGGGTAGTAAATCCCTTTCATTAAACACTCTTGTCTGATCCCATTAGGACCTACTGTCATAAGGCAACAGTGAGCACCAGAAGCTTGCAGAAACATTTTTAGTTTATCAAAATTCCATGGATTTAATTCAAAACTCAGTGAAGTAAAACAGAGATTTTTTTTCATTGACTTCAGCATGCTTGGATCGGCACCTATACTCTGTAGCACCAGACAGAACATATGCCTCCTCAAGAATTCAAGTTCTTCTGACAGAGACATTTCATTACCCTAAATACTTTCTCAAAGATATCCTTAACAGTCAGAGTTCAGAGCTGCCCGAACCTGTCAATATGCCTTGACTACATTGACTGTAAGAAAGGAGCTCTGAACCTTCAAAGTTGCTTGGGGCTTTGAGCAACCTGGTGTAGTAAAAGACCCCCATGGCAGAGAGTTTGGGTCTGTAAGGGTCTGTAAGGTTCCTCCCAACCTGAACCTTCTTATGATTCAACAATGTTAAACATTTTCCTTTGTTTGGACCATGGGCAGCCCTGCTAGCTTCCATTGCCTGGAAAAGCTTCCCTTGCAGACACCAGTGAGAATGAAGCAACCTAAGTCAGGTTTCCAAGGCATGCTCTCACAGAATCAAAATCTCAGCTGTGAGAAGCTCAGAATAAGGAGCAAGAGATTTTCAATGCACTCTATGACCAGGCTATGAGTGCTCTATCTGGTCCCTGCACATGACCATCTCCTCTGTTTCTGTGACAAGTGCTCAGTTTTCTGCTCTCAAGTTCACATCTCTTTCTTGCTTATCTTCAGGGACCCTATTTGCCATCTCTTTCTTTTCTGTTTTTCTGACAGAGCTACTCCCTGCCTGTAACTGAGCTGATGCACTGAACTGACTACATACAGAAGTATAGAGACCAACATCTTGTTCTGCCCCACTGAAGACCTGGCAGATGATACTCTCTCTTGATGCTGACAGTCTCCCCTTCAGCCTGATCTGATCCTCTGGTAATCCTATTGCAACCAACAGATGGAAATACCAGCTTTGTAGAATAACACAGCCATCTGCCATATACCTCCCAGCAGCTGTGATCCACTTTGCCAGAGATGCTGCCTTTCTTGAGCAGCATCATGAACATCTGGCCAGCTGTCCAGATAGCAGCCTGTCTGTCCAAACAGAGCAGTGAGGGCTGCATCTCCCCTTGGAGATCAGCAGGTTTGAGGCCAGAAGTTTTCACACACGTTCTGAAGTTGAATGCTTCAGGCCCTATAAATACTAATTTCTTAGGACTGTAAATTAAAATTCAGCCTCCTGGTATTATTACTAATTTCACAGAAACCATTAGAGCATAAAGCCTAGCTGACTGTCTGCTTCTTTTGGCATGACATCATGGTCTATAATTGCAGAATTACCCTTAAAAAGAACTTCAGTCATGTATTTATGGCAAATAGAAAGCTTTGGTGCTGCCTTCATCCTCGGAGCAAGATTTAAGCAGGGCAGAGGTGTCAGACTGGTGATACGGTGAATTTGACAATCAACGAACTGTGTGATGATGTTCACAAAGCTATTCACCTAGCCTTAAGAGCTTTTCTCTTGGCACAGCTTCAAATCCACTGCAGACCTGAGCCAAAACACCCTGTGTTTACTTGACCTTGCAATCATACAAATGAGCCCAGCTTCAGGCAAACAGGACATCTCTAGATTACCCTTCAATCCAGGGAGAAATGTACTCTCTCAGGACATTGCTCTCTGGTTTTCACGGATTTCAATTTTGAGATTCTTTGGAATCCAAAGCAAAAGCCTAAATAAAAATTCACATTACCGCAAACCTCTTGCAAGTAATGGAATTCATGGAGAGTAATGATATTGCATCAAGAGCAAATACCTGTGGAGGACTAGCTGTGAAGAAGTTACTTAAACCATCATATTACTTAGTTAGCCATTGAAGAAAAAAAATAATAGAGATCATATGAATTATAAAATTATTAATGCTTATCACAGGTGGAATGGTTTCTATGGTGGTCCTACCATAGTTAAAAAACATAATCAGAAAGTTATTATTATTGCTTTAATAATAATGTTTCTTTAATCTTTAATAATAAAGTTTCATCATGGAACACATACTTAGCTTGGAGTGAAAGATAATTAAAAGTTCAAGGGCAATTTGAAAAAAAAAAAAACAAACCAAAACTGACAAAAACCCCACCAGAAATTTATTACCATCTTAAAATATTAATGGAAACAACATCCAAGTACATAAGGCTTTGCAGCAATCTCTGCCTCTAAATCAAAATGAAGAAGCAACACATTTAACAGTGAAACTCAATAGAAGTTCAAAATATGGCCAGAATGTCTCTCCCTGTCCTTTGTGCCTGATCTTACAGGTCTACTCATTTTCAGCAGCTGAGGGCTGTTGATACTCCCAGTATCACACAGGTACCAGACACACCAGTGCAGTTATGGCCCAAGCCTACTGCCACATAACTGAGTCATATTCAAACCCATAAAACTTTCCAGTGGAGAGCTGCTTTTACCCACAGTTCTCAAGCACAGCTCAGCATTCCAGTTTTGTGATAGTTCTGATAGATCCCTGCTGCCAGGTGAAGATTTGATGTGTCCAAGGTCACAAAGAAACAAGAACAGCAGAAGTAGAGTAGGACCTTGGGGTTTTTTTTTCTCCTGCTCTCTTTTGACCAAAGAGGCTACAGATGAAAAAAAATAAAAAATCCCATTAATGGTCACAGGCAAAGTTCACAAGCTTCACTGCATACCACTGCTTTTCCTCTGGTGGAAATATCTTTTCAATGCATCCACATATTGTGTGAATCAATACTGAAAACTCTTTTTCCCTCATATATTGATTGTCTTTTAAAAATTATTTATTCTTTCTGAGAGATTTCAGTCTGTGAATGCCTTTAATACTTTTTTAATACAGTGTATTATTCAAGGGCAGGTAGAGCTTTCCCTTTTGGCCTTCTTTGTGCTGAGCTGTTCCTTTTAAGTGTGTGAACAAACCATCTGCCTGACAAGCAGAATGATTGTCCTAAAGAACCTATTGGGATCTCAAACGAGAAATTACAACAGCATTTTCACAGGAATTCACAATTTTGTTGTCGACCATTTTTGTATGTCCCAGTTACTTCCTGCACAATTATAGGACAAATAAGATGTGACAGTCCTGTAGTGGTAATATAAACACACACAGGCTATAAAATAACCAGTCCTTAATAGTCCACATGTGGTTTTGTTCACAACTACAAAAAGTTTTTCATTTTCCTAAAGGTAAAAAAAAACCTGTAAAACCAGCCTAGGATTTAAGGGAATGTCTCAGTATATTTCTTTTGATGGTCACTAAAACTTGTCAGGGTAGGGCCAGGAGAGTAGTTTAAGAATGCATTTGTTTTTACCAAGATATCCATCAATCTGCACAATTCACTTCTATGCCACACAAACACGATGACATAAAGCCCATTAATCTTTTCCAGCTTAATACCTACTGTCCTTTGAAGATACACATTTGGAATATCTGAAGGCGACCTCCATTTTTCACAGTTCCCAGTCATAGGGCAGCTGACACAGCCGAGATAATCCTGTATTCAGCGAAACCGGGGGAATGAATGGATTCTGATGAATGCAATTTGCTATCTCAGTGACAAATGGCAAATGGGAAGAGAGGGTGTGCATGCAAATATAACTGCATTAAATAAGGGCTTGTGAAGGATGGTACTCTGAAAATATCTGATAGGCAGTTTTACAACAACCATGCCTTATGGACGAGATAAATCATCAGCTTACTTAGAGTTATCATTATATCCTCATTGTGGAGCTCCGCTGAATAAGATGGAATTGTGGCATACAATCAAGCAGGGTGTTGTGATCCCATAAGCCAAGTTTTTGCATCACATTTTACCTTACAACATCAGTTTTTCACTGTCTTTTTAGTACAAGTTGGATTTAAAGATCCCAAAGTTCTCTCTGATTATGAGCATCCTAAATCTGTCTGGGCACTGAACCTCCAGTAGAATAATTCCCGAGACTGTTGTGCTCCAGCTCTTTGCTGAATTGAGGTAACACTTTGGAAAATTCTCATGGTTTTGAAGTTTTTTTGACAGTTTTGTTGCAGCACCACATAATATCTACTGATAAAATTCCCACTCCTTCCCAGGGCCAGCAGAAGAATCAGCACTACTTGCTCAGACTCCAGCACTCAAAAACCAAAATATGCTGGAACAGAGAAATGTGATCATCTCCTTGCCATTACCCTAGTGGCTGTTGCAAGATTCTGAATACAAAACAGGCCCAGGACGTAAAACCACATGGAGAGACCAAGTAATGGTACCTCCTACACTTCAGACAGGTGTGAGAATCAAAAAGTCACAGGTTTGGGTTGGAAGAGACCTTAAAGATCATCTCATTCCAATCCCCCTGCCATGGACAGGGATGTGTCCCACTAGATCAGGTTGATGAGGGCCCCATCCAGCCTTTCCTTGAAGGCTTCCAGGAATAGGACATCCACAATTTCTCTGGGCAAGCTGTTCCAGTGGCTAAATTAAGAGTAAGTTAAGTTTGGATGCTAGAGCCAGTGCCAGGAGGAGGCAGCACCGCATGACGCTGGGAACCAGCAGGAAGAGCAATGGGGATCCATTGTCCTGGAAAGCAAAGCTCCCTACTGTTGTTGCTGAGGCTTCTGAAGGGTGCACAATAGTTGAACTGCAGAAAAAGGGTAGGAGAAACAATTCCTGGAAGATGACTGTGGTTTAAACAACTTTTTAAGTGCAGGCAGATTAAAATGGCAGTCGCGCTAAGTTTTCTCACTGAGGTTGAGCAAAGGTTTCACCCCACCTGAGGGGCTGGGTTACTTTCCAGCTGTTTTCACAGTATTTTCTAAATTATTGACAGAGGAAAAAAATCTGGCTGGATCCTACAAAGTTGGTTTAAAATTCGACTTTTACAAGTATTTTCATCAAAAGAGGGCAGATGACTCTCACATACAAAATTATATAAGCATCTAAACCCCAGAAAGCTTCACCTCAGAAAGCTTTTCAAAATACATGACTTGATGAAGTCTCTCAGACCCAATGTAAATGAGAGCAGTCCAGAAGAAAACTCCCACTGAGTATTTCCTTCATTTGCTTTTATCACTCTCACCTTCATCCTCCATTAATGTTCACATTTGTCACTCTTTATCCTAAGGCTGATGATTTCAGAGGGGTTTTGCCTCTGTGCAACCAAATGCTTCCCACCCTGCTGGGAAGATGACAGCAGCACTTGGACACCAATTTTGTCTGACTACATCTAGGATTCCAAAAATCCAACAGATGTCATAAAAGCTGCACTTTTAGGGGATGAAAAGTGCTCAACCTAACCTGCAGCAATGTACTGCAAGTTCTCCTCCCAGCACCTCAATATAGCCTCTGTTTGAGAAGAGCATAGGTAGAGAGAACACTAGTATAGAAAGTTATTAATTCTTGCCCAATGAGGTCATTGAAACTCCTGTTGTGGAAGCAAAGTGAAGGGCTAACAGACCTTCTTTCCCAAGAAAAAAGACCACATGGCATAACTTGAAACAGCTCTGAAACCATTGCTCTTATTAAAACCTGTGCTGAATCTCATTTATGTAAATATTACCTAATCGCTCTCCTGGAAGAAAATGTTTTATGATTAAGTTATTTGTTATTTAGAGATCAAATTAATCTCATTAATGCAAATTATTAAAGACCATTTTCCAAGGACAAAGGCTGATTTTCTTAAATACTGCATGTGTCTCATTCTAATGCTGGAGATAACCTTTCTGGCACCAGAAAAAGACAGAACCAGACAAAAGAGGATGCTCTTAAATTTACAGTACTGCTAGAAAAAACACTTCCATTCCCAGGATGCCCACTCCAGTGTCTCTTCCAAAAATGTCATCAGCTCAAGATCATTTGCTTACTGCATGTCTAGAGGTACACCTTATTTGTACCTGAAACACTCAGATAGGCTCAACAAAATAATGCCATTTTTGTTAAATAGTGACTGTAGGCTGATGAGCTATTTCTGTAAGATTTTGCAATGCTTGATTCCCAGCATCCTGAAAGAATCCGTGCCAGGAGTCTGCATGACCTAAATGCAACCTCTGCATGTTTCTTGCTGATCAGAAGGGAGGTCAGGAGGAACAATGAGCAGCAAGCCAGGCAAATTGGATGTAAAATACTTGTTCCCAAGCACTCAAGAACTTGAGCTGGTGACTGGGATAACTTGTGGAATGGCTGCACCACAGAGCCTGCTTTTGGGATGTTTGTAGCTGTGAGAGGCTGGGACCAATGAGGAAGAGCAGTGCTTGAGAGCAGATATGATTATGGATTTGGAATTGTGAGCTGGGACAGCAATCCAGCCAAAACATCATGTAAAATGTCATTAAGGCAGCTTGATACGATTGACAGATGCCTTCCATGGAAGATATTTCAACTCTAATATAGGTTGTTTAGAAAAAAATCCGAACAAACAATGCAATATAAACGTCGACAGGATGCCAGCACTTCTCATAAGGATCATAGGGGAAAAATGAGATTCATCTCTAAGGGATCACTTTTAAATTAATTTTAATAGGTGGTAATAGGCTGACAGTCCTCTGAAAACAGCCAGCAGATGTTCCAGCACTTTACCAAGCCCCTATGGCCAACATTGGCTATACCAATTCCACAAAATCCATCTTCTGGAGGGAGCTCTGTTTCTGTAGTTAGAATACTAATGATGGCTGCTAGTGGGTTTTGACTTTCACCAGTGTGTTTAGTTCTGTTGTGGGCTGCAGAGCACAAGCAAGTGAGCAGATTTAGGATTTACTAGAAAGGATAAGAAGTTGCCTTTTTTATGGCACGTTGCTATCAACAGATAACCTTCATTCTATCTATCTGCTCGTCATAAGGTAAAATGCATCTAAATTACTAAGATGCTGCTCAAATTCAATTGAGAACATCAGAACAATTTATAGAAGCTGCTCAAATGCACTGATGCACATAAAGTCTCCACAAGCGTTTTTTGTCAAAATGTCAACGCTAAATGCATAAAAATGTAACTTATTTTATTCTATTAATTAAGTAATGTGTGCACAGCACTTTGAAAATGTAAAAGCACTTTGAGCACTGAGAGCTAAACAGTATTATTTTCACTCATGTGGACACACTGTATGAATCATACATAATAATCACTTCTTGTGGAAAGTATTTTTGGTTCACTGCCAAAACCTAGCCTAGAGATTTGGCACTTCTGTTCAGTAAAACATCTTTAAATGGTCCTATTTGGACTCCAGCTGGAAATTTTCTACAACACATTCATTACTGAGTCCTTCACAAAAAATCACAGGCATACAGGTATACAGTTCCTTCAAAACTTTGTAATTAACATTGTATAGAGAGATTGTAAACACTTTATTGCTTTCTCCTCATTTGCACAAAATATTTGATCAGAGCGGCTCACTAGTGTTAGCTGTGATTTACCTCACTCTCTTTGACCTGTACAAGTTGCAACAGGTGTAATGGATGTAACACAGGTCTGGGATTCCCTTTCATCTTTGTGAGAGCTGTAGATCTCAGGTTATTTTCTGATCTCCTGGTGAAAAGGAGATTATGTGAAAAGATGATTAAGTAAGAACTTGATGGTATCACCATTATCTATCCCTATCATTGCTGTGATTTGCTTCCCTCTAATCCCCTCTGACTGGACTTTGTTTTTCCCCCCCTCTATCCTTTGTGACTGAGGAGATGCTATGACCGTGAGTTTTCCTTCCCAAATGAAAGCTCAGAGAGCTTTCACAAGGACCATGTTTTGTACCTACAAGCACATCTGTTGCATCTCTTTTGAAAAAAAAATAAGCCTGGCTGTCCCTGCCTTGCACAAAATTGCTTCTCCATGATCACATCCACAGGGGAAAATCTAAAATAACCAGAAACCAATAAAACTACATCATTCTCCTGATTAGTTAAGAGGAACAGTGATGACTTACAGCTGGCCTGAGTACCACCTGTGAACAGGTCAGCCCTGTGTTTCCAGCTTCCTGGCTGCCCTGGTGGTAATACACTCTGTCCTTGTTATAGCTCTCAAATCAGGAGATATTTTATGCATGCCTTGTACTTGTTTAAACACACACCTATCCATAATATAAATTAGTCTGTGTGGGATTAACCTAGCCAAGAATTTCTCTGGTAAAAGTCTTTCTGGATGCTCAGATTCAAAGAGTTTTCAAGAACCTTGTCTGTAACACGCTGCACCCATCTCTATTAACAACTCCCCTACTATACCCTCAATAACTGATAAGTATATTTATTATTTCGTTATTTATTATAACCATTATTTATTCTCCTATTATTGGAGAAAGGAAAACAAGATTGAGAAATATCTTATGTAGTCAACATTGCTCCGTGAAGTTTGGACCCATTTGCTCCACTTGAAACAGAGAAATTCATTTGGAAGAAAGAAAAGAAAGGAAGGATATGTGAACTGACTGGCTTTGAACAGATGAAACCTTTTACAGGGTTTACTGTGTCAGCTCACAAACTTTTCTGGGGGGCAGCTGCCCTGCATATCTTAGAAGGTAAGCACAGTGAGATGCCACACCAGCTCCCATCATCTGTGGCTGTGCAGGACTTGCACGGCCAAACTGAGTTTTGGGGGGCCCCATGCTCAAAATGCAGCGTGCTCTGGGCCTGTCAAAACATTGCTCAGCTCCTGCTCTAATTCTGCCTGGCTCTGTGGAGAGCTCTCAGTCTTTCCCTCTCAGAAAGCAACATCTTCATCTCATTTCAACTAGACAGAAATGGGGAAAGAGCAGGGAAGGCAGAGGAGAGTCAGCTGCTGTGACACAGTGGGCTGGGCTGGTGCAAGTCAGTGTGGCTCCTGGAGGGCTACAGCAATTTCCCACAGCAAAGCCTCTTGCCTGGCACCTCACTTTCATGCAGTTGCTCCAAAGGTTCAGTAATGCTTGGTGTTAAAAAATCCATATGGCACTGTCAGGATTCCAGATATATACATTATTCAATAATAATAAGTTACAGACTTATGTAACACTCTACACTAGCTGCATATATCTGCTGTAGGTGGAGGGGGAACAACAGAAAGAATAAAAGCAAATCTCATGCAAATGTAGTAGATAAACCATTTTAATTCCAACAGCAACTCCCAGAAGAGATGTGAGTCTGTCTGGCACCTCTTTTTAATAACTCCTAATCCCTGCAACCTTGGTTCTCTGCATCCTAGAGTCTCGAGAGGACAGGCAGTTGTTGATCTCACAGAAAGGGTAATTTGTGGCCCTTTTCCACATCACACAGCAAGGGCATGACTGTAACACCTATGGAGTCAAGCAGCTCCTTCCAGATTTGTACACGTAGAGCATCCACAAAGCTGATCCTGGAGACAACACCACCTGATTTAGCTTCTGACTCCAATGTTCAGTAGTCCCACATTAAAAGCCACACAGCATGTCCTTGCATTTACGCTATTCATTATCATCAAAAACAAATTACTACTTGCTGTGGGTAGTGTCATACCCACCCAAAGCTCCACATTCTTGTGTCTGGTTACTCAAATTTCACTTCTGTAAGACTAATGTGCTGAGAGATAACTTGAACATGTCTAAGTCTCTGAAAAGTCAAATAAATTTCCTCAAATATCTTCTCTTATAAAAATATCTCCTCCAGGGCTGTGATTTTTATGCCAAGAGTCAAAGCACAGTGACTGTGTATGGTTAAATTACAACTCTAAAATGTGGATTTATAATACAGATAATGGAAGTCCTATAACTGTAACATTTCAAATCATCTCTAAAAATGCCAGTTTTCAAGGGATGTCATCTGATGGTTTCACCTGCCTCTTGATCAATGGTAAGATGATACTATCTTGGGGGAGGAAGATTTTTGTTTTTTTGCAGGATGAAGATGGAATCCTTCTCCTTAGAAGGCAACTCTGCCTACTAAGAAATTCTGTTGGAGTGATTGAACTTCTGTGGGAATAACACAGCATTCTGTTCTTACTGCCTCATGCTGCCTGTGGAACTAAAAACATACTGTGGCTGCAAACACCATATTTACAGCCTTAATCATGGTGACAGCTTAAAAAATCACAGCATTTCACTATAACTAATGATTGTGGGCATCTTTTCTGCCTTGTCATTCCTGAGCTTTTAGGAACTCAGGTCATGCTCTCACCTGTGTTTTCCAACTACAAAAGGCTAGAACACATTAAAAGCACACATGAAATAGGCTAAAAAAAAAAATAAATCTTTGTCTTGTAAGCCTTCAAAGCTCAAGCTTTCAGAGAAACATCAAATATCACTAGAGCTGGCAGCAGCAAGACTGCATTATCCATTCTTCAGCAGTTGAGGAACACCAGAAAAACACCAAAGCAGAGGCAGGTGACCTGGTTGAAACTCCCTGATACGATTTGCAAAGTTGCTCTGGTTGTGACCTGTTCACACTGAACTCAGCTGGGCTTCTTCAGTTGTGAGGGGATTTGGGCCAGGCTCACCTGTGATGACCATTGCACCCTTCTGCCTCCATGGAAGGCAGGTCACTTCCCTCCTGCCCTTACCTGTGTCTCTAAATGGATATTTTCTCTTTACTGCACCGAAAAGGGAGGTGCAATCTTTGCAGAATGGGTCATTTTCTCCTGGAACATCAAAGAATCAGCTCTGATGATTTGAAGCAGCAGCAGAAGGAACAGCTCTGGAAACATGCTTTTTTCTGCTGCACTTTTCTTGCCATGTGCTGCAGGATGTACTGCCACTGGGATTTGTGTTCTGGGCTTCACTTCTCTGCAGAGCTCTTCCACAGGAGCCTGGAATGCTGCACTGGGGAATAATTCCAGTGAAATGAAGAACCTGCTGCTGCAATGCTGCCAGGCATGGAGCAAGCCAAGGAGCTGCAGTCAGCTGGAGCTCCCAGTCACAAAGCTATCACTATCCTAACCTTTCCTTCACTAAGAAAAAAGGCTCAAGAAAACTCAAAAATAATCTTGAGAGGATTTTGCCTGTAGCCTTAGAAGCCTTTGTAGGGCTTCCTATATATAAGGTATCAACCTGACCTGTTATCAGTGTTTATCTGGAAAGGTAATTACTTCAATCATGTTGCCTGTTGCCAACTCCTGTGAGTCTGAATTGGTTGATCTGAGGGTCCACGATGTGAGCTGGTGAGTCAGGAGGTGTTGCAGATAGGATTCCTTCAGGGAACATCAGTACAACTTAAAAAAAATAAAATGTTGTTTTCAATAAGTAAGATAGCCACAGACAGGTTTTCAAGCCTGAAAGCTACAGAAAGTAGCCATTAAAAATCAGAAGAACCAAAACAATTTCTGTTGAAATAAGACAAATCACAGTTTTTAAGAGTTTTTATGGGTTTTTTGCCCCATCATAACTTTAAGAACAATCTACTTTCTTTATATTCAAGTTATGTTTATTAAAAAAGTTCAATCTGCCTTAAATTGGTGCTATTTTGATTGATTTTTGTTTCTTTTTTCTTTTCTTTTCTTTTCTTTTCTTTTCTTTTCTTTTCTTTTCTTTTCTTTTCTTTTCTTTTCTTTTCTTTTCTTTTCTTTTCTTTTCTTTTCTTTTCTTTTCTTTTCTTTTCTTTTCTTTTCTTTTCTTTTCTTTTTTCTTTTCTTTTTTCTTTTCTTTTTCCTTTTTTCTCTCCTGTGAAGCCAGGCTACAGCAGCTTACCAAAATGAAGCAAGGTGGCCTAATTTTTCTCTTACTTGTTTTTTGTGATGTATCTACAGTGGCAATCTGATCTCATCATAAAACAATTGCAGTAAAGCTATCTAAGTGGATGTCACAGCTCTGCTGAAATATAATAAAGTGAAATGAACCAAAAAAACCCCTCTTTCCAATACAAGACACATAGTTAAGTTGTAGTGAGTTGCAAACAAAATATGAGTACTGGAGGAGGGGGATAAAGCCAGAAATGCCTTACTAACACTTTTATATTATTTTTGACATATTTGAGGAGTGCTTAATTAAGAAACTCACAGCATTAAAACCCAGAGTTGTTGTGCAGCACTGCACTAAATGAGATGATCAGTAGGAAGGGAAAGGGTGAGTTACAGCACTTTCCACTGCAGTTTGAACTACCATCTTGAAAGATAAACACTATTGATTGCTTTTAAGCCTCCTCTCTATTATAAAAAGACTTCTAATTTTGGGAAATCAATAATAAAAGGGAACAGAACATACACCCCACATTCCTCCTCCCCATCTCCCCAGATCCTGGCCCAACTCTCTTCACAGAAGCCTGGAAACAGGAAAGGGCAGAACCACACATTAAATTGGAAGATCATTGCTGATGTGTAAGGTGGGGAACTTGCCCCTTGGGACACATTTTTCTTCAGTGCTGAATCTGCATCAGAATCAGCATCAACAAACTCCTGTTCTAATTTCCTGACAGAAAAAAAATATCTTGCAATGCTTGTTTGAACAAAATATTTTTAAAAATTTTTCATTTTTTTTGTATCTTAGCTGACTTCAGTGCCTGAGAATTACCTCCTTAAGTAGTTTAATTTATTTTTTTTTTTCAAAGCAAAGGCTTTTGTTAGAGGCCAAAACAGCTTCAATTTTCAAGCTGTGGGGTCCTTTCTACTTCTTTTGTCTGGCTCATGATTTTAGGGGCCAAAAGGCATCAATTTAACAGCAAAGGAATGGGCGGTGGTATTGAATTACCAAAGCTGGTGTGTTGGGAGGCTGTTTGGGTCTCTGCTTTCTGGTGGTTTTCTTTTTTGGAGGATGGCTGTTTTTCAAGGCCTATACTATAAAAGCCCAACAGACAATGCCAAATCTCTAAGAACAGATATACACAAAACACTTCATAAAGCATTATTTAGGCAGACATTGTGCATTATATACCATGTAAGATGCCCAGTGAGCCGTCCAAGGAAAACAGCAACACTGACTGAAGCCAGGCCAAGGATTTTCTCATTAGCATGAGCAGAGGTTAGGCAGGCATACAGAGTTTCCCCCTGTCTGTTTCCATTTACAGAGGCAACCACTCCTAGGAATATTATACCTAATACACAGCTGGATAGTCTACAAAGAAACAGTTGTGTTTTTTTCCTGTCTTCTGCTGCTAAACTCCTGTCTGCTTGGTATTTACATGATTTCCCCTGAAAGTGGTGAGGTTTACCCTAATATGACACTGCTTTTCTTACAGTCTGACAGGGAATGGTCATCCCAGGCTGGTATTGAAACAGAAATTTCTGTGGTGACTCTCTTGTTGAAACAACTACCTGTGGCCATTAGCTGAATGCATCACTTAAGTCTTTGATGGCAAAATATTTAATTAAATCAGAGGGAACAAAAAATAGCTAGCAAATATCAGGAGATGATTATGTGGTTAAATCTATAAATGACAATGCTATAAGAACAGTCAGAGGTATTTTAAATGAAGCAATCACAAACAGATTAATAGCTTGGAAAGCAACAGGGGATTTTTCTCTTTCCAAAGCAATGGGATTTTCAGCAGACTCTAACCAGTCCTCATCACAATGTGCTTATCTATATCCATCTCCTTTGATCCCCTCACTTCTCAATGTAAAGGGAAATCAATAAGAGGGCTTGTTATTGAGAGAGGTCTCAGGAGTCAGGCACTGTGATCTCACCTATAATCCTGCAGGAATCTATTTCCAGCTACATCATCTCCAATGCAACTGGCATCTTGCTTAGAGCTGCTCTGCAAAGCCTGTGATACAGGGAGGGAAATAAAAACAGGTATGGGGTATCCATGCTGGCCTCCTGCCACTGGGTTTGACTCAGTACCAAAGGTTATTGCACTAAAATAATGCTTTTGATCGCTTGCATTTCTACGATGGAGACCTCCATCACTAGAGAAAACTCCTGGATTCTCTGCACAGTGCCTATGGGTGGATTTCTCTCATGCTCATTTGGATGACCAGTTAAGTAAACAAGGGCAGTGGAAGGGTTAAACATTGATCTCTGGGTTCCCCTGGCATGCCAGGGATCTGCTGCTAATAACACTGGTGGCAGTTTCCTGAGCTGTAACTCCCAGCGTGATAACAACTTCTGATCTGATGAAAATTCCTCCCTGACTGCAGCAAAACACCCCATCGTTTAGAAGTTTTGAATGTGCTAACAGCTAATTTATTAAAGGACTCCTGCTGTGTCCATGTTTACAGGGCTCAGGCTGCATACAAAGGAAAAGACCATTCCAGACACATAAGGAGAGCAGAAGAGTGCTGTATTTTTGGAAAGGCAGCACAGTGTGCCAGAAGAAGGGCTGGACTGATGAAAAGAACAGCTATGATTTTATGCTGAGACTTCTTTCAGCCCTGACTAAAATGAGCACAAATATAGATCAGGAAAGACTGATAAATGAGAATAAGATGTATTTTACAAATGGTGAAATAAAATGAAACAAGTTCAGGCTACAAGTCTTGAAAAATGTGAAAGTCTCCTAGAGGCTTACATATGGTAATGAAGGCTCATGTACATTGTGGGCAGACAGATATTTAACCAGTGCCCTCTTGTAAAGTTGTCTCTTTCAAGAAAGGTTCATCCTGTAAATCACTATAAATCTCAAGGTAAAATTTCTTAACCCAAAAACTAGTTTCTGCCCCCAAACCACGGGCATAAAAGGACTGAGGAGAAATGGAGGCTGGATCTTCGAAAGAATTCCGCTTTTAACTAAGAAAATAAGATACCTTGCACAAATTTTGAACCAACCCCCCATCTTCTGTGCAGAAAATGCTGTAACAGACATTTTCAGCCACCTCCAATAACAATCACATTCCAGATGCCTCTTCCTGACAAGCTGTTAGAATGCCAAAGTCTGAAAATAGAAGAAGACCAAAAAAGAAGTAGGTGTCCTCCATATCTAATATTACATTACCTCATTACCTGCAGGTAAATATTAGGCACAGTCTGAGTTTAGAAAATAAGGTTAAGTGCAAGGAGCACCTAGTTAACAAGCTAAATAATTCTGTACAGTTTCCAGACACTAACACTTACGTGTTAAGATTTCTGCCTCCTAGCTGTGTTCTCCTTTCACTGAGAAGTATTCATAAAATAATCTCAACAACTCTGGCGTATTCATTTAATTTAAAGATTTACACTTTAGCTTCCTTTTAAAATCCCATTGTTGTAAGCAAACCACTTGATGTGTTGTTGTCAAGTGATACTCTAATGAGGACAATTTCTAGTGGGCTTTAAGTGGCTGAGGGGAAAAAAGTAAAAGCATGAATTGAACACCATGCTGAAGGTATGTTTATCTTTTTAAGGTATGTTTATCTTTTCAAGGTACTGCCTTCTCCCTGGGCCTCTGATGTACGCTTCATGAAAATACATGTTTCTATAATGAGCTCCCAGAAATATGATGACATCACATTTTCCTTACTTCATTCTGCCCGTATTTGAAGTATAAAATATATTCACAACATTTTTGCCTCTGTGAATAAATTTACATGTGAAGTAGCATTAATTATAAGTAGCAACGTTCTGCTCCTTGCTATGCACAGTTGATGTGATCTACAGATGTCTAGATTAACAACTCCTTGCCTTGGTGGGAGCCCAAAACAAATGGCATGTGGTCCTTCCAGGACAGCACAGTCATGTGTGTCATGGGGCTGCTCTGTGCACAAGGTCTTCCTCATTCAACTTTATTTTTCACCTATCCCTTTTTCTTTCTAGCCCCCAAAATCCTTGACTGTGAACTATGAGTAATCCTTTCTCTTTTAAGGAAGCTGCTCACAGCACTGAAGTCTTGTTCCATCCCCATTTGTCCAAGCTGTAATCCTGCCACTGCCAGTCAGACCTCAGTGTGTTGTTACTTTCATCATCTGAAGTACTCTTAATATATCAATGCACCTCAAAATGCTTAACTGTCATCTTCCATCTGTAATTTTCCTCCAAACATGCTTTATAAACAGATTTATATCCAACTTCTCTGCCAAGGACACCTGAAGTTCTCCAATCTCCTGAAGCTGGTCATCTGTCTTTCTGGTGCTTTAGCTCCCTGCATCAGAGAGATGCCTAAACAACATGCTCCACTACCACTCTTCTCAAGGAGACACAATGGAGGAGTTTTAAGATGACTTAATGCCCCACTTTGGATGTTCTGCTTGCTAAGCTTCACTAGTGCCTGGTATGATCAACCACAGGCAGATGTGGCTCCACATCCCCACGAGGAAAGCCAAGTGGTGGTGTCCACAGTGGGGACATTGGGAAAAAAACAAAGTACAAGAAACAGGGAAAAGAAAAAAATTAGTCTGGAGGAACACGCGGATGAGAATGAAACCTTGGGGTTTAATCAGTAGGACATTGGTACACTCCTTACAGCAGCTCCAGGGTTGTAGAGTCACTTGAGGGGTGATTTTGATGCCCAGCCTATGGATTTGTTGTGCTTCTGCAGCTTTGGATGGATGTATCTCTCTCACCTCATCTGCAGCTCTTTCACTCTGGTATTGTCTGGTAGCATTACTGGGCTCATCATCTCTTTAGTCATCACATTATTGTCTCTGTTAAAAAGCATCCTACATCACTCTTCGGAGGTTTCTTAGATTGCTCTACTTCACTTGAAGTCTGTGACATTTGATCTGAAGTCATCCATAATTATAAGGTGCTGAAAATACATCAAAAGTAACTCGACATACTTTTTGTGTCTATACTCTTGCAGTGCTGGTGACATGGATGCACTAGGATGAGAAGCCAAAATATTTTAATATCCATTTGCAAGGGGCCAGAAAACATACCTCCTGAAGATTAGGTATTAAATTAAAGGAAGACCAATTCTGTACTTATGGATAACACTTTGCTAAAAGTCAGCACAAGATCAAAGAAGAGGGAACAAATATCTATACATCACCCTTCTAGAGTGTAACAAGGGAAAAAGTTATGATGTGTCATGAAAAAAAGAATTCTGCTGTCTCTTCTTTCTGCAGCTCCTCTGAGGACCATGGTGATTTCACCTGATATTCAAAAGAGTCTGAATTATTTTGAAGAACCTTTCTGATGTGCTTTCAGAAATTCAACCTCCAACAAGCTGCTTCCTTTGTTGCTTTTGATTCTTCTTCCTAAGCTGCTGGAGGTTTGGATGGCAGCCATGAGCCAGTTTCCACAACCAATTTCAGTCCACAAAAGCAAATTAGGCAGAGCAGAATTCTCGTGACTTCTTGGTACTGCATTTCCCTGTTTGTCCAATATGTTGAAGGAACTTCTGGTCACACTCATAATGAATCATAAAAGCTAAGATTGTCACCATGTGAGGATGTAGACATCCACCTCCAGTGTTGATAAGGAGCCATAATACCAAATCCAAACTGGTTACAGGATGTTGGTGGGGTTTGTGGTTGTTGTCGTTCCTTTTTTTTTTTAAAATTTTTTTACGTTCTAGCTGTTGTTAACCAAAAAATAAAAAAAAAGAGGAAATCTCCAGTAGTGATCAGTTATCTCCAAAAGTACATTTAAGTTCAAGAGTCAAACCACTGACTTTTGAAAGTCTCAAAAAATGATACTGGAATAGAAATGGCAGAAGCAATAACCAGGGCAGCGTCACTGAAGAAACATGTCACTTTTGTTCACTGGCTAAGTCCAGAAAATTCTGCCACCATTTGGTACCACAGAAATGCATGTCTGCCTTTTCCCAACAGCTAAAGAACACTTAAGGATCCACTGCTGATGCTCTCTCTAATCGCCTGCTCTGAGCCTGTGGCTGGGGACTAATTACAGTAACTACTAAAAAACCCAAAACATACATTATGCTGTGTATTTTACTGAAAGTAGACTATAATGAATTTCAACTGGCAAAGAAAAATTTGGTATTTAAATTTCCTGGCAGAAATGTGGATTTATGAAAATAAGCTCCTAGGATGGGGATAAAATATTGGTACCTATAGGCTGACAAGATTTCTGACATTCATACCTCTGTGGGTCAAATAACTGACCCCAAATTCCTCAGTCTTGGGACCAGATTTGCTTTTTAACAGTCAACAAATTGTAGACTAGTTCCAACCTGACAAGTGGTGTTCAAGGCCATGCTGGATGGTGCTCTGAGCAATCTGATCTAATGCAAAGCATCCCTGCCCAGGGCAGGGTGGTTGGGACTAGATGAGCTTTAAGGTCCCTTCCAACCCAAACTATTCTCTGATTCTATGAGTATGAGCAGGATGGAACAATTACTCTGAGAATAAACAGTAACTATGAAGTTTCACACTGCTTTAAAGGACCCATGTGAGCATGGACAGGCTTTTTCAACATTTTCTCTAATTCTTTTTCATTCCATTTTTTCCTCTTAAGCAAAAGCAGGATGTATTCCTCCACTTCCCTTAGTTTTAGGCAGCATTCTCTTCGATGTGATGGAAAGAAGAGAACTTGTAATTCCTAACATATTGATGTCAAAATCTTCATATCATACCTGGCAGATGGCTCGATAAATAAACTAAGAACACCAATAAACACAGAGAAGAGCTGTTCTTTAAAGAGGGAAGTATGGTCCCACTCTTTGCTAGCACATATAGTGCAGCTCTGGCATATGCCGAGGACACCGTGAGATATTCAGATATTCTTGCTTGCTCCAGAGAGGAGCTTGGCTTGCTCATGGCTTCCTTCCCTTAGATCAGCTGAGGTGATCCCAGTGTAGGCAAGAAGATCATGAGACTGGGAATCCTGGGGCACTTTGAGCCCTTCTCTTTCCACACATGTGGATGTGGTCCCTGAAAGAGCTGGGAGCTGGGGACTCGCTGCTGTGACTTGCACTGCTCTTATTTCCCTATTTCATAGGGCTGCTTCTTTGCATAACCACGGTTTCTGTGCTTCTCTTTGAGCACCTAAATGGCCCCAACTTGAAAGGAACTTTTGTCATATACACTGGGGAAAACCTCTTCCTCAGCCTCTAATGCCAAGCTGCACAGAAAGGAAGGAAAATCTGCACCACGGTCAGCCAGATGTAAAAGCAAAAAAGCCCAGGCAATTCTGAAGGGTGGATTTACAATCAGAAAATTCCCTCCATTGACCTCACACATTAGAGAAAAAAAGGAAAATCTGAGAATAAAGAAGGAATAATTTCTGCTTTCCTGCAGAGAAGGGCAAAAAGCAGCTTCAGCTACCAACCTCGTTATTTTTGCATCCTTCCAAATTATGGCTCAAACACACTGCTCTCAGTTCTAACATTTGTTTCTGGTTTCAGACTAGTAGAAATCTAATTTCCTTCTCCCCAAGAGCAAATGTCAGCACAAGTGGGATCTGAAATTTGTTGCTTGACACCTGCAGCAAAGAGCTAAATTGAGAGTAATATTTCAAAGAGGTACTTGGGAGGTATGCGCTTAAATTTGCTTAAAAGGCGAGCAGGATTGGGTACGGTCCTTCTGCACACTGCCTCTAAAACATATCCCCTGCCCCCCTGGACTGATCCAAGGCAAAGGAAAGGGAATTGCTAGAACCACTATGATTGGAACGATGTATTGGAACTACACAAATGTAGTGTTTTAGGAAACTTCGTAAATCTGGCTCAGAAATAAGAATTACGATTTTACACTTCTAAACACGTAGGCCAAAAGAGCCTGCCTAGCTTTTACACAGAAGCAAATGGTTTTGGTTGGAAGGGATGTTAAAGAGCATCTTGTTCCAGCTCTCCTGCCATAGGCAGGGACAACTTCCACTAGACTAGGTTGATCAGAGCCCCATCCAACAGCAAAAAACAGTTGACAGTTAAAATGAATCTTTGATTCAGGATCATTCCAGAATGAATTCCTGATAATGAGACACAAACAGCATCCTCAGTCCTCCTAGCCTTGCTTTGGTGTCCAGATTCCTATGCCACCACAGGCAATCTGCCTCTGACTTTTCCAAGAAAAAATCAGCATCCAGGCTGTGAGCTACTAAATGCAAGCCAGGAATTATTATTATATCCTGTAAATTATCATTCAGAAATTCAGCTTTTGAAGTTAGAAAATCAGAACATTTCTGTAGTGATATTTATTGGTATTTCCTCTAGTTCCTCTGTAAATGCACTATTTTAACCCAACAGCTGGGCAGTGGAACACGTGAGCTGCCTTTAGTTTGGTACTCCAGGCTGAGAAAGCAGGCTAAATCCTAGCCAGATCTGCCTCCACGTAACAAAGTGCACAAATTAAGTCTATTTTATCACTTAACTGATATGGCTCCTGTAATCCTTGAGGTACAATTGCTTGGCACAATTCCAAAATGTGCAGTGCAATTTTCTCATTTTGGGAACAGGTCCCTGGGCTTTAAACCACACTGAAAACTTCTGTTTTAAGATGCCAAAGTGCATTTTCAATTTTTGCATCAACCTGAACAGACATTATCTTATTAATATATGAACAAGCACACAGTCAGGACAACTGAGTTATGGAAATGTAAGCAGAAAACCAGGTAAGATTAAAAGTCAAATAAAAATCAGATTGCCTTCCTGCTACAAACACAGGGGTAAAAGAATGTATATGGCATTTCAACTTACTAGAGCAGAAAATATGCAAATTAGCATCGCTTCCACAGCGCAAAATGACAAAGCAAAACTAAAACGATGCTACAGATTTTAAATGGGTCCAAATTGGCACGGTTCCATTAAAGTCATATGGATGAAGGTTGGAATTCAGTCATCTTCCATACGAAAATAGCAATATTTAGGTAGGCTAATAGTTATTAGAAATTCCACTGGCATGGAGTTGCTTTAATCTTCAAATCAAGCCATGTCTCAGAGGTGCTAACTGGAAGATTGCCATTACTTTCAGCACCCTTTTATAAAGCCACTGCAGAACCAATAATTAATGCAAAGGGCAGATTATGCACATGTAGTAGTACAAACATATTAGAAGTTCTGACTTCAGTAAGAAAAAAAAAAAGATTGCCTGTAGCCTGCCACCCACAAGGGCCATCCTACTATTTTTAAGTCAATTAGTTTAACTTCTCTCAAAAGTTAGCCCTCTCTATCCACATTAGTGGTGACAAACAGTTTACTGCACTTATTATTCTTTTAACAGCTCATTAGAGCTGGAATTAATCAGTGCCAAAGAATCTAAAGGTCATTTATCATCAATTATTTGAAATATAAAACTGAAGACAAAAGTCATCTAAAATATCCAGAAGGATTGCAATTACTGTAAATAGGATATATTAGAAAACTGAAAGAGAAACCCAGCAGCATCTATATTTGTGGATCATTATTAGAGAGAAAATGGGAATCATTGTTTCCTAGCTCCTACAGAAGAAAGCCCAAACTATATTTTCTTAACTTTTAAAAGTGGAAACACTTTCAAAATCCATCATTTTGATTCTCAGACACTGTGTCCATGAGGAGCACTGATGTGCCAAGAGCAGGAAGCACCTGACCCACAGATTCTATATGATAGCTACATATATATCAAAATATCATACAGTATCAAAGTTTACTATGTACAAAAGCAGCACTTTGAAAATTCCATATTCACTATTAAATGAGGTTCTTATCCAGGACAATGACTGCAGAGATGTAGTAAATATCCACAGAAACCACATATTTCATTATCACTCACTTGTATTGGTCTTTTCTGGAAATGCTCAACTATGATAAAATTTATCTGATGCCTTTTAGGAAAAAAAAAAGTTAAGCATTCTGCATGAAAAATTAATAATTATGTATAATTACAACACAGAAATTACCAGATAAATAATCTCATCAATTCCTATAAGAAAGATGCCTCTAGATGCCTTTAGCTGAAACTAATTGAGTTGAATAGGAAAATAGTCTGAGAATATGAAGAATATATCAGACAATGACAAGCTTTTTATACAGTTTTGAACTGTCTTATAGTTTCTATGCCATGGACATAACATTTTTTTCCTTCATTTTTTAAAAAATACCTCTGCAGAAATATTACCATTACTTATATTTCACAGTGATTTTTCATAAGGTAAATAGTTTCATATTTGGGGATTTATTTAGTTCATAAAAACACTTAAATGCATATGCATGAATCCAGGAAAAATAAATGAGATGGGTATTTAAAAAAATGATGGAAACAAATGGAAGTTCTTAAAGACATGGTGCAACAAAAATCCTGACCAAAATGGATTAAGGAACATTGTCTATAGCCCCCACCCGATAGGATGTTAAAAATACAGCTAATACATTTATTATTAAATTTAATAATAAAAATACAGCTGGATAAAGACCTTTTTAGGCATAGATGCAGACCAGCTCTAGCCTGCTTTTTGCATCATGGATCCTGCCAAGGTCAGGAGGGAGAGCCAAGGGAAGAATTCCGAATGCCAGCCCTGAGAGCACCGAGTGCTCTCTCCCCTGTTCCCAGGAGCAGCGACAGCCCAAGGTTCACAGCCTCCATGTGAAAAGCTGGCAGGGGGCTGAAGTGAAGCAGAAAGTTGTCCTCTGAGAATCTGGAGACCTTGGAGGCCTCACCATGTCCTGCTGAAGGCACTCTCTGCAGCTGAGAGGTGATTCACCAGTGAGTTCCTTTCAGTCATAAAGCACGATGCTTTTTGCTGAGGCTGGGATTTTACATTTTAAAATTTAGGTTAGAAGCTAAAAAAGGTGATCAAGTTAATGCAAGGTAACAACTTCCAGCTCCTCACCTGAGAACAGTAGCTCATTTGTCATCACACATTTGTAAGTGAAACAGGAGGGCAGCACAAGAATCCCATAACTTTTACTCAGGCCCACTTGTTGCACAGCATCATAAGCCACTTAAAATGGAGCATTATGGAAACGCCCACATTTTTTTCTATATGGATAAGTCAGAACCAGTGACAGAAGCTTCTGATCACACCTGAACCTAGGCAGATCAAAAAGACAGTTTTATAAAAGCATTAATGCTTTAATACTCTGAATTAGTGTGGAGAAGTCTCAATTAGTCAACTTCTTCCCTTAGGGAAATCTCTCCTCTCTATGTTTATTTTAATTAAATACTAAACAATGCCACTAAAACACATCCCCGGCTCTGTGTGGGAAGCAAGGCAGTTGAAACAATCTTTTTTTTCCTCTTTGAGGATATAAAGACAATTGCACAGAGAAGAAGATAGCTGCTTTTAAAATGCAGCACTGATACTCCCTGCCCAACATAATAAATTGGAAAACACGCACACATCTGATACATATTTATGAAAGGCAGCATTTAACTGTTCTGTAATATTGTGAATGAAACACCATGGAGGGTCTGTGCAGCTTATTCTGGGGGTGATTCTGCATGTACAGAAGTGCAAAGGTGCAGACACCTTTGGCCAGGTGTTGGGTGTGAACCAACAAACCTCTTTGCTTGGAGTAGTGATGAATGACAGCAAAGTCATTCACCACCACCTGCACCCAACTCTCCATCCTCAGCACCACACTTAGATGAGGCCACAGGTTTTTATTACATCAACAGGTACCTTATGTTTTACTGTCCTTTAGTATTCCCTTTAACTTCAATTAAAAAAAGGAGCTTTTTGTTCTCAAAAATGGTTTGAAAAATCCACTTTTCAAGACAAGTAGCCTGAGACATTTCACAGGGCCCAAGTGTTCAGCGTTTTTAATGTTATATAAGCTTTTTCATCATGTCATTACTAAATAAAACATCAGCTGAACCCTTCTAAAGCTCTGCAGATATGTGAGGCAGTTGTTATAACTATATTTATATAGGACATTTCTGCCTTGCTGCTATAAACTTATATATTCTGACCATAGTAGATTCTGATTCAGCACTTCCAGGTGCAAAAACTTATTTTTTAATAAGTTAATAAGGTGTAAAAAATATTTTTTATTAACTTCCTATGGAAACAGTAAGAAAAATCATCCTTAATTTGGGTGCAAACACATTAATTTGGTAAGAGCACACATCCATACATGAGAATTAGCAGTGCAGTGGTACCAGCCAATGTTACAAAAGAAAAAGGAGTCAAACCCCTCTTTCCATAAGGAGTGTAACTCGCAATAGGGATCCCCTGTGGTTAAACCAAAATTGCCACAGGAGTTGCAAAGACAGCTACTATTCCCCATATATATGTATACATACATGATTATGCTTGTTTTTAAGTAGAAAATATTATGTCTCTATATTTAATATATTATATAAAATGTATTCTATACTATTTATATTTTATATAATATCAAAGTATTTATATTTTTTATCTCTATAAAATTTCTCTCACTCTTTTTCTCTCTCCCTAACTGCATATGCTTGAGGAAATGAAGATGATGGTTCTGTGCTGAATGATCTCCAGTGGAGCTTTGGCTGGAGGAGAAGGATGTACAGGGACTTAATGTACAGAGCTGGTGGCTGGAGATGGGGTGAAGTTCCACTCCAGCCTGTGCCTGCTGTGCAAGGGCATCTGGAAAGGATTTCCTTCCCTTCTGCTTCTCTTCTCTGGGCTTTGAGCAAACTGGTCTAGGGGAAGGTGTCCCTGTCCATGGCAGCAGGGGTTGGAATGAGGTGATCTTTAAGGTCCCCTCCAACCCAAAACATCCTGTAATTCTAAGAAATGCCAAACTCTGAATTATTTTCCCTGACTTTAGCTCAAACCAGTTTTTGAACTGAGGCAGCTTTGCCTTGAGCAGCAATCTCGCTAATTAGATGGCCACTGACCGTGGGCTCACATCCAAACTATGTGAATTTCAGCTCTGAAACACAGGAGCTGTTTTCTGCTACATCAAAACAGACTGAGGGTCCAGCATCCTTGTCTGTACCAGATGCTTCAAAATAAGTTAGATTCAATTTTGCTGCTAGCAAGATTAATTCACGTACTAATCAACTCAGCTGAAACCATGACACCGGTGAGCCCGACCAGATTTTGACCCTTACTGTACAATTTCCAGCGTGAGAAATAAGAAAGATTTCTTCTGACCACAACAGATGATGCCCCAGAGCAAAAGTGATCTGGGAGAAGATTGGCATGCAGTGGTAATTTCATTTAAGCTGGTGTAACCAATTTGGGGTTTTGATCTTTGAGAGTAATGTTACAGGATAACATTTTCAGAAGTGCCCAAGCAACCTTTGCCCTTTGTCTCTGCTGGCTTTCAGCAGGTTAATACACTGAATCACCCAGGGATGCTCGAAAACTTTGCCAACACACTTGAATCTTAAGATGTAAACCAAGAGAGGCAGTCTGGCTTTGCCCTGTGAGCTCCATGTGACTAGTTTTGAGGGAGCAGAAACAGCTTTTTGTTCCACCCGTGTCCCACACCATTTTTTCATGGCCAAGAGAGCAGCAAGTTGCTGCACCTCCATAGCTTCATCCCATTGCATCAGGAAAAACATGGGAAGTTTGCTGGAGGAAGAATGGGCAAGTCCCCAGTTTGCAATTGTCTGGCCAGCTGAAGTAAACACACTCCCCCTTCCCAAATGAGAACTTTCCTTGGGGCAGTCTGGTTTTTCGTTTTCCTAGCTCCTCTCCTGGCACAAAGAGTTTTCACCAGGCACATTTCAGAGGCAGAGTATGTCTTATTGTGAGGGTAAAAAAAATGCATCTGAAATGCAAGGCAACTAATTTTGAACACTGTTTTTAATTACTGATACTTCATTATTTATTTTTCACCGGGAACAGCTTATCAGGATTATCAATTCCTTGAACCATTAATTAAATTCTGTTGGTGTAATGCAACATTTCAGACTTCTCTCTCTTGTGTAGCCTCATCTCTTTGAATCTTTATTTCCTTGGAATTCCAGGCTGTTTTCTTTAATTCTCCCAGATTCCATTCTCTGAGTTTTCATTTTACACGGAATGTTGTAATGACATACCCAGAACAACACCATGTATCACTTCCAGGTTGGAAAGCGTATTCCCAGGTTTGATGGATGGGATAAAGCTCTCTTTGAGGTGGGAATGTACTGCTCATTCTGTGCAGATGGACTATTTTTCCTGTGGCAGAGCAACATGAATATGGATATCCAGCTGTAGTGCTTAGGTGTAATCAGGGAGGGAGATGCAAAAACACAGTGACAAGAAGGTCAATATGCTTTGCCTAATAACAAATTCTACTGTTGGTGCAGCTGGAGGGAAAGGCAAGCATTGAGAGAAATACATTTCATTAATTAGTTCATTTTGAAAAATGTGATAATTGCATACACACAGAGTAGCCACTGGACACCAATGGCAGAAGATACATTGCTTGGAAATGCATTTAAAAAACAGATTGTGAAAAGACACAACAAATAATGAAAATCTATATTAAATGATGCACCAGTTAAAAGAAATATGTAATTTATGTGCATCTAAATATTCCTAAAATTGGGAAGAGCCTGGCATGTTCATACACCTGGTTGCAAGTATACTCACAGCTAGCCTGTGTATGCTACATGTTAAATAATAAATGAGAAGCTAAAGCAAGCTCAGCACAGGAAGACTCAGCTGTGAACAGCCAAGTCTTGGGATTGTGTAGGGAATGCCATGGTGTACTGCTGTGGTCTGACACTGGCCCAACTCCAGGCACCCATGAGAGTGGCTGGCTAACCCTCCCCTGCCACAGCTGGGAAAAGGAGGGGAAGAAAAAAAAGTAACAAAGGCTTCATGAGTGACATAAGAACCAGGAGAAATATTTCAAGGGCAAAACAGGCTCAACTTAAGTTCAAAGTGAAATATTTTACTGACAGAATCAGAGGAAGATGATAAAAAGTAAAATAAGGCCTTTAAAACGTTTTCTCCCTCCCAGCCCTTCTCTCCTTCCCACCAACAGCTCAGGGAGACAGGGCATGGGGGTTTTGGTCAGTTCATCACTGAGATTTTCTTCCTCTGATCCAGGAGAGGAATCCTTCCCCTGTGAGACCGTGGATTTCTCCAGGTGGGTCCACTCTCATGGGCAGCAGCCATGAGACTCACTGCAAGGTGAGTCCCTGCCATGGCCAGACTGCCCTCCCAAAACTGCTGCAAGGTGAGTCCCTGCCATGGCCAGACTGTCCTCCCAAAACTGCTGCAAGGTGAGCCCCTGCCATGGCCAGACTGTCCTCCCAAAACTGCTGTGGCCTGGGTCTCTTCCCTCGGGGTGCATCCTCCAAGGCCAGGCTGCTCCAGCAGGGCCCTCTCCCTGCTCTGGGTCTCCCACAGGGTCACAGCCTCCTCCAGGCACCCACCTGCTCTGGCATGGGCACCTCCCCAGGGGCTGTGGGTGGATCTCTGCATCCCCATGGATCCCCAGGGGCTGTGGGTGGATCTCTGCATCCCCATGGATCCCCATGGGCTGTGGGTGGATCTCTGCATCCCCAGGGATCCCCATGGGCTGTGGGTGGATCTCTGCATCCCCATGGATCCCCAGGGGCTGTGGGTGGATCTCTGCATCCCCTGTGGATCTCCATGGGCTGTGGGTGGATCTCTGCATCCCCTGTGGATCCCCAGGGGCTGTGGGTGGATCTCTGCATCCCCTGTGGATCTCCACAGGTTGTGGGTGGATCTCTGCATCCCCATGGATCTCCACAGGTTGTGGGTGGATCTCTGCATCCCCATGGATCCCCATGGGCTGTGGGTGGATCTCTGCATCCCCATGGATCCCCATGGGCTGTGGGTGGATCTCTGCATCCCCATGGATCTCCATGGGCTGTGGGTGGATCTCTGCATCCCCTGTGGATCCCCATGGGCTGCAGGGCACAGCTGCCTCTCCATGCTCATCACCACAGGCTGCAGAGGAATCCCAGCTCTGGTGCCTGGAGCACCTCCTGCCCCTCCTTCTCCACTGACCTTGGTGTTTCCGTGTTGTTTCCCTCACATATTCTCACCTCTTCTCCTCTGGCTAGAAGGAAAACTGTGTGCCCTTTGTTTTGATTTTCTTCTTACGTATGTTATCACAGAGGTGTTACCAGCCTTTCTTATTGGCCCAGCCTTGGCCAGCAGCATGTCCATCCTCAGAGCCATCAGGGATTGGCTCTGCCAGACATGCTGGGAGCTTCCAGCAGCTTCTCACAGAAGCCACCTCTGTGGCCCCCCTGCTACCAAAAACCAGGCCATACAATCCAATGCATGTACCCACTGCTGTGACCCGCACTGCTCCTGGAATCAGCCCCATATTCCCTCTGCTATCACAGAGATGCTGCCAAACAACTCTGAGGCCTGTGGTGGACACTGGGGGCTCAGTTCTACATCCTTCTTGCTGGAGCATCATAGCCAGCTCTGCAGGTTTCTACACAACAGAACGGGATGGATGGGGCAGGAACTCCATTCCTGAATGCCCACCACACACAGAGGGAGACTGTGCCTTTGCATCAGGGCTGAACAGCACTGTGGCCACAGGGGAAGAGCGGGGGGCTTAAAAGCAAAGAAATACCTAATTTGCCTTTCCCCATGATTATTGCCCCAACAACAGTAAAAACTGAGTCATTCCAAAGTATGAAAGCGCCACATAAAGTCTCTTCTCCAAGCCTACAGAGCCAATGAGAATGATACCACAGGAGCATAAGACACCACATTCCACATGTTACCAATTTCTATGCTGTATCTGAAACCTGATAGCCAAAAAATATGAAAAGATCCCATCAAAAGCTCAATCTCTTCTAAAACACTGAAAGAATTAGCAGCATGACTGGCCTGTGTAAATCTCCGTGCCCATTTATGCCCCACTACACACAGAGTCTGCCTGCTAACTGCAGCAAAAGGTAAAATTTGTGACAGGGGTTTACAATAAATCAATTCATTGATCTTTCCACATTTTAACCAATATATATCCCCATACAACTTCAATTAGCCCCTGGAACAAAGTGACACCTGGCAAACAGAACCATAAATTACCCTTTGATGTTATCACATCCTAAGCCAAAGAACACAGGGGGTGTTTATTTTACTAGCTGGTCCACATTCCTAGGTATACTTTACAAGGAAAAAAGGCACTATTAACACCTTTGTCTAAGGGCTAATTCTATAGCTATTAGAGAGCCCCATGTCCTTTCTTCCATGGTAGGAAAAAGAGCTGTAAGGAGATGTCACCTGAAAAGTCTGCCACTGGAAGAGGTATGGCAAATATTCTAATATCATAAAATAACAGAAAGTAAGAGAATGCTGAGATGTTTTAGTCAGCAAATACATAATGAGATGCAAAATTAAAACTCCAAAAAGAAAGAAACAAACAAAACCACAAAAAAACCCCCAACAAACGAAAAACAAACAAACAAAAACCCCAAAGAAACCACAACCTGACAAAAGAAACTGCTGAATGAGGAGCTTTTGAATTGATGAAAGGCAATGAAGCACGATGGCCAGGAGAGTCCTGGATTTTGCCACTAAATCATTCCTGGGGAAAACAGTGTTTAAGCATCCATCTCTTTTTTCTGCAAACTCTTGTAATAGCTATTTGATTGGGTTTGAAGTAAATCACTTAATATTCAAGAGATATAAACTTCCCTAACAGTGTGAAGAAATCCTATAAAATATCACAGTTGCACAAACAAATCAATTTACCTGAGTGAGGCAGAGCAGCCAAGAACCGAATAGGGGAGATGAGAGATGGCAGTCCAACACAACAAAATGAAATGTTCTATTGCTGTTTCTCAAGTTCTTGTGTTCTGACAAACAAGGGCCCAGAAAGTCTAAAAGTTGGGAGTTGGCTTTTAAGGCTTTCACAGTGAATGCTAAGCAAGCAAAGAGGTGATGAAGCCATGACTCAGCTTTTACAGTGTTTTATCTGCGTTGAGCACTCTCAAACATGCATGGCGATTGCTCCCTAGCCAACATTTCATAACATGAAGTCATTTGGAGTGATTTTTAAAAAATCATTTAACTGTTAGAAATTCCTGACCTATATCCAGACTTCTGTCCTTTTTCCTGCTTTGTTTGGTCAAGTTCACTCCCAAGGAGCCTGAGACATCAGGGGTCCCCATCAGAATCTGAGATATCCTGGCCCATGATTTTGAGTTTTTCCTTCTCAATCAAAGCATACTCTGGCACAGTTTAGCATTAGATTAAGTGTATCTTGTAAGGTGATCATAATGCACTCAATAATTGATAGCATGTTATGCTAAATTTGTTAAAAGAAAAGCAACTAAGGCATTAAACCCCACAATATACATTGAGGATGAATAAACAGAGAGAATAATTACCAGCATACTCTGCTAGTTATATTCCAAGTTTAATCAGCCCAGGGGACAAATTAACAGACACAGTATTTCACCCACACTTTAGAACCAGAATTTCTCCTCCAGTGTAGCATATTCTGCAAAATTCAGTGCTGGTGAAAAGTATAACCTTTCTGGCTTTAAAGACTTGAGATTGTTTTTTGAAAGCCCAACTCTCTTTTAGCTTCCAACTGAAATGGGGCAGACCAGTCCCTCAGCTGCAGTTAATCAGCGTGGTTCCACCAAAATCAACAAATCTGTGCTATTTAACACTAGTCTAAGAACTGACCCTATGTTATTTCCCAGCATACTGTCTTCAGTTGAGACTGCAGATATAATTATTTTGGTTCTGGCATCTGAAATATTTCATCAACATTGAGTTAATTAGGTTACTGCAGTAGAGTGTTGTAAACTCCCATCATTTTTGATGTTTGCTAAAACAATACATATTCTGCAGCTGAGTAAATATTTCTTGGGGAACATAATGTAGGAATTGGTTCTCACTCCAGATGTAGATTGCATTTATAGAAATTTGCACTGTGGCTTTGATTTGAATTCTCTCATCCTCTGGTCTGTGACAACTGAATGCCTGTAGACTCACAGCTGTATCAGCAGTGATATTCCAAACTTCTACAGTGCCTTTCTCTATGTAGTCTTTTATTCCCATTAATGAACTAAGCTACAAGGATCCATCCCCCTGGGGTAAGAATTATTCTATTAATTTTACATATGGGAAATTTATGATGAGAAAGCTAAAGCCACTTGCCAAGGTTGTGTGAGAAACCTGGAGTAAAGCTACAGAGAAGTGCAATCAATGCATAGGAAAAGTTCCAGTCTCACTGAACAGGAGTAAATGTTCAAGCCACAATTTTAAAATACTCTTCAAGTATAATCCAATAAGAGAAAAAAAAAAGAAAACAGAAAAAAAATACCATGTTATTTTGCTGAATGATAACTAAATGCTGTGCATATTTATTTGAGTTTTGGAGTTTTTTTCCTCTTCAGGAATTATTTTTCTAAAAATTTTTAGCTTATATATGTTGGAATTTCCTTCATGGGGGAAAAGGTATCCCTTACTGCATTCAGCAGTGAAAGAGCACAAGAAAAAATGATTCTGGGTGGAACTTGCTGGCATTCATTAAAAGTGTTGGCTCAAATGTGTGTCATTTCTATAAGTGCTGGAAACACAAAAAGGTGTTTCAATCCTGACTTCCCTGGCAGCAAAGGTAGACAAGTTTTGTGCTATTTTCATAACTCTGTTATCTGTTTTTAGATGTTTAAGAATAACAAAAGCATGCTTCACCAATTGCCCCACAAGAAATAATATTTGGATGCTCAGATTGCATTTTCAAGTTAAATAGTGCAAAAGAATTGCATATAGATCTTTAGGAGAACACTGCAGGTCACACAGCTCAAGTCAGACAATGCTTTCAAATAACAATGATTAAGTTGACAGCAACACAAATAACTGCCCATGGCATTAATGGCTGCAGCAGCAGAATTAAGTGCTGGGGGACCAAACAGCCCTTGACTCTGGCATGGCCCTGACTTCAGAGATGAGTATTAGAGCGTTTGAGAATTGCTTCAGAAAGGAGCACCCCATCATCAGCCATACAGGCTGAGGCTCAGCCAGTATATGTTTAGTAATGGATGCTGATCAGGAAAATTTCCTCCATCAGGAGATGGAAAACCCATGTCAAACCTGTTTAAAACAATGGACTTCATCTTGTACCTTTAAGGAGCTTTTGGTGGGGATGCAGTAGGTGCCTATGTCCATGTTCTAACAGAACAGAAGAACAGGAAGAAGAAAATGACCACATCATTTATTTAAAGAGCAATGAGATAAAGCAAAAAAGACTTTCTAACAACTATCTAGCTCTGCTACATGTAAAAAAACCCCACTCTGTAGATGAGGTTGGAGTAAAAAATCATTGAACATTTTAATTACTAGATAATAGTCTCTCTTTAGTATTTAGCATTAGGAAAATTGTCTCTTTCCCTAGCTGACATTCTCTATTTCCAGTGGAAATACATAAATTTATTGAAAATGAGATTCTGGTCTTGTACGTTTTCATATTTCAGAGGTCAATTTGCATAATAATCATGCTCCTCTTCCATATTCCATAATAGGAACAAGTACATTCACAAAATATGGTACAAATTAACAAGGCATAACAGCTTCTATTGAAAATACAAATACATGAACACTATCAAGGTACAGCTTAAAGCAGAACTAACTTTCTGGCAATGTCAATTTGCAAATATGGTAGTCACAGGACTTCTGGAATTCATGGAGCAGAGAGGATTCAGAAGAGGAAAGATTTGTGAAGTGGAGAAACAAAGATGCTGGACAACACAAGAGAACAGGGAATGGCGCGGTGAGAAAAAGATGGAGAGAAACAAGAAGTGGAAGAATACATGTTCTGCAGAGAGATGAAATGAAGGGGAATGGGATCAGAAACAAGGGTGATGCTAAGCACAGAAGAAAGTATCTCAGAAATAAACCCCATTTTTTGGCTGCTAAATTTTGCTGTTAGGCAGATTCAAATAATTTGCCGACACTGTCTGCTCCATAAATAACTACTTGCAAATGTATCCTTTCATTTAATGTATTTATTTTTACTAGCTCTTCCACTGGTGATAAACACTGGATAAACACTGATTTTGCTGATGCTCTCTTCTGAAACAAAAAAAATAAAAAATAATAATAATAATAATAATAAAAAATTCTTTACTCCTTCTTCAGGGACGAACAAAAAGACTAACCGCTCATAAAACACAAAAAAGAAAGCATGGCAGGAGAATTCCTGCATGGCTGAAAATAAAACCTAAAATCACATCAAAATTGTTGGCCCAGAGTAATTTTCAGTGAACCACAACTGTTATTTCTCATGCCAGCTGGGAACATAAAGAGACTTTATTAATGCATGATTTCTGCATTTACCTCATATTTCTAACTTGGAATAAATTAGAAACAGACTTAAAGGCCCCATTCTGCAGGATGAAGTAAACAAATGTGTTTTACCATATATGCTTTTCAGAATAAATTAAATTCATGCATCATTTGTTCAACTCTCTCACAGCAGACAGCCTTCATTCTGTACAACAGGCTGTGAGAAGGGACAGTCCAGGGAAGGCTGCATTTAACCTTCAAACAACAGCAATCCCATCCAGTTCTGCCCTCTCCCCACCGCTGCTGGGTCACTGCACTGAACAGCAAAAGAGCTAAGTAGATTTTCAAACAGTAAGTACAGGTGTCTGTGACTGCCACCTAAAAATGTAACTTCCATTCAGCATTCATTGTGTTGCCAGGCAAGAACACTGATAACCCAAAATCTGAAGCAGGAAGGAAGATGGGAACTTAAAACTTCATTTTCACTCCTACCAAAAGTGATGCTGTTAACAGATGCAGCATGAGCCTGGGGATGCAGTGCCTCTGGAAGGCTGCTGGCTGCACACAGCTGGTTCCATCTCATCCCTAAGTTTCCTCTCATGGCTTGTTCTCAGAAGAGACAACCCAGGGATCAATAGACCATATATGACATATTAGAAACACCTAACCAGAAGAGCTTCCACTTCCGCTTGACTTTTTATTTTTTTTGTCTTTTCTAAGTTTAAGAAAAAGACTTAAAAAGAACACTGCTGTTCCCAACCCGAACTAGTCAGATTATTTTTGTTGGTTTGGCTGGTTTTTTGGTTGTTGTTTTTGTTTTTGTTTAAAGGGGAACACCAAATTCTGCTCCAAATTCAACCCCATGGTTCTGAGGTTGAACAGACAAGAACCAAATTTGGGTCAAGATGAGGCTGACGCCTTTGCTTTGAAGAGAACCCCAAAAAAAACCCCTGCATGTGCTTCTCAGGCCGCTTTTAGCAGCCTATAGAGCCACTATGAGACAAGTGCTGCATGAAAACCTAGCTCAGAAATGAAACAACTGCTTTAAAATATCATCTGAATTGCTGCTGTGAATGAAAACAGCAAGTTATGCTACATCAACTACATTTTTCCCAACTCAGACTTTCAAAACATATTTCTATCAGAGACTAAATGACGATGCCAACCTCTCCCTGCAATCAAAAGCAACCACTGCAGTTCATATGCACAGAACATCTAGCTATCAATCAGGTAAATAACTTGAAAATTCACCATCAGAATGGAGTTTGGATTAAATCTTTAGAAGTGAACCAGCAAATCATTACTACAGACACAATTTTGGTATTTTTGCTGAACAGAACTTCTCTATTCCAAAAGACCCCAAAAAGTCAATGAAGTTGAACTAAACAATTTTAAAAAATAAACTCATAATCTTACAGCTGGGCCAGCACTATTAAGGCTAAATAATGTCTCTAGAACATTGTTTACTTGAAAAGAGAGGCTAAAAGCACCATTGATGCTCAATTATTTTCCAATATGGTGTGGTGGATGCCTAAAATGTATTGATCTCTAACTGTAAATAAAAGAGTACTCTTACTTCAGCTAAGCTGAAGAATTAAGCTTAATTAATTAATTAAGAATGAGTTTAAACTCATTATTTCCCCACCAATTTATAGTTTACCCTGAGACTTTAAGAATACATGCAATGAACAACATGTTGCTTATATGGCAGTTACTATTCCGGGAAAAATGTATAGAAGAATTAGTAATTCTGAGAAACAGTGGTGTTTGAAGTTAAATGCATAAGCAGGCCTTACAAAATGTATTTTCCAGGCTGTTTTTATGGCAATTTTTACAGTCATATGCGTGTTTTAGTGGCACAAGCACAGATTTCCATAAAAGGATTTTTAATCATCAGATTTGTCTTCATTTCTGTTTCAAATCAGCTTTTAACTTCTTTGAAGTTAATCTGGCTGTACCTGTAAAAGACTGGGTTCATACTCTGGGATGTCTCAATGAGAGTTATTAATTTATTGACAGCAATTTATGTCCCAAAGCAGACACACAACACATAATAAACATAGTAAAATGAAATAAAATAAGACAAAAACATTAAATCTGGGGTTAGTTCCTCCGTGATAAATATATTCATCATTCTGCATGATTAATGAATTGAATCATACATATAAATCTCTCATTTCTTAAGTGGAGTGTCTGTTTAGGTCCCATGTATGATGCTTTTATGGGTAAGGGAAAGGGTTGTACAGCTTGTCCCTCCTCACTGTGTCCAGCCTGGTGTTTTCACAGGGCTTCTAGCTGTAATGAAAATAAGATACACCCCAAATATAAAAGCAAACAGAGAATAAAACTCCATCTATAAGCACAAACTGAAAGAACAGCAATCACCTGTTTAGCATGCACATCTTAAGGTTACTGAATTAAGTGGTAAGCAAGTATTTTGAACAATCTTATCCTGTTGCATGTACCCCTCCTAGTCATCACCGACACTGGCAGGCTCCTAAGAGGGTTTAACTCATCTGCCCATCACTATTTGAAGTGTTGTGAGAGTCTAATGCCACTCATTCCACAATCCATTCCAATCAATACCCGCGCCTTTACATTTCGCAGGCAGCGCTATCAGTCACGGAGGAGAGCAGACGGCGTCCTGCAGGTGTACGTAACCTTTTGACAGCCATGTACATTAAAACAACCTGCTCAGCAGTGCAATTATATTAGTGAAGTGCTGTCAATCAGAGAACATTTCTATATACAACCTGGGGGCAAGAGGAACAAGGGGTTTTGGGTACGAGTTCTGGCTCCCGTTCAAGACAGCACTTTAGCAAAGCCCTGAGCTAAGCACTGAGGGTCTTTAAAGCCAGCAGACCATAAGCAAATGCTTAATTACAGAATTAAATATGCTCAGAATTGAGTCCAAACAGCTTAATCTTGCAGTAGATAAACACCATCAGCTACCCTTATATTGAGAGTTACTAATGCTTGGTGCTGAGGTAACTGGAAAGTTTGGATGTGCACTAGAATGCACGTCTCCAGCAAAAAAGAAGAGAGGAAGAACTGTGCTAAGGATGAAGATCAGTTTTTCTTCTTTGTTTAAAACAAATACAGCATTTTTGACTATGGTACATCCCTTTTTTTATCCCATGAGGAAAGAAAAATGAATAACCTCAAGGTTGTATTTGTTTTTGTATATATAGTATATATATATTATTCCTTTAAACCTACAGAAGGAAAAATCTCAGACAGAAACCCCAAAAAAGAGGAAAAAAGTTTAGGATGGCAAAGTACATTTGAAAACATCATTCTCTATGGCCAGGGTATTTTGTCTGGGGCGAGTTCTACAAGCAAAGTGGATTTTAAGTGTTTTAAGTGAATTCTAATGAAAGACTCCTTTTCAGCCCTACTTTGCTTTTAGCAGCAGTATTTCTTCCTTATTAGCATTCAAGTTTATTAATTACCCATTGCATGCCTGAAAGTATTTTTGGGAAGTGATAATAGCAGCACATTCTGTGATGGAGGGAAGACTTTGTTGGCACTTAGGCACTTGAAATGTGTGAAGTGGTTTGAGGGTGAAGGAACTTGAGCCCTGGGTGAAAGTGTAAGTAGATTTCAGAATATCTGACAAGCAGGATTTAGAGCCACAAGTGTAACAAGTGTACGCTAATGCAGCTGAATGTCAAAACAGAAAGAAGATATGTCACTCTCAAAATGGCATTTTTTTTTTCTAACTGCTTGAGACCTTAAGAATGCACATTTGATTGCTCATTAAAGCAATTATTATCATAGTTTCTTAAGCACATTATACTGCATCTTTGTGAGATATTCTAGCCAAGCCATCCTCTTTGTTTCCTGTTGAAAAATAACATTTAAATTATTTAATAGGCAATTGGTGCATTCTGGTGACCAAAAGTTCAAAAAACCAAGCAGAACTTCTAATGAATAAATTGTGGAGGGAATTTGAAAATTGCAGTGCTTTCATTTCCTTGGAGGGAGGGCAGGGGGAAGGAAAGGAAAGGAAGGAAAGGAAGGAAAGGGAAGGAAAGGGAAGGGAAGGGAAAGGAAGGGAAGGGAAGGGAAGGGAAGGGAAGGGAAGGGAAGGGAAGGGAAGGGAAGGGAAGGGAAGGGAAGGGAAGGGAAGGGAAGGGAAGGGAAGGGAAGGGAAGGGAAGGGAAGGGAAGGGAAGGGAAGGGAAGGGAAGGGAAGGGAAGGGAAGGGAAGGGAAGGGAAGGGAAGGGAAGGGAAGGGAAGGGAAGGGAAGGGAAGGGAAGGGAAGGGAAGGGAAGGGAAGGGAAGGGAAGGGAAGGGAAGGGAAGGGAAGGGAAGGAAGTCTGATATCTTCAAGACTGAGCAAGTGGATGAGATTCTGTTTTATGAATAGATGGCACAAAAGCAGGAGCCCCAGTTTCAACCTTCAAAGCTCAAATATTTCTTATTGAAAATTTTTGTACACAAGAGAGGCCAAAAATTTAGTGCACAAGAAACAGGCCCAGAAATCCACTTTTTTATGAGTATGTAAATGTCTTTCCCTCCTTCATACATACTGATTATGCCATAAGTGCATTAAACCTGTAATAAGTTTCTACCCTAGTTTTAAAAAATAATCAAGAATTCTGCCTATAAAAATAATGATACTGATGAATTACATGCCCCGTTCCTCATGTCTAATACATAGTCAAGTCAAAGAAAATGTAAGGAACAAGTGGAAGTAATCTGAGGATACTAATTTACAGAAGATGGTTTATATCTGTTTTTCCTCATGGACTTCTTGTTAATGATTTACCAATACCAATGAGGCCAGCAAGGGTCCTTCATTTTACATGCAAAAATTAGCTCTCAAATTACTGGAAAGTTTCAAAATAGAAGAAACTTTTGCAATATGTTTATGTTTTCCTCCTAAAAATGCAGAATTACTTTTCCACAGAATTGTACTATCTGGAGCACTCCTCTGAAATTCAGCCATGCTGCTGAAATAGCTTTCCTAGTCAATGAAAGGTTACAATTTCTCAAGAAATGGCATTCACACAGATGGCAAGAAATAAGACATTTGCTTTTAGACTCCTAGTTTTTCAGCTATCTTAAGTACTGCAAACTTGCATTCACAAAGAGTAAGAGACTCAGCTTTTCCTAATTTTTCCCAAGGATATATAAAACAGGCAGTAGTATTGTTATGCTACCTGCCAAGTCCTTTGCAATGAAAAAGTTTAGTGTTTCTTCTGTTGTACAAACTAAGATCACACCAAAAATGTTTTTTTACATTTATCTTCTTCAGGAATATGCATTTTGTATTTTTGTGATCTTGCAGATTTTTAAGTTGCACAGAAATTAGAGGAAATTAAGTGCTATCTCCAGTCCTGTAAGTTGGCATACAGCCACATGCTGAGCATGAATCCAGTGGTCTATAATATCTTCCTTAGCCCTTATTCTCAACAGACCTGTATGGATACAGCTGTAGGCAGATTTATAGCAGCTAAGATTTCTTGCTTACAAATTAATATTTAGATTGTTTCTTCAGTTTTTACTACATTATCACTTTTATGTTGGAAAACAAATCACCATCTAATTAAGTTTAGAGACTGTAGTCACGCATTCTAGCACTGTCACTACTACACCCAGAATGACAATACTGTAAAAGTATTATGTGAACTCTCCAATGTAATTATTTGAAACAATGTGAATAAAGCTGTTCTATGTGCATGTGATATCCAGGTCTGTTCATCCCTTTGCTGTAGACAAGATGAGACATGGACACGACAGGCACCATAAGGGCACTGAGTCCCCATCCTCCTTGTTTCTGTGTTTCTGCATCGATGCCTATGAAACAGCCGCCTTTCATGAGTGTCCCAACTATTCAACTTTTGTGTCTCCAAGCAGTTGCTATTGCTGGTCTATTCACTTTTGGTAGCAGAGTTCCCTCAACTTTCCCCATCTGCCTCCCAGCAAACTCTGCCCCACACCACTCTCCAGCCAGCCCAGGCACTGAGCACAGCGAATGGCAGCGAGGAGCTGACCCATCACGAGACAGACACAGCAAAAAACTGCTTTCTTTAATGTCAGGCATGCAAAGCACCTGTCACAAGAGGCTGTGCTGGCCAAATGGGTTCTCCTTTTGGCTATAAAGGTGAGCTTTCTGTCAAAAGCAGATGCCTTCTACGAAGTATTCCCTGAAGAGCGCTGGCTCCAATCCCAGCTGCAAACAGCAAGGCATCTACACTCAAGCCACTTTTGCTTGGTAATACATACAATCTGGGCAGATGGCTTTGAAGGAATAAAGAAAACTTGCCTAGCTACAATCTGGTCTTTTCTTTCTTTATGCCATGCACTGTACAACTATAGCAGTTTTCACAACCAGCTGCCCTCAGTCAGGGTTAAACCTTTGCAGATACCAGCAAATCTTCCATTTCACTTCCACGGGAACTGCAGCAGCCAGCAAAGCTACTGAAGCTTTTTACACTGTTCCTGACATTAACTTATGAACACCACCAGAAACTGCATGTGTGGATTTGAAAGGATGCTGCATCCCACTGCCACTGCCCACAGCACGGCCCGTTCCCACACGGAGCTCTGATACCGACCAGAAGCACAGCAGGCACTGGGTCACAAACTGCCCCAATTTGTTGTCTCCTTTGCCTCTGTGCACTCATTTCCTTTTCACAGCTCTTAACTTCAAACAAGGAATTGAAACTTCAGGTGAATCTGTCAAACCTTTTAAGGACTGGTTACTGTATGTCATGATATTGATTGAGTAATGTTCCTCCAGCTCCTGCTTGAGTAAATGTGACAGACTACTCACAGCTTCTCCCAGCACAAACCCCAAACTCTTTCAAAGCACAGTCTTGCTATGACTGTAAAACACACCATGATGTAGGTGCTGTTCATCCATGGGAAGGCCCTACAACCCTTCTTGTTTGGGGGAACTTGTATTTTAGAACCAGGGAATAATCAAAAGTGGTGGTGTCACCTCATTATTGCTCTTTGTTTTTTGTTTTTTTTTCTGTATTATAATATCAGCTGTAGAGAAAGTCACAGCACTTACAAGCATCTTTGCTCTCCTTGGGCATGAATACACACTAATACCTTAAATACTCTCAGATCCTAGATAAACCTGAGCCTTTGGAGCATCCTTCTGTGCTCTTATAACGTGGCTGAAATATGCCTCAAAGCAGGTAGAACACCTCTCCATAACAACACATTCATGCTCCTTTTGAAAGTGGATTATGTGAACTTGGGAACAGGCTGTGATGATGGGATGGTGGGCATGGCAGCTGAGCTCCATCCCAGGGACTGGAGCTGACCCAGGCTGTGCTTCTAGGGAAGTTAGCTCTGCTACAGCTGTACATCAAGAAATGGAAAGTAACAAAAGCATACTAAAAAAAAAAATGAGGAAAAGGTGGCATCTGCACCAGTTGAAGTTCTCCATAATGGTGGCCTCAGTTAACAGTCCCAGTATGGTCACACACAGAGATACAGGACTTGTTAGCCCATAAAGCAGGTTCAAAATGCCTGGGGATGCCCAAAATCACACATTTGAACCCCAGCAGAGCTGCCTCATGCCTGCAGCTCTCTAGGAAAAGCAAATTGCAGAGGGTGTGCCTTAGAGCATGCATTCCTTTGGCCCTGCATGCTCTAACTAGGAGCAATGCTGATTCCTTTTCTGGGTAATTCAAGTGAAGATGGAGAAATTGTTAAGAGGTGAGAGGGATGGGGGGTGAATACATATGTGCTATTACCAAACTCTATTTAGCAGTAAAGAGATGAGTAAATCTGAAGGTTTTATGCATCTTTAAAGCCAACCCTGGTGTCCTCCATAAGTCAACAGTGGTCTTTTAAACACAGTTACAATATACCTATACATCACCTCTCTGTTGATTCATCTGAATCGTTAATGTCACGATGAAGAAAGCAGTCTTACTTCCCAGGTAATTACTGTATATCTATTAAAATGAATTAAGTCTCTATTGAGAAGGCTTGTTTGTTCCATATCCATCCTGCTAATGTGTATCTTTTCCTTCGTTATATCTGGTAAACTGTCAAGACTGCTATGTTGGGGAAATCAATAATTAAAGAGCTTTACAGTAATTACTCCAATAGCACACATTCTTGCCATTTAAAACACAAATCAAACCCACTAGAATAAAATTCATGCTGTCAACAGACAAAGATGGGTATGTCAAGTACTAGCCCTCAAAGAGTTTAGACACTGCTCAGAAAGTCATTACACGGAGCAACAAGTCTCCTGCAGAATATTTTACAGAGTATTTTATTTGCTCATTGGTGTTTATCATCAGCATTTTTCAAGATATGAGATGTGAGTCAATAACAGAACCACAGCAAGCAAGGAAAAGACCATGCTTTTCTCACACAGCACAAACAAATTAGTGTAATTTGCAAGCAATTCCAGTGTAACTGACCTCCCTGCATCTGATCTGATATTTACAGCAAATGCCTACATGGACACATATAAAAAATGAATACAATTTTAAATATATAAATAGATACAATTTTAAATATATACATATTTTTATATATGTATATACATATTTTTATATACAATTTTAAATATATACAAATAAATACTTTCATGTATTTATTTATAAGTGTATATTCACTGTTTTGATAACACACATGTTCAGATGCATAAGATAACAGGTATTTTTCTTATTTCAGGAGGGTTCTTTTAAAATGAACTGAATACAGGTAATTTCATTATTTTATAATCCAAAAATTAATATTTTGGTGTACCCTAATAAAAAAACCCCAACGTGTATAAATAAGTGTAGATGGGGACATGCAGGAATGTTCATCCCAAATGACATTTAATGCTTAAACTGCAATAGCTAACTTCACATTATTAATCCCCTAATTATAGAGGAGACTGATGACAATTTTTTAATAATATGGGTTCATGGATATGAGATATGAACATCGCTTATTTTACCTCCTAATTTTAAAATAACCAATATTTTCATCTTACCTACCTCAGGAAAAACAGGTTGGGTTTTTTTCTAGAAGGGGAAAAAAATAAGCAATCCTAACCCCATCTGAAGTCATGACATAGGCAAAAATCCTGAAATTTCCTTAAAAAAAAGGATATAATCTAACATGAATGTCCTATATTCAAACCTAGTCTCATTTTAAGTATCTCTTCTTCATAATTTGCAATAGTCTGTGCCCCACAGGTAGAATTAACCAGCAAATCCCAATTTTCCAATTATATTCCAAGTATATATTAACAATATATTCCAAGTATATATTAACATGATCTTGATTTTCCTATTATATGCACAGAACAATTTTCTTTATTGGACATCAGTAGTCAGGTGTGAGTGATGTAGCAGAGACTTCAAGGTCCCTGTTTGAAGCCATGTTCCGCTATGGGATGTGCTCCTACCATGAACTGGAGATCAGGGCCCACACAGTTATTTAGGTTTTTCTCTCATTTATGGAAAAGATGAGATTCTCTCTTCTTTTTTTGTTCAGCTAAGCCACTGATATTCAATCTTTGCTGAGATAACCACTTGACATTTCACAAAATATCACAGTATCCTTCCTTACAAAATAAACCTTGCTCATGCCTTAGGTAAAGGAAATGGATGTACTAGACCAGTATCATTGAATGACTAAAACCTTCAGCCCATGCACCTTTTTGGGAGGCAACCCCAACTCCTTCTACTCTTATTGAAATGACTCCTGATCTTATTGACTGAACTCTCACCACTGATGACTGAGTTAATTTCAAGGCCACAGGTTTACACAGGCACCTATAGGATTGTTTTAGATGTTGACATGAAAAAGCTTTGGGTGAGATCGAGTGGGACACAGAGGGAGCAGGCAGAGCTGCTGTCTTATCGAAGAACCACAAAACAGTTTGGCTTGAAGCAGATCTTCAAGACCATCTCATTCCAACCCTCTTGCCACAGACAAGGACACATTCCACCAAACCAGGTTGCTCAAAGCTCCATCCAACCTGGCCTTGAACATTTCCAGAGATGGGGGAACCCACAAAATTTCTGGGCAACACGTGCCAGTGCCTCAGCACCCTCCCAATAAAGGATTTCTTTATAATACCTAAACAAAAACTACTCTCTCTTGATTTGAAGCCATCTTGTCTCTATCCCTACCTTGGCTGGCCTCTGTGTTTTTATTTTCACTCTGAGTTGGGCTGCTGCTCATACTTAAGAAGTGTTTTTTGACAGGGGGGAAGCGAGTCCGTGTCACAGCCTGAGCATGATCTCTGTTGTCACTGAACCTGAAGGCAGGGCTCTGCATTAGGGTGAGTGAACTCGAGCTGAGGAATTCCACATGCCCAATGTACTTTCAATATCACACAGGTCAGGAAAGGCTAAGAGGTGTGGAAGAGACCAGAGAGGGAGTTAAGTGTAATCACAGGGAGAAAGGGGAGAAAAAAAAACAGCAGCAAAAAGTTCAGCTGTGAAAAAAGCTGCATCCACTGATGCTTAACACAGCTATCACACAGAACACTGCTCCTGTATATTTTATAGTGCACATATTTTTTTTTTTTCTTTTTTTGCTTTGTATGCTTCTACTTATATTTAGCAAGACCTTTTCTTCACCCTCTCTGCACCCAAACAGTAAAACCAAAAAATCAGAAAGCAAGCCCCACTGGGACTCTAAGCTAACACTTAGACACTTCTGATGGTGGCATAAAGAGACCAGCATCATCATGGTCTCTTGACCTACATGGGAAGCACTGCTATTGCTCTGAGGCAGCACAGAAAGAGAGATAAAATGCTTTCCCTTGAAACAGCTGTGAAATAATGCAGACTCTGCTGTGTGCTAAGTGCACAGCTACTGCTGCTCTGGCAAACGCTGGAGTGCCTTTCCCCCACGCATTGCTTCAGGAAATAAAAACTTAAAAATCCAAGAAAACACTTGAAATAGAGCTGAAGTTGATTTTTTTTCCTGCCTTTTCAGTTTTGATGCTAGATATGTCTTTGACATCTCCCTTGACTACATCTGTGTTCCTCTAATTCATTATTCTCACCCAGATTTTAAACTAGGTGAATATTATTAATTAAGTGGATATGGCAGCAGCTTCTGAACTGATGCCCTGCTTGTATCACATCTGGGAAATGGGAATGTATCAGTCTTAAAAAATGTAAGTAGTGTGTGAGATTTGTAAGTTATGAATTATCCTTGCCTACTAAATTAACAACAGATAAATGAAGTGTACCCTTTTCATCATATTCACCCAAAACTCTAAAAAAAAAGGGGGAGAAAGGGATTGCCAAGCTGCCATTAGTTGCATGATTTTCCAAACAAAGCTGTACTTTCTGGATGTCTGATATTTCTGTCACATCATGATACCTGCAAGCTATCTGTCATTTTGGGTGATGCTTTCCCCAGACTGGCATCTCCTCTGCCCTTTCTGTTTATTCTCCACAGAATGGTGATTGCTTTAGGAGGGTGAGATACCAGTTTTAACAATTTTAAGGTAATATTTCTGGCAGTAACAGGTAAAGACAATTATATCTCATTAGCTACTACAGAGCTGGGAATAAACATATGTTTGTCAGCCCATTTCCCCACTTCATATGGAAATCTCAACCACTATCGTTGAATGCTAGAGACTACACCTCCTCTTTTTGGCTGAAAAGAACTTTTTCTATCGGTTTCTAAAAATACTGTGAGAGCTATACCAAAAATGAATATGCCTTGAAATATGGAACATAGTAGTGAATGTGAAGCCTCCTATTAAAAAAAAAATATTTCCAGATTTTCTGTGAACTTATTTAGGGTATGGACTTTTCCAGGTGCCAAATCAAACAATAAATATAAATATTTATTAAGCATTGTGATGATGCTGCAAGACACAACCAATACAAATACCTGACATAACATGCTCTCAGTTTTTATAGTTATAGATGGTAAAGAAAACTTTCATTTTTTGAATTATATCATGTTGCTTGTTTCAGTTGAAAAAATAATAATAATAATAATGGGTGCCTTCACAAAGGCACACCAAATTTATATCTTTTCAGATCCTGAGCTGCTGGGTAGGGCAGGTTCCCAAGAAAGTGAATTTGTGGTGTGATAGCCTACACAGCTGCAAGGACCAAAGAAAGAAATTCTTTGTTCAAGCCAGTTCCTAAAAGTAATGGTTATAAAAAATGCAACCTTTCTTTTTTACATTATTAAGTGGTCCTTTCAAGCAGTGAGATGGAGCTGTAATTTTTGCTAATTAAGATATCATTATTACCTTATGCATACTGCTCAGAGAAGCCTGAGAACGTTAAGGTCTCTGAAGAGAATCCCTTACTCCTTTTTTTTTTATATCTGCCTACGTACCCTTTATATCACCAGTGAACACCTAGGATTCATTCAGTCCTAGAGAGCAGCAGGCTCACATTGACTGTCCAATTTTTATAATTAGGTGAATATTTGGGTAATAGAGTTTGTCAGAAGCCAAATTAGAAATCAAATAAATGATAATATGACATGCAATCATTCTCAGTGCCTGATAGCTTAATAGTAAGGACCCATTTTAATGCTATGCCAACTCCATAATCCCCAAAATTGAATATATTGAAATGAATACCTCTTCTATTATATTTAGTTAGTAACTTGCTAATATTATTCATCTGTTCCAGTATTTTCCTAAAAGCCTCTGTTTGGAACAGGATATTATTTTATGATTGAAAAATCAGCAAAAAATAAAATGAGCAGCTGTTAACCTCGGCAATCACAGACCACATGCAACTATAAATGCATAAAGCACTCATTTTTCAAAAACTGCATATTTTTTTCCTCTCCATTTGTTGAAATCCAACTTTGGATACACCAAGATGTTGCCAATTAATCTAAAACACGCAGCAGAATGATCACTTAGCTCTAAGCAAATTGTTCATATTGCACATTACATCCCTGTTCATATTTACTTTACAGCTTTACATTTGGACATAGCCTTCTCTGCAGTGTTAACTGCTCTGATATTTATAAATCCAGATCAAGCAGGATGGACTGCAGTGAGAATCCACAGAACCATTGAAACACCACCAGGCTTCCCACTTCTACTATCAAATCTCTGCCAAGAATGTTACTTCCCAATGTTATTATTGAAGGATTATCCATTGTCAGAGTCACTGCCATGTAAGTCATTCTAAAATAACTACTTGCTTCTCGTTTTAAAGAGTGATTTAAAAAAAAATGCTGATGAGAAACTAAAATACAATGTGGAAAATGGGCCCAAGAAGGAGGAGGGGGAGGAGGCAGATCTGTCAGGAGAGCAGCTGGGAGAAGGGGGCTGGCCTTACTCTGCGTGAAAGGGGAAGCACTCCATGGGTAAATGTAAACTGGGAGAGGAGAAAACCAGCTTAGACAGACTGGTATCATTAAAATTGGATTAAAAGCATGAGAGAACAAGACTAGGATTCTGTCTGGGTACAAAGACCACAAAGAGAGTTGAGAGCCTCACTAGCAAACACTTGGCTACGTCAGGAAAAACAATGGGACAGGAATCATGAGGGGACACCAAAAATGACCTGATGAGGGAATGGGGCAGTTTCTCCTACAAGGTGCCTGGAGGAAGAGGCATTGTGGCATCTTGCTGTGCTGTCTTCCAGCAAACATCCCCGAGAGGCTCCGTGGTGCCTCCCAGGGACAGCAGCTTCTGCCACAGCTCCTCTCTCAGCCAAGGACAGAGGGCCCTGATGAGCAACAAAAGACATCAAGAGGATGCCTCATCACAATTTCTTCCTTTAAAATCATAGGCAGCTGCAATTCAAGACCACACAAATGAACATCAGGAAGGCTGTCACTGCTAGAAGTTAAGAAATACATGAAATAAATAGCTCATAAAACCTCCCTCCTCCACATGCAGATGTCGTGGCAACCCAGAGCACCAGCCAAACAAGGCAACAGGACTCATATTTGAAAAACACTTTCAAAATTACCATTTCTTAATTTTTGACTGTTTTGCAGCCAGAAAAAAAAATGCTTCTTGAAACATGTAGCGCCATTTTTATGTTCTTTACTAGGGGTCTCCTGAATGCCAACATTCAACATCACATTCTTTGTACCTGCTCTCAGAGGATCAGTATAGAAATTGAATCTCCTTGAGATCATCAACCTTTTTGTTCAATGTATGTAATCTTTTCTAACATGAAATTATATGTAGGTTTTGTAGCAAAAAATTCCTTCAGGCACACACTCATGCTTTTTCCTCCTGGACTAAATGGTTGGAATGAGCTGCTTTGAAAGCTGTCACCATGACATAAAACACTCTATTTGCCTCTTCCATCACCACCAGTAGGCAATATTATTTCACAAACAATCTAGCTCTGGGCTGATGTTGCCCACAGTTAAAAAAACAAAAAAGCTACAAAGCCAAAGGGTAATCTTTTCAAAACATACATTTTGAGCATCCCATAAGGTCTAACCATATGTACAATGTCACATAAAAATAAATGGGAATATTTCCACACTACAAATTAAGTAGCTGGTGGAAGCAGAGGAGAAACAGTGGCAGAACAGTTATGGCCTCTTGCTAGAGATGCAGAGAGTCTTTCCAGACTTAGCAAAAAATTCCCCCTACTGACAAGGTGTAATGGGCATAGATGTCCATGGCCTCACAGAAATTGTGGCTTAACCCTGCCAGATGATCTAATGACACCTTAGAGGCTTTGACCTTGATCATCAATGCACACAGGGACCATTTCTATTTCAGATGGCACTCATCCTCAAATAAGAGAAATCATTTTATGACAATTCAATGCCTCTCTGGAAGTAACTGCTTTGTAGATTTGCTCCACTTTTCATGAAAAAGATTCTCCAGATAGAGGAGTCAACCCAAACCAGCCACGGAGCACTGGCCGCTCTACCACCTCAGGGGAGGAACTGCTCATCATCTCCTGATCTCATTCTTTGTTCTCTGGACTCCCAAACCAGAACAGAGCAGCCCTGGCTGCTCTAATACATCAGGGTATTCCTTTTTTTCCAGAACACTATTCAAATGATGAGGATATGGCTTACAGTTGCATCTGAAGGAAAGTTATAATCAGTGAATTTTCATTTATCCTCAGTGAATTTTCTGACACAAAGCCTTTTTCCCCAGAGAGAAGGAACAAAGGAAGAATATAAACACAACCAAATAATACACATTACCATTCATTTTCCAACCTTAGTGATTCTATACTTTTTCAGTAACTTCAACAGATTGATCTTTAACCAGAGCATCTGAAATGGCAAATCAAGAGTACTCTTCCTTTATGATAATATACCTGTCTTTGACCTCTTGCATGAATATATCTGCCTGCCTGCAACTGCATAGAAACAACTTAAATAGCCAGTAATATCTTGATCCTGCTTAGCTCAAATGTCTGTTGCAATTGAAAGTCAGAAGTAGATGAAAACCTATTTTCACTAATGCAATAACAATAATTCCATAAACATATTAACAATTTCCTGCCTCACTCTTAATTTTATTTCCTCTCCATTATATTCATTTAGGAAGATAATGATACCATTTGTTATTCTGTCTAATCTTTGTTAAGCATCCAGGCTAGGAGCAAGACAAATGAGATTGTTGGCATTTAGACAAAAAGGTAGATACTGTGGGATATAATTTGGATATAACAAATTATTAGGCAGGTATGTACCTGTAATTGGTACTTATTTCTGCGGGTTTATTACAAATATGGTACACATTTAATGGGCCCACAATGTGCTTCCAGCTATTATTTGAGAGAGTAAATACTACTCAGATAAGTCCAACAGGATTCAGGGCAAATCCTCAACGATGAAAGCTTGCAGAAGCCAGTGCTACATGAGTTGGGATTGATCAATGTCTTCAGTGAAATTTATGGGGTTTTTGTTTGCTTTATTTTTCATTGGTGTTTGTTTTGTTGGGTTTTATTTGTTTGTTTAACTTTATTACTTCAAATTAAATTTATCTCTAATTTCATTTGTAGAAAGTGGAGACAAACCATTAAACCAGCACGATTTCAAATAAACCCTAATTATGTACAAGTGCAAATGCATCAACAGGCCTTGGACAGGCAATTAGATAGCTAATTATTATTAAAAAAAAGAAAAAAAGACTACTCCAGATTGCTATACACACTGTTGTCAGGTCCTGCATTCACAAAATAAAGTATCACCTCAAGCAGCCGGGGTAGAAGCTTCTGCTGCATTTCTTGGGATGTAATGGATGGAGTCACCAAGGGGACTCATAAGAAGAGCCTGCCACAGTAGGAGGTGTTGATGTGCCATCTCACTCTTTCCTGGCAGGAGTTTAAAGAGAGATGGCAGGACTGGGAGGCTGGTTAGAAACATTCCTAAGCTGTGGCTTTCTCCTGGTGCTGACAGCTGAACCCGGGCTCCCTTGAGAGCGACAGTGAGATCATAAGGACTGGGCAAGAAGAACATTCACCTGTTCCACCATTTCAGTATTCTCTTAGCTGAGGGATCCTGAATGAGGAGTTACACTAAAATGAATGTATTTTTGTAGTTCTGCTTGTCTGCAAAGAAACTTCTCAATGAAATTTTTCCTGTATAAGTCTTACTCAAGTCTGTCCATAATCCTTTGAAAGCCTGATGTCTCTTACAAACACACAGCTCAACACAGAGGCACCACTCCAACAACCCCCCAACAGGAGCAGAGTTGGAATAAAGGGAAACCAAAGTGCTCCAGTAAAATTTTCCACCCCTAGGCTGCTAAAGGAGCACAGAACTCACACAGAGAAAATAAAGAAGAAACCTTCTCTGCACAAGCCACCAATCAGCAGAATCTGATTAGACCAAGATCATGATAAAAACAGATTGGCCCAAAAAAAGATCTGGAAGAAGCAGGAACTTGCTAATGATATATCTCATGAGCTACTCACTTGCTGATGTGAAGATCTTAATCCTCCTAGAAAAATCACCAGAGTTTAATAAAAAGCTGTGTTTATACTTTTTTAAAGCATTTTCCTGTTGATAATGTCTCTGTGTTTCCAGATATTTTGGAGACCTTATATATCATGGCTCTGGTAGCAATTAAGAGAATGCAACATGAATCCATCTGACATAGGTAATCTTTTTGTACCAGGATTTTGCCACATAATATTTCCAGCTGCATTCTTTTTGAAATGCTGTTACTGCTTACAGAAATGCAAAACAAATCTGTCATTTACCTTTTTTCCCACTGGACCCAACACACAGAAAGAATAAAAAGACTGAAAGCATTTTACAGCATTCCTAATTCCCTTTGCCTAAAAGGAGCTGGAACAGTTTTCCAGAGCAGCCCATGAATCAAGCATCATATGAAATGCAGACTGCAGCAGTGCTCAGCAGGCATTCATCCATACCAGCCAACTTCCCTGCTGAACCACTCCATTCGATGGTGGGAGATTGATTCAACTGAAGGATGCAGCTCATTCCTAGAGTCACTTATTAAAAATGGCAGCAACAGTAAAAAGCATGAGCAGAGATGGGCATAGGAGAAGACAGAAGCCAGATGAGCCTTGGTTTAAGAGTAAATTTAGCCTAAATCTTGGGCAGCTGTGGCACAATTGGGTTTTTTGTAAGTACTTTTAGATCCCATGTGACCAGTGTGAGTGCACTCAGGAGAGAGAAAGGCTAAGGCTCTTACCTGGCCTGGGTGGCACTCCACGGACCTGACTCTGCTTCTGCCCTTTGGGATTTCTTTAAAAAGCACCTTCTGGATTTTCTTTGCATACATAAACCCCTCACAACTCACCTGACTTTTTAAGGCTGTGATTTGAAGCAGGTACTCAAAACAAATCATATTCTACCATGTGAGCAGCCCTGTTGTAAGCAAGGACACCATACCTAAGGTGAAGTGACCACAGGGATGAAAGGATCAAAGCACTTTCTCTTTAATCAACACTTCTTTTTTTTCTTTTTTTTTTTTTTTTTCCCAGGTATACAGTACTGTGGTTACTCTAACTACTGTCTGAGATACTTCTCAACAGCTCCTTCTGTTTCCCCTTTTTTCTCACTCACGTTCTTCCACATTATTTCTGTTTTCACAAAGCTTAACTGGGCTGTAAGATTAACTTCCATTCTTATTCCAATATTCCAGGCACTCGTATGGTTTTTTGATTTTCAATAAAGGAACAAAGTCAAGCCATACCAATTGCAGACATCAAAAACATCAGCTAGGAAAATGCTTACAGTCAGGAGCCACAAGGAAAAAATCCTCAACTTGCTTAGAGGTTATATAGACTAGGTATATACACTGTATTTCCAGTGTCTTATTCCTGCTGATATCTTTGTCTGTTTAGGCAGGAGTCAAAATGCATTTCAATAATACCCTGGCACAGCAGCCTTCTCTCATTTAGTAGATTCAATCACTACTTGCTGATGGAAGGCAGAAATCACAGCTAAAAGATGCCATTTTCAGTACATGTCTCCCACGACTGTAATGTTTTTATCACTTACAATCTTTTGGACAAGATTCCATATCTTGCTCAATGTATCATGAAAAGGGAAACCAAACATTAGGAGGCAACAGCAACAGCTTTGTCACATCTTTACTGAACTCATTAATCAATATTTGTACTGTTAGTGAACCAAAAACTAGGCTGGACAGCAAGAAACCTAGAACAGTGCCTGCAGCCTTGAGCCTTTTTTCTCTCCAACACAAATAATATGCTTATATTTCATATTTCTAGAAGTCACAACATTATTAAATTATTCAAAATACTTCAGCATAATTCTTGTTTTATGAGCCCAGAGTAAACCCAGGTTAACTGGTTTGTGTCAGATTATATATCTAATCTGGATACTCAAAGCACTCAGGTCAGATTTAAAAAAGTATAGAATTAAAAAGTATAGGTATTTAAAAAAGTATAGAAAAAACCCATTACATCTAAAAGTCCTCTTCATGCACAGTGCAAAAGTGTGGGAAAACTGTCATTAAATGAATGAAAACACTTTCAAATAATAAGGCCCATCCAATCTTTGTTGCATGAGGAAAGAAATATATATAATCAAAAGCAATAGAAGTGTTTCACACATCTCTTTTCCTACCAGAAAAAAACCCGAACAAAAAACCCTAAAAAATATCTGGGAAACACTAGTTTATAACAGAAAACATTCATTTTCAGAGTTCCTTGGGGTCATATATATTTCTGGCTGGGTAAGTAGAGTACCTGAACTAATTTTCTTTCCCTGCACATCCTATATTCTGAATTGAGGAGGAAGGTGATGTGGTACGTTCTTGCAGTGAGAAGCACTTGCTTGAGGAATTCCCTCTGTTGTGTTTATCTGATGTGTTATTGACAACATCAACTAATGAGTATTCATTAAATGAAGTGAACTTCTTTACAGCTTGCTCCTAGGCCTGCTGAAAGGAGCAAGAACAAAGCCATTAAAAGCATCTGAAAATCCTGCAAGGATACCCTGTGGCAGGATGCTCCCCCCTCACTCCCCAGACAGCTGGGGCATACGGATGACATAACCCAGGGGACAGATGCCTGACAGGGGGGTTATCTCTGGCGCCAAGAGGGCGAGACCCCCAGCTAAGAATAAACATCTTTGTCTGGAAAGCAAGATGTAGAGGGAGATAAAAATGAGATATCATTGACTGAAACACGCTGCTTTGCACTATAAAAGCTGCACAAATTTTCACAGAGACAGGAGTCTCCAACACACTCCCTGGAAACGTGCAGGACTTCATCCATGAATTCTGCATCTCTGTGGATACTCTTCCATAAACTGAAAGGACCATCTTTGAGTTTCTGTCCCATGGTATGGATGGTAAGATGCATTGAATCCTAATCTATACTATTTCTTCACCAGCTGTAAAAAGCTGTACCTCACCAAATTGCTTATCTACCAGTAGTGTTTCTTTTGTTTATTCTGTGTACTAAGTAATCTGGTAAAGTCTTATGTCTGTTTTCCTTGGTCTATCCAATAAATAATTCATGTTGTAATAGACCTAATCTGCCATTATTAAGAACCTGGAAAATGAGAGTAGGTTTTGGGCCTCAGTAAAGCTACTGCCAGAGGCCTGGGCAGAGACAGGGACTTGTCCAAACACTCTCCTCTCCATTTGTAACATACCCTCTCTGGGAAGCCCCAAATAATCTTGTCTTCCCAGATGGTCTCCTCATTTTACATGGGGAAAGGTAAGAGGTGTTAAACACTATATAAATCAATAAAATTTCATCTGTAGGCTCAAAACTGAGAACTCATTTTGCAAAAGTATTGAAACTCCGTAATACTCAGTCTGCAAAGATTGCTTTTCTTGTTACCATATCTCCAATTTCCATGGCAAAAATGCAAACAATACATAAAGGATGCAATGGATTTAGGTCATACCTTCCAAGGATGGTACCTGGCAGTAAAATGCAAAGCTGGATGCTGCTTTTCATTGAGCATGCACAGTGGCTGTCGTTTGCTTCCTTCACCTCCCCTTTCCAATTTCACCTCAGCTCTGCTTTGCCCTCTTAGCAGCTGATTTCTTGCTTACCTATTACATTGCCTGTGTCCTCTGCACTAAGGTTGTAGAAGCCAAAAAAGAGATGTTTTACAGAAATTGTCTTCAACTTTTTATTACAAGGATGAGAACTCCCTATTCAGTCTGCATAAAGATTGTGAGTGCTTAGTGGGTTTTGGAGGAACTAGAAAAGTGAAATTCCACAAGAAAATACGATTCTCATCACTACTGTGAACCTTATTCAAACTCAGATTTAGATAAGCAATTAAACTAGAGACAGCAATTATTGTCATCAGCTTTTCTACTCACACCTAAGGCAAAACTAATCGGATCACTGATGATCCTCAGTATCCTCATCTCTTAACCTGACTTTCAATGACTAAACTTATTTGTTCACATCATCAGAAGTCTCAGTGAATATTATTTATTACTATTTCATCAACTGTGCCTGACTTTCTATCATCTTCATAGACCAAGTAAACCAAATGATAAGTTCACATCAAAGGCTGATGGTCATGAAGGAACAGCCATTTCCAAACAGAATTTTCCACCATCACTTACATTGTTAATTGGCATAAATGAAAACAAGACCAAATGCTTGAGGTGCAGCCACTCTTTCAGAAAGGAAACAAAAGGAGGATCTGGTCATCCTTGCATTTTGGTGATGCCAGAAGAAAGTGGACAAGCACCCAGTAATAACCAGCTGCACACCCTGTGTTTGCTGTAAGGAAATAATTGGCCTGCAGACATGACACGCCAAAATCAATAAGTGCACCTGTAGGGATTCTGTAATTTAACCTGCTGCAAGACTGAGAGTACAGGGCAACTGGTTATCCACACAGGGTATGATTACCCAGCAGGGAAAGGAATTCCATGACCTTGCAATGCCCTCTCCTTGATAACCACTTGCTCTGTGTGTTCAACAGCACAAGGCTGTGTACCACACCATGGAGTTAATAAACAGTTTCTCCAGGAAATCTCTTCCAAAGCACCAAGTGACTACACTTTTCTACACATACAGTTGACCTCTACATAACAGTAAATTCTCAGGTGGCATCCAGAAATGATGGACCCTTTTCTAAAACCATTCTTTCATCAATTTAAATGTTTGACAGCATCCAGCAGATTTAACTTTCACCTAAGCAGAGATACAGTAACTTGCCCCATTTTCAGCAGTCTGAAATTTGAAGGTGAACACAGATTAATTATCTCTTTTCTTAAGCCATTGCCTTTTTTAAGATAGAGCTTCAGCTATCTAGCAGGGAACATGCCTATAAAGTAAAGATTAAACAAACTCAGAATTGGATAGATGCTTAATTCGAGATCAAAAGATAGGCAGGTGTCAAAATTCATCTTTGATAACACACCATCCATCAGCTTTGATTCTCCTCCTAAAGTACACATTTTTCTTTCCAGTTTTACAGTAAATGACATTTCACACAACATATCATGCCACACTTTATATTCTCCTATAAAGGTGATTTTCATTCTTGCTTCTAAGCCTGTATCCCAGCTTAACTCAAGCTAGGCATTTTTGATATAATAATAATAATATAAAAAATATAAGAAGCAAAAATGCATTATTTCCTGTTTTGGACTCCCCAGTGATTACTAGCAAAAGTCTCTGTACACCCCATTCAGAAGCACTGTGCTGCTGTATACAAACCTTCCTCCTAATGGCTTGTTCTTTCAGAATAAGATTACCTCATTAGCATGGTGGAATGAGTTTGGGTAAATGAATGGTACCTATATTGTCAGTAAAGCTGAAATGCTATTACATACATACTTCTCTAGGGAGATTCAAGTAAGTTTTAAATCAATTCACTGCACATTTTTTATTGTGTAAGAAGGGGAAGAAAACTGTTACATCTGGTGTGAGCTGACCTTCCCTAAGGACACAAAACTATTGATCCTGTTTTCTCCAGCATCTGCTAGATGTCATGGTAAATGCAATTAAATATGTGGTATGCTGTAATTCTCATTTGTCATGCTTTCCTGCAGGTACAAAGAACCTTTCCAAAGTCTAACATTTTACACTTATAGTATGTGAGCCCACTGTCAAGTAACAACAGCTGGACCTTACTAATAATGAGATAAGTTCACTCTACATTCCCTTCTGAACTCAGACCTATGATGTTTCTCCAATGAACAGGTGACAAATTCCTCCCTTCTTCATCATCTGATTTCTTTATGGCACCATCTACTACATAGATAACATCACAACAGAGCAATTTAAATAAACAAAACACTTCAACACAGATAAATGGCTGTTATTAATGTGTTGGAAGAATACCTGTACTCACTAATATTTCACATGGTGCCTTTCTGGATTTAAAATAGACTTGGAATCACAGATTCAAATGGTTTTAGATGCAAACTTTGCTTCACTAACCAATTCAATGATGTGTGCATCATACAGACAACAGCTGGTCTTTTATCTGTGTTCCAAGCAGAGATCATGCACCAGATAACTTCTTCATTATTAGCCAACAGTATCACACTGAGCTTTCCATCTTTTTTGCACAGATGAAAGACTGAAACCTGTGCTGTGCAACCATGGCATTCAGAGTCCATAACCTCCACTCATTCATGTATCCCTCTCACTTCTTAATATTTGGCAGCCATACAGTCCTGAATGGACTGAAAATCAGCCTGTACTTCTCCTGTGCCAGCCACTTCATCACAAATTAATAAAATAAGAATGATTTTTATTAAAATGTCTGGGGTTTTGGGTGGGGCATTTTGTTTTTTGTTTGATTGGGTTTTTTTTATTCCTTTTTATTTTACTGGGGTTTTTTTGGGTGCAATTTTGAAGTTATTTACATAACAGTAGAAAATCAAAATAGGAGGGAGCTTTAGAAGAATCAGAGTTTGGTCAGTTTTTGAAAGAGTTATTAGTCATTGTGAAGAACAGAGAGCTCAGAAAAATGTTTCAATATAAAAAAGTAAGTTTTTTTGGTAACACACATATCACTTGCATGAGGGTTTTAGCAATATCTTAATTTAATTATGACTGCAATTACAAAGCAATTGCTTTTACAGGTGACTTGCTTAAGATTTTGACTAAAAACATGCCCAAGAACTCCTCCTGCAAGTCCCCAGCCTCAGAACTTTCTATACAGAACGTCTATTTTTTGGTGCCACCATGCACCACAGCGTTATAAGCCAAAAAACAAACTCCACACTGCTAAACCAAGGCAACCCACCTCTGAAATTTTATCAGGAGCCTCAGTCTGCATTTCTATGAGCACTGCTTGAATAAAGGTGGGAAAGCCTGGACACACAGGTGGCACAAGAAATCTTCAAAAACACACTGACTTGCTCTAGGGCAGCCTTCAAGCAAAACACTGTAACTCCTTCATAGCAAGAGTTGTTATTTACAACAGCTCTGCTCAACCTCAGGATGAACTTCCAGATAGATCTACCTATTACATATTTACCTATAAAGAAAAAAAGCAAGACTTCAACATAAAAGTTCCAGTTCCCAGACATGCTGGATTTTAAGATGAAACCTTTCCTTCACATTTTAATAGGACCTCAGATAGATTTAAATCTCAGACAAACTGCTGAATGACTGCACGTGAAGCACAGCACCACACAGTAGGAATGAAAGTCTGACACTGAGCAATCTGTAATGTAAAATCTCTCAGACTTTGCAGGTTTTTACTAAATCTTCAGCCTAAATTACTTCGTTCATCAGAGCTACAGAGAGATTAATATGGCCTTAGAGCCCTGGAGCAGACTCAATTGGGTACTAAAATCTGTGCTGGCTAGTTAAATGGTTTTGGGTAGAGCTTTTTCTTTTCCCATCCCTTGCAGATGCTCAGACCACCATGGGAACCTGAGCAGGATGACTTCTGTCAATCCAAAGTGCAGGAAGCCACTGCATTTCTTTTGGTGGACATGAAAATCAGAATTCATCATTATTGGGAAGAAATTACTCAGTATGAGGGTGGTGAGACACTGGCACAGGTTTCCCAGTGAAAATGTGGATGCCTCATCCCTGGAAGTGTTCAAGGCCAGCTTGGATGGGGCTCTGAGTAACCTGCTTTAGTGGAAGGTTTCCCCACATGTGGCAGAAGGGTTGGAACCAAATGAGCTTTAAGAACCCTTACAACCTAAACCATTCTATCATTGTGTTTGAGAAAATGTCTCCATCAACTGAATTAAGACTTACCCAGTTTTCCATTATTTTTGGGACAAAGACACAAAGTAAGTTGGGTAATATTATTCCTTTTGGAGAAGGGTTACAAGTAAATACCTCTTGTGCAGGAGCAGCTGATTTTATCCATCCAAGGAGACCAATGCAATGACCATACATCTAATACATGTGCTAGAACTAATTTTCTTGTATAAGGAACCATCCTTTTGTCTTCTTTCACACTAAAAATGTTTGAGAATTTGGCACATTTGGAGAACATGTTGGAGCAACTTCTTGCTAGTCACACAGGTTCTGAGATGCAAATTGAACATCATGAAGGAGTGGCCCCTAACCCAAGAAAACTCTTAAAATGTGTTCTTTACTCCCCAGTAGCAACACGAGTAGCTCAGTTTCAGTGAGTTAACACTTCACTAAGAAACCACACCTATTTCAAAGTAAGCAAAAATACTGAAAGTGCCTTCATGAATCTGTATTTTGCTTTGCAAGGGGTTGGAGAGTTTTTTCCTTTGCTGTTTCCACAGCTCAGAAGAAGGAGGAAAACCTCTTGACTCACGGCCAGCAACTTTGCATGCAGAAAAACACAGCGTGCTCTCTGCTGCTCAAAATGAGTTTTCAAAAGAAGTAAGAAGACTGAAAAAAGATGGCATGGTATGAAACATTAAATTTTTATTCTCAGTCACCAAATTGAGCTTTTGCCAGTAGAGGGGACAGGTAGACAAGCAGCTCCCAAAGTAAGAAACAAGTGAGAAACTCCTCAGGACAGCAAACTTTCTATTTAAGTACAAAACCAGACTTGACTATAATCTCTGGGGATCCTGATCAAAGCAGGTCACCTGCCATTGCCAAACAGACCATCTGATCTCTATTTTATATCAACAATAGATGAACTGACAAACTAGCCACAAGTCTAACATAATAAAGGCAAAAAGCTGTCAGCCTACAATAACCTTACCTTGAGGCCACAAGAATATCATTGTTGAATGTTTTCTGGCATTACTTGATCTGTCTCACCCAATTAATACTAATATACTACCCAGCTAATACAAGGACTTCAAGGATGTGTTGCCCGTTGTCATGATGGTGATGAAGCATTCAGCACAAGATAAGAGTTGTAAGGTGGTTTTGTTCTGGTTTTAAAAATATATTCAGTGAAGTGAAATTCCAGTATTATGTTGCAATATAGTTTTATTAGGTGGAGGTTTATAAATTCTTCTCCAGAATCCTGTGGCTCAAGGCTTCTGAAAAATGTTATTAAAAAAAAAAAACAAAAAAATCTCACCTGACATTCTACATCTTTTTTAGGAAACTCAGATTCAGATACACACACATATATGTGTATACATAAAAGAATATACTTACATATTATATATCTATAAGAATTTATCCAATATGTATTCAAATGGTTTATAATTGCCAATATTTCTATCAGCACTAATGCAAGTAAGACATTCCAAACAGATTCTTCCTGGAAAGAAAAAGATCATTTTTTTCTTCTGTATGAGAGAATGTGAGATTTTCAAATTTCTTCAGAAACGTGCATGCTACATTGGCATGAAGTTCATTCATCCTGATGAAAACCAGGATAGGGAAATCTAAGCAGAGCCTCCATACACTTCCAGGGCTAAATAGCTCCTCTAAAGCTTTTATCTAGACTGAACTCCCACTGGGAGTGTCAACATACCTTGATCTCTTTGTACTCTATTCCCCATCTATAAAATGAGGATTAGTCTATGCCAAAAAGGAGCTCTGCAATATATTAGAGTGTGTCAGGTTCTTCAATCACATGAACCACAAATTCCCAAGTACCACTGCAAATAAACTCACTTGAGTGCAATGCAAAAAAGGTTCGAGCTTTAATTCAGTATTATAACATCTCTTTTTAAAACACAAAATCTTTTCCTCTGCAGAATCTGAACAAATATCATCTCCTGAACTAGCTGCAATCTCAGCATAGTAATTACTCGATATTTTAATACGCTGATTTTAAAAAGCACACTTAGTGAGAAAGGAAATATGCGACTCCCTGCCTTTGGCAGAAGCCTGAGCTAAGAAATAGTGACAAGAAGTCTACAAATGCATTTTAAGGCTGGAAAACAACATATTCTGGAGAAGATTATCTTATTATTTTGCATATAGACATTGGACCTAGAGATCTGTCATAAATGCTCTTAACTGCCAGTTAACCTTTGATTTTAACAGGCAACCCACGCCTGACATTTAATTAGCAACCAAATTAAATATTTTGCTGTTCTCAGCTTATTTTATCATTTAGAAGCTACAGAAAGAAATCAAGACAGACTTCCAAGAGGAAGAATTTACAAATGTTTTTATTAGCTGTTGGAACAGTCATTCTGGCAGTGTAATGAGATAAGGACTTGGACCATTTCCTTAATATTGAGATGTTTGTCTTAGATCCTTAAAACCATTCCCAGGGATTCTTTCAGTAGTTTTATGGGAATGACATAATTGTGAAAAATATTTTATGTACTGGGTGAATTACTACAACAATATTAACACATGGCTCTCCTGCCAAGGTATGATAGAAAGATGTTCATGGGGACAATGCTCTGTGGTGAATGGATAGTGAAAACCAAAGCGGTGATCTGTAGAATTTTGTGTCTTTTCTTCAGTTGAATTTTACCCACCCTACAAAAGATTTCAAAGATACAAAGATTTCAACATTAGCTACTTATATGTTGTGAAGTTGTTAAGGCACACGGTCAGGGTGCTTTCATTTTGTTTATTATGCAGTTAACCAGTGATCCTGCATATCTGAAAAATTATTAAGCTCCTTTCCCTCTTCCCAGCCTAGGAGAGGCTGTTTATTTTTCCAGCTGCTCTCTTTTGGGATAACTTTTCCATGGTGTTTTGTTTCTGGAAAGATGCTCCCATAGAAAAAAGGGTTTCTGGAAGTTAGAACTTTTATGGGGAAGTCATTAAGAAGGTGCTGATGCAATCCCTAGCTGTCTGCCTCTCACCTGCTGGCTGACTGCTCTTCACAAGGTCATGAAAATCACCCCATGCAAATGGGGGAAATGAAGCCTAATTCCATTAAATATCTCCAATTTTTACTGTTTTGTACTATGCCTGTATATCATCCTTTATATGGATTCCATCAGGGTTGCTCTAAAATGCAGAAAACATCAGAGACCTCCAGGAATTGAAAACCCCTCTGCATTTTTAGGCAAATTGAAGTTCCCCAAAGTTAACTTTGAAAATCCAGCAGGCTGCATCACCCAGTTTTAGTGTGCATCAAGTATGTTCACATGAAATTAAAGCAGGTAATGTTCTGTGTTAAATCCCACCTTGAATTACTGCACACAACCATCCTGTGCTCACCAACCTGATTAAGGGCAACTGAAATCAGTAATTCTCTCTTGCTAGCTTGGATCTGGGATCTGAGAATGATGTGAATCTCCAGCAGGAAGGAAATCCAGGCAGGAACACTTTGTGTCCAATGCCACTTGCTTCAGGTTTTATTTATGCCATTGTATTTATTTAGAAATCAAAAAGAATTTTCTTTTTTTTAACTAATTATGGCATTGTTGAGGCAACAGCCTAAAATGTCATCAGTAAAAGTCTCCTCTAATGGTGTCTAATTAGAAGATCTGTTTATAGATTTTTGAAAATTATTTATCATTCTTTAAATCAATTTGAAAGTGACTAGCACCATATAATTTTCTATTTGTACTAATTACAAGTAAAGAGCAATATTAGGATGAAATGGTTATAAATAAAGCTTGTTGAACAGCATATTGATGTTATTTTATAAAGCTTAAGTTGTGCCAAGTTAATAAGGGAACTTGGACCACATGTAAAGAAACAGGTTTCATTAACCCTTGCTGTGCTAGCAGCTGAAGACCAGTTCTATTTCCTTAAAAAAATAGTGTGCTGCATTAGTATTTATATCATTCTTTTGCTGGTGGTCAAGGAGTTAACAAACATCTGGAATGTGCCTTTTAAAAGAACTTGAACACATTCAAACTACTTTTGTCTTGGAAGTGATTTGATGTATCTGATCTACTGTGGTATAAAACTGGAGGGGCTGTCACATACAGTACCCAAGCAGTTTCAAGGGAAAAACATTTCCAGCTGTACCATACAACAGTTTCCAAATAACTTGGAATACATTTAATAAATGATCTTTTCATGAGAAAGGGGCTAAGCTGTATCACAGAACTGAAGGAGAGCCAAGAAATATGAACTAAAACTAGGATTTTAAATTTATTATTGAGTATTTGACAAGTGGATTTTCTGAATTATGGGCTCTGTCCTCCAATTACTGAACTAACTCCTTTTCCTTTCTGTATCTCGAGCAGTAATAAAGTTTTAAGTTTGAGTGGAAGAGTTCTGTTTGATTAGTTTTTCTGTTGCCAACACCAACTAATACTTACTATCCTTTGGGCACATTCCAACAGGCAACCGGCTAAATGACGGTGAATTCACCTACGCAGGTTAATAAAATCTGAGACAAACACAAGGGGTCCAGCACTGAAATGAGCTGAATGGTGCAGAAATATGTCAGTAGATTCACAGCACAGGAGCACTTCAGTCACAGCCCAGTGAAGTTCTGGCTGTCAGTTTTCCCTGTGGTTTTAACACTGCAGTCTTCGACCATAAATGCTCAATTCTTACTGGTGGTCCATGCACACACCTCCTTTGCCTACCACACATATTTTCAATCTACAGTTGAGTTGCAAAACCAGTAAATTACTTTCTTCTCATCATTTGGTTTCTCACATTTGCACAGTGACACACATCTGCCAGTCCCAGTCCTGCCCCTTGCTCCAGTGCTGCTGCCCAAACCTTCCTCCCCTTCTCATATACTTCTTGCAGACCAACAGAGCTCACTTATAACTACAACTCTCAGAGAAAAAATGCCTTCAATTCAAAACTAAGGTATCCATTACATGAATTAAGTAATTCCTTCTTAGTTATCATTACCTATTAAGCCTTCAGTAATATTATCCCAAACTTCTATTTCCAGAAACTGGAAAATATACTCACTGATTTTCTAGAAGCTTACTCCATCTTCCTCCTGCTTACTTAAGACTTCATATTTCCTTTTTTCCTTTAAGGAGGGAGCAAAAGAGGGGAGGCAGCCTGTCAGCCTCTCCACGCTGGGAAATCATCTGCCATGTGTTTTTGGTTTCTGAAGCTTTGCTCTGTTAGCCAGGCACCGAGTGAGCTGTGAACCCCAAGGCAGCAGCTGCCATGTCTAGAGAACATCCCTCTCCAGCACACATGTGCAACAAGCTTCCAAGTCCACTGGAGTAATGAAAATAAACTTGAGCAGGTTTTTGTCCCATGCCCTCTAATTATTAAAGTCACAGTACACTTTCCCACTTGCCTTCCACGCTTATTAAGAAAGAAGCAGCATCATGTGCTGGTTCACAAGGCTAAAAGATGCACAGGGAGGAAATACTAACTCCATCTTTGCTGCAAAACCAGCATTTTTACCTTTAATTCCTCACTAAAGGTGAGGAATATTCTCTCAAACAGAAGCTCTCTGTGCACACAGAATTGACATGCAAATGAGTTTCCAACACAATCCAGACTGGCAGAGCAAAGGGTTTGTCTCTGTCCCAGTCTGCCTACATCAAAAAGAATTCTTTCCAGAATTCCAGATTCCATGTTATAATTTTAATTGAAAACTTTGAACAGTCTGCAGGCTTATTCCAAAACTCTTTTAAAGAACAACAAAATTTATCTTCGAAGGTTGTTTTTGAAACACTCCATAATAACAAAAAGTAACTTAAATCTATGCATGAAAATAAAATACCCTGACAAAGGAAACAAAAAGAAATAGTTAATTTTTCAAAGGGTTCCCATTTCTGGCTGGCCTAATTTCTAAATGGTGCTTGTACCACAGATGCATTTCACTGTCTAAATTTGGGCACAAAAAGATCTCTGGCTATTCCCAGGAACCAGCTGGCTCATGGGGCCTGCAGTGCTCCACTGTGTGACTTTCTTTTACAACATTTTTGTAAATGTTTTGGCCAGATTTCTCCCCTTTCTTCCTAATTATCACAGAGATACCAAAGCTAAGTCAAGGTCCTTAACCTGAAGGATACTTAACGTTGTAAGTTAAAATGTTCCACAATAACAAATTGTTTTTTGAGGAAATAGCAATGCTGTCACAGATAGACATCTTTAATTATATTTGGAACACCTTATGGGTACTGAGGAACTTTAAATTGAGACAGTCTAAAATAAGCATAAAAAGAAAGTAAATTATTATTCAAAATAAAATTCAATGGACAAGAGATTTACCCAATGCATGCTTACACTGTAGCTCTTTAGGTCAATTTTGCACCTATATACTACTGGCACCATTAACTTCAGGAACAAGCAAGATAAAAATGGCATTTAAGGTATATTTAAAAAAAAATTTAAAAAAATAAAATTTAAGGACTTGGATTAATTAAGCATTTTCTAAGCACCTGCTTGTAAGGGATTGACAAAAAACCATTTTAAGGCAGACAGTGCTAAGAAATACTACTACTTTCTTTTGGGATATATTTGATGAATGACTTGCCAGATGTCACAATCAATAAGATACCTTTTATTTTAATGTGTTACAAACTAGTGTTTACAAATGTAATCTCCTACTGCATCTTTAGAAAGAGATTTGACAGAGGTAGCATTACACCATAATGCAGAAACCAGAATAAACTTGGTCTTCAGATCCAGCTGAAACGAAAATACTGGCAAAAATATCCTTAAAAAAAAAAGCAATGTGCAAGTCCACCCAAAAAAAAAAAACCCCAAAAATACTCAAATGCCTTATTGTCTTTGAGAGGAACAGCAAGTCTGCATACATAAAGCTAATGAAAGGATTGCTCAATTTATCCAAGCAGAAGTGCTTTTTAAAACCTTGACAGAACGTGCAGATACTCATTAAACATCGCGAGCTGCTCACAGGCAAATGGGCATAACTTTCTCCCATGGGAACATGCAGCAGATGATCAAAGACAAGCAATGAAGAATAAAACTGGCTAATATGACAGTCAAGGCTGGAAGGATTTGCTGAGATAAGAAATGGTTCTCAGCATTCTGGCAAGGGTATTGTTGTCAGACGTTCTGCGATTTCCATTTACAGAGAGTTTCACTGCTCTTTTTTATTTCCAAAATTAGCATATCAGAAGATGAAGCCTGGAGCTTTATGCCATTTTTTTTTTTTTTTTTGCTTATTAGCTACTCAAAAGCATGTGTTTCTATACCTTTTGATTTAGAGTACAAAGAAAAAATGAATAATAGAATTCTATCCATCTTTCAAATTTCTTGCTTCTCTGAAAAATACAGGCTATCTTGGCTGATGAAATTACATAAACCCTGCTCAGATCATCAGAGATAGTGCAATGGTGAGCACCAAGTAAATTTAGTTTCACAACTAATATTACACAGTGGATTTGTGATAATTTTTTTCAATGCAACCATAAATTGTAGCAACAATTTACTCCGAATTTCAAAAATTTGAAAAATTCCGAAACCCTGCACAAAGATGAATTCAGCATTAGATATGAACAGGATAAATACAAATGGATTGATTGCATAAAAATCTTGAGTGCCTTAATGGAAATGATCTAGACATGGTTATTGTCATTGTACAAAGAAAACAGTCTGCAATAGTCTGAGGCTTCTTAAGAAAAGTGATTTCACCAAAACCAAAAATGTTTATGAACCAAGAAACAAAGAATAAGGAGAATAAGAACTATGTTAGATAATTAAAAACTTTAAATATAGAACCAGCTGCCTCATAACTCACAATCAAAAAAGACAGCTATCCATATACAGGAAAAGATAGATATATATATATATATATATATAGATATATATATATATATATATGTATACAGGAAAAAAATTGGCCCAAGAAAGAGGGAAAGCAGCTCTCCATGAATAAAAAAGCACATACTCTCAGTGAATGGCTTCCACAGTGAAAAAAGAGGTGGCCATTAGGACCTTGAAGGAAAGATAAAGATTTGGTCCATGGATATGCATCACCCTGCAATGTAAATGTGGAGAGTTCAGCACAGAAATGAATTCCATTACTTTTGCTACATGCTCTATCAGTAAGGCACTTAACAGAGGTGGTGATGCAGTGCAAGCAGGAATAAAATGGAAGGCAAGAGGAGACAGAAGGAATTGGCAACCATTGGCAAGGAGTGATAAAAGGGTGTTTCTTTAAAACTCTGTTAGGAACAAAATGACAAAATGAGTCACAGCAATTTTTCTTGTTGATTAGCAAACAAAAGTGACCAGTTGTTAATAATGCTGTAAAAGGTGGAAGCAGTCTATAAATCTCTCTCCTGTATCTGGAAAATAAGTAATTAGATATGTCATACCACTTAATGATGATAACATTTATCTTTCATTCAAAAAGTAACCAAGGGTGATGTTTAAATGAAGCTTCTAGAGTCAGACCTTTTTAAAGCAGCAGGCCTGCATAAGCTTCAGGGCAACACCTTCAAAGAGTAGTTTTCTATGAGAAATTTTTACCATCAACATCAATTTTGAATAATTCTTTAAACAGTACAAAAATTCAAGAGGTTTGGGAAGAAGAAAACATGCTAATATAGCAAAAAGTAAGTAGGCAGAGACCTGTCACCTGAAATCAGTCCTAGGAAAAATTATTAAATAAGCAACACAACTGTTTTTTAAGCAATTAAAGAAGGACTATATAACTTAAAAGTGTTTATGGTCTTGTCAATCTAACTCAAGATCTGTGGCAATGACATTACACACTATAAGGTTAATAAAGTTAAAGGTGCTGAGATGATAAATTTCCCTGAGGTATGCAATTCAGTGCCAAGTAATATTTGGTTTAAGAAATAGGAAAACTACAAATTTAATGCAATACATTAAATATATCAAAGATCAGCTAACTGACAGGTTTTAAAATTGAATTGGATGTTTTCCAAGCAGAGGCCAGAAAGATCCAAACATCTACCCAACTGCTACTGAACATAAATCCAGAAACAAAGAAAAAGACCATATTTAAGGAGAGAGGACTTTGCCCTAGGAAGCAGTAAGTGAAAAGGACATGCTGCTCACCATGAGTAAGGGTGTTGGGTAGCCACTTGATGCTACTGCAGCTTCAAAAAACTCTGACAACTGCCCCCTTGTCCAAGAAGGGAGAAGAGGTGGTTACAGGAAACAACAAGCCAGTCAAGCTCACCTCATTTCCTGGGGCAATTATGGAGCAAATTCCCCCAAACCCACTTCCATACACAAGAAGGGGACAGGGAAAATTATTGGGGAAGCACCAAGGTCAAATCCTGCCTGACAAACCTGGTTGTCTTCCATGAGTTGGAGGATAAAGGAGGACTAGACAGAGTCCAGTGACATCCCTTTCAGTAAAGCTATACTCACTGTAGTACCCTGTATAATTGGATAAATGATTTATAATGTGGGATCTAGAATTTTGGAGAGATTCAAAACCCAACTGGATGCAGCCTGCAGCAGAGCTTTGAGCAAGGAAATCGGAGAACACGTCTCCAGAGCTCCTTGCCAATCTGAATTACTCTGATTCAGCTCTATAATCAACCAAGCATGAGCTCCTAATACAACATTATAGAGTCTTTAACCTTGCAGATCAAAGAAAATGGGTAAAAAAAAAGAAGTTCACTAAATTCAGGCTAGAAAAAAAGGGCAAAAGTTAACAGCAATGTATCTAGAACTTTAGTGACATTACCGTCTTATATGTGTTCAAAAATTAAGATATTAAAGTCAGAGTACTTCAACATCTTGCATGTTCCAGAAAGCCTACAAGTTCATCACTGTTCTCTTTGCCAACCTTATAATTTGTGCAACTGTGACAAGAAAGCAATGGGTTTTTCTCCCCCATTCTTATTCTTAGGAGAGCTATACTGTATAATCCCATAGATGGAAGGGAGACATAATAAGGGAAGGTGAAACAACTGCAGCACAAATAAACCAAGAGTAATGTTCCAGCATTCAAGAACTCAAACACTGGAATTAGTCCCGGCAGAACATTAAATCACTGCTCCAGGATGCCATCAGAAGTGTAAAGCTGGGTAAACTATTAGGAACTCCACAATTACAAGTGTCACTTGGGGAGAAATTGTGACAAAAAGAAGTGATAGACACATCATGTTCTGAATATACAGTATTACTTCTTAAATGTTTATATGCCCATAGTGTTTAGAAAACAAATGCTTTGTGCATAAAACGATGTAATAAAAATTCTTTCTACTTCACGAGACCTCATTTCTAGTGAAAATATTTTTCGCTATAAAAGTTTGATGTACACATCTTCTAGAGCTAAAAAAGTTAGAGACTTAAAAAAAAAATGCAGAAAAACCTGAAACACACACAGAATGTAGTCAGAGCATAAAACTTTGCATGAAAGGTTTATATGGACCCAAAATGAAAAGATTTACGGGATTGATTTTGCAACCTTTTCCACTGAAAACAATATTTTGAAAATTTTATTTTTGATTACGATGTTATTCAATGCACTGAATTGCACGGATGCAATTTCAAAATAAAATTAATTATAATTGGTCATAGCATCACAGGCAATTTGAAGAAGTTAATTACACATTCAAAGTGCTTTTGTCTTCAAATTAAAAAGAGAACTGACACTAGAATTACTTAACATAATTATACCCTTTTACTCATGCATTTTGACCAGTGTTTAAGTTAGCTCCTGCCATCAAGACAGTTCCATGGTAAGATTCTGTTGTTTTTTCCCCCAAATAACAAATGCTAAGCCAAATGGCTTTGAGGTATAAAAGGGCAAGATATTGCCAGATTTTGAGAAAAGAGTGCCACAAAAGCTGATGCAGCTTCAGCAGTTCACCCCTATCTGGATCTGCCCTCTCCTGCACCTGACACTTAGGGACACACATTTTCCACTTTAAATATAGGTAAAGACTCAGCTGCCACTTAGAGTTATCTTTTATCCTCTCTCTGCTATCTGATCCTGCTTTCATCTCTGACCACCCACACAGCTTCATGGTTTGAATTTCAATGGAACAGACATTCTGTCATGTCCACAATATATACAGTTCTTGCCATATGCACTTGTGTTACCACTTCCTAAGGACTTTTTTTAACACCACTTCACGACAAGAGGGCCAAATGTTTCCCCATCCACAGAGAAAAACAAAGAGGAGATGGGAGAAAATCCCCTTCCTTTACAAAAGGGAAATTATTTCCCTGTAGCAAGTTGTGAGCTGGCAAACACAAGAGGTGATAAAGCCAGACCAAAGGTGGAAAATGTGTGCTAGAGATGCAAACATCTGGAATGCCACAGAGAAAAACACACTTGCCATATGCTCTGGGTCCTCATGGGAGCATGCATGAGTACTGCTGATGGCCACCCACAAAACATGCCACATCTTCTAGAGATTAGCACACAGAGTGATGCTGCCAAAATTTCAGCTTTAGAAATACATCTCCCAGACCCTTTTTCAGGTTAGTTGGTTGGGTTTTTGTTTTTTTTTTTTTGTTTGGGTTTGTTTGTTGTTTGTTGTTTTGGTTTTGGTTTTTGTTTTTATGGGGGGAGGGGGTTGTTTTTAGTTTGCTTTTGTTTTTGAGGGTTTGGGGTTTTTTTTCTGTTTTTTGTTTTCTGCCATACTTGTAAAAAAAAATATGCAAAGACAACAAATAAAGAGCATTTTCTACATAACTACTATTGGATTTTCCTGACTATCATGCAGAATGAACAACAGTCACTGTGTGGTCACAGTTCCTGAGCTAATGGGTTATGAGCCTGACAGTGACCCTGCATTCTGGTGTGAGGACACACAATGCTGTAAGGAAAGATGAAGTGAAAAAGGAGCTTGTAAATAAATTAGGGGAAGGGAAGGGGAAGGGGAAGGGGAAGGGGAAGGGGAAGGGGAAGGGGAGGGGGAAGGGGAAGGGGAAGGGGAAGGGGAAGGGGAAGGGGAAATGGAAGGGGAAGGGGAAGGGGAAGAGGAAGGGGAAGGGGAAGGGGAAGGGGAAGGGGAAGGGGAAGGGGAAGGGGAAGGGGAAGGGGAAGGGGAAGGGGAAGGTCCTTTACTTGTAAGTGGAGAAATGGACACATTTTGCTCACAATGGACATTGTGAGCAAACCCTTAAGAATAATCAAGTTCAACAAAGAAAAAGGATGGGAAAAAAAAAAAACCTGAGAAAGAGTGCATTTGGACATATGTAGGTAAAAAAATTGACACTGAAGACTGTTGAAATAACTCCAGAGACTCCAGGGGAATATTGACTGTTCTCCTGAAAAAATTAATTATTGATGGGAGAAATCCCAAAGGATAGGTAGGAAATAAGAAAGGGAAAACTCTAGAGAAAGAGGATTTAGGAAATTACAGAGCAATACATTACATTAGAGAGGTCCTAATCTAGAAAATACATTTAACCGTCCCCAAGTAAATATCTAGAGGATCACAGCCTGCCTGAGTAATGGCCAGCACAGCTGCTAAAGACAAATGCTGTCAAACCAACCTAATTTCCTCAAGTGGACTAGAGAGAAAGCATTGAATGGGATCTACCCTGGCTTCACTCCTGTTCCTGATGTATTCCACATGACATGCTCCGAAGCAAACCACAGAAATGTAGGTTAACATGAAACCACAACAGAACAGATGCAGGTCCATCTGAAAATGTGCTCCCAGGGACAATTACCAGTGATTTCCTGGCAAAACTAGAAAATGTATCAAAACAGGCATCAGTGGCTCTGGGCTTTCATGCCTAACTGTTGATATCATTAATGATGGAATGAATACACATATAAAACTGGCCAGGGGAAAAACAGACAGGAAGAGCAATTTATTTTGAGTATGAAGTTAGAAAACTAGTGTTGCTGAAATGGAGAAGCAGTCTGAGATCAAAGACAATGAGAAGTACTTCACCTACAACACACAAGTCACAAATACAAATGGTTAGTGCCAGCCTATGAAAAGAAGGATTTGAGGAATTTGACATGCATCACAGGGTAAGTTACTAAACACTGTGATGCAAAATTTGCCACAAAGGATGAAAAACGTTATTCTAGGAATGCACTAAAAGGAGTGTCATTTGCAATGGCCAAAGAAACTGGTCTGTTGCTATCACCAGTTAAAAACAATGAGGTCTCATGTAAAGTGTGAAATAGGTAAAGCCCAGAGAAGACCACCAAATGACCCATCCATCTGGCTGGGGAAACAAGAGCTCATGGCCTGACTGTGGAGCAACATAAATTTAAGTTACTAGAGCAAATTACCTCACTGTACATTCAGTTAAACACTGGAACAGAGCAAGAAACAGCAGAATCCACATAAGTGGGGGGCTGCTTCAGGATAAGGTTAGACATGAGTCTCAGGATTAAGTGCCATTACTCAAGACAAGCTAGGACTCAGTATTTACTAATATGGTGCTTTCTGCTTAAGCTGACACAGATAGAGCAGCTGGGATGTTCCAGCCTATTCCCTGCTTCAATGGGGCAAACACATTAATCACAACACACGCTTGGCAAGAGCTCAACATCAACAAGGCTGATCAAAAGAAAAAACTCTGTGAAGAGGATGCAGAGCTGTCAGTGTCAATGTGTGGCAGTAACTACTAGATGTTTGAACTTTTCCAGTTTGAGTCACAAACTGAGCCAGCAAAATAAGTGTACAGATAGCCTGTCTCCAAAGAGTGAGAGTTTGTAAACTCTGCCTGCTTGGGCTAAAGGCAACAATATAGAGTAATGCTTTTTTCTTTTCAAAACATTCTAAAGCTCCTTGTTTTTCGGCCTTTAAGATTGCAGAACTACAAAGATGAAATGAGAGTGTGCCTAAAGCAAATACAGAAATAGGATCTCTCAAGCAGTAATTTATATTATACCAATCTTCTGCAAGGGATGTAAACAAAATATAAAGTGCTATTTTAGCATACATGCAGCCTCTAGGGTTTGTTTGTAAAATGTTCTGGACCAGATTTTCACTATCAGATGCATAAGTTATGCCAGGAAAAAACCCTGAATGCAAAGCAGACTCCATTGCATGTAGCTGTCCCTTCCAGGCAGAAAGTGGATCCTGCCACATGCAGCGACCTGTCTTCAGCATGTCACTCTCTGTTTCTCACAACTAGCAGGGCATCAGGCCAGAAAACATAAAAACATGAGCTTCATCCCACTGCCTTTGTGTTTTCATCTATTTGGCTGGTGGATTTGAAAAATCTTCATGCTTAATTCTAAGTACACGCTGCCACAGATAAACTGGCCAAAGAATAAAATGCAAAGTGAAACCTCCTCGAGCCCCAGAAATGACAGAGAAGGTGAACACTGACTTAAGGCTTCAAAAAGAAGAGCAACTGTAATTAATTTCTCTTCCTCCGTGAAAAAGTACGTTTGAACAGGTCTTAAACACCAAACATCTGATCTTCACAATCATTTGTGGGACAGGTAAATATCCCATTTCTTTTTATGGAAGCAAGTGCAGACAGCTGAAGGTCCAGGCTGGAAGCATCTCAGCTCTCTGTAATCATTGCATTGCTCCAGCACTAATTCTGTGAAATAGCTGCTCTGATATGGAAGGAAAGGTTCACAAGTGGGCTTTAAATGAATTCTCTTAGGTTCACAGTGCAAATCATTATCAGAAATTCTATTTTATCACAGGTGTTTTATATACTCAGAGCATTAGAGTAAGCTGCTGTGAGGACCCATGATAAGGTAATAAAGGAGCACCTGAAAAACTTATTAAATGTGCTTTTTACATTACAGATACCCACAGAGATGACTCAGTTTTTTCAAAATCATGGTATTCTACAGATTGCTTTACACAGCCAGGGTCACAAATCCACTTCAGCCCTTTAGCTTTGCGTCTACAAACAACTTGAAGTGAAAGGCTTCATTCTAATATTATGGTCATTAGGGACAGGGCTAGATAGAATGACTGTCAGGCCTGCAGAAAGCAAACAACAAAGGAAATGCCACGTGTGAGCTGAAAATACACAGGGGAAGGGCTGGCTCATGGAGACCACGTTATGTGCATAACCCATATGGGGTCTGTTTGGAAAACAGAGCAGGCTACAGTAAGGCCAAATTGCAGCAGACAGGGAAAAGAGACACGAGAAGACTCAAGGCCCAAAGAAAATTCAGACATAATTCTTGTGCTAGCCTTTAGGTGAGATGGGATGGTTCTTCCTGAGTCAGAAAACCCTGATATAACAATATCCCCAGCCTTCAGTGCTTCTGCTGGCAACTTTTTGCCTAATTTTTAATACCATCCTCATATTAATTTCAGCTTATTACACCTTGGCATGTGCTCAAATCCAAGAGTCTGGGTAACCAGCCAAGGTAATAGTTCCTGAGAGCCACCCAAGCCCCCAGGTGTGTATCTATGTACCTTTTTCTGCTAGGAAACCTGATATGTCTTTGGATGTAGCTCTTGACAACATTGCTGCACCTGAGAAAGCCTCTTTTATCAGGCTGTGTGACACTAACCCAATGGAAAAGGCGGCCAACAGTTTATCCAATTTCGCTTAAAATAATTAGCTACAAAATTATTAAACGATAGTTACTCCAACTCATGTAGAAAATGGACAGTAGTTTACAACACACTGTTTCATGCCCTTTCAGGGAAACTATTTTCTGTTAGTGTCACAGATTTGAGAAGCATTAGAAGTACCTGAATTTACACATGCAGTAGGACCTCAGGAGCTGAGTATCTGCAGTATCAGATTTAGTCTTTTTCAACAGCTAGGATATTCTCTCACAGAGAAGAAACCTGCAGAAGTGCTCAGGGCAGGTCTGAACCACTACAAAAACCTCACTGCCTTCTAAAAAAAGTTCCTGGGCAAGCAGATCTGTGCCACAGGGCAGTCAGTGGAGAGCTGTTAACAATCTATACACTCACATTTCCATCTGACCCTCTTTACACCCCTAAGCAGAAAAGTCTATTAGAACAAAAAAGCTTTTAGGCAAATAAAAGCCCCTCACAGAAGGAGGATTTGTACAAGGAATTTTTTCCTGTGGCCTGATGTGCTGCTTATGTCATGCTGTCTTGTCTGTGCTGCATAGACCTTTCTAAAGGCACCCAAAGTATTTAAGTCTTTTAAAAAAAGCTGTGAAACAGGGATTCCAGATGTTATTATTTCTTAAATCCTCGGCAGCACACTCCCCCCAACCTTTTGAACATTTAATTCCTGAGTTATATAGGCACTAAAACAACTTCTTAAATCTGTTACCAACCATTACTATTCAAACTTACTCTCAGAGAAGCTCTACACTTTATTATAAATGCTGAGAAGAGATTAAATGCTGCTGCAGCATCACTCCTGAAAAATCATGGAGAAAACCATCAATTTATTCTTGTCATTGTAACTAATGCTTATCTATGGTGTTCAGTAAATTCAATACTAGTTTTCAAGGCAAGCAAAGCCAGTGACTTCTAAATATTATACAACCCATCAATTAAAATATCGTGGATAATCTATTCATTAATAGTGAATTTTACTATTACTCTTCAAAATCAATTCATTTTTGTCAAAACTGGTCACTTTTAGAAGGAAAGATACAATAGGTTAGCAAAAGGGCATCAAGATACTGACAAGAAAGCAATGAATTTTGGGCTATAAATAAGATGAATAATGTGGATCAGCACCAAGACTTAGAACAGCTGGCAATGACAGAGCTTGCAAAATTTAATGCCTTTCAATTTAGATGTGCTTATTACAAAATAATGATCTCTTCTGCAAACATCCCGAGATAGGAGGGCCAACACACTCTCTGCTACACAAACTCCACTGACACAACCAGGGAAGGCCACAGAAGAAAGATTTCTGACAGTAAAATATGATGAGCAAATTTTTCAGCTTATTGTTTGCAGTAGCTCAAAACCATCACGGACAGTGAAGTCCCAGGTGGAATAAATGTCAGTCCTTGGACCACAAATAGTAAATGTCAGCTAGACACTTGCAGTTTCTTACAAATATGTTGCAGGTGAAGCAGACATCTTACAGAATTTAGACAAGTCCTTTTGCTGTGCTGCAACACTAGACCTAGATGTGTGTGCTCTTGAATTTCATCCCATACAAACACAAAAGTTTTAGTCAATACAATTTTATGACTCTGGAAGTGTTATGCTAGATGTAATGCCACTAAATTGTATATTGCTTCCTAAACCAGACTATGAGAAACTCTTTTAATTCTGGGGAATGCCAAGCTGAGAAAGTAACATACTTTCTGTTGCTAAAGTGTCAAAACCCCAAACCAGACAAATGTCATTAACATAACTGGTCTGCACGAGTCACACAGAACAATGTTTTATTAGTTTTCCATATTTCTTATCCTCTCCCAGCAAAACTAGTAAAAATTGTTTGTATCAATTCTAAATAATTTCCTGATTATTTAGTACTATTCTGTATTTACCCATCTTTATTTAAGTAAAAATATAATTCCCAGTCCTTACACCCTGTAAACCCCTGGGTGGAAGGCATTGGTTTGAAACATTATTTTTGTGATACAAATCATTGTTGCAAACTACTGTCAGTTATTTTCCCTCTCCTCCCCTTCTTCAAACTGCAGTTAATCCTCCAAATAATTTCCTACATCTATCCATTCCCTCTTCCTGCCCTGGGGATAAATGTCTCAATCTCCTTCTAATCATTTATCATCAAACTCCTTCGCTTGGTTATCTTGTACCAAACCATCCCCTACACAAAATGATTTTATCCAATTTTTCACTCTTACTCAACACTTTATAGACATTGACTGCTATTTATCTATCTATATTTTACAGGCTTAGGTAAAGCTATTAACAGCAAAAAATTAAATTCTGTTTTGTCCTATCAATTTATTACCCAAAATGGAGACCAGAACTTTGAAGAAACCTCATTTGATAGGTTGGGTTTGGTTTTTTTCCCATCTCCATCTCTAACATCTCTGCCAGTGCCAGAGACATCCTTGTAGGGGAAAAATACAAGCAGTGCAGTTTTAGAAAGAATGATAAGTGATGGAGAGATGCAAAGGACTTTCACTGAGATCTGAAAATTATACTGAGGTCCCACTGGCAGCTCCTGCTCTGACCCCAGCAGTGGATTGCTGGGTGTCAGGGATGGAATCTGAGCCCATTCCCCTGGTGCCTCCTGTCAGCTGCATGGCAGTGGTGGCCAACTGTTCTGCCTCTCTCAGGCTGTCACATATATCAACTACTACTTCAGCCAATTCAACTCATTACCTTTTATTTTCTCTCTTTCAGATACTCAAAATTTATGAAGCAACTTTAGACAGCGGAGTATTTTTTCATGGAAACCATGTCCATGACCAATTCACTGAATTAATACAAATCAATGATCAAGACCCAGCCCTACACAAATTGCAGAGAACAGCAGAAAGACACATGGCCCTATCATGCCACTGATTTTTAAAATAAACTCCCAACTGGAGTCAATAATGAAATATGCTTAAAAATCAATGACATGCCTACTACGAGGCGATTAAATCTGTAAAATGAAGAAAATCCATTAAAACTTTGATACTTAAACACTCCCAAGTCACTCACATCTCAGTTTCTGAAATTCGATTGCATGCCAAGACAATGCATTTGACTCAAATGCAGCAGGAAGAATTCATTCACAAGTCTCAAAAATCCCCCAAAGCAATTTTTACCAAAATCAGCAACATAGAAAGGCAGTGTATAAGTAGCCTCAAAGTGCCTCAAGGCTACCACTCGTGCTTCAAAAGAAAATTCTTGTTGTGATGTTAAAATGGAAGGGCAGATGATGTCTGTGATGATTTCTCAGGCTGAAACTGTTGACTGATTAACATCGGTTGCATCTCTCTGTCTGATCATCCATTTTTGATTTCATCATCACAAAAATTCACAGCAACCTTCAGCCTTCCCCCAGGAGGCTGTTAGTACGAATTGTTGATGTTAGACTGAATGGAACACAAAAACCTTGTCACTGATAAAGAAAAACCCAGGTCCTGGCTACACCACCTGCAGGAGAGCAGCCCTGAGAAACACTGGCTATTAGCCAAGGTTAGGGATCAAGTGTTTAGCTTGCACTGACGTCCTAGTGTTTTGAAAGAGAAACAATCTTCAGTTTCAGGTTCTGCAGCTGTCAGGGATCCAAGTGAGATAAGATGGACTATTGCTTTGGTCCTGATGGCAATCTCTGTCCCTGTGGTCTTCAGAGCATCACTGAAAATGATACTGCATTGTTCTCTTCTTGAAAAAGAATGCAGGTAAAAAGCACAGCACAACAGTGATTTACTGTGCACAAGTGTACAGCAACCCTTAATTACCATTATCACTGGTTCTTCCAGGTGCAGTCAGTAGCAAAAAGAACCATTTTCAATTATCCATGGATTCCTCTTTATAAGTTAAATTCCATCACCCAGGTCCCCACCCAGAAATGTGGGAAACCTTGATAACTTCCCTTGGGCAAACACTGAAGGAAACATTTCTTTCCTGAATTGAAGGGTTGCTTTATTGAATTGCAGGGTTCAAACCAGTGAGCATTCTGCTGCTAAGTGGGAAAGGAAGAAACATGGGGAAAAAGAGAGGAAAATTAGTAAGCAGTGAATCAGCATGAGTCTTTCAAGTGAGATCCCAATCCCCAAGGGCATCTGGCAATTGCCTTTAGCTTCAGCTCTCCTCCCATAACTTTGGGTGGCTGATGATGCAAAACTTACCAGTGTTAGCCATTTGCCACCACTTTTTCCATGCCCAGGTGCCCACAGAGGTTGGAAGAAGCTGAGAATGTTAGAGAATACCAGAATTTCAGCAGATAATTCTGGTCCTAAGGGATGTGCAGCAGAGGCAGCTCCTTTACCACCTCACCTAGGGAGTCATCTATGGGACTGAGCATCCCATACCAGGACAGCTCAGATATACCTGTTTCTAGATCTTCAGAGAATACTTGAGTATTTTACTAGACTTTAAACACCAAGTTACCTCAACACTTTTCCCTCTCCTGCCAGGACTGAAAACATAGCACTTTCTGGGGAAAAAATGCAACAGGTGAAAGCACCAATAGCAGGAGCCTTTTCCACCACGGAAACCATCAAAAATTAAAAAAAACATGCATCCTTTTAGTCAGTAATTTTCTTGCTATCTTCCTGACTTGCAGTGGTTACAGTTGTGGGATTCTAACCTTGGGTCTTCACCTACCAATGCTGCATACTCTCTACTTTGATACTTCCATTTGATCTTGAATCTGCACCATCAAGAACACCAGAAAGTGATTCTGCACTCACAAGGCCAACAGACACATTTAATCCCTTCCTGGTCACAGACAATTGAAGATACACAGAAAATTAGGCCCTGAGTTAAGTTTCATTCAAACACAACAGATTTTTGTATTGCTGTAAACATGACCTTCTTAACCAACAGACATCAAACTCCAAAATATTTCCATCATAGAGCACTATTTGAATTGGCTATAATGGTTTCCACGCATGTTGCTTGAAAAGAAAAGATATCCTGTATTCTACAGACTATTTCTATGTTTTCTCAGTGACTGGCTGATTGGGGATTGGAACTAGATGATCTTAAAGGTCCCTTCAAACCCAAACCATTCTATGTTTTTATGATCTTTTCTTCAACCACTTTAAAGTAACAGAATGTTATCGTCTTTCCTCAAGTTTACCACGAAGCACTGCATGAGGAAAGGGTTGTTTACCTCTTTAACTGATTTTATCCCCATGCTTTCCTGCTTGCATCATACCCATCTAAAAGCATGCAGAGAAACTGCAGCAACTGGGATGCTGTTTCAAGAAAAAGAGAAAATCTGCTTAAATCCAAGCTGTGACTAAAGGCATGCATGAAGCTGAGTAGTGTTGAAGTATTTGTGTAAAAGTGCCATGTAGGGGTACAAACAATGGATTCACATCCTCCTCTTCCAATCATCAGACACACCTACTTACCACTGCTGTCCCTGAAAATAAAGGGGCCTTTGCAAAGTGCTCCCAAGGTCAATGTATAGATAACGGGGTGAATTATAAATTATAAAGTGAATTATTATACAATAAGCTGTTAAAGCACCTCTTCACCATTTACTCTCCTGACTTACTTAAATGACATGTGAGGTCTCTAATGTTAAAACATATATAACTGTTAAAGCATTCAAAACTAAGTTAACATCAAACTTTGGGGCTGGCAGTGATACTGTGTTTTCACTTGGACCACTATAGAAGTATGCCCTAATTAATAATTCAATTGTGCAAATACTGAGTAGAGGTATATTTATATTTATATTTATATTTATATTTATATTTATATTTATATTTATATTTATATTTATATTTATATTTATATTTATCTTTCTTTACCCCTAATGTTTTTAAGACAGATATATATTTGAAATGCATCAACTGACTAGGAAAACACCCAAAGTTAGGCAGTTTTGTTGGCATTAACCAGAAAGATGGGGTAAATTATGGAATCAATAAAACTGCCAAGATTTGTACTTTTCTAAACTAGTTGCTGCATTCCTGATTTATCAGTGAGAACTTCAAAGGTTTTTCATAAAGATAAATAAAAGCACAAGGACAGGAGCATAATACACGGACTCGACAGCTCTAAAATACAATGTTTACAGTGAACTGGGCGAGAGCAGCATTTCAGGTCATACTTTATATCTAGCAGAGCAAAACATCAGAACTGGTATGACTGATAACCACTGTAAAGGGTGAAAACCCATCTTCCTAAAGATTGAAAACCTTTAGATACAGCTGACCAGTGTCCAGCCTTAAAAAATTAATGCCCCCTGTGATCCCAGACCTTTCTCAACAAAAATCAACAGCCTTTTGGGAGTGGGAAGAAAGCAAGATCGCTCCGTCTCTTGCAATATGACAAACAGAACGTAAAAATGTAAAAAGTAGGACAGTAAACTGATTAGGAAAATTTGTGCATCATTAAAAAAATGCCCCTGGGCTATCACCTCAATAAATACAGGACAACAAAGATGATGATGCTTTCCTTCAAAACTCTCTCTCTGTCTGACTCATATGCTGCAACAGACAGTGCTTAGAGAGCTGTCAGAGCAGGGAACAGACATACACAACAAGAGAAGCAGTTCAGCCAATTTTACCTCATGAAGAACAGAATGAGCACAGATAGCAGCTAACAAATGACATTCTGGCAGCCTGGTAAGGTCAGTGTCAACTCCGCCGTTCAATTTGCTGCGGTCAGTCTTCCGCCGTGTCCCATCACATCATTTCTTGGCCATACATGCCAAATACTTTTTCACTTTGAGGCCTGAGCTGTCATTTTTCACTTTGTTACCCTGCCCTTTAACTGCCACTACAGTGACACTGATGTATATCCCGGGAAAAGGAAAGACAATTCTTTAAATTATCATGTGCCAGGAACTCGTTCCCTTTTCAATATTACAGTTGTCGAGCTGCTATTGCCTTGTACCTTATCAGGGCCAACACTGACACTGTTGTGGGTACACAGTGCACTCATTAAATGGTTAAAATAAATAGTTAAAGCATCTGAAGTTAGTATCTAATTGCCTCAAAATACTGTTTTCTAATTCTAGTCCTTCTCTATTCATTCTACACATACTTAAAATGAGTGTGTTCAGCATCTAGAAGCTGTTTCACAAACGTGAACTTTTGTTTTTGTATATATTTTTTTAAAACACTATAAGCAATTACCTGGGCATATATAAATCAATACTGAATTTTAAAATGAATGATTAAAAGTTGAATTTCCCCAAACTGAAAAAAAAAACCCCAAGAAACCATCTCAGCAAACACGTCTTTGATGTAACAGAAAATCTACTGCTAAATACAGTGAAGCCTTGGCATGCCAGAATTGATTTCTGAATAGAAATAATAAACAATACTCCTGAAACAATAAATAACACTGGTGAAAAAAACAAAACATATTAATTAATTTAGTGGATTTATTTATTAAATATATACTATAATATATTTTATATATTAAATATTTATTAAAATGTATTTACATATTCTTTAATTTAGTTTACCCTTTAAGGGATCAGATTCCAAGCAAGGACAGCCTTGTCCTGGGAGCAGAGAGTAGCTCTTGCAGGCAGCTGGGACAGGTGGGGATGGCAAGGACAGCAGATGGTGGTGACTGCAGGCAGCACCTGCACGGAGCTTTCCATTTGCATCTGCACAAACCAAGACTTTCTCCAGCTCTTTAAGATCAATTCCCAGTCAGCCATCCCCTGCCAGGTGTCTAACACCATTAACAATGATGCTAATAAGGCAGCAAAGGTCAGACGCCAGAATTCATGCTCTAGGGGATCCAATCTCTAAACTCCTTGGCAACACACTAGGTGTTTTCTTGGAGAACAGTGCTCCCTACCTGCTTTTAGGCACCAGTAAAGCCTCCTGTACCTTTCACAGAAGGATGAACATCTGCCAACAACTTGGTGGTATTTCTAACTACACTTTAATTCTCTCTAAAGTCTTTCTGTGTCTCTATTTTCCAAATTGCTACTTGCTCTTTCTCTTAATATTACGACAGGATTCTTCAAGATGAGAGGAAATGGTCTGGAGTTGAAACAGGGGATGTTTGGATTGGATATTAGGAAATATTTCCTCACTGAAAGGGTGGTCAGGCATTGAAACAGGCTGCAAATGTGGTGGAATCACCACCTCTGGAAGTGTTCAGAAAGTCTGTAGATGTGGCACAGTTTGTAGTGGACTTGGCAGGGCTGGGTTAACAGGTGGACTGGATGATCTCAGAGGTCTTTTCCAGCCTTAACAATCCTAGGATTCCATGGCATAACCTCAACACTTAATGCAGGAAGAATTTTCACACCTGTTATCGCTATACAGCAGCAGAAGAACCCGGTACGGCGAGTTCTCTCCGTGCTGGGCAGAGAGCTCCTGTGCATGGCATGGACTTTGAGCCTGTGAGGCACGGCACAGGGAAAATCAGGCTCCAGTCCTGACCCTGGGAGGGCTTCCTTCAGCTCCTCCACTCACAGCCACCTCGTTAGGAAGTGGCCACGGAAGTTAAGAACATTCCTGGGGAAATTCAGTCCCTCCCATGCTGCAGGCACCAAGGACTCACTGAAGAGTGATGCTCCCTCAGGCTCCCTCTTAATATCCTCCTTGTATCAAGTACATTTTGAGCTCTAGAAAGGAAAACCAAATTCCTGGCTCCCACCTGTGTTCTAACAGTTCATTTCAACATCAATTTTGACAATTCACAAGGAGATTTGGAATCCACTTCTGCACACTTCCTATATTCCCCGTATTTTAGATTAACAGGGACTTAAAAAAAAAAAAAAAAAGGTTTTGGTGGCTCTTTTATTTGAATAATGATGGAAATGGCATGCCATCATTCTGGGTAATATTTGGAATGAATAATGCATTTACTTGGCCAGAACCTCACTGTAACCCAAAGGTCTGATGTTTTCAAACTCCAGAGTCCATAAATATGTGCAGATGTTCCCCAAGGCTGCTAGAATAGCCAGGCTGAGCTCACAGCGCAAACAAAAGCCCAAGATCAAAAAGTTCTTTGTAACTGTTCAGATACTAAAAACTATATAAAGTCCCACAAACTTCTTTTAGAACAATGCCTCAATTTGAAAAGTTTTCCCCATGACAAATTCAGTGAAAAATTTTTTAAAAAATCTCCTCTAGTTCTTACATCTTTCTTTTATCCCCCTCCTTTTCCTACATACTTTGAAAATGTCACTACTGAGAAAAGCCAAGTTAATGGTCCCAGATCCTGAAATCTGCCCAAACCTTCTAAGACCAAAGACAGCTATCAGATTTTCTGCTCATTTCACCACTGACTACTGTCAAATCCATTAGAGGAATACAGAAAAGCAGGAAAAAAACTTGTGCCCACTCCCCAACAGACTGTTTACTTCATAAAATTTGCCACCCAACAATACAACAATTTTCTGCCTGCATTCAAGTGGTTGAGCCTGAAGCCTCTAAACTTTTGGTATTTCCCCTGCATGCCCAAGACTAAATAAATATACCATATAAACCAAACTTTTAGAATTCAAGGATAATCTTTGGCTGTGAATAATAAAACATAACAAATATCTTCTGAGCAACCTGATAGAGCAACAGTCTTAACTGAAGTTTTATTTTAAAAAGCTGAAGTATCTCTTTGCATTTTTTTTAATAGGAGAATAAACAGTCAATGACTAGTTCTTTGCTACAATAAAATTAACACTCTCCAGAAATGGCAAGTTTGGAGTCTGAGCTGTTCTGTAACAAAGAACAATGTGTTGCTCCAACCTGAGTGCTGTACTGAGAGCCACAGGTACTTTAGAAAAAGCAGAAAAGGAGCTGAATTAAACAAAAGGATAGAAGCAGGCAGTGAGGAAATCCATTGCTGGGAAACCAGGATAAGAAATACAAAAACTGTAGTCACATCTAAACTTCTAACAGAATTCTAATGCTTTATTTCCTAATATGTAGTACAATATTTTGTAGCTTATTCCACTCAGAACAGCCAGAAACAAAATAAACAAACCCTGGATAATTGAATAGGAGTCCTGTATAATTTTCTCCTGTAGCTTTGTCCTCAGGCAATGAAGTGGGATGACACCATGATGGTTTCTTGACTGTCACTATTCCTGAGCAAAGTGTTATTCCTTTAATGGCTAATGTGCCTGTGTCCCTAAAGAAAGTGAATATACTCACACTCATTGGAGAAATGTATACTCTCTTGAAATTGAGCCAGTTTGTTGCCTCTCAACCTTACAACCTATATCACTAGTTATTTTCAAAGAAAAAGGATGAAGAGGTTTAGGTAACTTGAAGAAATTTGAACCAGACACGATGCATTTCAGGGAATGCTCTTCTCCTCTTGGTAAGCAATACTCATAAAAGTTCCATTTCATGACACGTCAAGCACATTCCTTCTAGTAAGTTGGAAGATTGAAATCTACCTAAATATCCAATTCTCAGCCAAAAAATTATATTCTGCCCCAAAGTTAAACATAGTGAAAATATGATATGAAGGTGTTGCAAAAAATGTATGAACGTATCCTCAGCTATAGATGCCAAAGGCAGTTTTGGTCGGGTGACTTTGGAATCAGCTGGACCCAAAGATTTACCTGTTGCCTCCTCCCACAGCAATCCCACCACAGTCTGTCAGGATGCCACACAGCCCAGCTGCCTGTGCAAATTAGCACATCCTAATTGGCAGCAGTTGAGCTTAACTTCTAATGAGCCCATCCAATTGTACAAGTAAATGTCTGCTGGGACTGAACATCGGCACTAACAGCATTTGAAGTTTGGGTGGGCTGCTTGCCTTCCCCCTGCTCAGAGACATTTAAGATAGCCTCAGAGTAAGCAACATCAGCTCAATTTGGCTATGAGCTGTTTCATCATTAACCTTGATATTACAAATATTTTATTTATACATTTCTGCATTCTGAGTTACATATGTATCAAAGGGAACAACCATGTGGGAGCACATTATATTTATAAAATACACTAATGCCCTTCTCATTCACTCTTACAACCAAATTGACTATTTGTCCTTGTTCATGATCTATCTAATTTTTTATGGAAAAGGTTAAAAAGAGCATGAGAGTTACTGTTCTCTATGTAATAGCCCACAATCTGGCCTGGCATGCAGCATGTGGTTCTGTACCTGATGGCACAGCCGTGAATGAATTACAATCCTTTGTGTCACCTTCAGACTCTTAACCTGTATTGACCAGACAGTTATCAATATCTAGCTCGGAGTGGAAACAGTCTTCAGCACAAAGTGAGAACTGCCTTTCCAAAATGTCCTAAAATAGCACCATTTTATTAAAAAAATAAAAAAAAAAAGGGTTTAATATATGTATTTATATTTGTACCTATGCTGTTTTTACACATATAAAATTAATAGAAAAAATGCTGAATTTCAAACTTTGATTTTACTCATTTTGGCATAACCCTGTGCTCAAGTCTTCACAAATAAACCCATAACTCAAACATAACAGCAGTTACACTGTACCAAGACAGAGGGACCCAATCAATTGCCTGCACAAGAGGGGATGAACTGGGCATGCAAATACTGGTACCTCCCCTGAACACCTTTTCATAAGCAGGAAAAAAGTGTTTCTAAAGGCCAAGGACCTCCAGGTGATTTGGCAGCAGCAGCTGAACGTGCTGATAGTCAAAGTGCTGGTGACTCACCAATGGAAATGATCATCTGTAACCACACCAGGCCACCAAACCTTGACTTCTTTCTAGATTAGACTGCAAGCTGCACTCAAATCTTTCCACTAAACAGTATTTTACTGCCTCTCCAGGACCAAAAACGAACCTGTTCCCATGTGCTTCCCCACAAGTGGGAGGGATTTTGCAATCTGCTGACTGGCATTACATCAATCCAAATAATGTTGCCTACACAGCACTTACAAGCTGAACAGTGAAATGAGTCATTCATTCTTTCAGGAAGGAATTTCACAGCCTGTAAGTCAAAAGCTCTGTTTGTTAAGAACTTTTGCTTTCTGGTGCTAAGAATTTGGAATCATAGAAAATTCAGATTGACTGGCCTCTGGAAGAGAAAAATGTCTAATGCAACACTGGTAAAGAGACCGTGGGTATGGGTAGGAACATCTGTTACTTGAGCAACTTGGGCTTTATTTTTCTTTCAACATGGTAATATGAAGCACCAAAGAGAAATGACACCTGGCACAGAATTTCATTGTCAGCAAGACCTTTTGTGACTTGCAAATGCACTTAAAAACTGGGAATGCAGAAAACAAAACTAACATATTTTGTAGAGTGAAAGCGCTGAAGGGAAAACAGATCAAGATATAGATATCATTATTTTATTTTCCTCTTTTTCCTCTTTAAAAAGAAAAATGTCTTTCTTCTTTCATACTCGAAATGCAAAATTTAAAATATTGTGAAACTCAAAAGAATTCTGATGATTTTTTTTTTTTAAGAAAGTGGAGTAGGAAAACATCAAGTGACAGCTGGCACCTGATATTTTGTAGAAAATACCAATACTATCAGTTTCCTATATTGTTATTGACCAAATGGTTATTTAGGGGCCTTTTGACCTCAATTTCTTTTAAACTGGGATAGTAGAGTTGAACAGAATAGAAAATAAAGGTAATATTTTTTAAAGAACTGCAATGCAAAACCAGTGCATTGTTTTCTTCCAGACTGCATCAACTTCAAAACAAACTAAAGGCAAATTGTCTGGCAGGAAATGGGACCATTTTAGCTTCTCATTCTAACTTTTACTTCACATGTTTTATTTCCCTAGGTAGAATATATCAACTATATAAGTCATCACCAAAATTTGCTGGGAATTACCCCAGAGTATCCAGTCTATATAGAGAAGTAAAAGATTTATCTTGATATTATTTTGAAACCACATGTAAATGTATCATTAAAATGCAACTTCTGCTAGAGTTGTGTTTCAAATCACCTTCATGCAATAGACATTTTAATAACAGAATGTGAGTAACTATGTTTTCTTATTTAAAAAAGGCAGAGTGGAGGTTATAATCTTTCTAAAACTACCTTTTCAGGGAAACTCAAAGCCTGGTGCTTTTAAAAAAGAGAGCAAAAGTAGTTCAAAACAGATTGAAATTAAGCTAGATAGTAAAGTCTGGCTGGAGATCTTACCTTTTTTAAGCAAGAAAGGAAATAATTGGTCCTGAACACACATTGTCACTAGAATTGCAAATACAAACACCTACACAGCTACAGGTCAACTAAGATCATGCATTTTGTTACTTGAAGTTGATCTAAAGATATTTCACCATTTCGTTTGAAGAATTCCAGACTTCACTGTACCCCATACAGCCTTATCCCAGTCTTTTCAGTTCTGTCTGCTGCAGAATTTTGCTGTTTGTTCTGTGTATTCAGCACAGCCTGTCAGGTTCCAGCTCCCTGAGAATGTCACTCTGCATGATCCTATTCCTAAAAAAGGTGATGCTCTGTTCACGCTCATTCTAAAGAAGGCCAAAATTGCAATTTCTGTTTCATTCTGAAAGAGCAGTGCCTAAAAACTATTTTAATGGTTTCTTATATCACAGCATGGTTTGGGTTAGAAGGGACCTTAAAACTCATGTAGTTCCAAGCCTTCTGTCATGGGCAGAGACACCTTCCACTGGACTGGGTTGTCCAGATCCCCATCCAGCCTGGCCTTGAACTCTTCCAAGGGCATCCACAGCTTCTCTGGGCAACCTGTGCCAGTGCCTCACCACCCTCACAGCACAGAATTTCCTCTTGACACCTAACCTAAACCTTCCCTTGTTCAGCCATTCCCTCTTGCCCTATCACTGCGAGCCTTTGTAAAAACTCCCTCTTCAAGACTTGTTGTTCACTTAAAATAACGTAATGATGTATAGAAATGAAAGCTTGATGGATGAAGGCACCAGTTCTGCGCTACCTGGGCCCTGCAGAAATCAGGGATGCAGCACATGCTGTGATGTACCTTTTTAGGTCACACACATCCATGTTTTCTGTTCGAAAGCGTCGGTGTGCAGCACTTCACTCCTCTCCTACAACCCACCAGATGAGCAGGAATAGACAGATGTGGGAAAATTCACCCTGGCACAGAAGCAGCAAGTGAAACAGCTAAGGAAACGATAACACACAGTGCCCACGTCTGTGGAACAATTTGTTGCAGGAATGGGTGCAGTGTGGCAGGAATGGCAATTACAGCAAACATACATGCACTGAAACCACCTGGGACTGCTACTCTGCATTATGGTGGCTTCATTCCCCATGTTAGTGAGGAAAGGAGCACCCCATTTGACATCTCATCAGCAAGAGGACACAATATGAGCAAATGATGAATGCCCTGTGTGGCTTATAATTAGGTCCCCCTCAAAATGTTGTCAGAATTGAAAAAAAAAAATGGAAAGAAAACATAAAATTAATGGAGGACATGAAATCACAGAGAGGTATGGATAAAAGATGGGGAACTTGTACAACAACTAATGAAACCAGCCTCCAAAGATAGAAAGGACAGATGTGAAAGAAACACAACAACAAAGAAAAAAAAAAAGCACAATGTAAGACCACAAATTCTTGCTGCCCCATAAAACTGCTGTAGCTAACTTTATCATGTTTACATGGGATGCTGGCTTGAGTTTAAAGGAAACATTCACTATACTATATATAGCTGGCAAGAAAAAAGGTTCTCTCCAAAGCTTCTGGGAGCATATGTTTTATGAATACATGGAATAAAAGTAGTGATTTGTACCATTAGAATATATATCCTCCTAAAATGTGTCTGCATGGCTCAATCAGATTTCTTCATTTAAAAATATAATGCAATGTAATTTTATTCAACTTTTTAGAAGTGAAATACAACCCATGAATAAACTCTTTCAAATCTCTGCCATGAGAGCAAATTCTCTAAATGTTATTCTGAAGCAGCACATAATGACTCCCAGCATCTAAACCCCAAACCACTTGTGAAAATTCAGCCTTTCAAAGTGCTCAAACTCTATTGCTTCCAGCTGCTTACATCTGCCTAAATGTACTGAATCTTACACACAAAGTCCGTAAATCAAAGGAGAAAAGTGGTGGAAAGAGAGAGTAACACAACTCTAAAAGACAGACTGAAAAATAATTTGCTGCTATTAGGGTCTACTGAATTTGACATATTTTCAAAAACACCACCAGCACTGAAGTTCCTAGACAGCTCTTTCCACAAAAGGGGCCATTTCAATCTTAGATACCTGATACTTCAAAGTAATTTCTCCTCTAAAACCTGTCCAATACCACAGTCAAGAATGATTCTCAGAGAAATTTCATGGTAAACATATATCCTTGTGTGCAGTGTTTAAAATATTTTTATGTACAGAGCAAGTAGCATGACAGCTGAAACTCTCTTCTACAGTATGAAGACCATACCTTTTATAAAGGAATCTAAAATACTTATAAAGCTACTTCCAGTAACCTGCACACTCCTCATGAGATGTAAAGGGCTCACAAAAAATTAATGTCAGTTTTTGGTAACTTTGAATACAAATAGCACAACAAATATGCACAAATTCTGATGCTTCATGAATCATGCTTCATGATTTTAAGTCTCACAACAGAGACTGGCAAAAATCTGAGACCGGTAAAATATTTGAATCCGGTAAAATATTTGACAAAGGTTTTTAAAATCTTACAGCATTCTTGGTGTTTTTTTTTTCTTTAAAATACTTTTCTAGACTTCCAGCTTATTTGGAATGCTAGAAATCATGATGGCAGTATTTATTTTTGAAGAACTGTATAAGTGAGACAAAGCTCATATGTAAATCACTAATGTAGTCAGAACTGTATTTATCTTGTATCTCCAAAACATTTTTCTGTCCATCAACAGAGCTAAAGGACATTTGCTCCATGTGGTGATAATCACAGTACCCTCATCCTTGGCCACTGAAGAAGAACCTCATTCACACACACATTAGAGCTCAACATGCCTCTCCCTACCACAAAACTGGACAGTCCTTTACATACCCCTTTTCAGTTTTTCAATGGAACTTCATCTTGGACTTCAGTTGAAGGAAAACCTCAATTACAGCAAAATACAAAACAAAATACAAAATACAAAACAGCTGTTTGAGACAAGCACCTTCACAGAGCTAATTCTGAAAAAATTCTAAATTGTACCCAATCTTGTAATTTTAACTGTATAACTGTATTCAGGTGGGAGGCATGTATGTCCATTATTGAGATAAATCACATATATGGCCTAGTTTTCACTTTAATTTCCCTGTATTGTGCCAAACTTGGCACCCTGCTTTAAAGCACAGCTAAACACAGGAAATAAAACTAGTTTCACTGAAACCAGCAAACTTGGTATAAAATTCCATGGGACTACGATTTCAGTTTAAGGGCAGGCCTTGAACTGAGAACAAATTAAAACCACAGAAAGATTTAAGACTAAACCAAGCTGAGAACAAAACAGAAAATGCTTAAAATGACCAACCTACTTTGAAATGATACCATCAGACTTTTCCAGACCTCACTGCTAGCTCCTGTGTCTCTGTCTGTGGTGTGTACACATCAGCACAGCATCCCCCTTTCAGATGCTCATCCCAGTTAGAAATTAGATCATTTCATGCACAAAAGGTGATTGGTGAGGTGAGGAGCTTTTATGTTGGGAATTTGTAAAAAAGGATGAAGTGTCTTACACCCTGGTCACTCAAACCTAGGGCTAAACAAAGGTTCTTTTGTTCTGGATAGGCACAAAACAGAAAATACCAGCTAAATGTTCTCAGGAGGTAAAAATACACAAAAGCTTACAGGAAAACTACAAAATTAAGGAAGATTGGAAAAAGAGTAAATACTGCATAACATCACTTAGCATAGAGCTAGCTCCCTGAACACAGAAAGACTTATAACCCATTTGATGTTATGTTCCATGAGAAGAGACTTGAAAGAAGAAAGGTAGAAAAACAGAAAGAGATAAAAGACAGACATATAGCTCCTGGGTTCCAGTGATGTAAGGCTCCAAGATGAAGGTGGGGATAAAGAACAACGTGCTTGCCTCATAGCCAGGCTCCTTAAAGGCTTGGCCCGTGCTGGGCCTTCTTCCCAGGTGGGACTTGTAGTCTCTGGGCCCCTCAGGGGTGGCTTAGGTGACACTGGGGGGCTCCATCCAGTAACTCCTGACTGAGAGATACAGCTGGGGGTGCTGGGGTCAGGGCAGCACCTCACCAGAGCGAGGTCTGACCCACCCTCCACCACCAACACCTCCAAGTGCCCCAAATGTCTCGAAACAGATCAACTTTTCCAGTCTCTGATGCCCAGGGAAACTGGACAGTAAAGCCTAAGTAAACTACACTGAGAGGTGCAAAGAAAGTTCCAAAGACACAGAAAAATGGTATAGCCAATGAGATAGAAGAAGGCTTTCATTAGAAACTCTGAGAGTGATGCTGTTTCAAAAATTGACTTTTAGAGTTATTCCACTGAAATGGATGTCATCCACTACACTATGCTAATAGAGGGAAGAATAAATATTTTCAGGGATCACTGACTGACAGAAAATAGAGAAATCATTTGCATGCTGGTAGAAGTATTCACAAGGGAAGTATCTGGACAGGTGAAATGGATGACACATGCACTACAATGGTTGGAAAAGAGAGACCTTCCCCAGGACTTGGCTGAGAAATCACGGGTTAGGATGAGAGTTCCTTGGAGTAAACCAACAAAGAAATGGTTTCCTCAAAGATATAATAGTTTAAAGTACTGTTCAAGTGCTCAAGACCAGGTTGGATGGGGTTCAATGAGCAACCTGGTTGACGGGCAGCTGGCTTGGATGAGCAACCTGGTCTAGTTGAAGGTGTCTGTAAGCATGGCAGGAGAGTTGGAACAAGATGATCTTTAAGGTCTTTCCAATCCAAACCTTCCTGAGATTATATGATTAAACATTTTACCTAATACTGAACTGGAAGCATTAGTACTGTGCACAACAAACATTGACTTAAATAACTAAATCAGCACTCAATTGGTTTTGAAAAAAGTTGAACTTAAGCTTAAATATTTTTTCCTCTTCTCATGCTCTCTGACCCTCGCATTACTCAGATTTACTTACTAGATAGGGAATCCTTTTCTCCACTCCCTCTATTGGTTTTTTTTTTAAGTGCCAAGTGAGATACATAGAAGGTGCACTTCATCTAGGTCAGGTTATGCCTTATCCTTGGCTAACATTCAAAAAACAGAGAACTTCTGTCTAAAAGAAAAAAGACAAATGGCATCAAGTGAAGCCTAAAATGTCATTGTGAAGCATGAAATCAACTTCTTTTTCACACACCTTTAACCATATCAATATCTGCAAAACTTGCTGCTTCAAATGAAAAAAAATGAAGGATTAGAGCCACATGGTAGCCAACTAAATTCTTCCCTTGCAATCTGCTTCTCTGCTTGGGATCTCAGGCTTAAGTGTGTGTGTGTGGGCAACATTAACAAGTTCCTACAGAGCAGGAAAAGCCCACATTGCACTGCAGAGTGTGCAAAGAAACTGTTCTTTATTTTTCTTCCAATGTAAGGCAGATAAATATTTACAAGATTAACTTGGCACAGTTAGCACAAGACTCGTGGAAATTTTGTAAATTTAAAGATACAGATGTCACTCTGGACAAAGAATTCCTGAACTGAAGGGGAATTAAGAAAATCTTCTCACTCCATTAGCAGATTGCATGGTGTGCTCCTTGCATACTTGCTCTACGTTCCAGATTCACTCTGAGTTAAACTACTGCTTTATTCAGACTTTATTCAGCCTCTAAAATCCTTTTCAACCATATACATATCCAGCCAAACATCTAATTATATTTTGCCATACAAAGTAGTATGAAATAAACACTCACTTTAAATGTCATTATCTTAATTATGGTAATGGCTTCAGGAGAAACCCACGGAATTATGGCTGATGATATTAGTCTTCTCAGCCTTAGAAAATAATACATACCCAACAGCTACATAAATCTTATAATGACAAGAAACAGCAGAGCAAAAAGGTATTGCTGAGTGTATGCTGCTAAAATCAGAGGATAAAGATGGAAGAAGATGCTCTGTTTTCAAAGGAATCAAGAGTTCAGCCTGGCTTTTCAAGTTTAGCCAAAAGAAGAGTTCTCCCTTTTATCCTGATAATACAGATGTTGGTTTGTAACACACCCTCTGCCTGAGTGGAATGGCTCTCTGTGGAATGAGGCAGATTCCCAAGGACTAGAAATCCAGGAATACTTTCCAAGAGCTCTCCAGCCTGTGTGCAATGGGCTGCCAGCATGAAAGATGGTGGAAGAGGAAACAACAACACGAGAGGGAGATGATGGAAAAATCTGGCACAGTGATACAAATAAAGGATCAATGACTAGAGGAAAGTGAGGGAAAAAGAGAATTAGGAATGCCTTAACTCTGTGTCAGTGCTGCTGCTTTTCCCCTAATTGGACACTGTGTTGTGCCTGCGGGGAAATGTCACCTTGGGATGACAAAGCATAAACACCATGAATGATGCAACCACACCTCATTTATTTTAGACTCCAGTCTAAGGCTTGATGTCTTTTCTTGTAAGAGCTATGCCAGAATAAGCTGCAGAAATAGGTCTTAATGAATTAGTTTCAGTTCATTTAAAATTCATAATGATTTCTTTGCAGCAGTGCTACAGGAACCACTTGTCTGCATACTCTGTGCCACTGAGGGACATGGTCTGGACAGGGCATGTCCAGCCTGGCTGTCCCCACACCTACTGAGTAAATCTTATTTCCTCAGGATGCCTCAGAGGAAATGCATTGTTCATGCAAAACCCCCTGGAATGTGTGCTGCTATTAGGGACTTAATGAAAATATGCAGATGTAGCTCGTGCTAGTAAAAAGCCCTTGATCATACTGTACAAATGGATGGCACTGTTGTCACACTTTAGAGAAAGACATCAGTAGTTCTTAAGCCTAAGATAACAGATACAGATTTCTGAATCTGAGAGGATCACCACTGCTCTGTAAACATCTTGATTTCAGTGTCACCTGCAACTGCTAAATGCCTGCTTAGCATTAAAAGGGCACAATTGTTGCTAAATAAACCTAAAACCTGCAGGGTTTTTTTGTTTACACAATGATGAATCTCTAGCAAACCCACACTACTTCCTTCTCTTCCCTCCAAGAACTTGCACTGAAAGGCAGAAAGCAGAGAAGACTGTGCCTCATGTAGTTAAAGATGACATTTGATACTTCCAGCACTGTTCTCAGAACTAAGAACAGCTGTTTATCTACAAGGTGCATTTTCTGAATTGCCAGGGATGTTATGTACAGCACACTTCAGCAGAACGTAAGGAAATACAGTCTCACCAGCTGGGAACACCTCCCTGATGTCACCTAAAAATAGGCTACACAAAAGGGATGCTGAGGGCAGAGACTGTGATAATAATGGACAGGGAGAAATCCCTTCAGTTACCAACAGCCTGGCTGGCCCTGACAACAGCCACTGCTGCAGCTTGTCAGAGGTCACTGGAACAGCAAGGCTCACTTAAGAAATATTGTGTGAACAAGAAAAAAATAGCCCTGAATTTTACTGCCTCATTATGAGACAACAGATGGATGAAGAGAGATGTCAACTACTTTGCGATTATTATGCCAAAGGATATTTTAAGGAAGGACTTCAAGGATTTAACGAATTTTAACAAATGTTTTCGGGGAGAACAAGGGGAATAATTTGCAGGGTGTACAAAAGACCTTATCTAAGGCTATAACTGAGAGGCTGGCCTAGCTGAGGAGGTGAATTCACAGTGTGAAATCATAAGGAAAAAAAGCCACAGAAGTGAACACATCCATCTGCTGTGCTAGAAAAAGGCACAGAAAAAAACAAAAATTAAAAAAAGGAGTAAAATGGCCAAGGCAAAAGAGAAGGATATGGCCCTTACAGTAGTATCCCAAACAGGTAAGAAGAGGCCACAGTTGAATTTTGGAAACCCAAAGGAAAAAAAACCAGACAGCTGGTAGCAAAATGTGAGATGATGTTTGAACCAGAGTTTTAGTTTTGTGGTTAGCCAATTAAAAAAAAAAAAAAAAAAAGGTTTATTTAAAATGTCTTCCAGCCTCCAACACGTGTAGGTGAGGCCCCAGTGAAAGTCTAGTGAAACAGCAGCAGCAACTCATTACAGGCTAAGGGTTTTCAACTCAGGGTGCAGTGACAAGTGAAGGAAAGAGAGGGAATTATTTTGGGAAATGTGACTGCTTAAGAGCTGAGACAAGGATTGAAAAAACTCATGCTTGGGTAAGAGAGTTCACCCTCACTTCCATATGTACTTCAAACAGGTGTCTGAATAACAGACCCAACCCCACAACAGCAGAAATCCACTTCTCCCTTTCCCTCCCAGACAGCCTCAAAGAACTAATTGGGCTGACAGCAATGGTGCAGCTTTCCAAATTTACAGAATTGTAATACTTGATATTGTTAGGAGAAATAGCTTCCTAAAAGAAACTCCCTTAATGCATTAAGCCTTATGTGTTTCAATCATAAAGATGCATGAAGGCTCTGAGGGAAGAGCAATGTATTTCAGGCAATTAGACATGAGATGACATAGCTGTCATTGCTCATTGACTGCCTTTGACAATATCTACTGCAAATGGCACACATCCCTATAGAAGTCTTTCAAAAGCTCACAGTATTTAATCTCCAGGCATTTTAATTTGAAATAAAAGTAATATTTTCTTCAAACAGAATGAGAACAGGGTGAACAAGCATGATTCAGACAGCTTTAAAGCACTCCAGGGTAAGGCTGTCAACAGGTTATACACCTTGTACAGACTCACAAGACATGTACCTATCTTGATTTTCAGAATGAGTAGCAAATTCACAAATATGTTTTTAATGGCACGAGAAGAAGTTTGTTTGCCAAAGAATCCAAACATCTTGTTTAGCTCAGAGGTGGGAGGGGGGGAGGGAGGGAATATCATATAAAAAACCCCAAACCAACAAAAAACCCTTTCCAGGATGTGTTTAGAACAAAAAATCCTGTCTGGCATACGTTATGATGGAACAGAAGCACACTGTGTCAACATACAGATTACAAAGATGACCCCATCACTGATTTTGGAGCAGTTCTGCCATCCTGGGGAAGAGCTCTGAGAAATCAGCTTCAAGCAAACAGCTAACAGGAGGGGAGGGTGGAACAAACAGAGAAAACTGCCCTACAGCACTTGATACTCAGGAAGCAGGTTTTCTAGGCTGAGGATAAAACAAGCCCTCATCTTCCTCCCACACCAGTAGCCACAGTCCAGCACCGTGGTGTTCACAACACCAAGCACTGCCTTGGGTGTTCAGCCACGTCCCACTCCCAGCTCAGTCAGCCCTCCTGAATGTGAATTTCCCTGCAGAAATCACCTGCCACTGTTGGAAAGAGGGCTGCACCAGCTGTGGTGTACCCTGTGTTCCATTTCTGTGTTGATCCAGGTCTCACTTTATCCAGGCTACCCCATCCTGCTGCCCTCTGAGAGCAGTGTTGATCGCCTCAGGTGGATTCTGCCCACAACTCACAGCTTGGACAGCACAGAGGACCTGGCTCTGCCACACTGAGATATTACTCCTTCGTTGTTAGCTGCCACTTGCCCTGCCTTTTGTAACAAATTCCACAGGAATCCAAATTTTCATATCAAGCAAAGACACAATATATACAAATCATTATTTTTACCAGGTGTGTCTCCTCTAGGAAAGGAATTCCCTTACTTCTGAACAAGGGATCAAGTGAATACTGACAGAGGTAGAGTTATGAGAGTAAACAACACACATAAACATGAAAGAAAACAGGAAAGGTATTATAGTATTGATTGGCACCAAATTTCCATCTGGAATCAACAGTGCACTGCAAGATGAACCAAAGGAACCACGTAGTTTTCATAAATCGGGGAATTTCATTGCGGTAGGCTAGAAGTTAAATTAAAGGATTAAATTATAGGAGTAGGTTGTTCCTATTACAGCCCAGGTGTGAGATTTTTGCAGACTCCACTTCCAGCCCAGCAGAATACTCATTTAGAACAGAAAAACACTGCAGAAAGGAATGCAGGCTGAACAGCAGAATCACAGGCACAGCAGAACTCTTTGGGACTGGTTTTTGTCTTAAGTAAGGGTTCTGCTTTTTCAACAATTTTCAGTTCACCACTCTATGCTACATTTCTCAACAGAAGCCTCAAGATTTTTCCTCTGGAGAAATCTTGCACAGATTGCTCGTACCAGTCCAGCCACAGGCTGAGCAATCTGTTCTGGGTTTTTGTTTTGTTTTTTTTTTTTCTTTCTTGGCTTTACTGCAATGAGCTCTTTAAAGGTACCACAAGCTGTTCCTTTCTCTACCAAAAAACAAAACTTATCTTTTATTTTAATGTTTTCTACCAAGAAGTACATGCTCTAAGTGGATGTTTAGCTGAGCAGAAATTCAATAGCAAACATAAATTACTACCAGCATTTTGACCATTTATCATTTTTGACACAAGACCTTCCACAGGTTACAGCAATACAGCAGTATAATTCTGATAATAAATTGCAAAGTGAATTTCTCTAAACACCTCTTCCTCTGTTATAGTCCCCAGACATTTTAGCAGTTTTAGGCACTTGTACCACATATCTTCATGCAGTCCAATGACAAGTATGCTTAGCTCATCTATTTTCTTAGATTTACCAACCAAGACAGCTAGATTCTTGGTACTTTAAAGAGACCAACAAAGAGGTTTGCCTTCCTGAAGCACTCAAAACCACCAAACCAATGTATTACATGGGATGCAGAGAACTTTCCATTCATTTACATGAGCCATAAAAGACAAAAACTGTCTCAGAAACTTCTTTTCTAGGAAGACCTGAAAGTCAATGCATCCCAGCTTGCTAGTGGACTCAATACTGTTGAAAGAGAAAAGGATTTTGACTGCCTTTGGTTTGATCAAGTCTAAATGATTTCCCCTTTTTAAAGACAAGAATTATTATCTCATTTAGGAAACCCAAGAAATCTGAGAGTTAGAAAGGACCTGAACCTGCTGGCATCACTCATATTGATCAGGAACCTTTTCTTGTCATCATCTGTGCCTCTCAGGACTGAGCTCCTAACACATGGTCACAGAATCTTGTTTCATGCCACTAAAAAGTATATTGTTGTTTTCAGGGGCTAACTTTTCTTAATAAAACTAAGGATGAAAAATTAGGTAGCAAGAGAACAAACCACATTTATAAGTATAGATGGTGTCTTCCTAATCCCAAGTAGGACAATCTAACATTTATCTTCACCAAAGGTAGGGAGGGAGTTGCTCAGTTTTGTTGATAATAAAGGATAAGTTAATTTTCCAAAGAATCATAGAATGTGTTTGGTTTGAAGTGACTTTAGAGATGATCTTGTTCCAACTCCCCCACCACAGGCAAGAGACCTTCCAACAGACCTGGTTGCTTGAAGCCCTGGCCTACAGTTTTTAATGTAGAATTGAACAGAGAACAAAGATTTGTCTTGACTAAATTACATTAATTTCAGATAACAAGGTGCCACAAACTGTAAACTTTTAAAATTCATTATATTTTATTGATATGTCTCTGAGTATGCACTTTCCATGTTGAAAACGGGACATTACTTCACAAGACAAAATTTCTTTCCCTCCTCTAAGAGGGAATGGCCAGTGATTGACCATCACATAAAATGAAAAGGATAAACTAGAAAGCTTACTTGTATTAACAGGTTTTTATTTTTAATTTTTTTTTTTTTTTGGGGTGGCCTCTTTTGTGGGCTTTTTTTTTGGTTGTGGGGTTTTTGGGGTTTGGTTTTTTTTTTTTGGTGGGCTTTTTGCTTTATTATTTTTTTGATTTGAGGGGTTTTTTTTTTATATGTGTGTGTTGGAGATTTTGTTTCTTTTGTTCTCTCCTTGAGGCATGTTCTTAATGGAAATGAAATAAAAGTGAACATGGATTTGATAATGAGAAAGAGCAGAGGGAGAAACTCACATAATTTAAAACTCATTTTGGGATATCTGAAATGTTTGGAAAATGTTTTATCTACATTACAGAACTTCATGTTGTACTAAATTCCACTAACCCTAACTTCAACTTAGCTCACTACATATCTTCCCAGAAAGAGTATGAATTAAACATTACAGGAAAAATTCCACTAAATAAAGCCTAGAGAAAGCAGGTGCAGCTCTAGAGCAGGTGCCTGGATCTAGTTCAACTCAATGGTGTAAATTACATCTCCAACATTCACATTGTTAGCTTTAGAGTAAATTACAAGCGGATTCTACAAAATCCAAAACGTTATGCTGATGTAAAAATATGATAAGAGAAGGGAGAGCTGGGAGTGGAGAAAGAATGATGAGAAAAACTGAGTAAGCGTGGCAGAGTAATGTGATGTATATGAACAAACAACACTCGCATGAGTTATAGGCTCCATTAATTCCTTTCCTCCCTATATTTACTTTTTTGCCTAGAGGGAATGTAACATAAAAGAGAATTCCTTGTTTCAGATTATGCTTCTACTATAAAAAAAATAAAAAAAAATAAAAAATCCAGAACCAACATGAGTGTGGAGACTTCAGTAATTGGACCCATACATCACAACAGGTTGTCAAAACAAACTTTTATTTTGCTTTGCAGAGCTGGTTGTTTCAGAAGTGAAGACCTAGGAAGACACTGATGCTAAGCAGTGCTGAATGCCCCCTGCAAGGTGCTAAATGCCTCGAATGTCCATTTAATAAGTGTGAATTGAGAGCAGCCAGCAATTCACAAGAGATGCTAAAACGCTCTGCAACACAGAGCTACAGGTATGTCAGATCCTTTTTCCTGATGGCTTTTTCTTCTTTTTTAACAAGGTCTGTGTGATGCCACTTTCATCCGTGTTCTTTAGAGGTGAAGACAGCACAGGAAATGTGTTTGTAGGCAGCACTTTCCCATCCTGCAGTCTGTCATGGTTTTGTTCTAACTGGCACATAGTGGTGTGCAGGAGCAGGGCTCCCCTGCCTGCACCACAGACTCACTCCAGGGAAAGCACTGAGCTGCAGTGGCAGCCAGAGCAGGGCTGGGAACCTCTGTCCCCACAGCTAAGAGAGGAGAGGCACAGGACTCTCAACCTACATTATCAAAATAAATTAAAGCTCTAGAGGGCAATTCAACAGCCAGATTCTGGCCAAACAGCTGGAGACAGACAGATAATGGAAAAAAAAAAAAAAGGCCCTGAGCTTACTGCCTGATTTTCTCCAGTAACCCAAAGTAGTATGGGGAGAGTTCTGATAAATGAAAAGGAAAGAGAAACAATCTAGCTGCATGGGCTAAAAAATTGTATTTTACAAAGTGCTCAGTCTTCTTTAAACTGGCCTTGAGCCTCGGAGCTGAAGAATCAGGACGAGTTTTTAGAAATCAACACAGTGTAGTGTTGTGGAGGATGAGGAGGTGTTCTGCAAACCTGATGGCATTACCTATGGTTTTAAGAATAATTACTAAGCAACCACCTAAACACTGGGTCATATCCTGTCTCAATCACAGTGCAGCACAAGAAAGACAATCTCTCTCAGGCTCCAGAGATAAACTAATAAAAATGAAAGCACAAAGTCTCATTTTTTTCCTCTGTGATTTATTTCTAATTACCATGAAGGCAGGCTGTCTCCAGATATGTAAAAATAAAATCCAGGTGTAAGATACACTGAATGCTCAATGAATGTCAGGAACTCTCCACATTCTAAGTCTGTTTATGATAAGCAGCATGAGAAAAAAAAGCTTTATAAGCGATTTTTGCCATACCCAAGAGAATCAGAGACTGCATTTACTATTATGGGGCAGGTGTGGCAGACATGACTATACATGTACACCAGAAGTGTAGACAATTCTACATATTTGTACAGTGTTATTGAGATCACACCTGAATCAGCGATTCAAGGGCACAGAAAAGGTCAGGAAGTAAATCCTGACCTACAGAAGCTACTGACACCACTCCTGTTGGAGTCAAAAGAGCTGGAGTCAGCCTGCAGTCCCTGCTGCAAAGAGTTTCTGAATTTAAATTCTATCAACAGCAGAGATAGAGCAGCATAACAATGGGTGGACATTCAGATAAGTTGAATGCAATTGCATAAACCATGGGAATTTGAAGAGACTGAACCAGCAATTTTCAGAGTACTAATATTCTATAAATCTTCCAGGTGAGTCAAGCTCAATGGGTGTTTTAGCTCCTAAGAAAAGAAAGATAAGTAAAGGATTATGATGATATTAGAGATTTTCAATTCACTGAAGTTCGTTGTTAGATAAGGTTAAAGAAAGAGTTCAATTACGGTGCAACATTCAAGTTAACATGGAGATAACAATGGGCAGGTACTTGCTACCTGATTAGCTGAACAAAAGAAAAAATAATATTTGCAAGGCAAAAAAAAATTTAATTAATCTAGAATACCTATGCAAGTGTAGGTGACATTTGATAAGCTCAGTCATTAGAATTGCAGCAGCATTCTTTTTAAGGAATTTACTTCCCTGGGATTTCTAGACTCACACGTTTCTTATCCTCCCTTTCCCTGAAAGGAATGTGAAATTTTTCACAAATTTCAATCTCCTCAGTAATGAGAATTTAATGATTTAATATTACTATGCTCTAATAAAACAAAGGATAGCAGTGAATCCAATGCAGAAAATAACTGATAAATTCCTTTGCATGCTACCTTTTCACTCTGATTGGTAGGAAGTAAGAAAATATAAGTAATTCTCACAGTATACATATAAATATACATATAATATACACATAAATGACATATTGCCTACAGCAGATAAAGAAAGAATTTCTTGCTGGTGTTCCTATTTCTCTGATAATGCAAAAGGCAAATGTCTCTTTTCAGAATGGCTATGCAGAAGCGAAACAGTAATCACTATTATTTAGCCCAAAAAATAGAAATACCTCTTACATTGAATTACATTGTTCCCAGTGAATAGTTCCATTCCTCAAATAAGTGCAGGAGTGGGTCACATTCTTCTGGGTATTTAAAGAAATGTATGTCACGTGCAAATGAACCCAAAATTGATAAATATGGTTCCACAGGAAAGGGTGTTTCTAGGAAAATGTTCTACTCCAATTACTGTCTCTGCCACTGTAAACCTGAATGAGGGAGATAATGCTGATCACACAGTACAATCTAATCTTTTTAGCAGAGAGGAATGCTACAAAACCAGCATAGCAGTCTACAATCTCCCAGTAAAGCTCTATCACTTGGGTTATTGCAAAGTTCAACGTATTTCCACAGTTATGGGGAGCTGGACTCTTAAAATTGGGTGCTCTTGTCAGGTGCCTTAAAGCTCAATCAGGTAGGGCTGGAGAGCAGGGAACTGCCAAGTATTGGGTAATTATCAGAGAGAAAATCTTGTGTGTCCTGTTTACGGCGAATAATATTCATAACTGCCTGCACAGAGTTTTGTTAGAGGTTTCCAGCATTCACTTACAACAGTCTTACTCCTCTTTTTAAAAAGCAGACAGTAAAATGCTAGTCTCAGAGCCATCACCCAACACATTTATTAAAATGGCAATTTCAGGAGCTGCTGTCCAAATCACACATGCTGAAATATGCCAGGATTTTCTGTGCTCTATGCTTTGTGTGTCACGGTGGTGCCTCGCAAAAACCCAAGTGTCTCAAGAGTCTCTGACCACTTACCAGCCATTAAAACCTCCACTTCTCTGTGCTTCACCTCTGTTTGCTAAATTTTGGAGTAGAGCAGCAAGAATAGAATATCAATCACATTTAGCTTTGCTTCCCTTCATCAGCTATGGAAAACCAGGTAATTAAAAGAAGGTCATTCCTACATGGCTTGACTTTGGAAAAATTTCCCCAAGGGCAGTGGCCCCATACTGATGTGAAGTATCTTCAATATTAAGCATGACTCCTGAATAAATACCTGGAAAACTATTCCAGCTCAGGTGATACCATATTCAGCTGAAATTTATTTGATATTAGCTTCTCAGTTCTTGATGCTGTTAAGCATGCCCATGACAGGAGCTGCTGAGCTAACCCTGCACACAAAATTAACTGATAATTCCAAACACGGGTAGGATATAGAGCTAATTGGAAAGTCCCCCAGCATTAAATAATTCCCATCTGTCTTCAAAAGCACAGTATCAATCATAGCGATTGCAGCACTGGCCTTACTTCTCTGGCATTCTCCAAAGAGGAAATGGGAAAGGTACAGAACATATAAATCATTTTGATATAAAAAGAAAGTACTTAGGCAGCCACGTAATGAATCCCCAGCACTGTCATCTATGTTAAAGGCCATGAAAAGTTTTGTAAGGTCCTGAGTGTAAACAGCATAGAATGACAGGAAAGTGGTTTACAGCTTCACAGAGCAGTAGGAAACTCTATCTTAAACAAGCACACAAGCTAAAATCTAAATGATACCAAAGGAAGGTAAGGACTAAGCTGGGTGTCTTAAGCTGAATCTTTGGGTCTTACATTTTAGCAGCAAATATTGGATTGCCACTGAGATTAGCCATTTGCAATCATTTCAATATTTTGAAAAATGCCTGGGTTACATTCAAACAATGCTTCTTGCTTTCCCAGTTATTAAAAAGCAGAAACTCATGCATTCAGTGGGACTCGGAATCTGAAGGTGATGCTATCTCACACTGTACAGGACTGCAGGTTAGCATTAATCATGGAAACCATACAGAACAATTATCAGATAAAGAACAAAATGGCTTGTGCCTGGTTCAGAACAGAAGCATGCTCTCCTCTGCTACTAAAATGAAATGAAATAAAATAAAAACCAGGTAGGGCTGGTTTTAAAAAAGAACAGGTTTTCTCCATCCTACTCAACATATGCCATCCTGGACAACTTCCGTATCATGCTAGCAAATGTTTGCTGTGGACTCTGCAATGCACAGTCTGTGTCTACCACTGCATCCCCATTATTTGTGTGCTTGTGGTTTCTATACTTACATTTTGCTAGAACCAGCACCTCTTAATGAGAACTTAGAGATGACAGACACATTAAAATACGCATACCCGTGAAGAAAATAAAATAAAAAAATAGGTTCCGTCTGAGGCTTTTTTGAAGAATTAATGTCCAATGAGATTCTGAAGACAACTGCAGATTTGAGGTGGGTCCCACCCTTCCCTCTGCAGCTCCTGTGCTATGCCTGTCCATAGAATTGAAGGAATAGGCATCTTCTCCTGCCCAGATTGGTGGATTACTTCTGTATGCATCAAGATGGATATGTGGAGGCAGGTTGAAACTAGATCCTTCAGGTCCCTTCTAACCAAAACCATTCTGTGATAATGAGATACATTCATGCATTGGCAGCTCTGATGTCCTCAGTATAATGGTTTGAGATTTGCCAGTAAAATTAAAATACAAGTTTGCATATTAGTAATAAAGTAATGTAAAATAATATCTGGATGTTGGCTTGTAGAGCCCTTGGAAAATTCCTTGGCCAAAATATGATGCAGAACAATAGACAATTTCAGTAAGAATGAGTATATGAAGAAGAACATTTTAAAAGACAAAAGAATTTGACTTTACATAAAATTATCATGATACTAAGCACTGATTAGTTTATTAAATTTAATTTAATGATCCTGATTTCCAATATTCTTTTCATCACCCTGATAAATATTCATGTTACTTTAGTGCTGTCACATGGAGACAGGCAAACATGACATGCAGCTCACCAAGATGCAAAGTCTGAGCATTAAATGTATGCAACAGAGAAAGGGCATTCAACCATGGCTGAATAACTCTGGGCTCTGTTTAGTGTGGTGTAAGAAGAGACAGGCAAGGAGACAAGGATATTTAATAACAACATTAACAAAGGCAACAAATTTAATTTCTGTTTTCTGCAACTTAGCAGACAATTCAGTATTTTAGATGTATTAAAGATTCCTCTGTTTAAACTGTGGACATCAGTGAAGTGCTTAAAAATATGCAGATTACTCGCATTAGCTTGTAAAATTTATAATTTCATCAGCCCTTCTGAAATTATAGATATTTTTATGTACCTACTATTCTCTCCTGATTCCCCTGTGTAGGATTTTCAGTGACTGACTTTAGCATATTCAAATATATTTTCATAGTGTACTAAGTGGATTTCCCTACCTTTTCAGGGGTTGCTTTTCTCCTCTGTCAGACACATGAAAACAGATTTAAAGCACTTCTGCTACTTGACCCAATGTTGGCATTCTTGTGAAACAATCTGATTCAGTTGATACAAACCAAAATAATACCAGTAATGAGGGATTAAAAATGAAACTAAATTTGACCACTAGAATGAGGGATTAAAAATGAAACTAAATTTGACCACTAGAATATCCTGAGTTGGAAAGGACCCATAAGGACTGTCAAATCCAACCCTTAGCCCTGCACAGGACCATCCCAAAATCACACCATGTGCCTGAGAGTGTTGTCCAAATGCTTCTTTAACTCTGTCAGGCTTGGTGCTGTGGCCACTTTCCTGGGGAAACTGTTCCGGTGCTCAGCCACTCTCTGAGCGAATAACTTTTTTTATAATATCCAAAATAAACCTGCCATGACACAATTTCATGTTGTCCCCTGGTGCCTCTGTCACTTGTGACCAGAGGGAAGAGACAGAGCTTCTTCTGTGGAAGCTGTAGACCGAGACAGGCACCCCTGTTTGGGCAGACAGATCCCAAAGATCTGTGGGATAAACAACACAGGAAATCCCACTTTTGAATATCCAACATTAAGTTATGAAAGTCTCCAACTCCGTGATCCAAAGACTGACTGAAATAAATGTAATCTACAAAATCTCACTATTCAAAAATTGTTTTGGTAGATTAACTGTGCCATAGAGGGATAAACCATGTATTAGGAATTATCTGTCTTTTCACCTTCATTCCTAATAACTGAAGCTAACATAATCTCCATATCACATGCTTCAGGCAATTTGATCATGTACCTACACCAGATCAGATAAAATCTGTACTTCTATTTGATACAGTAATGCACAGATCTAATATTTACATGCATAAAATTGTGGTCTAAATTTAGTCGCAATTGCTATTCACTGTTTAAGTCTAGTTACAATTGCTGTTTACCCAGATAGCAGTTTCTCTTGCTTTTCCTTACTTCTTTAAAACCTCACAGGTAATTCCCATCCACATGGCCAGTCTCAGGAAGGTTTAGTGTCGGGCAGTCCTTCAGTATGAGCCACCAAGATGCTCAGAGGGCTGGAGCACCCCTCCTATGAAGACAGGCTGAGAGAGCTGAGGATGTACAGCCTGGAGAAGAGAAAGCTCCAGGGAGATCTTATTAACAGCCTTCCAGTACTTAAGGGGCTCATAAAAAGGAGGGAGAGTGATGTTTTTACAGGAGCAGATAGCAATAGGATGAGGGGGAACAGTTTTAACCTTAAAGAGGAGAGATTTAGATTAGATGTTAGCAAAAAATACTTACTGTGAGGGTGATGAGGCACTGGAACAGTTGCCCAGAGAAGCTGTGGGTGACCCACACACACTTCTCTGGAAGTGTCCAAGGCCAGGCTGGATGGCCAGCACCCTCACCTAATGGAAGGCATTAGATGCCCATGGCAGGGGGTTATGCTACCTTCCAATATAAACCCTTCTATGATCCCAAGATTCTGTGACTATGACAGGGCTGAACAGATTTCCTGTTTGAAACACTCAGGCTGAGGGTGACTGAACTAAATGCACAAAAGCACACAGGGGAAATAGGCATTTATGAAAATTTTTAATCAGGTAACACACAGCACATCTTTCAAAGGCAAGAATAAAAATATCTCACTTGAGGGAGACTTCCTAGAGAGTCAGGAAAAGCCTTTGTTATTAAATAAAACTCTAGTCTATATAGTTTTTTTTAATACCTTTCAAAATGTAAATTTTCTGTGAGTGTACTGCATCAGTAGGTATCCATTGTTGTGGTTCCTTTTATTTAGCTGAAAATGGTCCTGGCCCTCTCTGCCAGTATTAAAGGCACCTCAGTAATTGCTGTAACTATCTAATAAACATATGAATGTCAATTTTCATTGCCTTTTACTCACACTCACTTTCAAATCTGGCTTGTGATCACAGCATCATTAACTACCCTTTCCACTACTGCTGGAATCTTTCACTATGTTTTCTTTTATTTTCATTCTAATTTCCCCTAGGAAATTAAAATTTTGAGACTTATGAGTCTTAAAAATAAGCAGTCCCGATCCTGGAATTGCCAGATTGAGATGAACAGAAGTGTTAATACATTTGCAGTCACATTTCAGTGTGTACATGGCTATGGGCTGTGATGATTTCACTAGCAGGGGCATTTGACTGGTCAGGAAAGAAACACAAACTTTGAACTGCCTCAAGGCAAGTTGTTGTTCTTCCTCTGACACTCAGGATCCCAGAAAGAGGAGGTCTTGTCTCCTCTCCCAGGTGAGAGGAGACAAGCAGAAGAGTTTTTATCTTGCCTAGATATTAGCTGAGCAATCATCAGTCTTTGCTTGCTTTTGACAAAGCGAGAGAAAACTGGAGATGGGAACTGGCTGGCTGTAGCTGTAGGACCCATGAGCGTATCTGTCTTGCCCCAAAGAAAGGAAGGTATCTCACATTCTTCTTACAACAAAGACAACAGACACCACACAGGGGGAGCAAGCTTCATGTGCACTCACAGCTCAGCAGGAAAGGGGAAGAGGGCTCAGGGCAGCCAGACAGCCAGGAGTCAAATGTCAGAGTGAAAGAGAGCAGTAGTAGCTGTCTAACTTTCATTTAGAGACCTACCAGAGAACTTAGTTCTCCTTTGTTCTGGAGTACATAGTAAACCCTTCCCAGCCCTGCAGTGCAGAAAGCTTGTGCCAAGTTATGGACATGTAATATAAAATCAAGCTTGACATTTAATCCCGTATGAGAGACTTGTATAAACCTCCACCAGAGCACCCGAACCAATGGTCTCATAACAGCTGGCTGCAGTCTGGCTTATGTTATCCCAATCCACAGAAACAAGAGCAAAGCTCATTTCATTTGTGTGCTGGTGCTTGGCAGATGTTAGACTAAGCATTTTATTGATCAAACACAAAGAAAGTGGGAAAACACAAGGACGATGAAACGCTTTTTGGCAGTTTGAGGAATTCTTTGAGTTGGGTTGTTCATCCATACATGATATCTACATACACCAATACCTGAAGACAGGATGACAATGTAAGGAATAATACCAAAATTTTTTTCCTGATATTTTCTTCTTCAAAAACCATACCAAACATACTGGAGAGCCAGCACTGGAAGTCTACAAACTCCTACCACAGAGAGACTTTTACACCATTTCTCATCTTTTACCCATTACTTTAGCTTATTTAAAACCCATATTTAAAACACTCTGAAAGAGGCAATCAGCATTTCAGTTGCACAACTGAATGTGTTGTTACTTGAAGAATGTTCGCCTACTTATATTGTTCATATTTATACCAGCTGTGAGAAACAACCAGCATTGACAGCTTATTTTATGATTTAGATGTTTGGTGTTAAATGCTGCTGGGTTAAAAAAAAAAAAAAAAGAAAATTATGGAAGAGGTTTAGAAAATATGTGTTAGCAATTATTAGACAAACAATTTCTGTTTACTGTAGTAGCTCTGGTAATAATCAGGAATAGGGAAAAAACCTCCTGGAACCATGAAGTCATGAAATTGTCATTGTGCCATAAATCCCCACTCTTGTTTTTCAATTGCCAGCTATGCTAAGTGGAAGATACAGTATTTTTTCCCTCAGCAGGATTAGAGAACAATATGAAACTATTTATTGTCTGTGGGTTTCTTATCCATATTCTTTTACTGTACCTTAAAACATCAGCTTATACCAAGTGGCTGTTGCTTAAAACTAAATTACTGTGCGTCACAACAATTTCAGGTTTCTTGCTGCAGGCTGGAAAGTCAGATTCTGTTTCTATAAACCTACAGATGTACTGAAAACATTTAGATAAATCAGAATCATTAAAACTAAGGTTTTAAAAAACTAGGGACCTTCACCACTTCATGAATCTTCATTGGTTTGGGACCTACAAGGGAAGAATGACCTAAGATTCATTTAGTATGTGTAATGCTTTAAAGACTGATGGGATTTACTCAAGTCTGAGAACTTCATATCCTCCAAGGCACTGCTCAGTGCTTATGTAGTCATGAAATCTGAACTATCTTGCATTTGCACAAATGGTCAGAGAGATTTTTAAGTTTTGTCATGTATCTCCACTGAACAAGATTGGTAGCTTCATACAAGCTTTTATTGCAAAGAACATGATTACAGGGATATTTTTAACTGAAAATTTCACTACCATGCCAGAAGTTCTCACAGCACTACACTGGCTCTGTTGATCCTTAAGACATGCACATATTTCTATACCACTGCTGCCCAAGTGTAGCTTTAAGTCACTTTATCTCCTGTGGAGTGACAGTCACGCAGGTGACTTCATGAAACCCTGGCAGGTACAGCACCTGAGGGTCAGTCTGCCCCTCTGTTCCCCTCAGTACTCAGATATTTTGGTCATAAATGAAATCCCCTGACCTTCAGTGAGGTCTAAGCATGATCCATGCACTGCCTTCCAGGCTGGGAGCAGTTGACAGTGCTCCTGAACCCTTAATAGCAGAGAGATAATGAGTGCTGCCACCAGCAGCAAGGCAGTCACAGAATCATAAAGGTTGGAAAAGACATCTAAGCTCACTGGCTCCAAACATCAACAAACAGCTGAAGGGACACAACTATTCCAGTAAACCTGACTGGAGAAGAGTGGGAAGGTTTCCTTCCCTGCTTCATTGAGAGCAAGCTGCACTGTTGTTCCTCCACTTGACTGCTGACGTGACAAAGTGTTATGAGAGGAACAGCACATGCAAAGTGCTTCCCATCAATAAAGGAGAAGCAGCAGACACCTGCTGAAGAAAAATGCTTTTCTTCTCAGCAATGAAAATGATGACAGAACTAGCACAGCTTAGCTTGGCAGCTTCTCTAGAGTAGCTTCAGAAGTCCTACTGCTACAGAAATCAGGGCACAAATCAATCTTGTGAAGGACAGGACAAAAGTCCTATCAGGAGATAAGTATTTAACAGCTGTAAATATTAGAGATGCTCTTTCCAACACAGTGAAGATTAAAACAAGCCTTGTTACAAATTTGCCTGAGGAGACCCAACTGGGAGAACTGGGTGGTGTTGTCTCAATGCATGAGATGATGATGATAACGTGCAGAGTCAGCCTGGACAACCGTATCTTAAAATAAAAGGCCAATTTATTTCCCTTATTAAATGGATAGGGAGATAAGGAACACCAGGCTAATCCCACAGGGAACTCAAGCTCCTCTGTGATGCCCATGTACCTTTTCCTAGAGGACAGACTGGTGGGACCACATGCCCTGGCACTGGGACACTTCACTGCAGCTCCCATAGCCCTCCTTGAGCTTATGGAGGCAGCTAAACTGTCACAGATGCAGCAGGACAAAAAGAACAAGTTTTGCCCTTTCCTCACCCAATTTTTTTAACTTTCTTAAGAATGGAGACTTCCAGGACAGATTTTGTGCTATCAAGGGTGTCTATGCAGCAGCTGATGGTTCTGGTACTACTGAAAACTAAAGAATTAGAAACTTCATATACATGCCCTTTGAAATCCCATAGCCTGGCTTGTTGATTTGGCCCTGAGGATCCAAATCCATTATTAAACTTCCTCTTCTTTTGCCTTCCAATAACCCATTTAATATTAGTCACAATCTATCTTTTACTGTAAAAAAAACCAGAAAAAATGTGTCATGGATTCAACTGAAAACCACATTTTAATATGAATCATAAATTTTCTAATCCCTCTCTCCCCCCCCCCATTAAATTATTCTCTGGATAATGAATCAGATATCCTTTTATTAGCATATTTCATTTCTCAGCCTTTCAATACATAGAAATAATATTTTCCAGCAAAAGACAGCTCTTAGACAATGAAAAGACATTAAATTGTAGATTTAAAAATTCCCTTTCTACTGGAAGTCCATATATATATTGAGAGGCTAACAGAACAATTGTGCTGCCTCAAGATTCATTAACTGCTGATCTCACACACAGACAGGCAAGAGAGAAAACAAGGAAGGAAACCTTTTGAATATTGCATTAACTCTGATATTCAATTATTATAACAATGCCACTCAGGAGGGCTTGCACTGAATTTTGTTAGAGATGGGGATTTTAAGAAAATGATAACTGACCAATTTGAAGACTCACAAAATTGTTCTTCGGCTTCAATAATAGCATGTATTACTCATTGTCCCTTCAGAAACAGGAAAAAACTGTTTATATTGCATTAAAATTCTTAGAATTTGAAGCCAGGTCACTTAAAACCTGAATCATCCCCTGTTTTTGCATTAAAAATGACAAATAAATATATGTGATTTCTATAATTTTCCATAATGGAACATATACCCTAAAGGACTGATTTATTTTTCTTTGTTTAACCTCACCAGAGCCAACTTAGAGTGGCTTTGTTCAAATTGTTCATATTTTTCACATTATTATATTTCTTCTCAAAATTTTTGAAATTCTCAACTACTATCTTCTAGATTTGGGTAGCCTGCAGCAGAACTTTTCCTTTTAATTATTAATAGGCACATTTTTATTTTTCTTTAACTAGATGCCTACAATATAAACAGGTCCTATGCCATGTCATTAAAAACCCTTGGCAGAAGTCATTTTTAAACGGTTCTTTCATCAAGTGGTGTTTCCCCCACTTTACTTCTCACCCTCTTAAGATATCTAGAACTTTAAAGGAAAAAATGGTAGGGCCTCATGCCTTATCATCAAGCTAATTAGGAGAAGAGCTACTAATGAGTGTAAATTAGTAGTAATAGCTACAACATACACCCAAGGAAAGAAATCCTGTATCTCAGCTGATGGAAAATCGCTTATCAGTCAGAGGCATGGCAGCTATTGGAAGAAAACTTAAACTTTTAATTTCACAAGTATGTCATTTAACACAAATAAGTATTCAATGGACTCCTGTTTGGCACAGGACTTTGAGCAATCTGGTCTGGTAGAAGGTGTCCCTGCCTGTGGCACAGGTGCTGGAATGAGATGATCTTTAAGGTCCCTCTCAACCCACAGCACCCTGTGTTTCTATGAAAACTCTATAGCTTGTTGCATTTACATTTCCACAATCATGCTCAGAGCTCAGTATGCATATGAGGAAAGACAGGAGGTTGCTGTTGTTCATGTCAATCCTTACTTTTCAAACACTAATTATTTAGCAGTCTCATCTTTAATGAAAAGATCAGATGTCACAGCCACAAGTGCTGGTTATCCAAATACAGACAAAGCACATCTCTGTTTTGAAAAGCACAGTCAAGGCACACATTTCATTTGGTGAAAGCCAATTTCCCTCAATTTCAATGACTTCAGAAATAGTGGCTGAGCAAAACTGTCCCTAAACCACAAGCAGACAAAACCAGCCCAAGACAAACCTTTTATCTGCAGATTTATGTTAGCTAACATTTTCTGTTAATATTTACTGATGCCCTCTGAAATAAAATTCACCCAAATCCCACGCTGGAGCTCAGGTATGACACGATTATGTTCAGCAGAAGTGAGCCCACATATGGAAAATGTGGGCAAGTAGCCCTAACTTCAGCCTGAGCTGATGCAGTGTTGCCACACACAGCCACTTGTGAAATAACTGCTATTGCTTAAAAGGTCTTACAACAAACTTTATTCCAAAATTCAGGAATTCTGATAATACTTTTGAAGTCTGTCCAAAAAAAAAACCCAACCCCAAACAACAAAACCAACCTGTGTGAGTTCAGATGCTCAGAAAGCTTTAACCAAAGTCTTAAGCTCTCCATCTGTAAAAGTAAGATGAGACAACCCATGGTACCTACCAGGGCTGTCAGAATTTCCTTGGCTGATAGTTCTGAAGAGCCAATTGCCAAAGTGGTCCTTTGGTCCTGATTTTGTCAAAATTCTTATTATCCGAGCCTACAGTCCAAAAAGGCTTGAAAACAAACTGCCCTCTACCAAATAGGAAATAATATGATAGACTGCACTTGGAAAACAGATGTTTCTTTAAAGATACATTTGTGTTTGCAGGTAATGAGACCTCTCTATATAGAATGACTGTGCTTATTCCTGTCAAATATAATTGACACAATGGAATTAAACAAATACATATAAATTCATCTGTTTTATTCACAGGAAAGGATATTGTTCACATAGCACTGGGAAAGTATGTTTTATTATTCCCGTTTTCGTCAATGTGGTTATTGGAAAAGATATTTAGTGGAAAAACTAGATATGCATCCAAATTTTTTCCCTTAATAGATGAAACTGACACAAACCTATAAATTCCCTTTACTTTATTTTCAATATAACCATCTGACTTCAGCTAAAAACATGTTTATTAAGGGTTCAGTGATTGAAGATAAACCAATTGTTAACTACTGTTGACAAATGATTGCTTGGGGACCCCTGCTCATCTAATAAAGTGAATCTGCTCTCCTCACATTTCTCCTTGCTATCACACCATAAACTATTTTTATAGCATCTTCTGTGCAGTGCATCACCAGGCACTTTACATTATAAAACATAATCAGCAGATAAAACACCACTGGATCTCACAACACTGACATAAAATTCAATATCTAGTAAAGCTTAAATCAAAAAGGTAAGTTTTCTGCATCAATTTGCAAACTAAGAGAAACATACACTGCTTGTACTTGAGGATGGAAGAGAAGTCCAGTGATATGGAGCAGGACAATTCAAAGCTTGGATTTGATACAGCTTGCACACAAGCCTTAGAAGTTACTTTGAGACATTTCAAAGAGCCCAGCTCACACAGAATGAAAATCTCAGATGCCAAGCCCATGTAATGTACATTCAGTTTTCTGTGAACACAGGTTTTAATGTGCACTAGTACCTTGGCCAAAAGTAATTACAGTTCTTTCAAAACTGATGATTGCTTGCATTATCTCTATTTTGGAGTGTAATAAGCAGCTGTTTCTCTCACAGCAGAAGTGGTAAAGTTGTTCTACTGAACCACTGAGAAGGTAGAGAGGTAAAAATGGTTTGGAAAGTAAATTTAACTCAGGTAAAACCTGATGAGAAACAAAATTACCCAACACTTAAGATATCTTGAAAATAACAATCTAATCAAATGGTTTATTTCAGAAATTTTATCAAGTATTCCCACCAACAGTATTCCTACTGTCACTTACCAGGATTTCTCTATGATTACACAAAGTCAAACCAATCAAATATATCAGTGAAGTATAGAGAAAAAAAAATATCTGTGTACATTTACAGTAGAAAGAGACGTCAATACTTAGTGTTAATAAAAATCCTCATCTATAGGAATAGCACTTGTGCAGTAGTGATTATCAACCAGGCTATATGTGCAGAATTCAAAACTCATATAAATCAATCTCCAGGGTATTTCAGGGAAGAAGGGCCTTTAAAAGCTCATCAACACTGAAATTAAAGTCAGGACTTGTTGAAGTCCAAGATGTAAAACCACACTATTCCATAGATGGAGAAAATAAGGGACTCTGAGCTATAATATCTTTAGAATATTTTAAAATAAACAGTACAAAAGACACGCTTCATGTTGAAAAACAACAGCGTAGCAAGTTCTCCAGTGTGGGATGAGGATACAGCACAGGCATCATGACAGGACTTGATTTAGTGCAAACACCACTAGGTGGGCTGTATATTAACAGAACCAGCCTGGAGAGTTTCCATACCAATTTTCACATGGAAGTATTTTTAACTTGCAAAATCCAACTCGAAGACCTCCGTTAGCAGAACAAGTAATAGAGGATCAGAGAGGGAAAAGGGGTTTGAGACAGCATCACCAAAGGATGGCCACACTAATAGAAATGATAGAGCCATTAATAATAAAACAAGAACTTCTGAGGTCTACATTCCAGTCTAATTTGTTGAACCAATGAGAAGGCAGAGAGCTAAAAAGAGTTTTGAAAGTAAATTAAATCAGCTAAAACCTGACAAGAAATGTAATTATTCAATAAATGTTTTTATTTTTATAATAAATACTGATTTTTTTCAATAACCCTCTATTTATTATTAAATAAAGTTTATTATTAAAGTATTATAACTGAATTTACAACTCAAAATTCAAAATATAACACTACAAAATTATAATTTTATACTATGCATTTAATTCTTCATACTTTTATAATTATAATTTTATTCTTCTAAACCCAAATAACAGCTTAGGAGGTATCAGATAGTCCCAGTGCAATAAGATTTAATATTGCTGCAGGCACTTTAGTGCTTGGCTTTTAACAAAAGCCCAGGTTATACATCCTCCTAGTTGTGAAACAAACCTGAAATGTATCAGCCAATCTGCTGCAGATCACTTGGAGTGAAAAAGCAGAAATTTTTGCTCTCATAAGATGGAGTTAACACTCTCCCACCTGGGATTTGCAGCAACAGGACAAGTGGCTGCACTAGTGGCTGCAGCAAGGCCAGGTATTGCACCTGTGCAGCAACACAAGCAGGTACAGACATCAGTCTGACTGCACTGTGCTTCCCATTCCTCTGGTGGAAAGAGACCATACGGTGACAGACAAACGCCTGCAAGGAGCAAGGGAGGATGACAACCTGCATTAATGTTTGAGCACTTGATTGGAAGAAGAAGACTCTCACCCTATCCTTGGCAGCTGCTCCATAAGTACTCTTTGAAATGGGAAACAAGAAGGTGCTACAAAGCCCCCAAGTTATACCTTGATATACCTTAAATCACGTATTTGTGAAATAATCGCCAATCCTGTTTTATTTCCTAGATTTAATCCATACCAATCATGAAGACAACATCGAAGGAGTAACCTTGGATGTGACCAAATGATCTTGCAAAGGTACAGCTACGATATCCCCACTACTGCTTAGTACCTGGAAAGGCTGAAAACAAGGGAAGCAAAAAAAAGCTTGTATGGCTCTGCACTGATCTTAAACCACGGAGACAAAGATTGCAGCATCATCTGCGACAGATGCGGTGTGCCGGATGCTGGGACAAGTTTCCTCATAAAGAGCCAAAATAGGGCTGTGAATAATTATACAGGAAGAGTCACTAATAGAGGGAGTACAGCCTGGAAGTTGAACACAAGCAACAAAGAGCTAGATTGCGAGGCTTTGTGCTGAAGAGTGACTGAAAACCCCTGCTCGCTCGGTGGAACATGGTTTGAAAAGCTCTGCCTGAATTGGCCAGAAATTTGCATGATGATCAAAGGTAAAATAACTTGAGCTGAAGAATAGCAGAAACCTGCTTTCTTTTTTTTTTTTTTAGGCAGGATGGGAAATGGAGGCACGCCACAGGAAAAATGATGGAAAGCAGCCTAGTTGTAGCAAATTGAGGCTGAGTGAGACTTTTGTCACTAGATCAAAATCCAGCTGCCCTTCAGTTTTTTACTGGTAAGCAGCTGTTCAGTCACTGTCACATGAAGGCTTAGGATGTCATTCATTGCACCCACAATGTCTGACAGGACAGGATTGTGATCATGATCCTTGTTTACAGATACAGGGTGCACAGGCAGCAGAAGCAATGAACTGGGGACCCTGCTTACAGAACTGGGTCCTGAATGTACTTCTGCTCCATAACTTTCTGTATTATTGCCACAAAATTCAACTTAACTGATGCCTAAACAGCACAAATACAAATAGCTGTACATGCACATACACAAGAGTGTGAAGTCTGACACAGCTGCTTCAACATCAGCCACTCCTGTCCCATTCCACTCACCTTGCTGTGTCAGTAGGTCATTTCTATTAACAGGCAGAGATGACAGATTCCAGAACCCACTGTGGCTTTTGACAAAAAATAAACAGGAATTTTAAAACCTCAGGGACACCCTCAACCTTTAAGTACCTCTTTGGTAACACCAAATAAAAATAAGAATCTATTGCCACCATAGACCTGGTTGTCTTCTACATATTACAGATCCTTTATTCACTAATTAACTAAACACTGTGCTTTCATTAATGCTGCTGTTCAGTTGTGCTATCTCAACTAGGAAGAGGCTGTCACCTAGTTCAGTCCTGCTCAATTAACTGAGTATCAGCAGAATGCAGGACAGATATATGCAATCATCTTGCACATATTGCAAGTGAGAATAAAGTGGAAGGCATTAATAACACTATCAGAGCCATGGAGGATGACAAGAGATTAACAGGTAGTCCTAAACTTGGTGTCCTCGAAAAGCTTTCCATTAGAAGACCTTAAAATAGTTTACAAGTGCAAATAGTAAATCATTACATATCTAAACATACTTGCTTCCTGGCTTAATTATGATCTAGTCAGAGAAGTACATTTTTGTGTATCAAAAAAAGTCTATAATCAGGAGAATCATTATATGGAAGTACACTGGGAAATGGGAGATGGCAGCCAATAGCTCCATGCATAATTCAAATTGTGACTCGGGATTACTCACTGGTTCACATCCTCCTGGGATCAAAACATTAGCTCCAACAGTTATCAAAATGGCAATGCAACAATACAAGTTGATGAACTCACAAAGGAAAATCATCTCACAACTGTGAATAGCCATTTACTAATAATAAAACATAAAGAAATGTAAACTCAGGACAGTCTTAACTCTGAAATTTCTAGGGAATATAGATTTGGGAGATGAAGCATCTCCAACAATTCTATTTCTCACTGAAGAAAAGTTTTCTGACAGAGGTTGTTTCCAATTTCAGCTGCAACCTTGTTCCCAGTATTTGGCACACTCTGAGCAGAAATGAGGAGCAGACACTCAGCCCTAGGTCAGTGCTGAAGAATTCAACACTTACAAAGGACCCACATTATCTGCAAAACAGTTATTCCTGCCTGCAAACCTGCAATATTTTTGACTGAGTGAAAAATGATTTTCTAATATAGACAGATTGAGCTCTGACCTATGACTATCAAACACAACTTTACTATGACAGACACCAGAGAGGAAAAAAGTGAAATTAGATTCTGACTTCAGTCACAGGAATAAAATCAGAACAAACACACTAAGGTACACTCCTTACAGATATTGTTTGGTCCTTTAAACTCAGAAGTGAAACCTGACAACAGAGCAGCATCTTTCTGAAAAATCTCAGTCTTAATCTTTTAAAATGAGCCAATGCTGACTGAAGCCAAAGAGGACCACGAGTGCTTTGGCAGTGGTTACATCAGATTTTCTGGTGGAATCTGATGGAAATGTTAAGCACCTAATGGGAAGTCCTCTATTTTGTCATGCAGAAAGCAACATGATGCTCTCTGCTAATGTTTCTGTTACTGTTCTTTTTCAGTTAATGGCTTTATGTTGACAAAGAGCAGGTTTAGATCAGACACTACAAAAAAAAATAAATAAAAATCCTTTACACTGAGAGTGCTGAGGCACTGGAACAAGCTGCTCAGAGAAGCTGTGGATGCTCCATCCTTGGAAGTGTTCAAGGCCAGGCTGGAGAGGGCTCTGAGCAACCTGGTCTGGTGGAAGGTGTCCCTGTCCATGGCTGGGGTTTAAAATGAGATGATCTTTAATGCCTTTTCCAACTGAAGCAATTCTATGATTCTGTACTTAGGGAGGCCTTTGGGTTCTCAAAATTACTCAGGAAAATGAGAAAGAATGTTAGAAAGCTGTAAAAAAACCAAGTGTACTCCTAGTGAAAGAACAGAGGTAATCTTAAAGCAATCAACAGTCAGCAGTTAGAAAAAACAGAAGATTTCTGGAGAGAAATAGAAACTTAAGCCTTCAGTGCAACATGAGCTGCCTCTCAGCTGGATTGGCAGACTATATAAAGGAGAAGCATCAACTTCCAAAGTGCAATGCAAATATTTTACTAGGTTCTTTCTCTCAGAAAAGATAATTATCCTCACGCAAATAGTGAAGGAATGTAACATAAAAAAAAATTGAATAGTGATGTTTCAAGAAACATTTCATAGTGTGAAAAGAATCAGGCAAGGTCACCTTCACTTGAGATCAGAGAAATGTTCACAGGCAAGGAAATTAGAGTGTAAAAAGAAAAGGCATCTCATATTATCATATATCACAATCCTAATTCAACTAGTATTTCATTTTATGAGCATGGCTGAAGAAAGCTTAAACTGAGTTACTATATGAACTTAATGAAGAAAACTATCCTGGTTCAGTGATGAGATGGAAATCTGAAAGATTAGCTAACTGTTGCATCATGAACAACTACATTCTTCCACTTCCTTTAGCTGCCTTTGCCAGCAATAAAAATAATCTTGTTCCAGATTTTAAGCATGACATCCTGGAGAACTTGATCTGTCCCTCACAAGATGTTAGATTCTACTAACTGCATCATTTATGCAACATTAGGCAAAACACAGAGGAAAAAAATGTAGAATTAGGGTAGCTCAGTACTCTTTTTGTTTCAGGTGCTTCCAAGCAGAAATGATGCAAATATTTTATTTTTTTTTTTTAAATCTGCTGTTGATTTAGAGGTTCATGGTTTTAAAGTCATACCTTTCCCTCATTCCATGAGGCATATGTTGACACATGTTCCTGTAAAATCCACTTAAAAATACATGCTCTGCACCCAAAAACCTGCCAGAGGTTTGGGAACGTAATCTTCACAAAATGGGTAATAATTTAAAAAGCAGGCTTCATCTGTAGAACTCTTTATAAATGAAAACAGACTGAAAAATGAATTCCTGAGATCTCCTTTAAAAAGTAGGAAAATCAGGCTCTTTCATTACTTCAGGCTTTGCTACTTCACAGGCTTTCCACACCGTTAGTCTTTGCTACCTTGGGGAACAGTAACCGTGATTATACAGTGCAAAACAAGTAGCATGAGCCCTAAGGCTGGATGGAACACCTCAAAATTTCTGCCTCCTTCCAGAGTTATGGAAATGTACACTGACACTCCCACTCCACCCTTAATAAAATGAGCAAGCTGTGCTTGAGGCCAATCAAGTTACAAAGAGCTCAACTGAGCCTCAGAGTGTGATTATCTGCTGGCTTCTCCTGGATGACCACTTTGAGTTCCTCTCTACCTATTGAATATGCCCTAAAAATGTACAATGTGCTGTTTTTAATTCCAATAAACCTGCCTTTAAGGTTACAATGCCACAGTTCAGGTGTTAGTTTGTCAGCCCACATCACATTCTTCTGAAAAAAAAAATGACCTTTTAATCTCTCCAACTTGGGGGGGGGGAAATAAAAAATTAAAAAAAATAAAAAACACCAGACAAGAAAAACAACAAAAACCAGAACAACCCCCCCAAGAAATAAACACACCCCCCCTGAACCCCCAACCAATCCCCCCCATCTTTCCTTCCCCAGCATATGGACTTCCCCAGATCTATGGACTAATGAATATTGACTACCCTTTTTGAAAATGAAACATGGGAAAGCAGAAAGTCTCAATTAAGTGTTTGACTGCAGAGGTTGATAAAAGATTAATATTATAAAGAAACAATACTACTAATTTGGTCTAAATGCTTAGGATTTATAGCTGTGTGTGTATTGATCTATGGAAGTGGTTTTGGCAAGCACTCATACTGCTGTAACAAAAGAGTGTTGTCTCTCCCCACAATTTAATATCACACTGCAAGGAGCATTTCCATGGTGGAAACCCACATCCCAATCTGTTTTGCTGCCAGAAAAGATAGTTTTAGCCAAAGAGTTGTTTAGGATGTTACCACATCCACCCTTGCTCTAAACCTAGGGATGCACAGGGCAACAAGGAAAACAGATATTTGCAAGTCCCATCATAGATTTGTCATATCCATGGGCACCTAATACCATTTCTCAGCTTCTCTGGATATTGTACACATTCATCCCATGCACCAAAATAAATACATGAAAACAATCTACAGCATTCACTCAACACCACATATAAGGCACAATTAATTTTACAGATCTGCTACTTTTGCTTTAAATTAAGTGTCAGTTTCAATTACACTTCTGTCTCCCCTAGGGAGGAAACTAGCAACATTTTAGGAATTTATCAGAATAAGCAAAAATTAAGTATTTGACAGACAATTAGTACAAACTCCTTTTTCAATAGAACTAAAAATGCCTCTTAAGTAAAGAAGAAAACATAATTAATTATACACATTCTTATAGCTTCACAAGATAATGATCGAATCGATGCAGCAAAAGTGTAAATTTTGCCTAATACTGATAAAGCAAGGAAGGGACATCTGGTTTTGGCAAACCTGAGAAGGTAGGCAAGGCTTGCAGATCCTAAAAGCTTTGAACTGAATGCATCAGGCACACACAAAGTGAGGTTTGACAAGGCAACACTGGGAAACAATCAGCAGCTTGTCTCAGCCGCTCTAGGCTGGATGAATTCAAACAGAAAACAGCACAATAAGATTCTATCTGGGTACATATTTTTCACTTCAAGGCCCTACCAAACCCTCTCTAACAAACTGTGAATTGTAGGTTATGGCTCTCTTTGTGGAACAAGGCTCCTAGGTAAAAGCCAAGCTTGCCTTTTACTACATTCAATTCAAAGTTCTGTAATGAAACGATAATAGAACCAGGCCAAAAGCTCAGTCCATTAAATCATCTTTAAGTCACCCTTGCTGGAACCAAATCCAGATAAATCACAGACTATCCCCCAGCTCAGTGGCTTGGCCACACTGTGCTCCTAAAATACAAGACAAAGACGAGTAAAATAACATTTAGACCAGCAGCATGTGCAGCATGCTCCCTTGAAGGTTTTGGATTTGTGCAGACAGCCTGATATTTTACCAACACGTGCCAGGCTCATCCCTTGACACTTTTTCCTCTCCTGATCTCTGTTGTACAAAGCTCTCCCACCTGGAAAATAGTAGTTAAAATGGTGCTACAGTTTGAGGACAACTTAATATGAACTAAAATAAATTTTATTTAGACTATCCAAAATAAGCAGCACACTTATACAACTTTTATAAAAGACATAGGTGAAAAAATGAAAGTAAAGTACTTTTTCCTTTATACATCTCTCTGCTCATTGCACAGTTCCACTCTCTGTGCAGAGTTTATGTCTGAGGGTGTATGTGCTAGACAATACCTACACCTGAGTTTTATCATAAAACTTCCTTGTAAGGGAGAGGTTCCCCATGGACAGCTTCCAATAAAAGAAAACCCTTGGAAATACTTATCAGAGCTCACCCTCAGTGTCTCCCTCTTCCCTTCAAACTTTTATAGCAAATCTCTCATTTGAAGTTTCCCAGGTGTCCAGACAGACTTGATCTTTCATTCTAAAATGCACTCTAATTTCATTTTAACCAGAGGGTGGTTTAACTATTTTTTCTAATAAAGTAATCACTGCTTTCCTCCCTTAGAGATGAAAATGTCTCTGTAAGACACAATGCCAGCACTGAGAAGTTACTGAGCAGCTCTGTCTGCTTTCACAAGAGGGAAACCTCTCCCTGCTTTCCTGACTTACTGCAGAGCTCCTGTATTGACCACTACAACTACATCAGATATCAACACCTAACAGGTACACAAGAACAAAAACTCCTGGTTTGGCTCTGGACAAAGACGATGTTAATAATTTTTTTCTGGATTTATATAGGGGAGTTAGGTGACTTTTTATTATTTTTTTTAAATACTACATTACATCTTTGTTTTCATATTTAGACTCATTCTGGTGTAATGCCCACATGGTCAGAAACATATCCTCCTACATCCTGTCTTGTATCCCCAGTCACCTTTTTCAGATTTTGGGAACAGTAGTAAAATATATCCAACCTCTCTCAGGAGTTATCCCCTTGATCCTTCTGAATAAAACACACTTCTGAAAGAAACACTCAAGAAATTCATCACATTTCTCAGACACTTCTCTGAGTGTTTCTAAGGACTGAAAGAAGTTTCAGCATAGACACCTGGTGGGTGCAGATGTTTAACTACCTGTAAGGACAATGATCTGGTGGGCAGTAAGGTGTGTACAAGATGATACTTGCTCTGTTCTACTTCCTTCCAATCAGATCAGTCTTTTCCCTGTAGCTTGGGAAACAGGACTTACTGCTCATTCAGTATCCAGGAAAACATTTCTGTAGTTGAACAGGCAGAAGGTAATGAAACCATTCCAAACTCTGATCAGGAAAACTGACAGGAGGTACTAAATTCATAACCCCCTTTCTATTGTCCTTGAGTGTAATCACAAACTTTGCCATGCTGTTAGTGAACTCCTGCATGTCATATGCACTCTCCCCAAGGTAAATGAGTGAATGACTCATTCCTGCAGCAAATCAATTAGATAGCCTGGAAGTTTTAATGCAGTCAAACCCTTCTTGTGTTGTCCTGACCTTTGGTAAGACCACCCTACTTCACAGTAGCCACACCACACAGTAAAGGAGGATGACCAGCCTCCTATCTGCAAGAACCTATACAAACTTCTGTTACCTCGTGCTTGACATTGCCCTCCCTATGCTATGGAGAGTTTCTTGTTAGCTTTGTTTACTGCCTAAAACACACACAAAGCATGCTGAAGCAAGATGGAAAGAGAGGAGTTGAATTATACAAGTATATGATCATATATTCTTGCACATTCTTTATCCTTCAACTCGTACATGCAATACTGATGTCCACAAAACAAGCGTGGGTTTAACACTCCGTACCTCTGAACAAGCTGAAGAACTAAAGAGGTAAAATACACTTTCTTCTCAACCCCATTTTGTTATACCCACATGCTACTGAAAGCATTCTTGAAAAATGCTAGCTTTTCCCTAGCATCCAAGTATAATGTGTCTCCAAAGTTTAGAGACATTGGTGAATTTATGGCAGCAGGGTGAACAAGCACTACTGCAATACAACATACAGGCTGGGGACAGCAAGGAGCAGGAGCTAAAGAAATGTCCCCTATTTTTAAACATCCTATTTGAGGAACCTACATTCTCACTAGTGCTGAATCTAGTCATTTAAACCATCAGAAGCCAGACCTTAATACTTCTCCTTGGACACATGAAGAAGTTCTATTAAAGTCATGCAGGGTGACTCATTCACAGGCTCAGACAGGCACTAGTTCTCAAGGCAGCTTTCTTGGCCACCATTCCATCCCTTCCCTCTTTTACAAGAACCCACAATTTTTTTCCATCTTCTTGATTCTGCCACATATGGTGTGACACAACATCCTTATGAAGCTCCTTGAAACAACAGCATCTTTTTCTTAGCTGTGATTTGTCCAAAGCACATGCCATCTGTGCATCCTGGAGAGAAAAAAAAAAAATCCCTGCAGCTAGTGAATGTATGGCACACTCTTAAGTGATGGAAAGCAGGTCATAAAATGGGACATAATGGGCTAGAGATCTTGAAATCACACCTCCCTAAATTATCCATCTCGGGCATTTTATGTTAATTTTGCTGTTGCATATTGATGCAACACTCAATTCTAAACCACAGATCTACATGACAAGCCATGACAATCACTACTGGGTTTTGCTCTGTTGGAAATTTGGGGAGACAGAAGAACAAAGTCCAATGCATTTCACAACACTCAAAACAATCCCCACAGATCTAGATCTGGCCCTTCTTCCTCAATGCCTACAGAGGGACTTCCATGTAGAAGCTTAAGTAATTCCACTCCCTGAGATCAGAGAAGGGAGAAAAAAAGAGTCTCCCAGCATCAAAAGTTAGAGTATTTCAGGATGCAAATGTACCCCAGCTAACATGAATGCTTCCTCAAGGTTTTTATTTGCTTTGCCTTTTAAAAAATTAAAATAGCTAAAAATAAATGACAAAAGCCTGGTAAAGAAACACAATTCATCGACTTTCACGACAGAGAGCTTAATGCTCTGCCAAGATGTCTCTCCACAGAGACCTCCAAGGGTGACCATTACCCTCCTGACCACTCAATCCTTCACATCCCCTGCGAGGCTGCCAACACACACGCTAACTGCTGCCAGCGGCGATAATGCTTTCTGTGTTGTGAAATGGACACCTGGCATGGGACTGTTCAGCTCATTTCACAGAGGCCAGCAGTTGTCAAATGATTGTGATTTCTGGCCAGAAAAAAAAATTTGATTTCTGGACAGAAAAAGCATCTATGGAAAACTCTCGGGGGGAAAAAAAAAAAAGCGTATGACAGCAACACAGAGGGAAAGTGAATAAAAGATGTGACATTTTCTTGTCACAGTGTTCTGCCTCTTTTCTCCTTTCCTGTTAAATATGTAGCATCACCAAAAACCCAATCACTCTAAACACTTTGCTGCTGCCTGGGGCTCAAAAGCACGTGGCTGGTTGTGCTGCTACCTCTGCTGAAAGCACAGGTCTTGGAAGGACCAGCCTTGGGACCCTCCCAGCCTCCACCTGTTTTCCTGATGCCAGGTCTGAAAGTGAAACTGGAAGGGATGGGAGAACACAGAAAATGAACTGTAAGACTTCTGAGGATTTTAGAAATGACTGTGATTCAACTGTGTGGGTTTTTTGGGTTTTTTTTAATATGGAAGTATTTTATTTAGGATAGGTCAATAAGAACCAAGAAACAGAATGAAGCATATGTCTTGAAGGTGAAGAGTATGGTATTTTTACCACCAGACTGCAGAAATTCAGTCCTTTTCTAACTTGTCTCATTTTAAGTGGAAATGGTTTAAATACAATGACTTTTCAAATTTTTACTTTATCAAAAACCCTGCATATGAGCAAAGTTCACTCTCATTAATGCTGCTTAAGTGTACATATGTCCTTGACATTTTGCCACGTCTGTGGAATAACATTTATCTTTTATTAAAGTCTCGCTGCCATTTTTCAAATACTTGAGCCAGTTCTGTTCAGATTCACAGAAAAACCCTTTTCAGCATTATCATGCAAGATGATTCATTTACAGCACTGCCTTCTGTTAAAATTATTCAAGTCTGCCCAAACAAAACTGGCAAATAAAATCCCTCTAGAACATCACCCAAGCTATTAGCTGATATAATGTTTTAATGAGGACATCTCTATTTTTCTTCTGAAAGAGTTGATTATAGAATCCCACATACAGTTATTGGAGCATTTAGCAGATTTAAAAGTTGTCCTTGGAAGCATCTTTTATCCTTGTTTCAGTTTTCACCTACAGGCAAACTCCCTTAAGAATTCTGAAAGGAAATTTGCATTTGTTAAGCCTTCTGCTCAGAACCGTTTATTAAGGAGGTTACAGGTTAACTGACAGGCTAAGTGGAGCTGCTCACAAATGGAAAACATCGAATCATTTATAAAAAGAACCATAAAAATACTATGTGTAAATAAAAGTTTTAGTACAATAGACCACAGAGTGATTCACTCTGTGTTCCTGTGATCTGTAGCTTTGCTAACCAAGGATTATGGTACCATTCACCAGCCTCTTACCAGCTACATCAACACTGGATGTGCAACATCCTCCACAGCAGCTGGAGTGGTTTAGAGCTGTATTCTGGGAAATACTAAAGCATGATGTGTGCAGGCTGCTGCAGGAGCAAAAGGATGTCTGAAATAAAATTACAGTTTGATGTGCGCTTGGTGAAATGGTACCGAGGAAAAGAAAGCAGGTTCATTCATATCAGCTCTTCTGGGATAAGATACATCCTTTCCATAATTTCTAAATCTTTTACATATTCTACAGCTTGTAAGAAAGGATGACCTGCAAGCACTTTCTTTCAATGTTTGTCACAGTTAGGTTTTGTAACAACCCAGAAGGAGAGCAACTCAAATATGCTAACACTTCTTCGTGCATTATTTCAAACAGTCACTGCTTTGGAGCTGTATTGTAATAGACCTACTGAATATCTTCATTGCTGTGACTTAAAGTGATTTCAAAGGACAGAACAACTGGGTTCACAAGTGCTCTTTCAGTATCACTGGCTGAGCTGGGAGCATCTGGAATAAATGTATGCACAAAAAAATTTGAGAGATCTGTTTCAAGCACAAGTTTTGGTTGATTCAAGTGAACTTACTCAAATCTCTTTAAGATCAAGAAACAATGTAGAAACAAAAAGGAAGAGAAAAAAATGCTGTCCCTTTTTTCAACAGTGATCAAACTGGATCAGTGGAAGACTGCATAAACTCTTGCCTCATTAAGCCCAGGATATATGGCACACCCTTTTCTTAGCTAACTTCCCTTTAAATAGTTGATTGAGATTCTGCTCCAGCCTAGACCAGTGCTCATTTTTAAACTCTGGAGAATGATAAAGTAATATTGTCTTACCTGTACAATCACTTCTTATATATTTTGCTCTAGGAAGAAAAATTGTTTTTCTGGGTTTGGGTTTTACATGAGGGAGAGTGATGTGTACTTATGTTTTTTTATGAGAAAGGGTGGGGGAGTGATAAAAAATATTTTGATTTATCAGTTTGATATTATTTTAATGTCAGAAGCATCAATATTGCTAAGATTTTACAGCTGTGTTTTGTAATATTCCCAAATCATGCAAGCCTCACCCACTACATACATTAAAAAAAGTGTAATATGACCATTCATAAATGCCACTATCTAATTGCCAACTGTCCCACTGAAAATTGCAACCCTGTCCCAATACCCTTTTTAGACAGGAAAAACATAGGGAATCTTCCATATCCATTTTAGTAACTGTACAGATCCTGATGATGTATATACTAATGATGTACTTATTCATAAATATTAACTAAAAAAAACTAGATAGAACATTTTTATTTCTATTTAAAAAACGAGGTTGCGTTCTGAAACCTCACATTTGGCTTCTCTGGAATTAGGATGTTTAAATATTTGGCTGCAGCAGCAGCTCTTCTTGGTATTAAATCCCTCTATGTGTTTATATACCAAAGTAACTATGTGAAAACTTGAGGACATACATCTCTCTAAACCCAAGCAGTACTTCCTAGGGAAACCAAAACCTAGAAATGCCAGACTGTTTTCATTTGGCTGCTTAAATATAGAATTAACTGTGTAGTATTAGGTGATCCTGTTTGGAAACCTGGACTGTCCCTCTCCTCCTCTCTGAGTTCTGACTCCTTTGGTCACTGACAACCAAGCCATGAACTCCCTCCCTCAAAGGGATTAAGCTCTGTTTTACAACAAGTTAAGCTTTTTTGTCCCCCAATGGACAGGCTGCTCACAGTTTTCACTTGGATGGCTGAGCACTTTCTCATCACCAGCTTCAGGTCAGTTGATCTCAAATTTGCTCCTGTGCCAGCGCTGCCCTCCAGCTTCAGCAGCTGCTCTGCTGTAACCTGCCCGATGTATCTATAGAGGGCAACGATATCCCCTCTCTCAGCTAACTTTTCCTGGGTTTAACAAGCCAAATTACATATCCCCCTCTCAAAAAGTAAGTTCTGTCCATTGTTTTCCAGTTCCAGCCTGCATTCCTTTAAATCTGGTTGCCCAGAGAAGTGATGGACACCCCATTCCTGCACTTGTTTAAGGGCAAGCTGGGCAGGGCTTGGAGCAGCCTGGTGCAGGGGAAGGTGAACTGCTCATGCTGGAGGCTTGGAATGAGATGAACTTTAGGGTACCATCCAAACAGAAACATTCTATGATTCTGTGGTTCTTTAACACAAGTGATCACAATGGTACAATGCTTTCAAGGTCACGTTTCTCCAGTGTTTTTCAGGTCATGAATGTGTGCCTATTTTCACTGAAATATTTCATATTATCCCTCCCCAGAGTGCACTTGCCTTGGCCATGGCTTCATCACATCACTCATTCTCAGCCATTAAGTGATTTAATAATTCTGAGTCTTTTTCCTCGGTCATTTCCAATTGATGAACTTAGTTCATATAGCAGAAAATGTTATTAACCCCAATGTCCATTACCTGACAGCTCCCCTGCAAATTTCATCATGTTTTTGTTACTCAGTCTTCAACATTATCTATTATTGTTACGGGCAGAAAAAGCCCCACAGCCTTAATCAGGAAATTCCACTGGTTTCAGCCAACTCTTACATAGAAACCATCACTAGAAATAACATAGAAAATCAAAACCATGGCCACAGTTCAGGAACCATGGCTTTTCCCTTGTCAGCATCTCATCACCCCCATATCTCCAGCTGGCCATGATACAATTTTCTACAGATCTCCACTTCCTTTAGCTAAGGAAAATGTCCTACTGAATATTGCATCCTTTATCAAAATGCATGTGAGATCGAATGTTTTGCCTTCAAATAGAAAGTTAAACACCTTATGAAAGAAAGGTGTTCAGTAGTATCTGAAACAACGTCTGTGCATTTTACCCGAGTTCCCTATTAAACTTTGTGCCTTTAACTCCTCTTCATTTCCTTTCTGTACTCAAAAGGTCTGAATATTGCACAGAACAGACTGAGTTTTGTGTTGGGCCAGATCACTTTATCGTCCTCTGTTGATTTGGCATCCCTGATCTGAAAGATATATTGCCAATCCTTGCTCTTAGAGAAGCCATTTCATATTATCATGTCTTTCTGAATTCTGGAAAGGAGATTATGTTGATTCCTATGACTTCAGGGCACTTATGTAAGGCCTTTAGAGCCCAGCTGCCACCTTCATTATGATAATGTTAATTTCCATATACAAATTCCTGTGAGGCACCCTACCTCTGACCTACCTTTTAAGTGAATGTCTTTATTTGAACTGTATCTGTGTGAGCTTTAATTTTGCAGAGAAGTGTATTTCCACGATTTGGTCAGTATTAATGAATGCATGTGCATGCTGAGGAAGGGTGAATTCCAAAGTTACGGGGACATTGGTGGGGTTTCTCACTGAAGAGAAATGATTTGGTGTGAGTAGAGGTGGCGTAAGGCTTTTAAGATTTACTTTGAGAAACAGACCAGCTGAACAACATCTGTAGGATTAACCTGGAAGGAAAAACAATCAGTCTCTGTGAGAGAGAGAAAGAAAAAGTGCAGAAATGTAACTGCCTCTGAAACAAGCACGAGAAGAAATGGAGATCCTTCAGCCAGGGTCTTCGAAGGAAGAAGAGACACCTACCTAAATGAAAGCCTGCATCTCTCAGAGACAGGAAGCAGCACAGGGCACCTGTCAGATTCCATTGTGCAGGGAAGAAAAGCAGTACTGGCAGCGCCTTTCCGTGGTCACCCATTTTTCTCCCAGGAGAGAGAACAGAGATTGACAGCAGCCAGGGACAGGCAGCATCTTGCTGGGTCACAAATATGAAACTAATCTATACTTAAGCTGCGAATGTGAAACTAATCTATATGAGGAGGAGAGGTGTCAGCTTGGGCAGCTGAAATTGACAGGTTAAGAGAGCTTTTCAATGTGTGAACTAAGGGGGATGAGCAGCACTTGCGCAGCGAGAGGCGCCATCAGCCATTGCTGGGAAAGGAAGGCTGGAATAAGGAACTGGAAACACCAACCCATTGTGACAAGCAAAAGTTGTTTAAGATGTAGGAGGCTCAGAGTTTCTGCTATCCAAGGACTGCAAAGCCTTGCAGTGGCAGCAAGGGCACAGAGTGAGAAGAAAGAGTGAAGAAACAAAGGCAAGAAAGGCAGGAAGCTGCTCCTTCTAAATAAGGCAAAGTAGCCACAGTGGTCAGAGATGGAATCTTGCTAAAGCAGAGCACAGGCTGTTAAATAGAATGAATTCTCAATGTGGTTTTCTTATCCTGGCACTGGTTATTAAGTGGCCCTTCCCAGGGACAATCATGACCCCACTGTAGGAAATCCAAGGTATTTTTCCCAATTTGCTGTCACAGTTTCATAAGCAAAAACACATACAAAAGGATAATTGCTTCTGTATTCCTACTCTCCCAGCACACAACAAAGAGTAATTCCATTGTCCAGCACAGATTTCTTTAGGCTTCTTTAGACTGGGTATTAAGCAAAATTTCTTCACTGAAATGTGGCCATACATTGGAGCAGGCTGTGCAGGGAAATGTAAGTTTTCAGGAAATGTGGATATGGTGCTTAGGAACACGGTTCAGTAGGGGGTTGGCAGTGCTGAGATGATGGTTGGATTCAATCATCTAAGAGCTCTTTTCAACCTTTGAGATTCTATGATTCTTTCCAAAGCTTGACTGGCCAGGGACAAAACTGCCTCGATTCTGAACTAGTCTGCACTATCTCTCTCCCACTTCAAATCCTCCCTCAAGACTCACCTCTACTTTAAAGCCAGGGAAAAATACCCAAATGAAACCCAGCTAATCAATTATGGTTAAGTAGTTCTGAGGATAGCTGATCAAAAAAATATGCTTTCTGAAAACAATCATGCTGCAAATAGCCAGTGTAACAGTGCAATTTTAGTTCACATTATTTCCCTTTTCATTTGTCACACCTGCACTTCAAATTAGCTGTTGCTTCTTTAAAATAGGGCTTCCAGCTGTATGGCACAATGATCTAAATGGTGGACATTCTAAAACAACACAATAATAGTAATAGGTGCTCAGGGTACTAAACAGGTACTTGTTCAACATAAAGATGTCAGGAAAAGATTCTGCAAACATCTCTTACTACATCATGTCTTGATAATTCTTTTAATCCCCTCAGCATTACACTGGGATTACACTGTAACAAAGCAAAAAGCACCTCAAAGCCCCTCTATGTGCCAGTTCAATGATAGCTGTTGCTAAATAATTTACTGCAAACAACAAAGGCTTAAGAGTTATGTGAAGAGGACATAGGAGCATTCTGTGCACCTTCACCATCTCAATTTCAGTGCCAAAAGATCTTGTTTGATTTTTATCCAAAAGCCAAAGGCAAAACCCTGTCACTGACTAACGCAAAAAAATGCTGATTTCAGAAAACAAAGCCCTTGTGGTGATGATAGCATTTAGCTTTGGTCTGCTGGTGGCAGACATGTCACTTTTATACAGCTTCATATAAAATACACTAATAAAACATGATAAAAGTCTGCTCTAGTTATGCTGGCATGCAGCTGATGATAACCTGTAGTGGAAAGTTCGTTTTTAAAAGTCAGCACTTTAATCTTCCTGGGAATTTAAAATCTCCGTTTTAAATACATCTTCAGAAAAATATGTTTGATTAGTAATTCTATGTGCTCTATGATGTCATTTGGGTTGAGGTTCTAAAATATATTATTTCCAGTCAAATTAAAACATCCTGAACATTATCAAGTATATTTTTTTGAAAGCAGCAGCTTGTTAGAAAGCAGTTTACACTGAAATAACACCATTAAAGGGAAAGTTTGTGTTTGAATACAGTTTAGTGCATCCTGTCTGACACAGTATATGAGCACCAATACATTCCAAACTTCTTCAAAGAAAACAACCAGAAGTTGTAACTTACACCACTTTCTGCAGTGAATGGAACAGGGCTGATAATCTGACAAGAAAAGCTCTTCTCATGGAGTTTGAAGCTCTAGCTGGATCCCAAAAATAAAGCAATTCAAGACATGTAGGATAATGGCACACTTTGATGGTGAGACTGACTGCATGCTTTTCTGTTCCCCTGATGTTCCTTTTTATTTCAGAGATTAAATTTAAAGGCTATTCTTATTCCATGTGAATCACACCTCTCACATTTGCCTACCCACAGGAGGGGGGATAATAAAAATGGTAATAAGATGTAGTAGTTTGGGGACCCTAACTGGCAGACTACTCCAGCTGGCAGAATACTGGAAACCAAAAGTAGATCAGGCACACTGTATCTTATATAAAAGAGCCCACGTGCCTCCTCACTCTAAAATAACAAGTCTGCTATACCAAGAATAGTGTTTGCCATTGTCTTTTCAGCAAAAACATGACTGCATAAACAAGCTCAGCACAGGGTGCTCTAATTGATTTATAGAAGCTAATTCATTATTTTTTTTTTTGTGGTCACAGCAATAGAGAAAACTTTCTTCTAATGCATCTAGGCATTTAGAAGTATTTATGCTTCAAACAAATAAAGAGCTTGCCAAAACCTTTAGATCACCTTAAATACGAACTCTGTCCTGACAACAGTAATGGAACAGGTTGCTGATTTCTCAAAGACAAGCAGGTATTTGTGATCATTATAAATACAGCACGTAATATTCTTCATTCACTTCTGTATTGTTTGTTCTTTACCCAGATCTTATCCAATTACCCAGAAAATTTGTGCTTTTTCTGTCCCACTAATGTTCACACTTCAGCATTCAGAAGGTAGGAAGATACACAGCATATGCTGATATTTGCAAATAGCAGCACTGAAAGCAGTGTACAACAGTGCACATCTCTGAAAAGAGGCTGCAATGAATCACTCCAGCATGCTGATTAGCATTTTTACTACTTTAAAATTTCAACTTTCATTTTTTTACTGCATCTTAATGCATTGCTCTTTCCCTTTTTGGCTGATTGCAGCTCACTGTGACTAAAGAATTCTTCTACTTTCTCTCTCTCTGACTGTAAAGTAGTTTATGATGTTCTGCATGGTGAACAGCATATATAAAAATAAATTGTATACTTAATATGTTTAGAAGGTAATACGATAGCAAATCAAGAAACAGGAAGATTTAAACCTCCCTTTGCAGCCCAAAAGAAACAGCTTAGTAGAGATGAGGGATATCAGCTTTGCTTCAATATTCTACTTCTCCTGTAGAATAAATATTTATATTACATATACACACATTATGTATTATAACAATAAATAGTGTTTCATGCCACTCCAAAATACCAAGAAAGATAAAAGGCTGGACAGGCAGCTGAATTGGGCTCCTCCACACAAAGTTACTTTATTTGATTTCAGCTCTTACTGCCATCAAACATCTAAAGGAACAATGCAAGCCTGAAATTACATTAAGCAATGTGCTCTATCATGTTTGAAAGGGTTAGCAAGGGATTCAAGCACATCCTAGAAATTTTGCACATGCTTCAGTACTTATCTGGTCGGAGGACACACCTGTGGAGTAAACCCACTTAAAACACTGACCTTCCAATAGTTATTCCCAGAGCCTGATGAGTGTTCACTGGAGCAAACTGCTCTCCTGACACTGCCCTGTTCCTTCCCAAAGCCAAACAAAGAAGGAAAACTCTCCATCTCTCAGAAACAACTTTATAGAGTGCATAACATATATTGCATACAGTTAGAAAGTGTTTCTGTATGTGTACAGACACTATTTAGCATACTAATTAAAGTAAGAAAAAAGAGCATTAACTTTAAACCAGGTCTTCTAAAGTTAAAAATATCTATTGCACTGTGCTACACACTTCACTACTCAAGATCACTGAGGAGGAAGCATATAACCATAAATAACATCTTATGTTTAATAGGGAAACTGCAAGACAGCAGTATATCAAAAACCTACTATTTACTTGACACAACTCGCACAGTAAGCTCATTTTTGTCACAAGTAAATCACCTCAACATAAACAAGGACTTCAGGAAAAACAAGCAAGAATTCATAGTCTAACTCAGGAGAATCATAAATCTAAATGTTTCTGTATGAAAAAAATGACACCAATCCACTGCTTGCATCCGATTTTCAGCTTCCCAGGAATTCGCCTTGTTTATGTGCATCATGCCATTACAGAGCTATTCAGCAAGATGCCAGAACTGAAGACTCCCCAAAAGATCCGAACTGGACAGATGGACAAAGCTTTTATCTTGTTCCCAGAATGGCTGCTCTCATGACATGCCTGAGAGAAAACAGAGACTTGTATGACCCTTTTTAATTTTTCTCCTCTGAGTCTGTATGCTTGGCTGAATGAGACAGAGTTCAGCAGCAGGTCTCAAAGAGTGGTGAAAGCCAGCAGCCTGTTTGTGACTCCTGGGAAAGAAGGATCAGGGCTCTGGATCTTGGTAAAGAATCTTCACTCAGGTACCTCTCCAGATGAACACTCTGCAGAGCTGAAAATATCACCAAAGTAATTTGCAAAATTGCTGTGGGTGAAGAATCCAAGATAAGCATAGGCCATAAACTTGAAATGTCATCAGTTCTCAGCAGCATCTCACTGGTCCTTGTGATGCTCACAGTAAATTATTTTTAGCTAACTAAGAGCAAATCTTCCTGGTTATGATACCATCTTCATGACACCATTCAGTAGACAACTTCACTGCAATGACTTTTAGATTAAATTGTATTGATAGGACATGGAATTGTTCATAGGATCACAGAATGAATTTATATTCTGAATAGCTGAAACTACAGAAGCAGAATGTTTTACTTATCTTTCTACAGTTGGAAATGTTATTCACAGCAAACCAACCAACATTCTTACAAAGAAGGAAATCAGTAATGATGGAAAACATACTCTGCAAATACTCATTTCACAATACATTTCTGAACATCTATTTTGTGCTCATTACCCACAAAAATCCAAGGCACACGCGTTTGCTCACTGCGCTACTTATCAACAGCACATTTTGATTGTAGTTAAAGAAACATTCAGAATAATATTATCTACAGTATGTTCACGTGCTGGCTTTCTGATTCATGCTGAGATGGCTGTTCATTCAACCCTGTCTAATTAGCACTCCAAAAATTATGAATGGCAAATATTTCCAGCGAACCATTTCCATGTACTCTGAAGACTGAGAAATAAACACAGAATAAGTTTTTTATGATTTTTCATATTTAGGGGCTGGTCATTTTATTATTGGGGGGAAAAGGATTCTCTGCTATTTATCAGCTGAGCAATAAGTTCTGGCTATCTTAACAAATATGGAAACAAAGAATAAGCTACAAGAGTTTTCTGTTTATCTGTTTAGGTTTGTGACAGTGCCTCAGTTTGCCTTGCCATCAACTGGGCACCAAAGGAAAACACATCAGAGGAGTAAGAGTTAGAGCTGAAGGTTTTGCATTGTCTGAAGAATTAGGAAACCACAGAAGAGTATCTAATTCCCATGCAGAACAACTCCATTCATAACCACTGCTCCCCAGACTAGCTGGCTGATGGGATTAGCATTTGTTTTCTCCTAAAATTGTATCAGTACTTGCTCTCTCCTCTTGCTATCAGTGCTTTTACGGAGAATTTTTAAGAAAGAAACTTGGAGATTAAGAAATTTGTGTGAGGACTGTTCTTTCAATACTGAGCCAACTGATACATAACTAAATGTCCAATTCAGGATTGCAGCATGGAAGCTTCAGGGGAGCATTTGATTGTTTCATAAACAAACAAACCCCAACATATTGACTAAACCAGAATAAAATTATATTTACTTATGTGAGCTGCAGATATCTCCTATGCAGCTTGAGAGATTGGAGGATCCACTAGTGTGAAGGGCTGCTTGTGAAAATAAACAAACATTCATAGCCAGATGCTCTTGCCACTACTTGGTATTCCCTCAGTAAAATCCCCTACAAATTGAATAAGAGATAGCAGGAGACCCTCAGTCACACTACATGTGAAGTGTTTATTTCCTGATGCTTCTGTAAACTCACATCTAGCTTCCCTAAGCCAAAACTTCATGATTGCTCTGGCACATACACAAGTAAATACTTAATATTCAGTTTACATCTAAGAAGCTTCATTAGTGCCACTGATCAGCAACAAATAAATCTCATGCTGCCAACACAATACAAATATATATCAATCTCTTGAGTTTTGGAGACAGGATTGGGCCATGACAAAAGACTCAAGGACAGCCTTAAATCTAGTACAGCACATCTAGTACATTCATGGAAGTTAACAATTTTATTGTGCCAGTCCAACAAAAACAAATCAGAGAAATTACCAAAAGAAATGACTAATAGACTCTAGCAGAAGAGAACAGGGAGGTGGGGGAGAGCACTTTGGATTTACCCCATTATTTCCATTTTTTTCCTATTTACTCCTTGTCTAAGCACCTAGCACTGGGCACTCAGAGAAACAGAATGAGGCCAGTCTAACATTTGGCTTTAGCCATTTTAACTCCTTCCACACTGTTAGATCATGTTTTTACAAGAATGGTGTTTCTGTTCTCTGCCTCTGGGTTCCTTTTACACTGGGTCTTCAGTTTCCTTTAGAACAACCAGAAGAGGAAAAACACTACTCTTTTCAATGAAAGCTAAAAGATTCCTATGTGATTCTTACAGGACACCAGGATTTAAAGCTTTAAGGTGAGCAAACAATGCAAAATTCATAATAAAATCAGTTTAGCCAAACCCAAGATTATCAGAAGAAATAATTATAGTATTTTTCAAAAGACATCGAAGTAATTTGAAATCTCTGTGTCCATCCTGGTGACATTCATCCCTGTGAAGAGGGACAGCATAAACCTGTGAACTACTGCAGTCTCATTGAAGAGTTTAAATTAGGGCTTAATGCATGTGATCTATATGACTTCAATTGGTCACTAGCACTGAACTGAATTTTATCCAGTGGGTATTGAGCTCATCTCAACTGCTGCTGCTCTTAGATTAAATTCATGCATAGTTCATTTTAGATAAACAGAAGTGATTCTACAGCTACCAGGCATTAACAAGACAAAGGAAAATTCCATAAAAATATGAGGCAAATTTTACAAACCCTTCTGCATACAGTGAAAACAAAGTATTTTGTACTACATTAGCTTCATCTCATAAGTCTTTAAAAATACTTGTCTGTGAGCACATGCCAAGTTAATAAATCCAGAATTATATATTTCTGATTGATAAGCCTACAAAACTAAGCAAGTATTCCATAACAGAATGCCTTTGCTGCCACAATTAATACTGATGAGTGATAGTGATGTCAAACAGAATAGCTTCAGACCCTTTGCATATATTATGAATCTGTTCAGGATTGGTAGGGAAAAACAGAAAAAAAGTCCTGTTTTAATCAGGAAGTAACACCATGTGAAAGCAATGCAGGAATTATGATGGCCTTCCCATGGTCTTGAACAGAATAAATCTTTGAATTTACTTTGCACGAGAACGTATGACCTGAACTCCTGCACTGTGCAACGTGAGAGATGAAGAGAGGATCCTCCTTCAATGCTGGGCTCTCAGAAACTCGTGGGGACCACAATTTACTCAAAATATAAAGGCTGCCTTTGGAAACTGCCAACCAAGTGCACAGCAGTTGGGAAGGATAATGGAAGATAGTGACACGTGAACAGTGTGATACATACAGAGGCAAGTTCAAAGCTGCAAATACAGTGCCTGAGGAGAGAGGTGAAGAGCCAGATGCTGCTTCTGGCAGAACATCTTGGAATCACTGCACCAACATCCATCAGAAGAGGACAGCGTGTCAGGGATGTGAGCTGCACCTCCTCACATCAAACTCCTGAAGCCAATTCTAATTTCAGAAGGATTAATTAAGAAAGGACCAATATTTGGACAAAAAAACCCAATAAGCAGAGAAAATATTGATATATTCAACAGAAAGACATTGCAAACAACGATGCAGGGACTGCTCATGTCAATGAATATTGGTTGGATGGGGCTTGGATGGGACTCATCCAACATTGGCCAGGCTTGGACAGAGCCCTGAGGAGCCTGGCCTAGTGGAAGGTGTCCCTGCCCATGGCAGAGGGGTTGGGACGAGATGATGTTTAACCTCCTTCCAACCCAAACCATTCTACAATTCTGTGATGCTCCTGTTGCCCTGAAAATTAAGTGTTCTGATAATGTTTTCATAGTTTTAGTTACTTTCCCATGAAGGTCCTATAAACATAAGTTGTTTATCACATTCCTTCTAAGAAATGCTTTTTGATAGATGTTTCTCATGAGCAGTGTGCTTGGGAAGGTGGTAACTTAATTATCCAATCCCTGGTCATTGTCAAGAATCTATAAATACTGGAGTCAGAGGATAAAGGAATGTTTTTTTGTTCTGACACTGAGAGTGTTCGTGTGAATCATTTCATGTCCTTAATGACATGCTCCCACCTTGTAGTACAGCTTGTGCTGGCCAGCCCCACTGGCTTCATAAAACCAGGTAGGCAGAGATCCTGAACCAGCTCAGTTGTGTGACACTGAATTTAGATTCAGCAAAGGAACAGCCATGAGTGCATGGAGGAGACTCACATGTTATGGTGACACAGAGAGGAGTTCTCTATAGCTCAGAAACATGTCTGTGAATAGATACACCCTAATAAGGCTCCTGATTAGAAACAGTTGATATTTTTTTTTGTGGGGGTAAAAAGAAGTGTTTTGAAGAAGAAAATATCCACTGACACTCCCATTTTCTTGTTTGTGATGGGTAAGAGGGAGGCCAAAAATGCTGCTGACTCCCTTCTGTACCAGGGGGTGAGCAGGAAAAGGCATCATGGTGCTGTTGCTTTCTAGTGCAGCTCTGCCTGTTGACTCTATAGGGGACAGAGGATGGCAAGGTATTTAAATGTAATTTGCATTTATTCTGGAAAGAATGGGGGGATTTTAGAAGGTTTTTTGGTTTGCTTGTTTTTTTTTTCTGGCTAAAGCTAAGAATTTCTGGGTTTTTCCATACAAGGATCTGACTCATTTTGCAGGCTGGGGAAAGGAACATTTGTAGCTCCTCTTTCTCTGTGGCACAATTTGTAGTTGACTCTTAGTGGCAAGAAACATTTTTCTGGAATTCCACCTGGAATGAAAGAAGTCTGAGCTTTCAGTAACATTAATTTAAAACAGCATTTTGGTAGAAGAAGAAGAAAAAAACCCAAACCAAACCACCACATGCAGGGTGTGGTTCAAGCCTCTAGCAACCAATCTAGTGGTGTGCATTTTTTTTTGGTAATGCTTTAACTTCAGTTCAAGATCTGTAATGGCTTAGAGGTAGCAAAGGAAAAGGAACTTGATAGCAAAGTAAAAGATCTCTGAAAATGTTCAGATAAAAGCAATGTAGTGAAACAACCTTTGATGAAGGCAGTAATACCTTTGATGAAGGCAGTAATCCTTCATCATCCTAATCAATCAATCCTTCCTATCCTAACACAAAGCAAATTCAGTATCAGAAAAGCATTTACTGAAGAGGATAGAATAGGGCAGGACACCTTCTAAGAAACAATTTCCAGATATGGACTGGAGAAGAAAACTTAGAAAAGAAAGCCTCATATGAAAATCTGTAGTCTCGTACATATTCAGGTCCACAATAACATACAGCTTTTGTAAACCTCAGAAAGAAGAAGATGCACTTTCTGACAGACTGTTTACAGCAAAACACTGGAGATGGCCACACTTTGACACAGGAACTCTTAGTGAAACTTAAAATTTTAGGGTGCTAAGACAAGTTATACATTATGTAGCTCCCAAGGTAACTTCCATAATTTCACTTCTACTGCTACTGTTTGAGACAGTCAACATTCCTTTAACAAAGCATTCATTAAAAAAGACAACCTTGTATTCTATTTTGTGTGTTAACATCTTTGAACTGGTGTTAAATGCTAGAGAATCAATTGCTGTGTGCAAATCTTTATGACAGTGAAACCACAAATCAATCAAACCCTTCTTTCTCCGCCAAACCTGCAGAAACTCTCAGTTCGGAAGCACAGACAGTATACAAAGGCATAATCCAAATATTTGACAAACACATGTCTCAAAGTTAGGAGCACATTTACAAAGACTTGCAAAGCATTTATTTATTTTTTTTTTTACTTTATTGCAGCCACAGACAGCTCAATCATGAATTTCCATCATTTCCTCTGACAGCAACCCCTAAAAGAGAGTCAATCCACATCTAAATATGATGAAAACTGTAGAAAGTTTATTAAATGTTTATCCTTCTATGCACACACACTTTTCTCTCCCCAGTGGAACCCATTAAGCAGATGGCTTTATCTAAGCTTAAAGAAGCACTGAAGAATGATGGATTTAAGTACAAAACGAGACAAGAAAGAGTTAAACAGATGTTAAAAAGCTGTCCGCTTTTGCCTGCCTGAAGGGCTTGATCCTGCTGAGAAAAAGAGACAAGTGCTCCATGGATTCACAAAGGGAAGAGATTTATTCCCCTAAACTGCTGTGCAGGTACCTAGCAATCCTGAGGGGGCAATTCTCTGAGCAGCCCAGCTTAGGAAGAAATAACTTTTTATTTTCTTTCTTAAAGCAGGAAGAAGAGGAGCTGGGACAGTCGAGGAAAGAGATCTGCTTGCAACAGTTTATCAGGACTACATCAGATGATCAACAGGAGTCTCATGTAGCTGATTTGCAGCCTAATATTTATTTTGTACCACTGATTTATAGGCACATAGGTATTAAGTGAACTGTGAGCATCCCATGGAATTCTTTCATCTTTCAGTGTGCTTCTTGTACATTTGCCAAAAGTCATCATTTTCCAGCATCCTGGATAGCTGCAGCACCAAATGATAAATGCTTTCTCAATGAAGAGAACATAATTTCATTGGATTTCTCCTTAAGCTCAACCCTCCCTCATAATAAATATATTGATTAAAATTCCTGCTCTGGAAACAAAGGACAGATTAAATAAGTGCTTCACTGTGAGAATGTATATATGTATGTATGTGGGAATCTCCACTTCTGTACACAGCCCAATTGAATTTGGTGAGACTTGGTTAAAAAAATGGACCACATCCACAGATTGAGGCCTCTGTGATTCAGGAAACCATAAATCAAGAAACCTGGAAGAGAGAGAGCATGATGACTGTACTACAGTACACTGTAGTTGGTTAAAAGCTGTACCAGCTGTCAAATATTTACCATGTATTCTGCTGAAGAGACACTGTTTGAAATAAGAAGGTTTTAGATACAGCTCAGTGAGCTGTCCTGCACTGCAAGTCACATAATTAGTTTTGTTTGCATCCAATCTCCAGTTGCATTTCACTATTATGCACAAGAAGACATGATATGCTGCTTCAGAGGGTCTTTAGTCTTACAACATATTTGAATGTGTTGCTTTATATAAATAAACTTGATTATTTAAGGAGTGGGAACAGGCTGTAGGTAATCTCACACAAACCTGATGTAACAGATTTACACCAAGATTCCTCTGAGACCATCCATAATCCAGACCTATCTGCTAGTGCAAGCAGGTAAAAACAGGGCAGTAATACCAGCTCTGTGCTGCCCCACAACACTCAGACATCAATCAAGCGACAATGGCCAAATAGCCCCAGCTGGGCAATGTGGACCTGCACAAAACCTGCTCTGTAAGATAAGATTTTAGCAAAAGTACCTATTAATCTCCAATATAAGCTCAAAGATTCTGAAAAAATACACCTTTAGAACACCACAAAATGACAACTTCCAACTTGTCCTTAGTCAAAGGCCTGAACTTCTGACTGATGGTTTTCTAATATCAGGTCTTAAATGTCACTGATTGCACAGCAAAGCACTGATGTGCCTTGGCATCGGTTCAGATCCGCATGGGCATGTACCAGGCCTCACACTGGTTTGGTTTTCATTACCTGAAATGTCATTTTGAAGGGTTCCCCATTTAATATATAAATGCCAGGTGCCAAAGACACGATCAGTGACCTTCTAAAAACATAGTGCTATCGTTTTGCTTGAGGGCACGTTGGTTCTTTGAGGGCACAGTGCCACAAGGCAGCTAACAACATCACAAGGCCATCAGAGGATGGCATTGGTGGGAGCAACCTTCGGCTGGAAGTGACAGAGGCCACACAAGAGTTACTCTGAGGCGCAGTCTTGTCAGCTCAGGAGTGTTTGTATTTCCATGATGTGGTATCTGAGTCCAACTGAAGTAAAAAAACTGTCAGAAGAACTTCACTGTCCAGGAGCTTGTCCTGGTTTAGGGCAAATTTGGGAGAAAACCCCTGAACGGGGTCCCTCTAGAAAGCAAATTCAACCAGCCCCTCCCCTAACTAGTTCAGGAAAAGATTTCCTTGGGAATCTTTTCTCCAGAAAGGTGGAAAAAAACTGTTTGTTTAACAAGCAAAGTACTCACAGACATGAAAAATGGACAGTATTAAATGGAACCTCTCCTTGTTCTGAAGAGATGGCAGATCCAGAAAATCCTTGTCATGGGGTGTAGCTCAGCTCACTCAGCCTCTGAGCTCCCCCTGTGTCCTGGGTTTTCAGTCCACAACAGGCTGACCAGTTCCAAGAAAAAGAAAAACCACAGTCCAGGGAACTTCTCTGCCTCATCTAGCTAAAAAAATCTAACTAAAAGCAAAGGAGATCTCTGTCCTGGTGCCCATGCTGCAGACAGCACAGTCCAGGAGCAGAATGTGGAGGAGTGAGAGCAGTTTCTGCAAACAAACTGTGAGCTGCTTCTTCCCCAGTTTCACCCTCAGAACCAGTGTTAAAGGTGGTAAATAACTTAATATCCAGCACAAACAGAACAGATGATTTGAGATACAAACATCATAAAGTCACCCCAGGACAGGGCTTCAGTTACCTTTCCAGAGATTATTTAGTCACGCAGGACACCAGCTCTCATGGAAAGCTTTTGAGATTTCTCACTGCAACTTAATCAGACTTTGTCTCCTAGGCATGTGAGTTATGCTTGGCTTAAGACTTAAAAATCTGAGTAACACAAGCATATGTAAAATACTTATCTGCACGCCCTGCATACATTCTGAACTTAGAGACTTAATGGAAAAGTTTCAAAACATCTGGTAATAAATCCAAATTTTAGTCAGTTTTATTAGGTCATTGGATCACTCTGCTTTTATAGATGTTACTCCTTGCATCCTTGCAAGATGATGACAGTATGATAAAAGCATCTGAAACTGATAAGAGAATGAACATAGAGTAAAATCAATATAAGTGTACTCAGAGTAGTGCTGTTGCTGGATACCATCTGAATCTCTACCTAAGCGACTTCTCTCTGAAATTCTTCTAGAGTTTGTGCAAGTCTCATCATGAGGATGATAAAAGTCTGAAAAAAAAAACCACTGGCAAGGGAAGGAATCAGTATTTTAAAGTAAATAATCCCATGATGAGACAACCTAACACACTGCTTCTAAACAGAGGTGAAAGAAGGCACTGCAGGAACACTTTTATTTCATTATCTCCCAGCTGCCTGCATGCCCATCTCATGTAGCTCAGCTCAGGAAAAATTCTACAGTGGCCACAGTCTTCAGGAAAAAGGGAATTCTTCCTGCACCAGACAGAACAATCCTTCACAGCAGCAGGGAATGCTCTGAGACACAGAGCATAACCTTTTCCATTCTACCCCTGCAAAAAATGTCTTTACTTGCAGGAAAACAGACACCTGGCCAATTGTAATAAAAAGATCACCTAATCAGTATTTTGGGGAAGAACTAACGTGAAAAAAATTAGCACTGAAACAGCTACTGATTTCAACTAAACTATGTCTAGTAAAACCACCCTCCATTTCTGCAGCATCATGCCTATACACACATTCTAAGAATAGACAATTTCCAGTGTTATCAAAACATATAGTACAGTCAGATCCACAGAGCACAGAAAAATAAATTATTTTTAAACAAATAACTACAACTACAACTTCTTCCACCCTATCCAATCCAGTTGCAAGTTTCATCTTTGCTTTTATGACAAAGTTACAAGCTGTATCTGCCTAAAATGATGCAGAAACAAAGGACAGAGAACCACCAGAAAACTTCAGCAGTTTCCTCTAGGTCTCGAGGGACATTTTAGTAGAGTTTTTTGTTGGTTTTTTTTTTAAATTATAAAAATAGTGTGGCATATTTGTAGCTAGAATAGAATAATTCATTTATGACTCCATTCAATGGTCTATTTATGACCTTTTGTTACATTGATGGGAGGCAAGTACCAAGAGGAAGAAAACACTTGCAAACAACATCTTCCTCAACATGAGCACAACAGTGAAAAAGATCTTGCATGCCTTGTGTGGAAGCATGGAGAACTTCCTACAATACAGCAGAAATAGCTACAGTACAAGTTGGCAGATTTTTCAGGGCTGCATCCAGATTTGAATGGCTCTCGCTCAAAACTCTGCTCTTAATGTTCACCACCATCACCAAAAGCAGAGAAAATGTGCTAAGCTCTATAAATTCACATTTTAAAATTCACTCGGCTGCTCATTAGCTTAAAGTAGAACCTATCTTGCTTTTGAACTCTGACTTTTTGATTAGGAAAACTCATTAAGAAAGATAAAATTAATCAGCTGAAATTCATAAACCCTGTTCAAGAATGGCCCTGAACACCTAAATATGTCTCTTGTTAGAATTAAAAGGAAAAATCTTACCAGAATATAATAAAAGTACTTGGATTCTTCATTCAAATTGTATAATCTGAGAGGTGAAATGTTAAATTACCTGCCCTGAATAGGGCCAGGTCTTCATGTGTGATAAAGCTTCCAAACTTCGTTGCCAGGACCTGGGAAGTAGCACTGATACTAAAAATCATATTTCAGTGGTGAGAAACTATCTTAATTTTTCTTTTGTCTCCATATTTTTCAAAACTATTATTGCATATATTTTATTGCCCATATATTCGTACACTTTTATTCTATTTCTATCAATAATTTTATTCCACACTTAAAGTCAATTTTTTCCACTATTTGGTAAATTGACTTTTCTGTTACAAGAAGTAGATTGGGTACATCTAAATTTAAATAGCCTCCCTGTCATTGCCTCTCAGAGATCTGTCATGATCCTCAGAGACACATACCTAATATCATGTTTTTTCATGGTAAGGCTCAGTTTCTTAGTATGACTTTTAAACTGGCATCTCCTAGAAATATTTTCTGTCCCACTTCTAAAAGAATCAGTATGTGAATTAAAATACAAATTTGCCTGGACAAATAACTGTAAGTTTGTTGTAGCATCCTTCCATTATAATGACAGAACAGGAGAACTTAATTTAGGATCTCCTCAAAAGGGAGATTGTATTTAGTTTACTTACAAGTAAAACATTTGTTAAAGCTTTTATAATGCCAGTGTTACTGCTGAAAAATGTTGAAGGTATCTTCTCCTACGTCAAAAAATAACTAGAATTGTACATAATCAATACTCTAATTCCTAATTTTGCACTAAACAATTCAGTTTTTTTTCCCAAAATTAACTTTAATTCAAGAAAGATTTTTGGTTGCTTAGACCAGAAAACAAAGTTCTGAGATAAACAAGTAACTAATACACACTCCCCAGATATATTTACTCATAAGTAATTAAGGAGTGCTTTATGAAGTAAAATACTGATCCCAAAATCAAGAGAACATTCTTGATGTGTACTTTCCCTCACCTGCTGATCCTGTACTCCTACTTAATTATATTAATAATGTACCACTTTCAAAAAGCCAAAATTGTTAATACATTCCTCATGATATCCTAGTTCTGGAAGCTGGAGATAGCATAATTAATGTCCATGATAAATGTCAGAAAGCTGCTGCTTTCTTTCTTTACTTCTATGGAGGGAAAGGAGAGGAGAGTGAGGTATAGAAACACAGAAGAAAAGCCATTGAGCCCTTTAATATCTACTTGTTTTCCTCCTTTTTAAATGCTGGTACAGAAGACCAGCCTCTGAAGCACTGGAAATAATTGGATCTCTTCACAGTTTCACAAAATAAGAAACGAGTGCCCAGGCTTGCAGTGCTGTCACTGTAAGGCAAAGACAACCCTTGTGGAAGAGATAAAGAGCCTATAAATTCCCAGGTCACCTCTGTGCTGATGAGGAAGAGCAGAACCAGAGGGTGATGCATCTTTATCAACAGCTGCCAGTCACTGCTGCTTTGCCATTTGCAAACCCATCAGCTCTCAGATGTTGAATTTGTTCCCCAAAACGCTCCTGGAATCACAACTGCTGGCCAATACAAGGAGCTGGGATGTGGAGCATGTTGGCAAAGCTGCCCTCAACTGGCTGCCTATTGTCGTTTTTATTGTGCTTATAGCTGCAATTATAAACAATAACTTGTGTTCTTTCATCCTAAAGATGCAAATTGCTATTAACATCCTGAATCCCACACAATAGCTTTTGATCTAATTTTCTAGCACTGCCCTCTCTTAAACATTATGTTTTTGCCATATGGTGCACACAGTGAATTGCAAGTTTTATTTTTTCCCTTTAAGCCGCAAAATTTGTAGGTATTTTGGCAATAATCAGACTTAAAGATCTCAAAAATATAACCTAGAGGCTCAGCACAACAAAAAAACTGTGTTTTTGTGTGTTCATCCAAATCCATCAAAATTGTAGGCCTCTGACTCCCTCCCCAAAAGTCTTTTTACAATGTGAGTATCAGTGTTCCTTTTTAAACAAGCCTATCACCACTCTATTGAAATATTCTCACTGAAAGTAGAGCTATAATATAGCTAATCTGTATCTACTCTGCTCTAGCTGGATATCACTGAACTCAGAAAACACAGATGAAGAAGTTCACAGGGGAAAAAAGCCATAGAAATAATGATATTTTAGTATTACTTACAGTATTTGTTGTTTGCCGTATCATTTCTCTAATCACTCAAACAGACATGTAGAACTGGTACTACCAGTTAGTCTAGTTTACCAATAGACTAATCATCTAGCAAAAATACTATCAGGAAAATCATGAGACATAAACAAAAGTCTTGGGTCAAGAACAAATTTCTGCTTGGACCTTGAACTGCATTTTCCATGTATGTTCAGGCACCTTCTGAACTTTTTCAGGTTGTACAGAATGTCCTGTTTTAAGCCCAACTTGAACTTTTAAGCAAAATGACAAGAAATAGAACTAGCCAAGGCACAGAGCTAAACAATCCATTATTTTCATGCCACTTTCTGCATTGCTTTTGTTTTTAACTGCGTGACCTGCCAGTAAATGAACAGCCAAGCATTTATTGTCACCAGATCACTGAAGTGACAAGTCTTTAATAACGCTGCCATCTGCAATAAACCATTTTTGCAAGAAGAGATGAAAATTGTACCTCAAAACACATTCATTAGATTGGATTGATGTATATAACAGCACAATAAAATAGCGAGTCACAAAGGATCAAATAATTATCTTAATAATGTCCACTACAGTGGTGAACTGAAACAGTTTGTACATTGAAAGGCTATTTATGTACCCTGTGATTGCATTAGGTTTTGCTGCCTACAGGCACCTCAGGAGTGCACCAACAGCTCTGTAATCCATATCACTTTGTGGTTTGTAACCAAGTGTGCAGCAATTAGTATTTCACTTCCTTCCCAATTTTTAATACAAACATTTTTTTTTGTTTGTTTGTTTGTTTTAGTCATTACCAGTAAAAGTATAACAGAAGGAAGCAGGTAATCTATACCTTTTCTTCTGTAATATTCTTATAAGTATTACAAAATAACTTTTGTTGCTTTGTTTCCCAACCTTTCCCAAATGGGAACCTAGACAACTACATCACATCCATTTTTCCTGTTAATGAAAAAAAAAAAGTCCAAAAATATTCCCTGGCAAATGCAGATGACATCAGGACTCAGCATTACAGAAACATGGAAATGACATGTTGTCCACTTTCTGCCCACTGCTGCTGAGATCCAGTTAAAGCCAAATGTTAGGGTGGCCAAGAATCTGAAATAAGGGAAATACTGTGAAAATCCCACAGCAAAGGGCATTTCCCAGTTGAATGATTATTCTAGTGCTGGTAACAGCTGAATACAGGCAGCACTAAGATGCTTCTTAGTGCCACTTAGTGCTTCCCATTCAAAATCATCCTTTAGCAAGGGTGGTTAGCAATAAGATCAGAAAGAATTGGCTTCTCTCTTGGATACCAATAGCACTAGAAAAGCATTAGTACGCCTCTCTTACGAGGAAAGGCTGAGAGAATTGGGATTGTTCAGCCTGGAAAAGATTTGGGATGACCTAACTGTGGCTTTCCAGTACCTGAAGGATACAAGAAGGATAGAGAGAGATAGAATTTACAAGGGCCTGGGGTGACAGGACAAAGGGGAATAGCTTCCTGCTGAAAGACAGTAGGTTTAGATTAGGTATTTAGGAAGAAATTCTTCCTGTGAGGGTGGTGAGACACTGGAACAGGTTGCCTGGAGAAGGTGTGAATGCTCCATCTCTGGGAGTGTTCAAGGGCAGGTTGGATGGAACTCTGAGCAACCTGGTCTAGTGGGAGGTGTGGCAGGGGAGATGGAACAAGATGATCTTTAACCTAAACCATTCCATGATTAGCAGAGACATACACTGTGATTCCCAGGCTGAGGAATGAGGAAAGATATGCAAGAACCACCTCTGGATGCACAACTCTTATTGGGGCTTTCTGTTTGGTTGGTGTTTTGGTTTGTTTCTTGGGGTTGATGTTTTGTGAGTTTCTTTGTGGGGCTTTTTTTGGGCTTTCTTGGTTTTTTTGTTTTTTTTTTAATGAAGAAAAGCACTGCCATCCAAAATTGCAAACTGAAAACAGTCCTGCATGCAGGTGCAGCTGATGCTTACAGTGCACTTTGAAGAAATGGAGCTGTCATGAAGCTCTAAACAGATTACACTGAAACTATTGACTATATTCTTCAGTGGTCATTCAAGAGTGCTTGGTATGATTTTGGGTTTCCCAGTGTATCTCACTCTCCGTTGAAAATGAACTGCTTCTTTTTACAGTCTTCAAATCAATCTCAGCATCTGGAAGACTCTGGTATCTACCAAGGCATTTAAGGTAGATTTAGTAATATCTTTATGTATTTATCATGGCATATTGTATTCCATTGACACTGCAGAAAAATGAATTTGTATGTTTTGTTTAAAATAGACATATTTTCTGAGGTTTTATGACAATTTCCATCTTTGTTTTCATTTAAATGCTATTAAATATGTTTGATTTTGAACAGCCTTCGAGAAATGATTAGTGATAGAAACATTTGGATAGCAGTTTATCTATTTTTGCTCACATTGACATAGTAGATATGCCATTCTAGGCTGGATTCTGTAAGGATAAGAGTCAGTGTTACACAATATCCGTGACCCTGTTTTTGCTAATCATCCGTAATCAGCTGTTGCTTTACAAATCAAATTTCTTAGTCCTTTCAGGCATGCAGTGTGATGCTAATGTGTGGCAACAGAATGTTGATTATAGACCACTGGGTAGCACTAGCTGCCCCATTAGTGGCATCCAGCTGTCCAGATTCACGCACGAGCAAGAAGGATTTAGTAAGTTAAGATGAAGAACAGCAAAATGCCTGTGATGTGAAATGCTTGTGATGCAAATAAGGACAATACAGAAATAATTAGCATGGGGGAAAGCATCTTTCCAAAGCAGTAGTTGAATTAAATGACTGTAACTTTATTAATCACTATATTAGACATTGGCATTTTCTACAGTATTTTTAATTCATCTGTTAATCCTGTTTCTAGCAGTGATGAACATTAAAGCAGAGTGTAAGAAACTGGGCATTCCAAGGCCTACAGAGCTAAAAATATCCATTAACAGCTTGAACACAATTCAGAAGATTAACTGTATTAAAATAACTGATACAAAGAGTGCTGCTCTTTTGGGATACCTGTGTTTTCAGCTGTAGGAAGCATCAGGGTAACCTCAGCCTCAAACTTAAAATGTGGTTAGCATGGGAAAGCTGGCATTTTTAGTGTCACCTTTTAAAACAGAATCTGGAAGCTTGAATATGGAGAGCTTCTATGTTTTACAATTGTAAAACTTTTCCATACCTGCACAGACTACAAAGACCAAAATCCCCCACCACAAGTTTTCCTCTGAATTTCAAGACCATCCCCAAAACACCATGGCAACTCTTTACTTCTGTATCTAATTGCTGCAAGCCCTAAAAAGTGCCAAATAAAAGCGCTGAAGGTTGAGATTAGCCCATCATTGCTTAAAAGTGAAGACAGTACCATTTTTCTGACTTTATACATCTTGGCCTATATTTCCTTAGGGCACAGAACTTGGCTGTGTGTTACTCTGGTGTAATAAACAGTCAAGGGTTCCATAAATACCGGGGTCCAGCTTCTGAGCTGACGCAAATTGACTTAAATAGAGCTAAGCAGCCTGACACCAGCTGAGGAAACAGCTCTGTAGATCTAATTATACATACAGCAAAAAAGTCACTAAGAACCCTATCTCAGTTCAAGCCTATTTGACATAATTAACTGTACAATAAAATGTTCTGTGATCAAATAGCTCAGTTCTTTTGAAGTACTCACTTTCCCTTTCCTGCAATAAGCACATCTAAGAAGAAATTCATTCTTACACCCCTGAACATTTGCAGCTACCCTCACCAGAGGCTGCTGTTTTGTGGCCTAATCCCAGCTACTCTGTAGAGAGAAAAGCAAAATCTCCAGCTGGGTGCCATGACTGCAGAATAAGACTCTTTCAATGCATAATGTCCATCAGTACAACTGGAGTCGTATCAGTCGGGATCAGGACCAAAGCCACGTTCTCCATTTCATTCTATAGGGGCCAGACTAGGCTGGGAAGCTCTCAAACATGGAAAAAAATAATCTGGATTGGAATTGGTGACCTGAAGGTGAAGGACTTGCTAAATCCTCTCCAGGGCTTCACCCTGCCTCTGAACTCTCTAGTCCTCACTGTGAAAACAAAGATGCATTTATTTGAAGCTCTGTTAATACTGGGAGGGGGGGGAAGGCAGTAATTAGCATGCCTCAGTTACATAAAGGGTTCATTCCTTGAACTCCTTGTCAATTCATTACTCCAGTTTTTGACAAAGGCGCCTGGATTAAATCCATAAGTAAATGGATTTATGTCGTTTAGTCACACAGGTTTTAAAACCCTCCACAGCTCCACTGCATTACCCTACTCCTACAAGAGCTGACGTGCTATTCCCACAGACAACATTTATTAAATCATTATATCATTATTTTCTAAACCAAAATTCTCCATGTATTTCAGTAATTTGCCTTCTTGAATCAGGGTATACAAAGCCTGAGCACTATTAAGTTAAACAACTACTTGGTTATCTCAGTTTTATTTCTCCCTAGATGCCTTTATGCCATTCACAGCAGTCCCTGACAGAATGTGCTGGAATACAATAATATATCAATTAACTACAGTCAACCAGCTGCTAATACTATTTCTCCAAAATGTCTTCATTATTAATGGAAAGCATCGTGGTGTGGCAACCTGCTCAAAAACTAACTGGAAAAGAAATTATGACCCAGTTCTGTGAATAATTATATTGCATTTCCTAACATTTTCCTATCACATTAATTAGTACAGTTGTGGTTTTAAGTTCACACAACCAATTTGACCTCTTTTAGCAAAAGCCCATAGAGGCCACCCAGCCTGTACAACTTTATACTTGTCATGTATTTTCATTTGACAAAGCTGTATAAAATATACACCATCTATGGCTTCACATGCATAGATACTTTTATTAACCACTGAATATTTCTTCCAAACCACTTTCTAGAGCATTTAGAAGAAAATAATCTGGAAGAAAATGAACAGCTCAAAAGGACTGTGTATGGAATTACCCACATGGGTGCTAATTAATCTAGCGCTGAAAACTGGGACACGACAGCTCCGGAGACTATTATGAAATATTGAGCTTTTATTGCTTGTACATCACAAGGTCAAACCCAGCGCAGGTGACACTGAGGGGGCAGAGCAGCTGAAGTGGGGCTGCTTGGTGGCCCTGAGCGTCTCAGTCCAGCTCCAAAGCGACAATGTGTCACCGCCACAAGAAGCGCTCCGGGCGCTGGCACAAATTGACACCCGCGCTGGAGCCTCAGCGATGCTGCCACAGGACAAGGGGGGGCTGTGACTGCTCTGCTCTTTGGCTCCCAGACCTTGTCATTTCACATTGTGCTGACATCTCAACCTGTGCTCAGCCCCAACACCCTTCAGCCTCTTCCTCCTTTCATCCTGCTGGGCAATGTCACTACCCTGTGCAGCAAGGAAATTAACTGAATACCTTAGACATAGATTGTTTCCAGATATACACTCCATTTGCATTCAAATCTCATTATTTTTCTAAACAAATGTAAGTTTGAGCACCAATGTCGTGCATAATAAAAAACAATACATCATTAAAACACAAAACTGCTGTGTTGTAGTTCAGAGATAGTAAATGGTTTGATAGCATTTTATGTTCAATTTTGTTTTAAATAACAGCTGTCTGTGCTTCTTGCTGTCCCTGCAGGAAGAAAAATCAAAGCTAATGCACGAAAAAAAAAACAACTATTACCATCCTCCTTTCCAAAAGCAACTCTTTAACTATTCATTCAATTCAAATCTAAAAATAGCTGGGGGAAAAAAAAAAAATACTTGGGAAGAAAAAAGAATGCCTTCTTAATTGCATATTAATTGCTATACCCAATTGTTACTTTCTTTTTTCACTAGCAAGTATCATAATTTGTGCCATTATAAGGCTCTGGAGAATTGTGCCAACAGAGAATGTGCATGTCAAGTAATTGATTCAACCTGCCACTTCCTCGCGGGGTCAATAAGGAGCAGCTGGACTTGAAATCCCTACCTAAAAACAACAGCTGCAGCAGAGGAGAGAGACCCAGAGCGAAGGTACAGCCTTTGTTTTCCACATCCTGATCCCAAGCACTCAGCTAAATGCCCAGGCAATAAAGCCAAATATAAATAGACAAGTTCACCACTCATGCAGGGGGCAGAACAGGGATGTCTGAAAGGAAGAAATTGCAAAGTGAAATAAAGTGCAAAGGAGGGGAGAGCAAGGCATACTGGAATCTGCCAGATCCCTGTACCAGCACTTCATTTCTACTCCATGTGACTGCTTTGGATATGTTGGACATACAAGATCAAGTTTTTCAACCAGCACACTTCAGAAAACCCACAGGCTAACAGAGCACTTACAAGATCTGTGGCAATTCTCCCTTTCAACTAAGATATTTTTTCAATGAAAAATCTGGATCAGCTTCTCAGCACTTCATTTCTAAAGTTCAGGCAATACTCTGGGTAAGAGACAGTGTCAGCCTTCCCTGCCCCTGCTTATTTCCAGTCCAGGCCAGAGAGAAAAACCATGCAGGGTCTCCACAGCTGTCCACAGCTACACATCTGGCCCAGATCTTCGCTCATTTGACAGCGGGATCCCCTTTTCCCACATAAGCAATGGAAAAGGTGACCATGAATCACCAATGAAGACAAGTTACTCATCATTTAGGTAGAAATCCCAGTTCACTGGGCAATCTCACATTGAAGCAGTATTTTTATGTGATATTGTATACCTATAATTCTTTATTCTCCTAATATCTCAGAAAAATTTTATAGCTGCTTAGTTCCCTCTCAGCTTCTGTGATTTGGAGTTATCATACAAGCTAAATTTATTTTTGGAGTACCATGGCTATAAATTGCATGTCATGGGATTATCCCTTAAAGACATCTCTGTCTCAAAGAAAGCACTGCAGAAACTGAAGCACCACGCTCACAAGTGCTAATAAATAAATAAACCACTGTGTTTTTTGCAAATGCTTGTGCTTTCAACGTGGGAGCTAATTCAGGCATTTTCTGTATCTCCTGTAACAAACACTAACACTGCCACCCTAGTTGGACTTGACAATTCCTGTGTGTCCCTTCCAACTCAGAACATTCTGTGATTCCATGATTAGGCATCCTTATGCCCGCCCTTCCTTGTTAGCAACCGTGACGCAAAAATTCCTTCACTGCAAAAATTCCACCTCTAGTAAGATTTGGGAAGGCTTTGAAGACTAGTGTTAGTCTATAGAAGCTTACCCTTTGGATTTACACTCAGAGCATTGAATTACAAGTATCTTTGATAATTTGCAGTGCAGCAATTTCTTATATACACAACTCCACCTTGCTAATAAGCGATTCAGTACCAACAGCATGCCAGGGATTTCCCAAACTCCCATGAAGACTCAGACCCCATCTGACAAGCATACACACATAAGCAACCTGTAGATATAGTAAGATTTTATTTTCTTATGGTATGCCCCATAAAAATGACGCTAGATAAAAAATATCCAGGATATTCTACAAATCTAAGCATGCACATTAATGAGATATTGCAGTTATGCTATATAACACTGTATCAAAGTTCATAGAATCCAACAAAAATCATGGGCAGTGGCACCTCAACTATCTGAAGGGAAACATATTTGCTTTGTAAATATTAATGAACTTTATATGATGTCTGTAGGGAGAGATTTTAACAGCGAACACGGCAGGACTAAAGGACTTCATTTCTATTGTCCCTTCTGAAACATATCCCATCAGGAGGCCATCATCATATAGACAATATATTATTGTATGCAACCCCCAAAGGGAGATGTTTGTTTAAATGTCCACAGGGAAGAGGTTATCATCCAACAGGCAGCAGGATTGAATTCAGGGGACTCAAATTGCTCTGTGATAAGTTTGTTACCTGTTAGGTTTGAGCAACAACTCACTCTTGTAACAATAACCCAACAATAAGCAACAGTGCAAGTTCAAAGACTTGTTTCCACACACGGAAAAGACATTTGACATACACTTTTTAAAAATATATGAATGCAAAAAGAATAAATGAGATTGTTTATATAGACTCCATTTTATCTGTAAAATAATCCATCACCATCTCAACCAAAGGATAAAGACTATCAATATAAAAATAGAAGACTAAGGTTTTCTAACCTTTTGGATCACAAACCCAAAGGGGCTTCAAACAAAAAGTGAAATTTCCAGCAGAAAAGGCTGAAAATCACATATAAAACCCTTCCCCCAACCTGAAAATACATAGCTGGGTTGAAGTTTAAATGCACAGTGCCTTTTAGGTGTGTGGAAAAGCTGGATGGAAGAAGCCAGAAAAGAATGCAGAACCTGAAAAATCCCTTCCTCACACATCATCAAATCTAGGAAATTTAGGCATGGGTCCCTGAAAGGTCCTGGTTTCTTTCAAGGGGAAGAAATCAGAAAAACACCTATTCCCCTGGATTTACTGGGCATTAATCAGGCAGATGAAGATATAGCAGCTGATTCTTAATATTTCTTTTCAGCCTGAAGTTCTAAAGAGCAGGGAAATGTCCTACCAAGTGGTATCTTAGGTCTCATAGCAAAGATGAGACAAATATACTGGCTCAGAGAAGTTCAACACTCCTGGTTCAGAAAAGCATTCCAAATTCACTTCTGGTAAATGTAAATTTACTCCTGAATGAAAACGTGCTCCTGAATCAGGATGAAGACAGGCAGAAAAGAACAGAGACAAGGCAATGCTGACCTTGTTATTTACCAGGCATAACTGCAAGTCAAAGCTGTGCTCTGTGCCATGGAAACTTTAATCTCAACTGTAAAATTATATTGCTTTTAAAGCTACTTAATTCCACTTTCACCCTCACCCATATTTATCGTCTAACCACTGGTTGTTTTCTACTTATTTTACTAGCCCCAAAGTATATTCATCCTTTTCTTTTTTTTATGTAGGTAAAAAGAAAATAAAGCTTCAAGAAATTAATTCTATTTAGATTTAGTAGCTGCAAACAGTCTATGCTTGTAAAAGTTAATTTTATTTTTTTTTATCTCATGAGAGATCAGGTTAGAAGGAGAAACCTGAGTAATTCTCTATGTGGCATTTGTTCAAAAACTCCTCCTACAAAGCACTGCTTATAATTCCTATGAAAGTGAAGAATTTCATAGCTCACCTAATTCATTTTCCATTTTTTCATTAATCCAAAATAAATGAAAGAATCATATAATCTGTCCTGAAGTCTAAGTAGGAAGGTAATATGCACCCTTAAACTTTGCTCACACTTGAATTTAGGCAATTTGTTCTGTATTAATTTTCAGTTATTTTATCTTGGAAGCCTGCCGTCATTCCCATGTTTCCACAGGTCCTCATTGTCAATGCTCTCCACATCCACAGTGCTCTTCTCATCTGTTCTGTCATTTCATATTTAATAGACAGACCTATTTTTCACCTTCCCAGGAATACAGTAGGATACAGAATCTATGAAGTATGTGGCCAATATCATCTAACCTATTAAATGTCAGAATCATATATCTCAAACTATATGTCAAGATGCTGAAGTCTAGCAGCAATAAACTCATTCTGTTCCTCACAGGGAATGCACTCTGGCTGTAAGGATCCATGTGGCCTTCCTTCTTTATATATTTGATTGTGACCCACTGTTGATGGCTGATGTGGTTGGAAATGATGATAGGAACTGGCCAGATATTAGATGGGAACGTGGAATAAAACCTAACAAAATATTCTGTTTACAGTTATTTCTTTCATATCAGTTTGGTTCTTCATAGGGTGATCCAATGTTTGCTTCAGTATGAGACCACTTAATGTGGCTTTTTTTGTATTTTAGTATTATTGCACCCTCACATTCCACACCGGACATCATTTTGGGAAAAACTGTAGGGAAGAAAACCGAATTTAAATCAAACTGAAGTGGCACCTTTCCAGAAGCAAAACAGCCACATGAGCTTATTGGAAAGAGAACACCCCAAGAAACCATCATGCACTTTTCAGGATGCCAGGGAAGTGCCAGCAAAAACAAGCATGTGCTCCTGTCTTGTGCTGGAGGGCTGCTGCCGGTGCCAGCAGAGTGCCATCTCTCTGGGCAGGCAGCCTGGCCAGCAGCTGGTACCCATCCATCCCACCTGGTTTGTGTCTGCTGGTGACTGCCAGCCAAACCCATCCCTGGCAGGCAGCTCCTCCTATCAGTCTCCCAAAGCATTGTCTCCACAACAGGAGACTCCTTGCAAACCTCCACGGAGCAGAAGGAAAACCTCCACCGGCTCCTTCCTCTCACCCCATCTCAGCGCAATTCCTGCTCTAAGACCCAGCTGTAATCCACTGATACAGTTCAGGCAGACACCAAAGTAGAGCAAAACAAAAATCACAACAGATTTGCTAATGTGAAGAGCTCAGAAGCAAAACAAAGATTGCAGCAGCAATTTCTCAGTTACTCATTAAGTTTTTTATCCATGAATCCCACTCAAGCTACATGGATAGTTATTCCTCAGTTATTTTTTCCTACATACACACAGGGTGAGGAACACAAACCAATTTAAAGTCCCCAGAAGGGCAGCAACAATAACTGAATGCTTTCAAAATGAAGGCTGGACCTCTTCTGCATTGCACAGATTCGAGGGGCCAGTTGAAATTATCAGATTTCTGGCTGAAAGCCAGTATAGAAGTAACAGGATGTTATCCTGATCTTTTTTGTCATGCAAGAAGTAACAAGAAGGAAAATGAAGCCACTGTTTCTACTTATTTTTAAGTATTTTTTCACACTGCTCACTACAGTTGTAAGGCCCCTTCAAGCACCCAGAAATCACAAGGAAAAAAATAAATCAAAGAAACAAGACAAAATCTCAGCCCTGAAGCACAGACAATTTTGTTAATTTAGCTACATGCCTGTAGAATTTTGAAGCTATCCAGGCTCCTGCTATCATAACTGCTATTAAACTGTAAGGATAAAAAGAACAAATTCTTTGGCAAATTTCAATTATTAGATAGTTAACTGCTGTAAACACAAAAGAACCCATGCAGAGCTCTGTTTTGTATTAGTGACACTCATTAGCTGTAGCCAAGTTACCGAAGGTGTTTTTGATACAGTACACGAAGGCTAGACAAACCTTTACAAAGATGCATTCAGCAAAAACATCTACACCATGCCTGGATTTCCTTGATCCTCCACAAATATTAGAGGGAAGAGTTGACAGATAGCCATGTCTCCAAATCCTTTTTCCCAGTTTCAATTTGGCCACAAATGAGCATCTCAGAAACCACAGGTATGTCCCGTTGGCCTGGGACATTCCCAACCATCATGAGCTCTAAGTTGTGCCAAGCAGGGATCCTTCCTGCCTGTTTCACAGCAGCTGTAGCAAAAATACCAAAACCTTTTCAAGTTAATAAATAAAGTATTATGTGTAACAAAGACAGGCTTTGTCTGCTTCGTTTTATCACCCCTCTAACTAAACAGCAGCCTGAAGAACATGTAAGAAGAGCATTGCTGCCTTGGTAGCTGCCTTATCATTTCAGAAAATGACTTGTCTGTTGGGATGATAGTTAGATTTGGGCTTTGGGGACAGCACTGAATCTCTCTGAGCCTGGTGAGAGAGCAGCTACACAGAGCAAATAAATCATTTTAATTTTGTACCAGTTGAAAAGCATTTTTTTTTCTCAACTTCAGCGAGATGACAGTGGCATGATGGCTGATTTTCATTTCAATCAGAGCAGCATATGATTACCACCTAATTAGAATGTAGAAATAGAAAGGAGATCATTTTTTAACCTACCCAAGAGAACAGTGCTGGGGGAGGGGAGGAGATTATGTTAATCAAGTGATACTGGCATATCAGAGGGACCAAAATAGCCGGATGAATTTTTATCGGCACCCTTACTGTCCTTGAAGATCTGTCAGTGGCTTCAATCTGAACCTGTATTTTCAGAGCTTTATTTCTGAGCAATAAATATTCTTTAAAATAAATACATGTCACCACAGGCCCAAACTAAAAGATATCGCCTGAGGCATAAATACATATATTTTTGCCCAAATTTCACATGGTTTTGTTGACAACTGTAAAACTGTAAACATGGAAACAAACAAATCAAAACTAAAAGTCATGCTGTCTTAAAGGGAGTTATTTGCATTAATATACATGTTGGGTTTTGTTTTTTTCTTTAAACTTGCTTTCATTAATTAAATATTGCCAGCTAGCTACTCCACTCCTTTCTGGAATACATGTTGAAAGTTAGTTGCTCTGCCCTCAGGGAATCTGACTGAGGTAACATTAAATGGAACTGCATCAGGCAACATTTTCCAAGACATGCTGTCTCCATCTGCATCCTTCTGCAGAGATAAAGACTAGACCTCATCTCAAGATGCCACTTTGTTTAATTGTCTCTGAAGAATGAGGAGCCAGAATTAGATTGCTGAGACCACCAAAAGGGGGGGGATAGAGAAATTAAAAACAAAATAAAGTTAACATTGAAATGGTCTTTCAGGCAAGCCTGCTTTGTGCAATAGAGAGTGGTGACAGGTCCCTTTGCTCTGCCCTCCCAGGCAGTAACTGGACACCTCATCTCTCTCCAAACTGGTGACCAGTACCCAGCACCATGCATGAGATACTCTGCCTTTAGCTACCTTAGTAGTGGAAAATACCCCCACAATATCATGTTTTGACGAAGCACAGTGCTAAAGGAAGCAGAAGTGCTGGGCACCCATCTTGGAGTGTGCCTAGCTAGACAAACAGGGGTTTGTTTCCTCATGAGCATTTTTGTCAGGAGGAGTAGAATGAGTGTGATCCTGACCACCTTCCCACCCCCTTGAAAGCAGAGTTCCCCTAATTTCAGCTGGACTGGGATTTGGCTCATCCTGCTTTGCTGGAAATGTTAACTTTTTTTTTGGCTGTGGGATGATATGTCACTACCTGCTAAAAGAAAATTACTTAAGTCTCATGTACTTCAGGCAAAATAAGAAACAAAAGTCTCTCTTCAGCAGTCTAATGAAAAAGAACCAAGAATGCGTTGATTTACTTCTCATTTTTGTGCTTTTAATTTTTATCAGTTATTTCAATGGCACATACATTGCCACTGCACTTTCCTCATTGTTGTTCTACCCGAGTGTGTAATAAACGCTGTGCAAGAGAAAGAACAATGCTTTGAATTAAATGTGCTGTTAAATTAAAGTCTTTTCTTGAGCAGTGAAAAAGTCCTGAGGCTTTTCATGACAGTGTATTGTATGGTGAGGCATACACTGAGATCTTTTTCTTTTTCACCCTTTTGAGAAACAGAGAAAAGTAAAAGTATATAATTTCTATCATTGCAAACATTCCTAGATATCTGCCACATGAAACACAAAGATTACCCTCTCCCCATAACTCCAAATAATGTAGGTGGTCCAGTATTTGAAGCTGTCACAATGTTTTTGAGGTACCATTACAGGAAATCAGCTGGCAACACCTCAAACCTTGCCAAATTATCCCAGAAAGAAACGTTCTGACCTGTTTAAAGAACTTAATGCGCATTTTAAAATGAATCCCAGGGTGTAATTTCCTAAAGAGTGGACTCCAATTCTATTTTGTGCTCTGAAGAATTCTATTAAACCTCTAGAGCACTTTGTGCAATGTGAAAACACAGCTTGCTAAGGAGATAGCCTAGGTGGTCTGCAGTAAATTAAACACTACTGCTGACTGAGGCCATACCAGGGAGTTTGCTCCAAGGGATTTCTCCACTTACAGCCTAACACCATTTACCAGCTTCTAAACTAGATTTGCCCCCTGGCTGCAAGTCAGCAAACCTTGGTGTAAAGCATGGCCAGAGATTAGTTTGACTAAGGGCTTCATTTCAGGAGTGGAATGGTGCTGCTGTTACACACAACTGAGTCCAGACCACTCACTCACAATAGGGTTGTTTTTCCCAGCCAACTTCTTGTAGCTGAGTTTTAGGCTCCTGGACTATGGTGGCTGTATGTTGAGTAAATATCTCTCTCTGTTGCTTTGTAACAATTAACCTCAGAAAGGAGCAAACTCCATTTGCATGGTAATGAGGCATTCATCTAAGTGACATCAGAGTTAAGCATGCTAATAAGTTTTTATACAAACACCTGAAGGGTCAAGCACAACCATGGGCTTGGATAAGAAAACCTTTTACTAAATGCAAATCACTTGTCTTTTAAATCCTATGACAGAGAAATTTGCAGGACTCTAACACAGCTTGCAGGAGTTATTCAAGTTACATTTTCAGGCCCCTGGGCTGACTAAGGAATATAGCAACTAATTTTTTTTATACTTGGAATTAATATCAGTATCTAAAAAAATCTTCATTATGGCATCAAAGGAAAGAAGTAGTACAGGAAGGTAGAGCAGTGAAAACAAGAATATTGCCGTATCTTCCCCAAATTTGTCACAGATTCCTGGGTTGCTGGGAGGAAGAGGAGACATGGCTGCTGTAGAGCACAACAAAAGACTGGGAAATTTGTCAGCTTTCCATCTCATTCACCTACCTGTTTTTGCCAGGTATATTGCTATGGAGGAAGATTCCCTAGCGAGCATGCTAGCTATCTTGCACTAAAACTTCTTGAATTCAATCAGTCAATTCACATTCTACAATCAGAGAGTTTGAGAGCTTAGCGAGTGGTTAGGTGCAAGGGCAGAACTGGCTGCCAGACACCTTTGGGACTAAAGGAGCAGAACCTTCTCACAGGTAAGGCAGATTGCAGCACAAAGGTTGAGGGAAAGAAGCTGCCCTTGATTAATTTAACTGTGGCAGAGCCAAGTGTAGGAGGCCTCTCCTGGTCAAGAGAGGCTGCTAGCAGGGCAGACCAGCTCATCCCGACAGCGCGGGCAGTCCCAGGGGAGCAGGTTTGGTCAGTGGTAACAGCAGTGAGATGCAGACAGCTCTCTGAAAAGCTGCCCTAGTGCCAGATCGTTAGAGGTGTTGCTCCCAGACTAGAAAAATGTGAATTTAAATATCCAGTGGGTGTAGTGGGAATTGATCTGTCTTTAAGACAGAACTTTGTAGAAAGGACTGTAGCATACGGCTGTCTGCAGTGAGAGGGGACTGTGTTAAAGCACAGAAAGTCCTCTTCATTCCACTACTGTATGATGAGCTACTTTGGGGAAAAGCTTGGGTAAAGTATGATAATACTTTATTATACTAGTATCATATACTATACTATATCATACTAGTATGATAATACTACTACTCAAAACACAAAATTTAGTCCAAGGGAGCAAGTGTACACATCCCTGGCAGTGTTCAAGGCCAGGATGGATGGGGCCAGGAGCAGCCTGGTCTAGTGGGTAGCATCCCTGCCCTTAGCAGGGGTTGGAACTAGGTGTACTTTAAGGTTCCTTGCAATGCAAATCATTCTGAGATTCCATAACAATATAGGATGGATCAGAGTGACACCTGGCACAGAGCTACATCATTTCATTTAAACCAGATAACTATGATCACTTTGCTATATGCATTAAATAACAGCAACACAGTAATGGTGTGCTTCCCAAAGATCCCTTTTACTGCAGAAGTTACTGCCGTTTTCAATAAAAATTATCTTTACTTTGCTGCTGTCCTGTTTATGACAAGTAAAACATGCAACTATGCCAAAATCCAAAACTTAAACCAGTAGATTGTGGAAAAACCTTAGGAAAGAGAGCAAGCTTCATGTGAGAAAGTACAAAGCTGTGGATAGCCAAACCCTCAAAATGTATCTTGACAGAAACCTAATATTCCACTTCCTCTGCAAATCAACAAAAACTCTGGGGGAACAGCTCTAAATTGCCATGACCAGTAATATGCAATAATTGCACCACACATATGTCTTCAAGGGCATCAAACAGAGTGAGACCTCAGCTTGGTGAGGCAGGGATTCAGGATGTTACGAAAACAACATTTAAGACAACAACTATGAGCTGTAATAGTGCAAATGGAAAAAAAAAAAACCACAACTGTGGTTCAAGATGAGTAAGATAATTTTAAATAACTGCTTTGTAGTTAGGACAGCCTGGGTTCCTTTCACTGTCCAAACTTTATAAACTACAGCTACTTACTTAAAACTAATTCAAGTTAAATTGGGGTTTGTAAGGAGCAAGGTAGGAGGTGTATATACAATACAGACTCAGCTTTTTAGGAAGAAAAGCTTATTTCTGAAGAAAAAACCAAAACTGAACCTTTTAGCCTATTTTTAAAATTCTGTGGTAAAAATGAAGCTAGGAGAAATTAAAAGACGGTAAGCATCACAAACATACTGGTTTTAGCCTCACATGTCAAGGTTAAAATTACCAACAGACAAGACCCCAAAAATGTAAGTTTAGGGCTATGCTGATGAGATATAGGCCCTAATAGTGTCAATTAAGTCTGTCCATCCAAAACTCCTGCTTCACCACTCAGATTTCTAGCTGTGGGAAGCAACTGTGGCAGCAGCAAAAGCCACAGCAACCAACTATTCAGTGCTACAAAGAATCACTGTCCAAACATGTACACACTCCTTAATGCCCCTCCAGGTTTGAAAACATCAATTGTACCACTCAAATCTCAGCATATTATTTCCTTTCAATTCAAATTTAACAAAAAACCCAAACCAAACCACATAAACCCACTAAATTCATACCCTGACATATCAGATTCTTGGGGAAAAATGGGCTCTCTGAACACATTGCTAGAGGAAAAATACTACTAATTATGTATGCAGTGCTTCTCTACTGAATGCTTTGTTCAGTGTTTTCAGACAAAATACCAAACAACTTTAACTGTCTGAAATCTGCTGGCTATTGTCATAAGGAAACAGGCAGACTGACAGTGTAAGACATGATTATTTGTTTTGCCACTTTTTTGCTGCACTTCTCCAATCCAACACTAGGAACTCAGAAAGACAAAGACTAGAAAGGGGAGAGATGCAGATCATTCTGTTAAAGGCATTTTTTGTCTTGTACAAATAATCACTGTTGTGCTGCCACTGGAAGATGACTAATATTATTACAAATTCATATATTTAATGAGTGTTTCTGGGAAAATGAACACTTAATAGTAAGCAAACCAAATACTTAATGAAAACAGAAAATAGGATCCTGCAGCTCTTTACTGTAAAGTGATCTCTGGAACACCACTGACCTTTGGTGGCCGTTTCCACTGACAACTGCTATGCACATTTCCTTTCCAAAAATCTCCTCATTACTACCCAAAAACTCTGACACTCAGCTTAGGAAGAGAATAGTCTTCTGCTTTGCCAGGAAAGATTACAATGCAGAGGAAATGCACAGCATGGTTTCAAACAAAGGCATTTCCTTTGAACTCTACTATAGCTTTTAGATATAAAAATCTTCCCCTGACTATATTGTCCCAACCTGGCTTCACTGGTCTTAAGATTAAATAGTAAAAGACTTCAAGGCTCAAGCCTATGTTTACTCTTTTCACAGTTTTGGAGTCAAAGATCATAACCTCTTTTCAAAAGAAATTAGTAAAAAAAAAAAAAAAATTGTTTTATTCCATACCTCATTGTGATTCTTGCTTAACCATTCCTTAATAGTGCTAAGGGCAATGACAGCAGCAGGCTCATTTGGAAAACCTAAAACGAGAAAAAATGAGAGATAAATGAAAGGCATATATTGATTTTATATGTAAAGAAAACAAAAATCTGGGCTTCTCTTCTTCCTCTTCTTTAAAATATTTTGGAATTATAGTTGGTCAACTCCCTTCTTCGCAGACTTGTATCAAGGTTTTAGGGAACATCTGTTCCATTTCTCCCCAGCTAAATAAATTGAAAATAGGGACAACTGCTTTATTGGATTTTTTTTTTGTTTACTTGACTCTAGTTAAGGAAAGTCCACTGCTCAAGAGAAGAAGAAACAACAGAGAGCTAAACATGTGTCATACCAGGCAAGAAACCATTCAACACATATATCACAGTAACAAATACTAGGCTTACATTGCATGGCAGCAAGAAAAATTCAGATATTTCTTAAGGCATAAAGGCTTTCTTAAGGCTTTCCCTCTTTAATTCATCTGTCAGCAAAACTCTGACCCCCATGCCACAGACTTTATAAAGAGAGAAATGTTTGAGTTGGAAATCTCTCAATTTATGACCTAAATCATAACAAACAGCTTTGGAAATTAAAGAATTCATGAAGCATAAGCATATGAACTTAAGGCCTTATGTTGCATGATACATTAGCAATAGTAATTCCCCCCAGCACTAAACAATACCAAAAAATCTTTCCAGGGATACAGACCTTTTGCTTTGATGGTTTCTACCTATCAAATCCAAGGATGCTTTCGTTACTTAGGCACCTTAATTTAATTTTCCTTTAAATTCCTAACTTGGGGGCAGCGAATAATTTCTGTGAGGATTTAAAAATAAAGCCCCATAAGCTGCATGAATCTCTCTCAGTAGGTGAGATTAATAGAACAGGCTTTGAAGAGGTGGAGCTGCAGGCACAGTGGACAAGCAAGCGACAGGGTTAGAAAGGGTCATGAAATTTGGCATGCAGCTGTGTAGATACAGCCTTTCTTACACCATGCATCACCCCTGCACCATAAACTGAAACACAGATACTGCAAAAAATCACAAATTTGCAGCTTTTTGACTTATATCTTCTTTAACCCTTTTTCAGAACTTGTGCAATGCAAGATTAGGGAAAAAACCCAACCCAACCCAAAATCCCTGCACTGAATCGCATGCCAAAAACATCACTCCCTGCAAATTGGCTCTGCAAAGATTTGCTCCAGCAGCATGTGTACTGTTTTGAAGCGACAGATGACAACCATTCATCAAGAAAATCAAGTAAAATAGTAAATTTTGGATAATACCAACATGTAGCATGTGCTCCCTTTGAATATTTTTCTCAATAAAGCATATTTTTACATTTTAAAAAATATACTTACCAAGTCCAAGATAAAAAAAAACAAAAAAAAAAATAGCTTAGACCCTACAAATGTTACTGTGGATACTTCTATTGATGCTCAGAAAATAAATTCTTATAACATTTAATAATGCTGCTGATATCATCGAGGCATATGTCTCATGACACCAACTAACGACCACTAACGAAACCCAAAGCGGGGACTTCCAACAGCCTCATTTTCATAATATAAAATAACAGAGCTCTAAGCAGACCATCTGCTCAAATTAGTAATATCCTAGCTAACAAACTGGGACTTTTTCACATAGAAATTCCATACCCTGAGTGTGGTAGCTCTGCCTGGACATAAAATGAACACCACGCAGAGGGACAAATGCGTATTTCAGACAACTGATATACTATTGTTTATGTGCTGAATGGTTTATTTTCAGAACAATTCTCCCTCCAGCAAGATTAACTTTTCAGGCTTGTTTTTCACTCCCTTGCAGCAGGTTGGCCAGAATGGTGATAAAGAACTGGGGATTGTATAGAATCTCTCCATAAATTGTACACTGTTTAGAAACTGCTGCCATACTAACCAGTCTTAAATAGAACCTTATCTAGAAAACTGGTGTTCAATTACTACTAAGTCACCACAATGTAAAAGAAACAGTTCAGCAGCCTAAATAAACAGCCTTAAATTCTGTGTACGATTTCAGAAAATATGCTGAAATCCATCAGAGCCTTCTGTGATCAGCTACCCCCCAAAAAGAATAATCTAATTAGCATTTTACACACATTTCTGGTAATTTTATGGAAAGGATTATTTTACTGATTATATGCAGGAGCAGGATGGAATTAGCCTCCTGTTACAAACCTTGCACCAGCACAAAAGCCCCTGTGTCTCTAACTCTCAAATAGAAAAACATTTTTGTTTATAGGACTGGGTTAAAGGAAGATAGAGCGAGATTGGGCTCTTTTTAAAATACGCTTTTGCATTGTTTTTATCTCTAACCTACATTTGCCTGCCATAACATTTCTGGTCTGCTCCCATGTGCACCCTCATCCCCCCTTTCAGCGAGAAAGCAATCTCAGGAAGCACGTGGGAATCGAATTACTGGAGAGAAATGAGCTCGAGGTGCCTCACAGTTTACTGACTGCTGGAGCAGCAGCTCAGGCAATTCTGGCTAAAGGCTCAATTTCACAAAAGATAAAACAGGTAAAGTAATGAGTGACACTGGGCCATGTTACTGCAGTGAGTGCTCCTGCAGCATACTGAAAAGGACAAGGGCACAGAAAAAGCACACATTGGCCATGAGGTACAGGACTCCACTGTGTTTATGTGCCTGGAGAAAGAGAGGGTTGGCAGGTTGTAAGGGGTGGACAGGTGCGTGCTGAAGTGTACCTACCCACAGACACAGGTATCTAACTTGGACTGCGCTTTCTACATCCTCCACTGCCTCAGAGAACACCTTGGCCACATACCCAGCTATACCACAGAAACACTGCAGGCTGTGTCTGCTTTCTGAAGAGCTGCTTCAGCAAGTAAGAATTTCATTGCCACCATCTGCATTTTGCAGTGCCACCTGATCACAACTCACCATCCACTACCAGGATCCCAACTCCTCAGCTACAGCAAAATCCTGGATACAAACAGCCACTCCTCTGGTGCCCCTCAGTTCAGGAGTCACCCTTTACAGGACAGCTTTCATCATCACAGCTGATGGCACGGTGCCTGCAAGCCTTCTAAGTCAGTAGGAACGAGGGTGTACACCCTGCTACAATCACACAAAGCACACCTCATCTGAACTCCACTGCTTTGGTAAGTCTTTGCACAGCCTAGGAAGGCTTTCAGAGTCTTCAGACTTAGAAGATTTTTGCAAGTCTTTCCAGGGCATTACCAACTTATTCCTGGAAATTGTAACCCTGACCTGCGAAATGGCTGGCAAAGCAAGCTCTAGGCTGTGAGAGTCCTTGCAGTCATCATGGCCATAATTTTCCTGCAAAGGCATGATAAGATATGGCAGAATTATTTTTATGTATCTGATACAATGTAAACATGCTGTTTCAGAAGAGAAGAGTGTGGAGAAGAACTAAGATGGTAACTAGAGATACACACTGACATTCCCATTACATTTTGTATTTATTCCCTGGAATGCAACTGGTAAGAACATAAGTCCCTGCTCCATCAAAGTACAGAATACAGGCAATGAATTCCCTGTTGTTAGACACCCTTGTGCAACTGTTCAGTCTTTTTTGCTTGGGGGATTCAGTGGAGAAACATTTACTCAATTGTGAATATCTGTTACTCTTTGCCTAGTTTATCTGTGCAGTACCAGAAAAACATACACCAACCCATAGAATCATAGACTATTCTGGGTTGAAAGGCACCCACCAGGATCACAGAGTTCAATTCCTGGCCCTGCACAATGTTCTTCAAAGCACAGCAGTGCAACAAGGATTTTGTGACACAAAACTAACAGAAATCTATTTCAGGGACTCCCAAACTATGTGGAGATGCTGGCAGCTTTATCTACCTCTTTTACTGGTCTTGATTCAATCTTACAGAAAATGTTCAACCTATAATCAGGTTATGCCACCTCCCCATGAAAAGCCCATTAACAAAACACAGGTATTAAATAATCAAACTTTAATATGATCTATCTGAGGATTAAGATAACAGATTATAACAGGAGGGCTGTAATACTAACAAGCAAATGTCAATCCAGAAAAACCACTTCAGTCACTGTAGGGATAAGCATTATAATTTGTCAGTTTGACTGAGATGCCTAATATTTCCTGTAAATTAACTCACCCTGGCAAAAAAAAAGGTCTGTATTCTTTTTTGTTAGCACAGCCTAAGTGCTAGGCAGGTTTTTATTCATTTAAAATACGTTTCCTTCTCCATGGATTCTAAAAGGCTCGTCACAGGCTTAATATTCTTATTTGCCAGTTTTAATGGTTTCATTTTGAAGCAAATCATGAAAAGAACCAAATGCACATCAACACAAATAATCATTATGTGTTTTCATATTTTCTTAGAAAAATATCTACACTGGCATATTTGTGCATATATCAAGATGTAACAGTTTGCAGACTGTTCCTGTGTGCTAAAATCAACCCTGAGTCCCACAGCTTAATCAACAAGACTGTTAAAATGGAAAAACTTCCACGTTTTAAGTTTATAAATTTGTCAGTATGTTTACAGATATATAAACGATGCTCTTCAAATAGTAGCTTGTCACATTTTTAAACTGTGGGACAGTACTGAAGGCCATCTCTGCAGTCAGCATGACAGGGTATCTCCACCATGCATCAAGTATTTGCTATGTGGGAATCATCAGCACCAGATGGCACGGAATATAAAGATGCTTTAATGGAAAGAAGAAGTGGGAAAGAACAGGAAAAAAAGGTACTAAGCATTTATTCCATAAATGTTCTGAAACCCAATATTATTATTGGTTCTGTAAATACCTTCTGAATCACAACCAACACATAAATAACTGTGCTTCATTATGGCCATGTGGGTTAAGGACAGCTATTGACAACTCAGATGATAGTGCTCATGACAATAAAAGAGAACAAATGCACAGCCCAGCATGCCTGAGGTAGGGTTAACTCAATACATCCACTTGTCCTTCAGCTGTGAAATAAAGAGAATAATCTTGCAACTGATCCCATATAATCATCTTGTCTAAGATGTATTTTAGTAGTCAAAATGAATTCACTCACGCTAGGTTGATTCCTATTACCATGGTAAATCCGTTCTGTTTGGAAAGAGATGATAATCTACCAAAAAAGCTTATTGTGCTGCTATTCTTGAGCTTTTTGCTCTTTTTGCTCACTCTTATTATTATTTTTTAAAATAACCATTGTCACACACTGACTGGACAAACAAGCTAAGGTCCTACCTTGATCATTTTTGTGGACACTCATAACCTGGAAAGGAAGTACCCTCATTTGGATCAGCTATGTTGAAGGCTAAACAGAAGAGCCATGAATCTTCTGCTAAATAACCTACCTTGCCTTATTGAACTCATTCAGCCAGAGAAAACCTTATTTGCTGTCCACTCAAAAACTAACTCTAAGAAAGTGAAATTAAGTACTGTGAAAAGGCAGTAACCTTTCTGTTACCCCAAGAAACAAAGCTGCACCAATTCACTGTATCCTTCACACTGTGCTACAGTAATTATCATTCATGTAAAACAAAAGGGGAAACAGGAAATTTTCAAAATGCATAAACAAAACATTATTCTGAAAAAATTGTGACATGCATCTCAATTCCTCCCAAGAAAGGTACGTACCTTTACATTTTCCTTGAGTGAAAAAATCCTGTAGCAACAGAAAACTACATGCAGATCCTGAAGAATCATTTCCATTTGCACTCAAGTGACATGACAGATACAGCTGGGGAAGATGGTTAATAAAGAAACTCAAAAGAACATTTCTGCTCTGATGCAGTGACACAAAGCTGGTAGAGAATTGAAATAAGGGACAGTTTTTCCTCACCCACTGAAGTGCACTGGGTAAGACAGGGATCCCTGTTAAGTCAGTCAGGGTCAATGCTGGCACCAAGGAACATGATGAAGCTCACACAAGCCCACAAGATCAAGACAAGTTGCAGGTCAAGATACAAGATGCTCTCTTGGTACCAGGGCTTGCTCATCTTAGCTTGCCAGACAAGGTGCCCAGTGTGTGCTGACAGAAGCCTCTTGTCTGATCAGCACATCAACTCACCTGCAGCATCCACAGCTCAGGTGCTTTCTACTGCATATCAGCTTATTGCTGCAGCTGAAAGAAGTTGGTTCCACACGGTGGCTATGATGCAAGACAAACTAGGTCACAGCTGTTTTCTCTGAAATACACAATATCACACCATGCTTCACTTCATACTCTGCCATGTTGATGTGATTGGAAAAATACCTGCCATCCAACTGTGTTAAAAGTGTCAGCTGAACAGAGACATACACTCTAATTGTGTAGGTCATGGGAGCAGAGGCTTGCACCAATAAGTCTAAAGAGTCCACTGAAAAAAATCTAGATTTCAAGTTTACTGAGTTGTTTGGTATTTATTAGCACTGGAGGAGGAAGAAGTTTTAGTGAAAATGCATTTACCCTTGGACTGCTGAGGGGGAACAGAGTTCCCCTATGAGTACCTTGCTGCAAGAAGTATCATAATGCCATTCTGAAGGAGAGCTGCATGTGTGTAAGAATTTCAGTTTTCTGCAGTAGTCAGTAGATTTCTTTTATTAGAAGTCAGGGTTTTGGTTTTGGTTTTCCAGCATTTGTAAAGGAGTATGCTTGCAGGGGATCACACCATGGAGAAATGGATTCTGTAGCAGTCCTGTAAAAAACCATAGCAAGCAAAACTTGGAGACTCCGGGAAGCAAAACTGCTTCGTAGCTGTGCTGTTTACTATGCTGTGTGATGGAGATTTTCTGTCAGTCAGGGAATTTCTAATGCCCAAGTAGAAAATTAAGGCTTCAAGCTGAGCATGGTAGGAGAAAGATCAGAGGGACACCAGAACAACACTGAAAGGAAAAAGATCTCACTGCTCTGGCCATTAGCATTCTCCTATGGGAGGAGAAAGCATACACAATGCAAATCCAATTGGTAGATACACTCACACAGGTAGTTTTGCAATTATAAAATCTACCTGTGAGAGTGTATATGCAACATCTGTGTAAATTACACAGCTGTTTAAACACAGGTATGCAGCTGTTCCTGAGCTCAAGCACATCATTCTCCCTTAAATACACTTTATACCATAACCAGAACTGCTATTCCAGAAACAAAGAAATGTTAATTGAAAGTGATTTCAAAGTGTACATGAGATTCCTAATGCAAAGTATTCAATCTTCTGTTTTGCCATTTATAGCAAGCAAGTTGGGTTTTAGGGTGGCAACATAATACAGCCAAAGTAATTTGAAACACAGTGTAAAGCACTAGTCAGCTGTGAAATCTCCCATCATACACTGAATTGCACAGCAATGGGATATTGGCTTCAGTGTAGTTACAATTCCAACAAGGTGAAATATTTATTCTAACCACTGATTTAAATAAAAATGCCTTGTTGTTCTCAAGTGCAGCAAAGTGTAAGGAATCAATCCTACCTTCCTAAAGTGTCTTGCTAATGCCACAGGAGATAAAACCCAACCAAGCCAACCCACACGCTCTGAATTCCACTTGAAACTGGCACTTTCTCTTGAAATGGGTGGTCCAGGGCATTGGACCTCCTCAACCTCCACTGACAATATCCAAGGCCCTCCTTGACACACACTGTCTCTAAGCTCCAAGGGATGATCTGTTCAGCAGTGGGAATAAAGTAATGATTCAGTACCTTGCCAAGTGCTGCTCCTCGTGGCATTTTGCTATTGATTGCAGGCTCTAACTGAAGGCTTATCTGAAGCAGAGATATTCTTGATGTGCCACTCCTTACTGAGTTCCTGATGTCTACTGATATACCTGCCACTGCAGGCTGGGGAGGGGGAGAAGGGGTAGGAATTGCCATGAGAGGTTTGTTCTCTTTGCTGATGGATCTTTGACATCAGACAGCAGGAGCCAGGAAAATGCACTGAGGAGCAGCAGATTGAGGTGGAAGAAGAGGAGGGAGCGTGGAACCTCCTGCTGCAAGATGGGGAGTAAGATTTTGGGAAGAAGGGCTGAATGTAAGAGAAAATATCAGGGCTACTGGTTTTGCCAGAGCTCTCAGTACTTTGTCTCGAACAGGCAGGAGTTACAAGTTGGGAAAACTTGTTCTGTATTCTGTATGACATAATGGACATGAGCCACCAGGGCAAAATGAAGGAAGATGGCAGCATAGAAAGTCTGAGAAACTTCAGAGGAATCAAACATACATAGGTAATAGTGAAAAAAATACAAAATGACATAAAGAACACAGAAAGTGTTGCCAGCCCAGCTCTAGCCTTTAAATCACTCCCACCATGTCCAACTGCTCTAGCAGATGCAACACAAAGAGCTAGCTAAAACCAACAGAGTGTTTGGGGAAGGCCATCCACGTACAAGAACAAACAAAACTATCTGACATTATTTCTACTGAAGCACTGCTCTTATCTCCTCTCCAAGGGAAATCAAAGATTTCCTAAGAGCACATAATCAGCTGAAACAATATATACTTACTCCTTGTGAAAGTAAAGAAAAAAGAAAGGAAATAAAGATGTCCTTTTATCTTTTTTTCCAAAAGACATATGAAGAAGAAAGTTACAGGGCAGGTTGGGTGAAAAAGAAAGACACTATGTCTAGCACATTTAATCTACTTAGTTTAGTCTTTTTAACAAATACATTATTGATTCTTATTTGTCTTTATTATTCACACTCTGGTTTTTTTTCCAATTCTTGCTTCAGGCAGCAATAAACCATACTAAAGGGTCACACCAGCAGCTATTGTATTCAGGAAATGTACAACAGCTCAAAACTGAAATATTTCCATCCAACCTGGAGTTCAAAAATGTCAGTACACTTAGGAGGAAACAGAGAGGGGGTACATTCTAAATTTGATGCTTAATGGCTTGTTCTTTACTGTACAGAAAGGCACTTCACGCTACTTGAACACACACCACAGGTACGCTGCTAAAACAAGTGCTTGTGCAGGTTGTTGGACTTGATGCATCATTGCACTATCTCAGAATTTTATGCATTTATTTTTTAAGAAGAAGAATTTTTATCCCTTTGCCCAGATGCTGCTTCATTTCTGTAGTAGTCATTTGCCTGGCAAGAGGTCAGCTCCACAAATCCTTTTTGTCCTGCAAGGGTCACAATGTGCCTTTTTTGATTTTATGCTCCTGTATCTATCAGCAACCAGACAATCTACACTACTTATCTTCATTTCAGGATGCATTGCAGCAACAGCTTTGTCAACAAGAACCACATGGAACCCACTAGCACCTCTTCAACCCTCCTCCCAGTGCTGAACCAAAAAAACCTTTTCCCATGTTCTGAGATTACAGCAGTATACACAACTGATAATAAGTGGTTAGAAGATTGCCGAAATTTGGAATAATGGGAAAAAATTGGATTAAAGCAAGAGTAAGGAAAAATTGAAATTTAAAGCCCTGATTTCAGCAAACCTGCCTGGTCACAACATTGCATTATTCACTTCTGATGCTCTTAGAAAGACCTGACATTATAAAGGGTATAAAAAAAAAAACCATTAAGGGGTAAAATATGAAAATAACCTTATCTCTTGGAACACCCTCATGAGAACACTTTTGACTAACAATCCCCCCAAGAAGCAGTTGCTTTTTAAGCCCAACACTGGTAGCTGGTCAACAAAATAACCCAGATCTTATCAGATTCTTCAGTGTTTCAAAAGATCACAGTATTAATTGTCAAACAAGTATTTGCTGCAAATAAAATTTCTCCTAACATCTCTAATTTGCATTTCACTCACAATTATGCTTTTATTGAGTCTTACATTCTTCAATCAAAAAGGAAATTAAATAACCAGTTAATGGCACTTGCGATTCCAGAAACTCAAATCCAATTTAGTCCCGGTATGAACTTTAGGTCTTATTGAAATTGTTTTAAATAGGATTTTCAACATGTATTCTGGTATGTTGCCAGTATATTGTTGGGGTTTTTAAAATTTATTTTTAAATCATTATATGAGCAAAAATGCTGCTTTAGCAAGGAATGGGATTTCCTAGCATTCAGAAAGGTTTAACAAACATCAGCATTTCTGGTTAGACCAACAGTGGTAAATCCAGCCTTAAAGTAAAATGATTTCATTTAGTGAGATGCCACTCTTCAGGGGGAAACATAAAGCCCAAACAGACATGTTTTTCAAGTAATTTTGAACAATATTCAAATTGAGACGAGGAAAAAAGCAATGACAGAGAAAATGACAATTATTGTATTCAGAAGAAATGTCCAGATTTAAAACAGAAGAACCGATGCTATGGTTGGTCAGATCAAGCACCAAAGGATTTGGAAGACCAAGAAATCTCTTTAGTCCCACAATGCAGTACAAATAAGAACCTGATCTGTACAATTTAAATGTAAATTTCTTACCACCCCTCAGACAAGTGAGATTTAAAGACCTCCACTTAAAAACCCAGGCATCTCCAAACCTATCTTAAAGTGAAAATTGACCTCCCACCTCAATTTCCTTCTAGATGTGGCCACGTGGCCACAAAGGGGTTGTTTGTTCCAGCACTTTATTAAATTTAGGTTATGTGTATGGTTGGCATGAGATGACCCACACCACTCCTGGGAAAAGCAGGTCCATGCCACAGTCAAACACAACTAATCCTCTCAGAAACATGACATCCCAGGCAGATTAGCAGAAGGGATATGGAAAAGCATGCATTGCATGGGGGAACCTCACTGACAAGCAATGAGTCAAATGAGGGAAAAGAGATGTTTAATATGTATGTATTATATATGTAATAAATTGTCGATTTAAAAGAAGTTGTCAATTTTGTTATATCATCAAAAATGTAAGGCAGAATCAAGATTGGGGAACAGCTTTAGCCAATGTGATTTCCATTAATTTTATCAAAGCGTCCTCACTACATATAGAATTACACTCAAGATAGTTCCCTTTATCATGACAGCTGCACATCTCCAGATTGTGAAAAACACCACTGCAATATTGAGTTGGGTTGGGATTATTTCAGTGAATTATTGGTATGCAGACAACAGCCTTCACAGCTCAGTCTTCAGCACATCTCTGGGAACAGAAATTGGTAAAAAAATATCCCAAAACTGCACAAAGGATGGCAAGTTGTATGTATGTGTCAATGCATGGGTCAAAATCTAGAAAGGGAAAAACAGCACCTGGGAGTGAGGGAAAATAAAAATTAGAAACAGCTCTGAGGGCTCCTCTTTCAGGAGGCAGAAGAGGATTTGGGAGTGAGGGGGTGATGCTGAGCCTGGGAAAGGTGGGGTCCGGGGGAGATCTTTGCCTCTTACTAAGTAAATCTATTTTAAGTGACAATATATTAAATTATTTTTTCCTCAAAATCAGTACTGTTTTGCTGATTATAGTACTTGGCAATCTCCCTGTCTTCATGTTGGTGCACATATTTTTTCATCTTGTTTTTCCCCCTGTCCTGCTGAGGAGGAAGAGAATTGAGAATCAAGTGAGTGGTTGGCATCTGTCAGCCAACATCAGGCCACCATACAACACAGATTCCTCTGCCATAAAACATTCTACATATTCTAGTATTTTTATTTTTTTTCTTCACCAAAACATGAAAGCCTGCAAAAAGAAGTCCTAATCACATGCAGAAAAACTGGAAGAAAGGAAGGGGATGGAAAATTGAGTCATGAGATTATCTGTGCTGGTGAGTTCAATGTAAGGTACTTGGGGACACACACCAGTTCCAGTTAGACATTCCCAGTTAGATTTGCAATAAACATGGTTGTTGTTTAGAGATCAATTGCTAAAGAAAGGACCTCCAGAGAAAAGCAGAAAAACTCACAGTTCTAATGAGTCAAATCCAATGAGATCAATACCAATGTTTATGTGCACTATACCTATTGATATATTAATTTCACAAAATAATCTCATGCAGTTTGGTACTGATACAAGTAAAACCTGATGAAATTACAGTAAGTACTAGGAGACAGAAAAAGAGTAACATACTCAAAGTTTGTGGTGTTAGGCCACTGAAAGTCTGAATGTTATTATTTAAAATAATGATAAACAGGAAAGGCGCAGTTGCTATATAAACCATTTAAGAATACGTAAAAAATAAATTAAAGCACTGTAATAGAATGCTGATCAAGCTATGTTGAAACCACCATATAACCAGCAGGCCTAACTTAAAAGTATTCTAGGAATACAGAAATAAATTCTAGGAATACAGAAATTGGGCATCCAAATGAAAGAAGGATCTCTAAAATTCAGAAAGGTTAAAGAAGGATTTGAATTCCTTAGAAAACAGGAGATCACAATTAAACCTCTATGAAACAGAGCAATTTTAAGAAACCAACAGACTAATTGCTGCAGGTTATCTGAATTCATGCAAACACCAAAAGAAAGGAACTGAAGTCAAATTAAAATCCCCTCTCCAGCAGGAATTTGGAAAAAAATCCTCTAAACAGATTGAAAGAGAAGGAAGAAGGAAAAAATGTAAGCAGTCAGCCATAGTTTTGCAAACAGTTTGAAAACTGATTAGAACACATTTGAAAGAGCTTGTGTGCAGTACCAGAGTCAAGGGAGGAAACAATGAATGTGCGAGCTTCTGGGACATTTCTTGTGCTAAAATTTTAACATCAATCTTGTTTCTCATGATTTCCCATCAGATTCCACATCTACCTTTCTCATGCAGAAATTACATTATCTCACGCATGAGATAATACCACCAGAAAAAACTGATGCTTCTGAAGGATTGAAGTACTTTTGAAAATCCAGTAAACAAATAAAAAGGCTCACAAACCAGTTGGAACAAAGCAAGTTCAGAATGTGGAGAACATTACCTTCTAAATCCACTTTTAAGAAATGAAGGTGTTACTGTCACATCCTTGTCCCCCAGGAGTTGCCCCATGCTCAGACCTGCATGTTTGTGTGGACATCCTCTGCTTTGGGTGGAATCAGTGGGCTGGATTGGATTCAACAGCTTCAGTGTAGGTGTTTTTTCATCCAGCCACACTTTTTGGGATGGAAATGGTTTGGAGGTGGACTGACAGACCTGGGAAGGCCAGGGGTCCCTGCTTGGGGCAGCTGTGGGCTGAGCATTCTCACCACAGGGGGAACTGGAGTGGCCAAGCAGTACTTTGATAGGATTTTCTGGGGTTTTGATGGTGGTGGTTTTGGCAGTTTTGGATAAAACTGTGTCTTTTAAACAACTGCATCTAACATGTGCTAATGTGATGACAGCCTGAAGTGCCGAGCTTTACAGACAGGTAATTCAGGATTGGAGTGAAGCCCATTATTATCTTCTAGCATTTACTCTGGGGATATCTGGATTTATAATAAAGGAAAGGAAAGAGAGTTTCATCACTGGTCCTGACATTTTTGGGGAAGATAGGAGCCTTGCAATTTAGAGATCCACAGACATTAATGTATTTAGTAGGCAGGGACAAAAACAAGCAATAAATACAGACTAACCTAAATAGCACAGATCATACATTAAAAGTTACAAAATTAAAGCTACACATGAAAATCAGACAGAACCATTTCGTTTAGTAAGTAGAAAATCAGTGAAATATGTTGACAGTAAGTCATAAAAACAAATAATAAAAATAAGTAGATTAAAAAAAAACTGTGGAGGTAAGGGAAAATTTAAGACATCAAGAATGATAAAATGTGGAGCCAAGGCTGAAATGCATTCAGTACAAATGTCAAGGTGACCTCTCCCTAGCAGAAAGCTTTGATACCATGAAACTTAAATAATTGGTGAAAATTGGTCTATCAAGCAAACATAACTTGTTATCAAATGCAATTTTTTAAAAGTAGATGATTTCTTGAAATCATATGCAATTTGAACTTAATATATATTTATGAACTTTAAGCCTATGTTTTATTGGCATTAGTGTTGATGGAGAAACATTTCTATTTATTCCTTTTCAGAAAATTCTCAGCTTAGTTAAGGTCAGCATAAATGCCATGTAATCACATGAAAAACTCAGAAGAAGGTCAACAACTAGGAAAGAGAAAACATGGAACAAGTTAAGAAAGGATTTGGAAGCTAATTCTTTACCATCAAATGCCTCAAATTCCGCAGCCAGAACATCACTGCTGTCCTTAGTAAGAAAATTTTAAGTAACATCACTGCTGCCCTTAGTAAGAAAATTTTGAATATGCTGGCATTATTAAAGAAGTTCAAGACCAGAGTAGTTATATATTCCCACATCACTTGTGCACAATTTTGGAAAATATCAACTGAAAATATTTGTGGGGAGTTAGTTACACTAAAATTTATCAGTTGTACATTCTCTAACTCTTGGCCACCAATCAGGGCAACGACAGTCACTGCTTCTGTTCAGGTACAGTCAATAAAATGGTGACAACTACACCAAGTTACACAACTGAGAGATGGGTACAGGGTTCCATAACATGAAATCCTCATTAGGAATGTCATGGAAGCATTGCCAATTCACATTCTCATTACCTGAATCATGGCTAGCAGCTTTGATTAAAAGGAAGCTTTGAGTCTCATCTTTTTTTTTTGGGAAGGATCTACTATACATCAGTGGTTCATTGCTTTACTGAAAACTAGTGAATTGTAGTTTATAATGTTAATAGCAAAATACAACAGGTTCCTAGGGCACTGACTGGCATGGCCAGCACATAAACAGCATCACTTGTTTCTTCTGTTTTATTTTTAGTACTGTGAAAAATCTATCAGGTTTCCTTCCTTTCTCACTTTGCAAACCAGGCAAAAAGGGAAAAAAAAAACATTGTCTCTTAATTAAGCAGTACCAGCTTAGCAAGAGAATTGTTCTTTACTCTCATTCCTAAAGACAGGAAAAAAAAACACCCTGAAAACCAAACCAAACCCAGAAGGCTACAACCAACCAGCAAATACAGCTCAAAATGTCATTGGACATGTTCCTAATGGCACTAGGCTAAAAAATAATGTTCTGGCCTCCTAACAGTCAGCTATAGCGTGTTTACTGCTACAACAAAAAGAATAGTTAAAAACCTATCAGTGGCAGAATGTTTAGCACCTATTACAGACACAAGTGTAACTACCTAATGGTAATTAAGGGCATAAGAGAATGACTAATGTTCTGAATCCATGGAACTGCATCGCTTTGGAAGCTATTATGATTGCACTGTCTGCAGCTCACAGCCTACACTGGGCAATTTACGGCGATAAGCGTTCTGCATAAAACTGGTTCTCCATTTTTCCAACATTTGGTGCACAAAGCTGAAACCATGCACCACACACTGGTCACCACTTGAACAATCTCATCCTAAGGATGCACTTGTTTTTTCCTTATCTTACGTTCTAGGTATTCCTGTGCTGCATTTTTCTCCTCAAAAGGCCAAACACTTCACGTGGCGCCTTTTGTGATTTAGAACTATGTTTTTGTACATCCAAACTGAGAAACGAGAAAATGGATAAAGGAAATACAGTACTGGCTGGAAGCTAGAACAAGGTGCTGACATTTATATCAGCTCTTTTTTAGCTCAGGGGTTTTTGAGCCCTTCCCCATGCAGAAGTGACATAAAATTATTCACATTGAATAGCACATTCTTCAATGAGTGACCCAAAGCAACCCAAAATTTTGTTTGTAAGAGAAACAAGTCACAATATGTGATGAGCTATTATATTTTCTATATAGGATACTCCTTGCAAATGAATGTTTAATGTTCATATTCCAGAGAGAAATGAAACAGAAGGGGGCAAAATGTCTTCCACTGCCACAGCATCACATACAAGAAATTATTACCCTTTAAATACTATTATATCATATTTCTATTAAAGGGCTCTTTCAAACATCACAGAGAGAAAGGGGGAAAAAATGATATGCTGCATTGTCCAAAACTAAACTGGAAAATGATAGATACAGATTATCATCTAGTAATATATAGGAAAGCAAGTACTTTCATTCTCTTATATATAAGTAATATACTGAAAGAAATAAAAAAGATATACAAATAGTTTACAAATCGGACTTTAAAGTAATGTTCTTTTTGAGGGGCTAGATACCCTTTCAAGAAAAAGTACAATAAAGTCTTCCCTGCCCAAATCAAATATTTTTTAAAAAGTACAATACTTTGGACTAGATTTCTCCTCTGCTGAGCTCAATGCAGTTATTCAAAGTGAGTAGGGTCAATAACAAAAAAACCATATTTATCCCTCTCAATGCAATGGAATATTTCACAGCTAGTGCAAATCACCATAGCTTCTCTGGATCCAATGTGCACCAGCACGAACTTAGCTCTGTTCCCATTTTAGTTGCCAAGTGAAAACCTAAAATCATAGCCATAGGTAGAATAAAGTACATTATCAAGTAAAGAACATTACTATGAGTACTACTATGAGTAGGACAGTTAAAAGAGCCCCATATTCCTAATGTAACACTAGAAGCCACACAGCTGCTGCATAATTCCAAAAAAATAGGTAAGAAGTTAAGCAGACGTCTACCAAAAGTTCCAAAGTTCTCTACACAACTGTCAGAGTAAATAATTTTCTTTAGGCTGCCACTGTTTTCCTTCCATCTGAAACCAACTTACCTCCTGTTCCCTGGGACAAAGTCAGAGTCTGTGTGAAGCTATACCCACCCAGACCTGCCAGCAATATTAACAGAATCATGGAATGGCTTGGATTGGAATGGACCCTTATATAATCTAAACTTCAATCCCAAATTTCTTCTGTTGTTTTGCAGTAGCCATAACACACCCATCCAAACCAAGGAGTCATTTCGGTTCCTCTGGGATCAGACACAAAACCACTCCACAAACACAATTTAGGTTGTTCTCTCTTCAAGGTAGGATCTTGTAAGCCACTGTGACTTTTCCTCCTGAGGACTTATCCAGGAGCTCCGTGTCCCCCATCAGTGATGGATGAGGTGTTGGGATGCTCTCAGTAACCTTTATCCCACCCGCCAAACCCTGTGACTGAGAGTGAACAGTTTGTTTATGGGTGGTGCTGGTGACAGGCACAAGTCCCCTCATTCAGTCAGATGGGTGGATTGAAGGATTAGTCTGTCGTGCCAGCACAGGGTCTCATTTTTCTTCTGTGCTACGTGGGTCACCCCCTTCCCACAGCCTGCATTTGATCATGATTAATTTGTCAAGGCTGGCTATGGCATGGAAATGAAGAAATGGATTGCCAATTACAGTTATCTTCTCGCAGAACACCCCGTGAACCGGTCCTTTTCTGCAGCAGTGACAGCTCAGAAATAAACCAAATGCAGCTCTATTGAGCAGAAGCCTGACCCAAAGTGTATTTTAAAGCAGAAGGTGACTTCCCCCTGCCCAAACCAGCTCTGCAGCATAAATGGTTGACTTCTATCCTGCCTACCTGGCAGGTACACAAAAAGCCCGTTCACATTTGTTTTCGTAGTCACTTTGTTAATACGCACTGAATTTCTGACTTAGCACTCTTCAACAAGGTGCACATTTGTTTCTGCAAACCTCACCCTGAATAAACCTGAAGGGGAATTTAATATGTACACAATTGCTGCCAAGTAAACAAACCTAGTAATGATTCTGCTCTGCACAGAAGCTCTGGAAAGGATTAGAACTTTCTCCCCAACAGTACTCACAGAAAGATAAATTCTGACTCTTGCTGCATTTCCTCTGCAATAAGCCTGATGTGTTCTTACTAGCTGTGCAATATTTCATTGATATAAGAAACTAGCTTAAATTGAATAATCAGATTCTGATAGATTAATTAAACAGGAAACAATTCCACAACAACCTGATATTTTATTAGTAGTTATTAATATGGAATTTGAGAAATAACACCGCAGTCCTGGCAATGCATAATGCAATTTGTTTTATTCACCGATACAATCACCAGCAAGTTACTTGAGTTGCATAAATTCCAAGTATGTGCATAAATCTAACTTTTTATTGCCTCAGAAATTACCAGTTAAAAAGAAAATCCCTTTTTCTACAAAAAAAAGTAAAATATATATATATAAATTCAGAGCTATTCTATTTTAAGAGATGCTTCCTTCCATTGTTGTGAATCACAATGTTTTATACTATTTTCTGGCATATCACACCTTGAGACAGAAGACAGGTGAGCGTTTTGCCAACATGTGCAGCACACAATAGCTCTAAATGCATTCCCAAGACAAAAAGGCACAACTAACTCTCTTCCAGGCCCAAGGCAGCCTTCCATTAACCCAGCTGCCAACACGATCTGCGGTGCGCAGAGCTGCAGAATACATCTTATAAACAGGATTTTGGCTTAGAAACAGGATTAGTCATTCACTACACAGTATCATTCAGCTCTGCGATTCTGCCTCAGTGGCACTTGCCCTTTCCAGTGATATATGGCAGCTTTCCAATTTAACAAAGATGCAGGAAAAAGGACAACACAGTGAACAGCCCTCAGAGCCAGCAATGCCTTTAGCTTGACTTTCAGGTACTTTGATAAGACTCAGAATAGCAGGTCTATTCTGTTGATCCTTTCTTTCATTTCAGGAGAAAGATATTTGTCCTAACATCAATACATTTTTACTTTTCACAAGGCACTTAAAAGTCTCCATGTTCTCACACACACTTCTTCCAAACTTCTTGAAGTGACCAAAGTTAAGAAGGAGAGATGACTTTTGTAATGTGAATTTATGTATATGGTGACTTTCTGTGTTTGTACTGGAGTAGTATTAAGGGTCTCCAACACTGACTAGGAACACTACAATAGAATAATAAATAAATAAATAAACAGTAAGAAATGCTATGGTGGATAAAAAGCAGGACAAATAAGGTCCAGCATCACAATATTCTGTGGCCAGACCACAGACAGACCCTCTGCACTAAAAACTAAGGAATTAATGGGAAACAGAAGATGTTTTCCTGAGGCATTTACTATCTAATGCAGTCACAGAAGTTCAAAAAGATACCAAGGGTCAACACTTTTGTGGTAGAACTATTTGATATAGGTGACACCACAAATATTACTGCTACTCAACCTTAGTGTGTCAGGGCTTTTAAAAGCTCTGCAAGGACACACAGACAAAGACTTGAACTACTGTTCTGTCCTCACAGAATGAGCTTTAAGCTGTGAGTGGGGACTCAGTGGAATACACTCACAGTCACAGAATATCTCAGGCTGAAAGGGAACTAGGAGGATTATTGAGTCAGACTCTCTGTTCCTCACAAGACTACCAAAAATTAACTCATGGGACTAAGGGCATCAATCTCATCAGGCTTCATGGCAGCTTCCTTCTGTTTATGTTTGTAAAGTCCAGATAAAAAAATTGCATTTTATTAAAATGGTTGTGGGTGATCATCTAGGAACAGAAATCTTGCCATTGGTGGGCTTTTCCTAGCTGCTAAAATGTACAGAATGTGTGGTATAACTAAGATTACATTCAAGACTAGTTATGCCACAGTGCACAGGTAAATGAAATCACTGCAGAGTGCTAAGATGTGGGAAGGCATGAAAAAGATGATATTATTATAATGACTGTGTTTTCACACTACATCTAATCATGAATATGGTTCAAAGACACCCACCACAATACAGTAGGATTCACTCAGAATCCTACTCCAAGTTAAGTTTTAGAGACGTGCTCTCTCCTGGGGCATGGGACAAGATTACAGCAAAGAAAAAGTTTGGATAGCAATAATTGGGCCTTTTAGCAAGAAATATTTTATACTTCATGTGTCAACGTCATGTCTCTAGGATGAGGTCCACATAGCTTTGTTTTCTTACTTCCATTCATTTCTTAACAAATTAGCTTCAAACAACTACCTTTTCCAGAGTGTAAAGCCACAGACCAAACACATCAGATGATCTTCCTGACATCAGCCAAGAGAATTTAGAAAAGAGAATTAAATTATTCTGCTGGTATACAACAACAGAGAATTTTAACTTTCATCGTGTTAAGTGAGACATTCCTCATTCTTTGAATAGAAAACCACAAGTATGACAGCAGATAACATATCTGACTAGCTGAAGTCCTGTTTGTGATTTCTGCAATATGCTTTCTGAATACCAGAGAACTTTTCCAGCTTATTTATGCTTTACAGGATAGCTACCAAAAGAAAAAAAAATTTAAAAAATTAAAAAAAAAAAAAAAAAAAAAAATTGAAAGGAAAAAGGGGAAGAGTGCCTAAAGCTCAAGATGTTTTTGATGCCTTTGGAGATGTTCCTGGCTTTTCCTCAGCAGTCTGGAGATACCTATAGAGCACACAATTGTTTCTTGCAGAGCAGAACCCAGGCAGTGAGGTTAAAGAGGGTGGGCAGCTGCGAGATTGATAGGGGCAATAAGATAATAATATAGATCCAGTATAAATATGGCTGAAATATAAATACATATAAATACAATTTTAAAAGGAAAAAATAACTACATAGACTTCTATTTCTTCCTAAGGAGAACATGGAAAAGACTAGAAGGGAGGCCATGAGGCAACTGACTATTCAGTGAACAGCCTAAGATTTCAAAGGGAAATTTTTAAGGACAGTCACTAAGTGCCATTTGAATGAAGGGCAGGATTTGTCCTCTAGTGTTCAGGGGAAATGCTGCAAATTGTACCAGTCAGCAAGACCTTTGGAATAGATAAAATTCTAGATAGTCAAACTACATTATCCATAAAAAGCTAATTTCCACTGAAAAAGAGAGCTTATTAAGTCTCTCGTCTGGAATCAAGTTAGAGCTTCTCCTTGCTAAATACATCACATGAATGTTAATTTTAGACTGCTGAGAGCTCATCAATTTACACTTCCACGTAATAATTTTTTTAGTATTTAAATTATGGGAAGACACCAATTAGTACCATGGACACCACGCTGTCTGAAATAAGAACACTGTTAAATAATGCATGTAACAAATTTTTATACAAGTAGTAATTAGATTTCTAGGATTACTTGAATATTATAATAGCAATTTCATAGCTCTTACCATTATTTTTAATAATAATCTATTTAACTGGTGATCAGACCTAAAAGAAGTGTCAAAGAATGAGTTCTCATATATCTTAATTTTTGTGAACATATTACATTATGCCAATTATGGAGCAAATAACAAAATGCAATTAACTCTCAATGAATTACAAAAAAGATATTTTAAAACAACACAGTATCAGAAAAGTTGATATGGTGTGAGTTGAAGGATAAGGATCTGCTGATCAAGTTAAAAAATTAGCTTAGTTATGAAAATCTTCTTAATAGGAACTTTTCTTACTTGACCTACTGGATTGGGATTCTTTTATCACAAAGAATTTATATGAAAATATCCATTTTCCTGGATAACCTAAACTGACATCACAATATCCAAATCCTGATGACTACATAAGCATCAGACCTTTCTAATGGTGACAGGAACTCAAAGCACTGGACTGGAGATAAATACAAAAGTACTTCATAGCTACTTATTACACATTTGTGTATAGTGGCTCTGAAAAATTTACAGCTCACTCCTGCCTTGGAAAGATGACAGTGCAACCCTTATTAGAATTGCTCATTAAAGAAACATCTATTCCAGAAATGAAATGCCAACAGAAAAATGAGAAAAAACAGATGAGAAAGATGGAAATAGATGGTCTCAACCTTTAACCTTGTGTCAGGAATTTATTCTGCTTCTGGAAACGTTTGTGGTTTAGTCTTCTGACTCAGATTTTCCGAGGGCTTTTATAATCTTTCAGTAGAACACCTGTTGGTTAATACTTTGTTATAATCTACCTTGGATCACATCATGGGGAGAAGAGCTGATGGATATTCTCCCTGGCAGGATGAACCACTCTTTGGACCCAGAGCAGGACAGGCAGGGGATCAGGACTGCAGTGACACAAGCTGGCACATGACCAAAGGTCCTCTTCCCCCAAATCTAAAGCAGACCAGAGGATCTGTGCTCCCTCCCTGCATCCTCCCTTGAGAACAGATTATATGCTTCTGTTTCCTATACACACACAAAGTTTATTTCTTTTTCTTTTCAGACCTCCCTATAGCAACACGTAGCAAATAAAACTGTGCAATGTTTTGCCATGACCAGGCCAAAAGCTACACGTATGCCTCAGTAGTCTGATTCTGCAAGCAGCAACATTTCCTCCAGGGTAATAATGATGTTGAAAACGTGGTGAAACTGTGCATTTCCAGCACCTAAATCACCACAGACATTCTGTGCTTTCGTGGCATTTGGTCTTTTTCTCTCTGTGTTTTTAAAATAATGAATGTATAAATTCCTAAGAAAACTAAAAGCTGCCTCTCTCTTCTCAGAAAGGATAGAGGATGTAATTTTCATGAAATCGAGCTAAGGTACAACATACAGCTATACTGATGTAGAGATATAAATACACACCAACAGGAGTTTTATCTTTCTCCCTCCACTTTATTTCTTCTTTTTTCCCCCTTTCCTTTAAGTTTAAAATAATAAACACTGTTTTGTCCAGTTTAAATACTAGTTTCTGTTGTCAAAGAGCAGCTTATGTTGCCAATGTAAGTATCTCAGAACATAAGCAGACCCTGTAGTAAAATAAAAGTAAGGAGGTGTGCGTAGACCATAACATCTTCAATTCCTTCCATGTGTAGCCTGTCCCAAAATTATCTCTCAACATATTTGAGACAAACATGGAAACTCCTGTCTCCTTACATCCATCTGCAGAGCCTTCTTTTACTTTTGTGGCTTGGAAGGTTTGTAGCACCATATCCAACATCCTTGCCCAATCTGCAGGCTGCAAACACCCCAATCTGTGGAGAGCTTCTTAATGAGGTGCTCTTCCAGAAAATCTACTGAAGATCTACTAAAATCTACTAAAAATCTACTAAAAATCTACTAAAAATCTACTAAAGTGGCATTTCCCCCCCCAGTCCCCCAATCTGGAGGTACCTCAGACATAGGACATTAACTAAGGAGAAACTGAACATGTAAATGGTGATCCACTGGTATAACACAAAAATCTGACACACTGCAGCCCAAAATAGCACTTTCTACCCTCTGAACTATAGATTCAGATATATAGATATCTATACACAGATATATAGAAATACAGATATTTTCATCCCTTTTAGTATTTTTTTTTTCCCCCAAACAGATAGTAAAATTGCTTTAAAAAGGAAAAAGAGACAAAACGTAAGAAAATTCCTAAAAATCAAACTGGTCTGGCTTATGTCTGTGTGTTACTAAAAAGCTGCTGAGGATGTGTGTAGCTTGATACTCCAATACCTCCCTAATGCCATGGGAAGGATGCAAATCCTCACTCCACCCCCCAAAATAGTTTTATTTGGGAGACCTCATGCTCTTGGTATAAACAAAAGTATTTATTGCAACGGAAGAGAGAAACCATGGGGATATAAACCTTCACAACCTTTGCTTTCTTAGACTGATTAGCAGATCTTAAGCTTATTAAAGGTGACAGGGATCTCTTAGGAAAATAGATTAGGGATTTGGGATCTCGAGGGAATTTTTTTCCCAGATTGCCTGTGGGCAGACTCTCACTTGTTTTTTAGTCTTTACAAACATTTAGCATTGGTTGCTTTCTATGTAATTTCTCAAGGATGGAATCCCTCATTTGAATCAAGCTTCTTAAATCAAAGATCCTTTGTGAGTGGATTTGTGGCCAGCACTCTTTAAACAGGAGCACATGAAAATCAAAGTTTTGACTGCTGGCACGGTGCAGAAGTCAAATGGCCTTCTCAAGGCTGTAACTTGTTCAAGCTGAAACATCCACAGCACATCTCCTGATGGAGATGGAGCATCAGGAAAGTGTCTGGGGAGGAGGGCAAGCTTTTCCTCTATCTGACACTCTTCCCATGAAAAGCAATCTGCCCTTTGCCATGACCTCAGAAAAAGCCTTGCTTGGCTTGTTTCTTCCCAGCTTCCTTTTTCTATGGGAGTAAAGGAGTGAGTGCTCTGCAGTGATGACAGCAAGAATGCTCCCCAGAGAAGTGTGAACATTCTGTCCTAATGACAAGAGTGAAGGTGAGCAATCCATACATCTGCAGGAGTCTGGAGCAGGACTCAATCCACACTCTCAAACTGGATATACTCAGTTGATCCCTTGCAAATTTCTGTACTTGAATTTGTAGGAGAAATTGTGTCCTCAGCCAGGGGTTCCTAAAGGGAAAGGATTTGTTTGTATGGTTCCAAGACAAGGAAACAACAAGTGTGTTCCTTCTGTAATGTTTTTTTGGATAGTCCAGTGTTACCTGCACAGCACAGATATCCTAATCAGCTTGGCCAACAGAAATAAGATTGATCCATTTTTTCATCTAGACACTGCCTTTAGCTAAAGGAATATGCATGGATGAAGGAGAAAGCAAAACAACAAGATTAAAGCACAATTTGGTGGGGTTTGTGTGTATTTTACACTGTAAACACATAACCACCTACATTGTAATTTTAGCAATGCAACTGCTGTCAAACATTCTTGAAAATACTGACACCTGAAGCCAGATCCAGGGCTGCCTGCTTAATTATTACTCTCAGGCAGTGAAAAAGAAGGGAAGTATTTTTTTAATTGAAGAATAGAAAGTATTTATTAAAATGTAAACAGTACAATCAATTAGAGGTTGTATTCCCCACCAAAAAAAAACAAAAACAAAAAGCAGCTTCAGAAATCCAGAACATTTTAGCACAAATGCATTTTAATTTATTTCCAATAGTGAAAACAGCAAACAATTATAGAAAAAGCATCTGCTGCTTTTTTATTATTTATTTAATACTTCAATAGTGCCACAGCTACCTTTGAGTAAAGCATCAAAAACCTCCCATAAACTCAAGATTCCTATCAGAGATCCTCCCCAACTTTCTCTGCTGGCTTCAGGGAACCATATTTATCACCTGCTGAGACTTTTCTATTAACTAGGCAAATTCTAAAATAAAGTGAACTATTATTATTTGTACATCCCACTCATCAGTAATTTCCATATATTTTACAGCATGCCTTGCTTGATTCTCTAAAATAACAATAAAAATGTATCTATGTAAAATATCAAGATTTAAGCCAATGAGACAAGGACTAAATTGCAAAGATTGTCTCCAAGTTCGAAAGGGGGAGCAAAACTGAGAACTGAGGCTGAGATTTATCTGAAACCAGATTTATATTCTCATGGAAATGGCATGTTCTGCATGTTCTTCTGCAACAATGGAAGTGTAGTTCAAGTAGAAGAGAATACAGCACCCAATTGAACTAGATTTTACCTTTTGAAGCCTATTTCAGATTTACAATCATCAAAAAAAAATTAGTAACTCCTTGAAGAAGGAAGAAGTCTAAATATTTTTGCCTTCCATTCTCACCTCCTGAATCTGAATTATCCAGTTAGTCAAAGCTCAAATGATCTTATCTAACAATTACTATATGTTATGACTTGTCATGCTGCACTGTTACATGATAATGGCTTTTTTAATTGTTTTTAATTTATTTTTTTTTTAACTTATTGCTGTTTAGAATAAAATCATTGAATAGTTTGGATTGGAAGTGACCTTAAAGATCATCTTGCTCTAATCCTCCTTCAGGCACCTTCCACTAGACCAAGCTGCTCAAAGTTCCATCCAACCTGGCCTTCAACAGTTCAAGGGACGGAGCATCCACAAGTTTCTCTAAAACATCCTTATTTTAAAAACTATAAATCATGTAAGTAATCAAAGTTACAATCATTTATTGGGTCTAAATGGGAGAAAAATCAACATAGGCTATTGTTTAAGGAAAAAAAAAAATTCCCTTTGTAGTTTGCATGTTTTCTCAGATTTATCATTCCTTTTCTAAGTATTGAACTGCTCATTTTTTCCCCTTCAAATATTGTGCTCATGCTTCATTCACAATGCCAAACAAAAGCCAGTTGACTCTTAGTGATGGATTACCTTATGGTTACAACAAAGCAAGAGCCTTACAATAACTGTTTCCTTCCAGTTCCTTCAGGCCATGTAAATTTGCATGTAAATTAATAAACTAAAATGGTAGATGCAAAACTCAAGGGAACAAAGATAATTTCCTGTTACTCTAGCAAGTTGGATTTTTTTTTATTTTTTTTTTTCCCCCAGTCCTGGACACTGTGGCATCTTTCTTTCCTTCTGGATGGAAAATTCTGCCTGACCTGCTATGTTTTGCTGTTGAAAGAACAGCAGTGTGTTTAAGAGTTGCTGCAGAAGCGCAATCACAGCTGCAGGTCCTGGCTCACAGGCTCTCAGGGTTCTGCTAAAGGCTGCACACAAGTGTCCCACCTCCCAGCTCCCCAGCATCCAGCCACAGCCTTTGGGTCTCTGCTGTTTAACATGGTATAAACACATGGCTCAGACGAAACATGAGACATCTGGTATGAAATATCACTGCTTGAAATACCAATAATGGGGAAAAATGAGTAAGAAAAGTGACATTGAAAGTGTGTCTTACCATAAATTCCGGTTGAAATACAGGGAAAGGCCTGGAAAACAAATGAAAGGGAAAAAAATATCAGTGGGATTTCTGTTTACCATACTTTTTATCAAAACCAAGAGTGTTCTTAAGGGCCTGTTTTACAACACCCAGAGACTGTATATTGTAGCATTCACTGGTACAGCAGTCAAATCACAGGCATTCTCATGTCATTATATGAAATTATATTCCATGTGTATTTTTTGCTGCCACTATAGTAAAGCTGCATTCTTTTACACATCTTGAGCTACAAGCAACATTTGAACACGGAATCATTTTTAAAACTACCTGTAGAGCTAAAATTTAATGCTATGAGCTAAAAATGAACACCATCAGCTACTACAGTATCAAAAAAAAAAAAAAAGTAATATCATCTGGGTAGAGTTAGACAACGTTTCTTCATCAGTAAAATAAACTTGGCCAGCTTAGACTATGTTATGCCTCTTAGCCATGCCCTCATTCACTATAATCTCCATTTTTGATTCTGTTCTTGACCTCAGTTCTTTCAGATGTGGTTTATGGTGTGACCCAACACAGCTGTACAAGCCAAAGGTTTGCAAACTTGTTCTGAGGGAGGAACTGTAAGATGCTGGTGAAAAGAAAGAGTACATTTTTGGGGCAGCTTGGACACCAAAGAATATACATCATACAACAAGAAATATTACAGACACTCTGCCAGCAAGAAAAATAATTTACATTTCTGCTAAGAAGCTGTATGTGTTGTCTTGAGATTTGCATTTCTGTGAGCCAGAGTCAGTTTTCCACCAGGAAAAAAACAAAGCTGTCATTTCACGAGAGAGGCAATTTTCTTTGTGTTCAGCTGATATGTGATATCACCTTTGCCTCCCACCTCTGGACTGACAGCAGACACAGCTCAAAGGTATGAGAGCACCTGGGACCAAAGTCTCAAATATCCACCCTGAGGCTCCCCTCCAGATCCCCCAGCAATGAGTCATCATACAAAAGAAAGAAATTCTTCTTTACTTAATCACACAGGAAAACATTATTCAAAGCTAATGCTTGCTTTATATTTAACCAGGGAATTAATTAGGGAATGGTGATTAAGAAAGGAGAGGTCTAATGGAAAGAATACATCCTCCCCTCCCCTCCCCTCTGAAAATACTTAACTAAAATAAAGTGGAGGAGAATTATAGTCTCATTCCTTCTCATAGCCACTACAACTTACATCCTGAAAAGTACTTAGCTTTGTAGTTTGTACCCAATAAATCACAAGAATCAGCTCTTTAAAGAAATGAAGAATAGAGTAGAAAAAAGAAAAAACAACCACCATATGGTTACAGAGCTCAGGCTGAAGGGGCAACAGATACTTCAGCAATCAGAGAAAAGCATAAAGGACGATTTTGTCCAGTTTATAAAAAGATCTTAAAATTCACCACTGTTGCAGTTCCACATATTAAGAGATAATTGCTCCAAACAAGTGTTTTGTTTTCTATTCTTTGCAGAATTTGAGTAACAGCATGGGACTCAGATACTCATTTGCATCAGAACACGAGTTAACAGAGTTATTCAGTTACATGTTCCTTCTCTTACATGCTTCTTTCTCTCACTGGCCCCACAACCAGTAAGGGGAAATAGTCCTGCAGCATCTCCAAAACTCCATCAATCCCGTGGCTCCTTGGGCCCTCATGATGCTTTTGGGACACAGCTCCACTACTAACTTTGAATTCCCACATGTGTCACAAAGCCACCCAGCCAGGACCTTGGGCTGGAGGTCCCAGGCTCCCCCCAGGTCACTGCAGATTCACCACAGCTGCAAAGCAAAGGCATCCCACTGGCACAGCATCTAATCAAGATCACAGATCCTTAGGGTTGTAAAAGACCTCTAAAATCACCGAACCCAACCATTCAGTGAACATACTTAAAGCCCTGACGGGGACCTTGAAGGGATTTACAAGACTGGCTGCTGCCCTGTGGGACAGGCTGAGCACACACTGCCAACATCTGGCAGCACAGCTGTGTGCTGGGGTGCTGGATCCAAGCACACGAGGGCTCCGGGGGCTTCCTCCTCATCTCTGCTGAGAGAGAGAAGATGAGAACTGCAATTTCAGGAATGCATGGCAGCCACTTGTCAAACTTGTTCATCCCCATTCACAGAATAACGTGCTCAGCAAGCTCTGGCTGGAAATTTGTGCGTTGTGCGTGTTTCTGAACACTTTAAAAAATATTGTGTAGGCACAATCATTACCTTGCTTTCAGGCTGTGTCGTGCAGCTGAAACGTATCTGGAATGGAGCTGCAAGACTGTATAAAATCCCATCAAGTTTCTTTGGAATATGGGTCTGTGCCATAACTCAGATGAGCTCTGCCCTCTCCCTCATTCTGAGATGATCACAGCACATAACTAGCAGATGTAATTTCGTAAAATGTGACAGTGCTTTTATTCATTCAAGAAAGACCCATGCCCGAGATCACATATCAACCGTGGCTCCTCTTGGCTCCTAGGGAGACAATTTAGTCTAGATGCCAGGTTGAAATTACTGGCAGAGCAGTAATAGGGAATTCACAGCATGGATATCAACATACTACACTATTTGGTTTATGGACAAAAGATGTTAGGGTTTCTAACCTTTTCTGTGCATAATTAATAACAATTATATATCTGATTTCAATTTAAAAAAAACATTTCACAGTAGGTAACATTCATTCCTATTTCCACAATAAAAATGTTTCTCATCTTAATTTGCTGCTGGTAACCACTGTTTATTTATGAACCTTTAATTTCTTTGCTACCAAAATAGTATGTTTGCTTTATCTGGGGACTAAGAAATGCTACCCTGATAGCACTCAAAACAGACACAGCTCTGAAGTTAAATGTTAAGTCATAAAGGCAGGAGCTGCCTACTACTACTGTGCTTTTGCAATCATCTAGAGAAAGAGGCCAAATTAAATCAGGTCTGTGAATACTGTAAGACTGAAATTGATTTAATTCCTGTAGGAGAGGATGTGGGCGCTCAGCCTCTGGTTCTTTTTAATCCAATGTGTCTTTAGCAGGGCTACAGCAGCAGTGCTAATTAGGATGAAATGTAATGCAGCTTTATGAGGAACATTTACAATAGTCACCATGCGGAGGCCAAGTTGGACTCGAAGACATTTCAGCAAGAAGGACCTGGGTATTTAAATACTTAAGGGCTTATCTACATCAAGGGGTTCTAGTTCACACTGAGCTGCAGTGTATTAACTGTTCTACATTAGATGAATACAGCTGCCAAGCCTACATGACCACATGCCTCCTACTGCAGCCACAGCTCCTAATTGCTTACACAGAGCAAGGACTGCCTTCAAATTAAGGGCTCGGCATTCTGCACTGGTCTCCCAGAGTCATTTCTCCCACAACCAAGCCGTATACAAGGTAAGCACTTTTCTTCCAGCAGATAACACAGCAGACAGAAATAGTATCAAACACAAATCCTTCTCTGATTTCACTGCATTGTCTTATGAAGAGGACTAATTCTCCTGTTTGGGAGCCGTTCCTTCATGCACCTTGCTTTACTTATCTTCCTGTTCATCAGCCTAAGCTCCTAAACACCTTGTGCACCTTAGATGCTTTCCAAAATAACATGCTGTAAAGAACACTGAACTTCAAAAAACACAGTAAAACACAATAAACTTCAGGAACTATTGCACATCTTTTCCTGCACAAACTATTCACAAACATACTTAAAATCAGAAACATCAAACACCCAGAGTCAGGTTTTGCTGCTGTTACTAGATAAAACTTATAAACTAAATGATTTTATAAACCACTAGCTATAATACTGTCCTTTTGCCTTTTAAAAATTCTTATACTTCTGTCTGGAAGAAAAATAAATTAAAATCTTATGCTGTTTTCCAGCCTCTCTCCTGAAATTAATTATCTTTTGGTCATAATTCTGAACCATAATTTAGCAAACAACAGATTTTGGAAGTACCTATCACTCAAAGAAAATTCTCTATTCATAAACAGAATCCCAACATAAATCCCTACCCTGAAAGTGAAGAGGAAAAAAAAAAAAAAAAGGAATAATTAAATATGACAATATACTAAATACTAGCATGTTTGTTATGTCTTTAAAGTATTAAAAAAGCAATTATCACCTCAAAAATAAGCAATGTCTTGAACACAGCATGTCACATGCGAGCCTTTAGGCATTTGTACAAGCTCCCTCATCCACACACTGGAAGGTTCTCTTCATCAGAGGCAAACACTGGGCACACAATTGCCAAAAAAATTGGAGGGAATTTTTTTGGTAGAAACATAAACCTTCAGCTATTTCACAAGCCTAGAAGTTTACATACCAGCTCTGGAGAGGTTCTCAAAGGGTGCTGACAGCTAACAAAGTGCTGGTCAAGCAACTACAGCTGAAGCTGGGATTCCCACAAAGGTTGAGGTCCTCTTTAAGTTTGTTTGTTTGTTTGTTTACACAAGAGAACAGTTACTGAGAGAGGCCACTTAAGATGTTAAAATGGCAAAAAGAGTATCTTTAAAATTTCCTGCTAACCAAACTAAACAGATCAGGTGGCTGCAGGGGAGGATCATCCTTTGATGACCTGTTTGCTGCATGGCAATATTCTCATTGTTAAATTATGAGTCACAGTTTACATAATGAATGACTTTTTTTTTTTAAACTTAAGTAATCAGAAAGTTCAACCAAATGACATTCATTCAACAATGAGCATGGTGAAAAAATATTGAGGAATGAGTTCTTTTTAGCATCTGTGTACTCTAACTTTACATGAATTTAAGATAGACTTTTGAAGACATTGAAATCAGATGCTACAATGACCTACACAAGATAGTAGAGCATTGTAATATGGAATTAAATGAAGATGGTCCACTCCTTGAGGAATCTCACCAAACTTTTATCTTAAAATTTTCAAATTTAGAATCTTTCAGTAGTTAAAAGCAATAGCTCAATTAACTGCCTGTATAAAGGTCTGGACTGAAATTGGGTCAAACAACTTGATTTCTCCGCATATAAACTCGATGCTGGGGTGAGGTTTAGCCTGCTTTTTCTCCCTAAATTATTTGAATATTTGTAGTTAAAGTGAAAAACTTATGGGGAGCTAAAAATTAAAAATACAAATTAAGTTTGGTACATATTTTAAAAATCATCATGCATTTCTGTTTAGAAATACTGAGACATGAAACCCAACTGCTCAAAGCAGGGCCACCTAAAGCTGGTCACCCAGGACCACGGCCAATAAAGGCTGCAATATCTCCAAAGATGGAGATCCTGCGATGTCTGTGGGCGACCTCTTCTGCTGTTTGACCAACCAGACAGTGAGTCAGTCAATTCTTGTGTTTAAACACCGGCCCTCACAGCTCTCTGCTGTTTGAAGACTTCCCCAGGGTGCGTTGTTCCCCATCATCTGAGTCACTAATGAAGATCTTTAATTGCATTAGCCCCACAGTCAGCCCCTGGGCTACGTGACTGGTGGCTGGCTCCAGCTGGACCTTGTGCCTCTGACCACCTCCCTGTAAATCCCAGCAGCTCAGCTAGTTTTTAGTCCTCTTTTTGCACAGCAAAAAAAGGGATAAAAGTAAAAAAATAAGATAAAAATACAATAATTGGGCTTATAAGACAGCATTTGCCTAGGATGTTCAGAAGCCATTGCAGTTGAAATGCCAATTAAAGCAGAAAAAATGCAGATGATAAAGAAAGAATAAAATATCAAATGCAAATTTAGAACAGATTTATTTCTTTTTCCTTTCTATACCATCCTGTGCCAAAGCAGGCTTGAAATGAATGACAAACTGATTTTGAACCACATCGGTGATGTGCTTTCAGCCCCAGTAGAGAACAGTTATGAGCTTCCTTCATGCTGAAGAGCAAGAAATTAAAAATCCTTCTTCCTTTTTCAAGAACAGAAAGGAACATTCCAACTGTGTGTCCCGTATTGCATCAGCCTCATGGTGCTGCAGAGCACAGAGCAGTTTCTAGCTTTGCCTCTAGAGTCCCTGAACTCCCACTGTTTAATTACTTTGAGAAGAAGAGCCTGAAGATGCAGATTCCTTCACAAGAACAATGCAGATACAGCCCTTTTTTACCTTTTTTTTTTTTTTTAAATAAAGTTTATGGATATTTTCCAAAGACTAATAATACTGTTTAATTGTATTAGCTTAAAAACATCTATTGTAATAAGGGATTCCATTCCTTCAGCCTGACAGGGCACCTGCACAGCAGGCTTTGGGCATGTTTTCCTCGCTGGCATGTTTCTACTCACAAGATCCTGTGGTATCCAGATACCTCATCTTATGTGTGTGTTGCTATGAGGAAAGCTGAGATCCAGTTTCATCTCTGCTTGCCCAGTTCCAGGCTGGACTTCTGGCCTGAGGTTTTCTCTACAGTTAATGAAGAGGGTAATTCAGCTGTTTCAGGTCAGATGAATGGATCTCGTGGGGAGCTGTAGACTACAGAGTGAAGCTAGATACCCAAGCTAAATTTAGGTGAAAGAAATCCTTCCCTCAGAACAGGAAATCATATGTACTCGCCAGAAAGATTCAGGAACTCCCTCTCTCTCTCTTCTGAGTCCTCACCACAGGAATATTATCACACTGATTCAGTATAAAATTACTTTTAATGAAAAATGTTGAGCCAGACTTCTCCTGCTTCATGAGACAAGCAGGGACTTCCAAGGCCAGCAAATCCACTCTGTTTCTCCAGAGTCAATTACAAATTACACAGAACCCTCGGTTTTGTGCACTGGTTTCACGTCCAGGAGCACAGCTGTGAGATTCAGATCTGCTAGACTCAGTGCAGGCTCCTGGCAGCCCAGGGAGATTTTCCACCCCAGGAAATGCCCATGCTGAGCCATATGTGGTGCTCAGAAGACACAGGCATTGTGAGCCTGGCCCAAGCCCACACGGGTTAGTAGGAGAGGACACACCTAATGCAGCATCAGCACTTCCAGCATCCAGGTCATTACTTACTAGCAACCCCTTAATGAGCTCAATTTTAGTGTCTAGCTCCCTCATTCAAATCAATATTCTGCCACGCCTATGGATCAATAGTAGTTTTACATTGATAATATTTTCAAATTAAAAGAAAAAGGAACAAGAAGCCACAAGATTATATATTGATATAAAAGCTTTAGAAAGGAGATACTCAGCAACCAAAGTATTTACTGACCACCGTGGCAATTACTTCATCTTTAACACTAGGTTAGCCTGTTCCTACTGCTTCATCTAAACCAACATACTCAAGGAAATATTGCAGCACCTTTACTGTTTGAGTCAGATCTGAGCCAACCTTGCAAGAAAAAGTTATTAAATGACATTAACATAGTAGTGAAATCATACTCTGACAAAAAAGAATAATGAGGTAAATTAAGGGCAGTTGGATATGGAGGCTTTCCTCTAAATGTCCTTAATTTTGAAGGTTTTAAACATACTGTCTTCTGAACCTCAGTGCAATCTTAGTTTTTTACTATTTGTGATATTTATAGCTTCCATTTATATAAAGTAATATGTAATTTTAATGCAGGTCTAATAGTTCCAACTGCCATTGACACAGACTGTAAAATGAAAAAGGGAGAATACCTTGTTGAGTGAGATGCTGTATTATATCATTCCTGCCACCCTAACCACTGCAATACAGTGCGCCAATGCCATATTTGGATTCCAATCTTGTCAACACATCAAAGATGCTCCCAGGTGAAGAGGAGCAGGGCTGTGCAATTGATCTCCCCTAACCTGCAACATCTGTGTCACTCTGGTCCAGGGCAAGCGGCTGCAATGCGTGTTTCTTTTGGAGAGAGCTAAGAGAGATGCCTTGAAGAAGTACACGATGATGAAAGGTATGAGACAGGCGTAGACCTTGGAAAATGTCAAGGGAGATCACAGTCAAAACTGCCTTCTTTATCCAGAATAAATAACAGCAGTTGTGGATTATGAGGCTCTAATTCTGTGGAGGAGGTCCAGTAACATAAATCACAGTAAAGCCAACTTGAGACTCTTCTTAAAGACCAAGGATATTCATACTTTAAGCTTACATTCTACTGTTCCCAGGCACAATCCCTACGGTTATTTCAATGGCTATCCTGAGTCCCCTCAGTACAGTGGTTTTACCCTCCCTATTTATTATCTGCTGTCATCCCACACTATCATTTTTTCCCTTCCATCCTTCTGCACACTCCTCCCTGATCACGGATTGCTGCCATCCGCCCTGCTCCAAATTCACTGCTTCCATTATCACTTCCCTTGCAGCTGGGGCACATCTGCTCTCAGATCCACTTGACAATTTTTCCTAAGGCTTTGCCTTGCTCTCAGCATTGCTGGAATGCCTGTGCAAGGAAAGCAGCAGCTACAGGAATCTTCCCACCATCTGTGGCTTGATTCAGAGCCATTGCAGGCAGCAAGAAACCCTCAGCTTCAACTGCAATCCAAATCCTATTACCACTGTTTTTTCTCTTCCAAACTGCTGTTGAATGACAGAGATAAACAAGTTAAACTGCACCAGTATCACCAAAAACAGGTGAGCAACTCTGGATATCTCATTTCTGGCACAATGGGTTTGGTTCAGAAAACAACACACTCGCTGCCTGAAAGAAGGTTCTGGAAAAATCAGTGGCAATGTGTTCAACGGGGCACTCAGAAAATGAGGAGTCCTGAAGAGAGGCCAATCCAAGTTTGCAGGTTCTGACACGTTTCCTCATTCTGAGTAACCCCAACAGTGTTTCTTACCAAGTTGAATGAATCTGCATAACGCTTTCCTTGGCACCAGTAAATGTGTCAAGATGTGTCTCAATAAAGCTTCAATGTCAATGAAAGAAAGGCCGTCACACATATGGGAAAAGTAGAAAAAAACCAAAATCTGAAAAAATATGTCTATTTTCTCTAAATTCCTTCAACTTTCATTCTCTTAAAGACATTTATTTCTCCTCTTGAGAGGTGTTGCTGCAAAAATACAAGCTAAACAATTTAAAATGGAACTGCGACTTTTAATTTTCGATGCCTTCCTGTTTAATATATTGATCCAGACAGGTTTCTTTTTTTGAATTCAAGTCACATAATGACTTGTCAAATTCTTCCTGATTTCAAATGTTCTGTATGGAAATAACTGGTATGTATATTTTTAAAATGGCAAAAACAGCAGAAGTGAAAAACAGGCATAGAGATTTTTCTCTCTTTTTAAGTACATACTTCCCAAATGAAGAAAACTGCATGGAGCAATCAAAATGAAACACAAAAATATAGCAATCACTTTGATTTCCCTGTCTTTTCTGGTTGAGTTACCCCCAGATGCCTTTTTCATTTAAGAAAAAACAAACAAACAACAACAACAACAAAAAATCATATTGAAATCTCTGTGCTGTTGCTTTCCTTTTTTTTCTTTTTAAGGAAAAACAAGACATGAGAAGGTCTAAGCCAGAAACACATTGTTATTCAAGAAACATTTTAAGGAATAATCACTTGCATTACTAATATTTATCATTCATTCAAACTATTTTGCATGAGAGACAAAAGCAGATATTATATTATATATATATCTACATCTATGTGTATGTCAAAGATATACCAGCTCTGGAAAACAAATATAGCACACAGAAAAGGAGAAAAACCAACAAAAAACCAGACAATACTGGAAAAAAACCCAAAGCAGAGAGGAAAATGAAGGAAATTAAGAACTTGTACCTGAAGGTGGTAAAGGTTTAGCATGGTTAGATGGCTTTACAGTTTCTTGCTTTCAAATACCTTGAAGACAATTAAAAATTAACTGAAAGGTTCCATACCATGTGCCATGGTACAGACTGTATAAAAGCAAAGGGGAAAATGTTGGTAGAGTATTAAAACCCCAGTTCTTTTTTTCTGTCTTTTCTCCACGCACCCATTGATTTCAGCGAGTGTTCTTCACTGTGTAGTGACTCCACAATGGAACTCTAATTGCTTCTTTTCAGACTGATTTGAAGGCATTAACATGCACAAATTTCCATTTGTGCTCATAGAATTTGTATGGCCAACACTACTTGTTATTCTTCCAGAGTCTGTTCCCCCGGTTCTTCTACTTCTAAGGTCTACTCCAAGAGAACGCTTCTGTCTTGCATTAAAATGCAGTTATGAAATTCATAACTAAACAGTACTTTAAACCATATTGTTTAATCTATGACTTTTCCTCTGACAAGTGTGAAAACGTGTGCAATATGACAGAAGGTTTGCTATAGTAATTGCATGTTGTGATTGAATGAGAGAGTAACAACCACGGAAATAACTGTCTTGCTGAAATTGCTGCAGAAGGTAAGTTGCTCCTGTACAGTTTTAACTCATGCACCATCTGTTTCCACAGTCATTTAAATGTTTCTTCAACTAGTTAAGGGATTTGATTGTTGTTCCTGTAGGCATTGCAACATTTTCTCTGACCTTTTGCACACTGTACTTTGGAAAAGTGTGTCTCTCCATCCTCTTCTGTCCTTCCTCCCCTCAAACCCTACTCACTGGGACTCATTCATCCACTGCCCACATCTGACAGACCTCCCACTCATGTTTTCTAAATTCTTCCCACATTAGCTAGCAAAGAGGAGATTACATATGGGCTAAATGTGTAGGTCCCTTTGTATATCCAGTAGATGGAGACACAGTGTTTATTTCCCTATAAGTTGACATTATTAAACATTAGTTCAAGAATCAATATTCAAAAATTATTATTATAGTAGAGAATTACCTAGTTGTGAAAAAACAAATATATCTGAATAATAATCACACTGTAGAGTTGAATTATAATGCTAAATCACTTGCAATATAGTACTAAGTAACACTACATTAAACTTAACAGATTATCAAGACTAATTCTATATTAAAAAAACAAACAACTGAAGTTAAAATGAACAGCAAACAAAATCTCTTCATCTAAAGCACTGTCCCCTTTACACATCAGCAAAGCTCTACAACTAAATAACCAACACAACAAAACTTCTATTGAAACACAGCACACAGTGGCATTATGTCATTATGTCACAACAGCAATGTTGTAGTTACAAACACCTTGTAGCTACAAAAACCAAAGTTCCTTCAACTCAAACCTCCAGGTGAATGAAAAATAAAATAGGGAATATCAGATGAAAAAGTTCCTTCAACTCAAACCTCCAGGTGAATGAAAAATAAAATAGGGAATATCAGATGAAACCAGCACATTGCAAATTAAAAATTAATAAAAGGAGATTCTTCTTCACATAAAACAGTGGATGCCACAGAAATGAGAAAAGCTTATGGGCATTGAAAATCAATAATATTAATTCACCTAAGAAAAAAGCCAATGGGTAATTTAAAGCATGAAGAGAAAAGCTGTGGATCAGAAAGTCCCTAAGTGATGAAAAACCAGGGCTAGGGTAGTGTTTTGACAACTTCTATTAAATGCTTACCCCATCCCAACACTCCCCACTGAACATCAGCTTTTGGCCAAAGCAAAGGCAGGGCATTAAGACACACATTTGGGCTGACCCAGAATGGCCCTTCATGCACTCCTCAGCAAACTTTCTGTGTAACTATTGAGAACATTATGAACAAACTGGAAAAAGGTGCAGTTTTGGGGGGGGTTTGTAAGCTAAAATCTGTGAAAACAAAGAATTGCATCAGAACAGCAATTGCCAGCATAGCAAATGACCACAAGCCTCCCCTGCCCCGACCAAGACAGGGTTTTGGAGAGCAAGTCTTCCATCCCATTTGCTTCTGCAGGTGTCCTTTTGAGCAAAGGACATCTTTGTATGCAAAGATGTAAAGCAGGCAGGGGAGTTTATTATTGCCTGATGTGCTCTCGCTTCTCTGTGGCATGAACAAGAAATGTGCATCAGCTAGCCAATGCTAACCACAGAAGGGACTACAGACCCTCCTTATCCTTGCTGGATTTCCTGCAGCCACCAGGCAGCATTCTCACTTCCCTTGTGAAGCCACTCTCCCTCTGGTTTCCTTTGTTTCTTCCCAATGTGCTGCTGTAGGAGGCTTTAGGAAAGACTTCATCACTGCACGATGAACAGCTCTCTGAATCCAAAACACTATATTGCCTTATCTTTACGACAAAAAAAGATGGATGTGTTTTATGCTCGCCTTTCATAAACATTGAATACAACAATGGAAATAATATTTAAAATATTTGACAAATCTCTACTTCTGCTGTATCTTATTTTTTTGGTAACTCACTGCTCCATCTGAGAGCAGTATTCTCATTATAGAGCCCCCTAAGAAACGTACCATCCCCAGCAACATCTTAAGAGTTGAGCATTTCATTTGCCTTTCCAGACAGAACTGCTTTCAAGAAGTCATCCAAAATCACTTTCAGAAAATTTCTCCCCAAGGAGTTACAACTAATTAAGAGTCCATGCATGGGTTAGTCATTTACATGATTCCATTGTGGATTCTGCAATTTTTATCTAAAGTCTTTGAAGTTTATATATAATGTCAGTCATTCTGAGTCATCAGCAAATTACAATCCTCTTTACTGTGCTGCTGGAAACGCTGTTAAATATATGGAGCAAAACTGGTCCTGACACCACTCCCCCTAATGCTGCTGTTAAACTCTTCCATTGAGAGAACAGCATTTTTATTCTTTGTATTAATTTCTCATTTGCTAATTGATTTATAATCCATAACTTCCGAAGGCTATCTATTTCTCCATCCCATGAATCTTTTTCATTCTATTATTCGGTCAATAAACAATGCTGCTTATTTTCCAAAAATACCCAGCAAGAAGGGAGGCTGCCACTGCAGCACAAGCCTTCATGATGCCAGAAAAAAAAGAGACTTTCTCTAGGGCATCCAGACAAGACAGTCAAGACTTTCATCCTTAGCTCAGTTAAGGGGGCACACACTGCCCAGGACAGATGGGTAGAGCTGGGCAAAACCAGCAATTCTAAGTGCGAGTAGACGCAAACAGAAAGCAGAGAGGCCAATACATGTGACTTTTCAGCCAACTCTTGAGCTGTTCTAATAATAAACCAGGGAAATAGCTTGAACATTACATGTTATTGAGCAGTGGACCCTGACCTTTCTCAGTCTGTACACCACAAGTAACATCAACCTTTGCCTTCCCTGGCACACGGAGCACGGTGACAGCAGCCCTGGCCTCGGCTCGCTCGAGCAAGCTATGGCCACAGGACAAAGAGCACTGGTAAAGGTTTTGGTTTTTCTCCTTAAGAAGAAATAATTTTATTTTAAAGACATTGTGACAGTAAGAACTCCTCATAAAAGTAGTGGCACATTGACTAATGATAAATCAAAATACTGTGGTTTTAGCTGAACATGGAATATATTTGGGATGATTTGGCTGATGACCAACATAGTACTACAAGTGTAGCACAAAGCTGCCTCATTTTTCTCCTTAAAAATATTCCTTCAAACACAGTGTCTAAAAAACTTGACAAATGGTAAGTTGGTGTTTCACTTTGTCAAATCCTAACAGCTAACACTACCTCTTCAATGGGCTCCTGGTCCTTAAACAGCCATCTTAAATACACCAGCAATAAAAAAGTATAAGCTATCACTGATTTGGTCTCTTCAGCTGCTGGGATCAGTCCAGAAAACCCACAAGTTCTTTATGAACTAAAAAAGCAGAAAATTAAAATACACAGATTAAGCTAAACCAACATTAATGCACTTCAGGACTTTGGCTGCCACTTCACCTATAATTCACATTGATGCTAATATGTTTTACCATATAGGGACCAGTATGGCCATAAGTCCAGCATTATGGTATGTGACTCACAGAAAATCCATATGTGATCTGGCAAAAATTGTAATCCTTTCTCCTCAAGGCCTGAGAGTTTCCAGGACATGGCAATGCCATCACTCAGGACAGTGAAAGACACCTGTGATGGATTTCCATTTACAGTAAAGTCTTGTCTGAGAACTGGGAGGAAAACCTTGTGATGGTGGAGGATAGAAGGTGAAAAACAAGGAGGATGCGAGTTTTATTCTAAGAACATTTGGAAAATAAAGATAATACTGAGAAAATAGAATAATTCAAGTTATAGTGCAATATCAATGTTTAGTTACTGCACAATAATTCACTTCATAAAGGGCTGGAAGGTCTATTATTTTGTATTTCATGCCAACAAAATTACATTTACCTATGTTGTTTGTAATTATCAGATACAAAAGGAAAGTAGCAAATAAATAAATTTTACTCCACAAAAAAAAGAAAAAAAAAGAAGAAAAAAAAAAGGAGAGAGAGGAAAAAAACCCTCTTTGTCACAACCTAGATCCTACGTTTTACAGTCAACTCCACACTGTCTTAATCTTGAGTCTAGGCTATTAATTATTATGAAAAACAGCACAAATTGATCAAGCTTTGTCATCAGAAATTAAAATAAGGTAACTCTTTGCCTTTAAAAAATTAAAACAACAACAACAACAGCCTCTCATTGCACTAGTCAGGAAGGGAAAGTATCCATATAAACACTGGCAGTATATCTTACACAGTCTGTGCTCAGAGTCTGGGGCTGAAAGGCAATACAGCACTCAGAGGGGGACCCCACATCCTTCCAAAATGGAACAGGCTGTAGGATCAGCAGAAAAATGCCTGGGGATGTAGTAGGATAGCATTCCCAATATTTGCTTCTGCTGACATTGAGTGTGCTCTATTGAAGCCTTGTGTTCAAGTACTGCAATATTGGCTTTTGGGTAGCAGAAAGAGTGATCTCCTCAAATAAAAACAATAGGACTGCATATTGTTCTCTATAATTGCCCCTGTTGTGGGGGTAGAGCCAATCCTGTCACAATCCTGTCCATGGCTGCAACTAATGTGGTCTACTCACTTTTTCTGATACCACTGAAACCTTTCACTGGAGCTGCCTTTTTATCAATACCTTTTTTCACATAAATATGCTTTTCAATCTAACCAATATGTTCAGTTCTCTCCCAACAGAGCAGAATTGAGGAGGAAACAAAGTTAAAGGTGGATTATGCATACTAGGTGAACATCAGCTTCATGTAAGCTTTGTTCTAAAATCAATCAAAATTTAGGGACAAACAGCTAATATTTTATTAAAATATCACAATAAAAAGACCAAACTGGGCAGTTGGAAACCCTACAGAAAGAGCACACAGAAACCATCACCTGAAATACTTCCAGCAGAGGTGTCTCAGACATCACTTACCTTGTTTCAACTCAGATGCATCAAAAACTGAATCTGACCCATGGTGTAGTCTTTGGATAGGTCATTATCTCTCTAATTTCAAAAAAACCATATTCTTCATGCTACCAGAGCGGCAGCAATAGGCTTAGTTGAACCTACCCTAATCAAGGAACCATTTTTCTCGTGAGATACTTCTCCATATTGAAAGAGTGAGGGGAAATGCCAATGTTTCCCTGCCAGTTTGGGCTGGGATAAAGTTAATTTTCCTCTTAGGAGCTGGTCTGGGACTGTGCCTTGGATTTGTTCTGGAAACCATGTCGATGACACAGGGATGCTTTAGGTACTGCTGGCAGTGCTCACACAGAGCCAAGGCCTTTTGTGCTCCTCACCCCACACCACCAGGGTGCACAAGGAGTTGGGAAGGGACACAACCAGGACAGCTGATCCCAGCTGGCCAAAGGGATATTCCAGACCACATGACAACATGCTTGGCTTATAAAGCTGAGGGAAGAAGGAGGATGTCTCCACATTGGGAGTGATGACGTTTGGTTTTCCAAGTGATGTGTGATGGGGCCTTGCTTTCCTGGGGGTGGCTGAAGACCTGCCAAGAATGAATTACTTGTTTTGCTTTGCTTGTGTGTGCAGCTTTTGATTTCCCTATTAAACTGTGCTTATCTCAAAACTCCCTCTGAGTCTTTTCACCGCGCTCTTCCGATTCTTTCCCCCCGCCCGCTGCTGAGGGAGCGGCTCTGCGGGTCTCAGTTGCTGGGTGACAACTTTCAAGGACTGAAATATCACAAATATGCCACTCAAATGAACCTATCTGCAGCATACAATGGTGAGAGGTTTTACTGGCCCTGTAAAACCTGTGAGCCCTAGGAAGGCTGCTGCATATTGACTAAGCTGATTTCTCCATCAAGGAGTTATTTACTTATTAACAGGCTTTGCTATAAAAGCATGCCATGACAATAAAAATGAGGGAGGAGTGGAGAAACAAGTGTTGTCAAGACCACTTCCAAACAAAAGTATTGTATTTCCTTCAGCAAACAAAGTCATTTTCTTTCAGCCATCTCTATCTCCTGTACATTTCTAGAAAGATATGCTCTCTGAGATACCTATTACATAATTTCTGATGCAATTTATGTATTTCTGATGTATGATGGAATGATGCAAATTATTACATCATTTCTGATTCCTGGGATCTACTGTAATAATGCTTTGCTTGTAAAAATAGGTCTAAAAGTGTTTTTTTAGGGCTGCTAATACATCCAAAAGTCACAGAAATCTACAATTAAGATTGTTGCACAGTTCTTCATATATTTACTCTGCCTCAAATATATTTTTTGCAGTTTCATGCATTTCTTTCTCCTAGCCCTAACTCATTTAGTTTATAAAAAGCACAATTCATGTTATTAGCATGAGCTAGGTCATTCTAAGCATCTTCTGAAGTGAGTGCCCTAAACTTCCTGGGCCTTCCCCATTGTCCATAGTATTCCTAGAGCCACAAGACACACTCCAGAAAAGGATTTGTGAATATCTGGATACAGCAGCAGCATAATATTTACTGTGATTCTGAAGGGCACATGACTGTGTTTCTGTTGAAGAAAACAGAACCCCATATACAAAGCTTACGTTGGCTTCAAGCTGGCTGAACTGTAGCAGACAAATTTTAATCCACAAAAAAAAAATTAGTGAGATGCAGATATGTAACACCTAATATGACAAGGTTTTAGAAATTGAATCAGTGTAATGATTTTATGCCAGACCATGTACTGTTTAGCACATGGCTGTGGCAGCCTTTCTGTAGCAATAAGAGCTCCGGAACAGATTTACTGTATCATCAAACCACAGCTGAAAATGAGACAACTTCATTTCCCAGTGTATTCACAAAAAAAAGGTGAAACGAAAAAAGAACTGAAATAAAAGAAATCCAAGTTTTAGAGTTGGAAACATAACCTGCCTGATGCACCAGGGTTATTTTTTTCTGTTTGTTTTGGGTTTTTTAATAGAAATTTGCAGCTGGGCTGCAAATCTGGGCGTTTCCTTTGATTGCTGATAAACTCCCCTTATACCCAGTTCTTTTAAATTAGATCAGCAGAAGAAATTCTGGAAACAGCACACACCCATCCCTGAGTTTGTCTGATCTAGAACACAAGCCTGCAGCACATGATGCGACTGCAGTGCTCCATCCCCAGCCCAGACAACTCCTCTGCTCCCAGCAGTGATGGAATCTGAGCTTGTGCATCAACAGCAGCAATGCAGAGGAAACATGCTTCTTGCCAAACCCCAGGTTTTATTTTCAGACTCACAGTGTGAGCACTGACCTAGCACCACGTGGGGATATGAACGTTGGCTGTATCCCACAGCCCAGGGTGCTCAGGCAGCCCTCAAACCACAGAAACACCACTCCCAGCCCTGCTAAGCATCCCTCATACCAACAGCAGACAGGTTTCCCATTTTCAACTATTGAAGGAAATGATTTCTTTCACAATTTCAACATGTTGACTTTAAAACTATAGTCAAAAGAACCTAACATTCAGAGGAAATGTGAATTCATGAGACACAAGGAACTGACAAAGAGAAAGCCCAGGAAACAAGTCACTCCTGAAATTCTGCTAAAAGCAAGTTTTCCTGTAAAAACTGAACAAGAATTTCAGCTCTGTACACACTTTGCTTTACTCACATTACCACCTCGAGGATTTCTTTTCCAGAGGTGTGAAGTCTCACTTTGAGATGTCCCTGCATCTTAAGCAGCAGCCTAAGCAACATGGACTGGAATTCTGCTATTTCTGATGACTTCAAACATCAGTAAACTGATTGATCAGACACATCTTCCACAGTGCCTGCAAAGCTGTGTAATTTTCCTGGGTGTTTTTAGTAGTAAAATGGTGTCCATCAGCTGCTCATTAATAAACATTGGCTACATTATCTGCCTTCCAATAATAACAGTGCAATACAAGCAACCCTCACAGTGAGAAGCGTTTTTGGACAATGTCTGGTTACAGAGCATCAAAGAAAACATTCAGCCACTTAAAAAAACCAAACCAACCAAAAAACCCCAAACAAACAAAAGGCAAAAATCTTTTCACCTTAGCAGAACACAGAGGCAAGAAACTTTAGAATTAATGTACATTTTGTCACACTCCTAAATTCAAAATTTACTTGCTTTTGTTTTTGTTACCCTGATCTTTATTAAATATTCCATTTTCCTTCTCGAAGCGATGACATCTTACTGTAAATCAACCTTTGGTTGGAGACAAGTAAAACCAGAAGTCATCCTACTGGGATCTAATTATCCCAGCTGGATTATGTTTTATCAAACAGATGCTTGCAGATTTTCTCCTTCACTGTTTCTTTCTGGAAAAGACCTCTAATATCTTTTTGGAAGTTTCCCACTCTAGCTGCACTTTGCTAATCAAACTTTGTGCAGAAATAGCCTTGTGTGCTGCACCTGTAAGAGTTTTCTGAATTTATATATTTTAGAAACATATAAATGCTCTCTGAGCAGCTTTTCCAGTCAGCCCTTGCTCTCTGCAGTCTGCCCTCCTAGCAGAGCTCAAGGCTGGGGCTTCACAGAGTCATTTTCATGGTGTAATAAATTACCAGCATGAATCAGGTACATCATTAACATAATCACGTTAGCTTACAAAAAACCCAACACATTAAAAACCTGTTTCCCTAACAAAGCAGAAACACAGAGCCTCAGGCAGCTCAGCAGCCCCTTGCCTGTGGAGTCATCCAAGGCTGGAAGGTTGAGCTGGTGACTGGCTCTTACCCCAGAGCTCCTGTCCTAGGGAAACAGCCAGAGTCCTGGTCAAGGACTAAAAGGTGACATGGCAACGGAGCACGATGACTTCTGCTGGAGAGATGTCTATTACAAGTTCTAATAGTCAACCCCAATGCTGCTCTGAGAAACCCTCTGTCCAAGACATCTCACCTGCCTATTTCTAGTTTTGGTCACAAGTTGCTTGGTTTTTTTCCCAGCTCTCCTCACTAATCCAAGTTACCACCAGTACATCACCTCTTGCCTTTGCCACTGGCATTTAATTTCATTTTAGCAACATGGAATAAATATCAGGGTTCAGGAAAATGTCTCTGTGGGTTGAAGCTTACCTGCAAAATCTCTTTTGCCTCTCTGGTTCTGAAGCCTCATGCTGTAAAACTTTCCCTCTCTACCCTGGCAGGCATTAAGCAATTCTTCCAGGCTTTTCTGGATCCTGTCTCCAACACTGAATATCATCAGCGCTACAGAGACACCGAACTCCAGTTGTTCCTTCTCCTCCTCCTTGCAGAGCTTGTGGCCATGTAAAACACCAATAAGGGGGCTTTCTTCCAACAGATGTGTTCTTCAGCTTGAGATGTGGGATCAGTCACATTGTGGCCAGAATTCTGCTGCTGACTGGTCCACAGCAAAAAACAGAGGATCCCAGTAAAAACAAGCTGAGAAAAAGTTGGCAAAATTATTTTTTATCTCCCACTGTTCTCTTGTCTTTGAATTTGGCCAGGTTGGGCTGCCTAAGGCTTGAGAGTACTGCATTTTCCTCACCTGATCTATTATTCATGAGTTCAACTATAAAGATAGGCATAAAGATCACTAATCTTGTATCAGCAGCTGAAGTTTACAGGCTCCATATCCATCAACACCCTCCAGCTTCAACCATTAAAGCAAAATACCTCGGAAAAACTAACAATGAACAAGGTAAAATGGGAATAGCTGGAAAATGTTGATATTCCTCCCAGAATATTTTCTCATTGTCTTGAGCTACAGACACAGTAGGTTTCACCAGACCCATCTTTGTAATCTGGCTGCTGTATGGCAAAACTTCACAGATGGTATCCATTTAAAAATTACAGTAATAATCAGAAAATCCTGCAGTTTTAACTGTGCAATATACAATTATTATTATCTATGTAAGCTACCATCCCAAAAGGGATGTGCTTTGTGCTGGGGAGTGGAAGGGGACGGGGACTGACGTCAGCTGCCCTACAACTCTCTGCACTCCTGAATTATCATTTTTTAACCTTGGGGAAAAATTGAATTCCGCTACTGAATAAATTTAGCACAGAGTCAACTTAATGATCGCATTAGTCCCTGTCTGTTCTCCCAGTGCCCATTCACTATTTAATTAACCTATTTCTGTAGGTTACTTCCTGGAGCTATTTTTAGGTAGTTTAATCTAAGTCCTCCCTTCTCTGAAGATGGTTACTTGAGTTACCTTTCTTCTACCAACTTTGTCATTGCCATTTGGGTGTAAGCAGGAACATGGTTATGCCAAAGCCTGCTCTGACTTAATTTCTCAGTATATCACTGCCCAAAGTCTGTGAGATTCTTTTTTTTTTCCCCCTGGTTCATTCCTGGGACAACACAAATCATTCCTGCTACTTTAGCAACTTGCTAGAAGATGGATTTTCTTCAGTAAGACCAATAATTCAATCATGATCACGGGCTGATTTAATTACAGGGGGGGTGGAAAAAGAACCTATACATCATTTTCCTGGAAGCAAGACCCACACACCAGAGATCTTATGACAAAGGCTTTGCGTGCCAGCCCACACAGACTGCAGCTGTAGCAGCCAGAGGGGCGTCTGGTGGTGAATGCGCTGACAGAAAAACCTCATTATCCAAACCGGGGAAGTGACGTGTACGCTTCTTTTGTCTGCAAAGGGTGCAGGATGGACATGACTAACAACCAGAGAGTTGTTATTGTGGTTTGTTTGCCTCAGTGCACAGTTAACTGCAAAGCTAAAAAACAGGCAGCTCAAAAAACATACCAAAAATAACTACTAGGGCAGGAGCCCAGACAAAGCTTAAAAATATATAGAATTGCCATTTGGAGCCTGGGGTTTGCCTGAATTGTTTGGAAAAGGAACCTGAAAAAGGAGTCTATACTTCCCAAGCTGATCCATAGAGAGACTGGGCATCTTTTTTAAGGAATTTTTAACTACCAGGGTAACATTTTCAGTGATTGTGATACTGGCTGTCAAGATCTCACATGTCTTTAGCTGTAGCAGATTGCTCCAGACTACACTTTCCCTTTGCTGAACATGTCTCTGAGATTTTATCTGATAAAAAACCCCCATTTTCTTCTGTATGCTTATTGCAGTTTTGACCAATCTGTTGGCAAATCAGCCTTTCCAGCCTCATTCTCTGCCTATTGAAAACACATCAAACAATTCTTTATATCTCTAATGGGTAGGAGATGATGGCTAAGGCTTTCAAGTTCCTTTTCCAAAATATTCCATCTGTGCTTTAGTGAAAAAGCAAGTCCTTGGGACTTGGAGGAAGGGGGAGGGGCTGGCAGGAGATCTTAGCTGTCTCTATTATTTTAATAAAGTCAGCTGAAGTCCCTTAGAAGTTAAAAGGGAAATAAAACGTACACTGTGTAGTGGTGAATCCAGCACTATAATCTCTGTGCTCTTCCAGAATGTAGTTTGAAGTAAGAAGCAGAAAAGAAAGGATTGTCTTTAAAGAGTTAAAAGAAGTTTACAAGAGTCAGAAGCATGATTGACAAACGTGAAAAAAATAACAGAGAAGGACAATAATAATAAAAAGACAATAATAATAAAAAGACTAAGCAATGGAAGAGATTATTAATGATTACAAAGCTGGACCTGTGACTAGATGCCTTCAAATTAACTCAGCACACATATCAAACATTGCATTTTCTGGCCTTCATCTTCTGAAAACATAGTTCTATCCTTCTCTTCTGAAATGTTCCTATATTCCTATGATTATTAATAGAATAATTTGGTTTTAAGATTATATGTATTGATTATATATCATTATTAATAATATAATATCTACTTTTTCTTTCATATGAATGTTACATAACATGCAAGCAAAACACCAGTTTAAATAAACCTTGCTGTGACTAAATTTATCACTATACCACTGCCCATTATGAAGGAAATAATATAAATTATTAAAATGACAATTAATTATTATATTTAAATAAGACATAATAGTAATTTTCTAAAATAGTGTGTATAAAACTGTGCTTCTAATATAGTACCATTTTCACCTTGTGTGTATTTTTAACAACACTGGAGATCTGTAAGATACACAATTTCACAACAAACATCAAGTAAGGATATCAGATATTAGGTTTTCTTTAAATATGTGCAATGTTTAGGTCAATAATAACATTAAGTAAATGTAGTAAAAATAATTAAAATGTTCAGATTACTCAGGCTGGGCCATTTAGAGCAGAAAAACAAGAGTGTGCATACCATAAGCATCCTTTTTTTTTGGTACCAATTTTAACTTCCAGTATTCAGCCAGGATTTTTTAGATGCCCCTCAAATTCAACTTGGGAGACAACATATTCATTAATATCTACAATGAATACAGGAATTTTTATGCTATTAATTTTCTTAGCAACCACAGGAACCAAGGAATGATGCACCACCCAGAGAGCAGTTTTTTTTTCTGGGTAACTACTTTTTTTAAAAGTGTGTAGTGGAATGTGTGGGTGGCTGTGATTTTTTGGGTGTCTGATTGCACCAGGAATTCTCTGAAGCAGAAAATGTCCTTATTAATGCAAAATCTGCCAGGAGATTTGATCAGAGTTGCTTTTTTTGCTCCATCTAGAATAAAATCAGGTGCTCAAAAGGATGCCTGTAAGTAGGAAGGAATGTGGATGCAAAGTAAAACTGAAACCAACAGCAGAAAATGAAACAAAATTCTGAACTTTGCAGTCTTGAATTTCCTGTTACCTTATCAAAAGTATTGTCTCTAAGCATTACCACCTCCCCTCTCCAAAAAATTTCATACCAAATTTGATAAAGACCATATTCTGTTTTTTCTTCAGATCACACAAATCTGTGAGACTAGTTAAACAAAATGAAATAGCACCTAGTTTAGGAGCACAGTTGTTTTCCAATTTTTGTTCTGAATACCTTTCTCTTTTAAACATATATTTCTTCCTGATAACAGCCTTAAAATACTGTAAATATCTTGTAAAATCCCCGTTGAGCTGTAAGATTACTTTTCAGCTGTGCTGCAAGTTGATATGCTAACAACCAGCAAGCAGTAAGCTTTCTTGACCTTGAAGGGACAAGCTGCTGCAAATAAGTGAAAGACTGTATTTCAACAGAACTGCAAAAACAATTCCAAATCTTCATTTTTCCTGTCCTCAGCCCAGATTTGAGGTGTTTTCTCAATGAAATTTGGAAATTACATGTCAAATGAACTTTGCTAAGTCCAACATAAAGACAAATTTCTCTTTTGCAGGAGCTGACGGAGAAAAGATACGGAATCTGCAGTGCCCACATGGGTACTGCACTCAGCATCCCAAAAATCGGCTCACAACTACTTGTTGCTCAAATGTTCTAATCTCTTCTGAAGGGACTTGTTGGAAGAAGATCTTTAGAAAAGGAGAATGGGGAATCCTGAAAACCTGGTTGGAGGTCCAGCTGAGAACTGCAGCAAACAAAGAAATCTGTCATTGCATATTAACGTTGATCAAAATCCTCTAAATTTTTAGGTCAGGCTGTGACTACTTGTCATCCTGCCATCAATGCAGCCTGTGTAGGTAAATGAGGTTAGTGCTAAATTTGTCATGCCAAAGTCCACTCCTGGAGGTACTGGGAGAGCTGTGGCCTTGTTAGGTGCTAGTTTTTTGGGGCTAAAAGGCAGTTTAAGGGGATTACTGGGACTAATACCAGTTGACTGAAAATACTGATTTTTGTCTATGGGGCGCAAGTTGTCAGACATATCATCACCTGGTCCTTACTCAAAATGTACTAAGTTCTCACTGTGCTCCTACTGCTGCCATCTCCTTCTCTGTTCAGACTATGGAGAAAGGGTGCAGAGAGAAGGGCAAGCCTGCACATCCTTACCTGACACCACGTGTCTCTCTGCCATGCACAGATAATGCTGGTTCTCCTTCCTCTTGGCAACACCCACGGCTCTGTTTTATTTTGTTTATTGCTCACTGCAAAGCGCCTGCATGTACCTGACCTGATTATTATTCTTTGCTTTATGAAATTAAGCAAATCAATGCTGCCATGTTGAAGAGCAGGATTAGTACCAGGATTCTGCACGCTGCCCTGACAAAAAGGGACCAGGCTCTCCTACAATCCCCGAGGCTCCTCCTTGCAGAGCTCCACAGAGCTGCTCCATCACACCACAGTTCAGCATGCACATGGAATGCCAAAATACTTAGATACTTTGGGCACTGATCCATATAGCATCCACAGCAGAAACTGTGAAGTTTTAAGGAGAAACCCATAGCTGCTGAAGTAACCACGCATTTGAATTTCTTCCTTTTTCCATGCCCTCAAGGCAAATTACATTTATAAAGTTTACAGCAGTCCAAACTCAGAAATAACCGCTGTAATAATGTATTCTGACCACTCTGCAACACATTCATAGTACTTCGGTGAGGAATATTTATTACGTAGCATATAAGTGAAGTTTACCAGAAGATATTTCTGGAAAGATATTGCATTTTACTTTAAAAACTTCACTGGACAGAGCCTAGAGGAACCCAAAACTTAATTTCAAAACAAAATAAAACTCATGTTTGGCAGGAAACCATCCAAATGAATTTTATACTATTTCTCCCTCTGCATCCCTGCTTCTGTGTCCCAGCTTCCTCTTCCTACCCACCAGCCTGTAGTTTCCAGTTATTCTAACAAATAAAGTGGCAGAGGTCTGGCAGAAAAGCCCACAACTGGACAGTTGAACAGGCATCAATTTCATTCCACAGGTTTTCTTGGTTCCAGGCTTGTTCTTAAAGAAGAGTTAAGGACAACATCCAGTTTTTTCCATCCTGCTGCCTCTAGTGATTCTGACTCCTGTAATGAATGCAGGCTTAGTCTACAATATGTATCAAAACAGTTTGCAATCTCTATGTTAACCAATTTTCCCTATTGTCTAAAAGAATCAGCACACAGACTAGGATGATACTGTGCCTTTACAACAAGAGTTTTGCTGCTAAGTTTAAGATGGATGGATTATACCTCTTGTTCTCATTTTTCCCCGGCTTCCCCAGGGGAAAACTCAAAGCCATGTAAAATTTCAGACAACTGGCTTATGTAGACAGCTAAAAGAGAGACAGAGGGAACACAGATGTTATACAGAAAACCAGATTCAGCCTTAGTAATGCAAAAGCAAACATAGCCCTTAAATTTAAAACAGGTAGGTGAAATGGAAGGATTTGCAGTACTCTCTGTTGAACTGAAAACTTTGAAAACTCAAAAACCTACTCTAGTTACATTAAAATCATGAAAAACAAAGTCTGTCCACAGGATGCAAGCATGACCCATGCACTGAATCATGAGGATCATTCATTACAGAACAGAACAAAATTACGGTGCCTTTTATTCTGCTTGAATGAGACTTTACTCCAGCAATAGTCCTTCCAGTGTCCAAAACAGGGAGAGTGATGAAATCAGCAGCCCAAATGGCATGTAAAGCATTGAATTTCCAGTCTGAATAGCTCACTACATACATTGTCTATTCTTTAGGATAATTGCCACAGGATTTCTCTGCAAGAAGCCTTTAGAAAGCTTACCAACTTTGACCAATACATTAGCTACAGTTTCAATTACCCTGTTAATGTGAAACGTTTTTCTGCATGCAGCTTCACAGAAACCAGTTAGCAATACTATTACCTTCACACTTAGTGGGTGAAGAATTGACAAAGATTAACATTCAAGCAAAGAAATGCTTAGCTGACTTATGCAGGTAATAATCATGAGCACATAATTATGCCAAATGGAAAAGAAAGGGAAAAACACACTTGCAAAAATAATGAAAATGCTGAATCTTAAAACCAAGCCTGTAATGATTAGTCAGGCACAAGATATACTATTTGTAAGCAATGCCGGCATACAAATGAAACACTCTGAAAGAAAACTACCCAAAAGAGAGTGAAACTGGAAATGTTGGTAAAGTGCACTCCATAAATTCATGCAAACAAAAGAAGTCATTAAATATAACTGTGTTCACCCAAATCAACACAGGACAAATAGCTGTGTTAGCCAGCAATGCAGTGAGAAAAAGAACATGGTAATCTCTGCAACCCAAGTCCCACTGTTCTCCAAAAAGTGAATGCTCCTCTAGAATATATCTTATTTGCTCTCCATATATGAAATGTAAATGCTTTTTATCAGCTGCATTAGCCTTGCAATAAGTCTTTTGAAATGGCTATATTTACCGTAGCAACTGAGAAACCGTGAATTCTAACAGAAGTTTCTGTTGCTATTTTTCTTCCTTTGTTGAGAAACAACACGAGCTCTGACTGTGAAAGTGACTTAAATTCCTGCACTAAGGCCCACCCCTGAACAAAGCATTAAGGTTCTTACCTGTTTTGTTAAACTGCAATGAAGTTCAGCACGTATTTGAATACTTTGCAGAGTCTGAATACATCATTTTATCAAGCCCAACCGCACAAGATTGTATACGCTGCCAAGCTTGTACAAGCTGGGCTAAAAAACTTTGTTCACATGCCAGAAGGTTTGCCACAGCATGAGCCTTAGACATTTATTTGGAAAACTTCAGGTACAAAGAGTAGGTCTAGCTGGCTGCAGAAGGTCCTTGCTCTGTCCAAAGGAAACAGGAACAGAGGAAGATTGAAAAGAGGTCAGGAGCCTGCAGCTCGTTGGTACTGAATCACATGGGCATTAAGAACCAATTCAAGGGAGATGTTACACCAGAAACCCAGAGCACCATCCAGTTCAGGAGTCCTTCCTTCCATTCACCATTCTGCCTGGACACATCAGAGGCCTCTAGGTGGGATAGTCCCTTGAGCTACTGCTTCAATGTAAAGGGATGAACAGCCAAATGTAAGACATCACTAGGGTTTCTTACTGCAAAGGATCAACTGCTAAAATCTGCTATGAAACACCTCCTTCTCTCAAGAATTTTTTGGACCCATGACACTACCAGAAGGAAACATCTGACATCTAAATAGATATAAATCTGATAGAATAGCATTATGAAAGATAAGAGAGGACTGAACTCCCTTTACCACAAAAGCAAAAGCATTTCAGTCTTTGGCCTCCTGGGATGTCTCAGTTTCCAGAGTGACCCAGCTTCTGGAGAACATGCTGGCTGGATGATGCTACACATCTGCCATCTTCTCTTGTTATTTATCTCTCTACATCCACATTCTGTTACTCCAATTTCTTAGCTTGCCTGTCTGCAGAAATGAACAGTTCACCTAGAATTCAATCTACTCTCTTGCTAATTAATACAACCCTGAGCTGCACCATCTCACTAAACCCAAGCCCCACATGCTGTGCCCAGTCAGCTGGGGGACAGACAGACTTCACAGGAAACATGGCCACCTACCAAACCATCCAACCACCTCTTCATGGGCCTGCAAGTACACAGATTTTTTTCTTGGAGAGCTTCCATCAAGATCTCCTCAGCTCAGATCACTTCAATCACTGCTTTGCACCCCACTGCAGACCATACACTGTGTAGGGAAGTACTGTGCCTTCCTACCAGGCAGAAATCAAGCAGAATTGTATTCCCTTGAAAAAAAAAAAAAATAAATAATCTTTTCCTGTCAGAGCAACAGTTTTAAAATGTCTCCAATGCTCTTCTTCTCCTGTCTGCCGCTCTTTTTTTTATTTTTTTTTTTTGAATTGGACTTTCCAGATAATTTGGATGCCAGCACAAATTACTTGGCAAAGGCTGGGCTACTGGCAGGTGGGCTGCTACTCTGGCAATTTCGAGCTGGACAAAAAAAAAAATTAAAAAAATAAAAAAATAAATAAAATCAATCTACAAAACACAAAATGGCCAAACAGATTACTCATTGGCTGGTAAGCCACATCCCCCTGAGGCTGTTGATCAGGCTCTATCCCTGGCTGCCAGCCTGCTGGAGTACAGATGGAAGAACTGGCTGTGGAAACACTTCTCTCGCCCACAGCTCAGCAGGAGAAGGGATCCCAAGCGCTGCTGGAGAATATTTCCCTGGTAACTTATCTTATGCTTATCAGTGCCTTTCCACTGCAGAAGTAGAATTTCTTTCCCTTAAGCAAGATCTAAAGGAAATTATTAGCAATTTTCAGTATTTGTTTCAAATCAATTACTCCTTGCAGAATACTGAGCAAAGTTAATGGAAATTGCTTTCTTGCTCAAAGGTTTTGTTTTCACTGCAACACAACTGGAGACATTAAAGATAAAAACTTTGCAGATGTTATTTTATGTGCTCAACTTCTTCATTTCCAAATAGCATTCCATTCTGTTTTGGCAGTTTTGACGTGGTCCTACCTGTGTTTATACTGAATTTGCAGTGTTTATATCTTTACACACTACCTGGACATTTCTGCAATAAACAATATAAACCAAATCAGGTCTATATTACATCATAATGAATCAATGGGTTGAAATGTAACTTGACTCCTCAATTGCATGAGTGTATTTAGAAAACGTGGTAGGGTTTCCATCACAAAGCTTTGTTTACAAAAGTATTGGTACCATATCATGTGCCCCCTGCAGATACCTGGGAATGGAGCAAATCCAACCCCTTGTCATGACATGCCCCTGATGACTTGGACATGACTATGATGTGTCAACACAGAGATTAATCAGCAGTTTTCCAATTTTAAGAAAGCCCACAAATATAATCAATAAGTGAAAAGGAAAGTTGGAATGGTCACAATTAATGCAAATAAAATAACATTCAAATGAAATACATGCTGATACCTGAGTACCCCAAGTGCTAGAAGCAAAATCTCTCAGGTTTCAAGGATTGCATGTGATGATGTTTTTTCAGTTAATTTGTATTCATAGAATTACAGAATGGTCTGGGTTGGAAGGGACATCAAAGATCATCTTGCTCCAACCACCTGCTGTGGACATGGACACCTTACACTAGACCAGGTGATCCAAGCCCCATCCAGCCTGGCCTTGAATGCTTCTAGGGAGGGGCATCCCACAGTTTCTCTGGGAAACCTGTTCCAGGGCCTCACCATCTTCACAATAAAGAATTTCTTCCCCATATCACATCCAACCCTTTCCTCCATCATTTTAAAGCCATTTCCTCTTGTTCTTCACCACATGCTCTTTCAAAAGTCCTTCTCCAGCTCTCTTGGAGCCCCTTTAGGCACTGGAAGGTGCTAAAGTTTCCCTGGAGCCCTCTCTTCTCTAGGCTGAACACGGGTGTATTGTTCCATTCCTTTCTTAGCACACAGTACACAGACAAGCATTTGTTTTCAATTTTCCAGTTTAGTGAGTTCTCCTAACAACCTCCTGCTCTCTCTCACCTCCACCAACTTGTCTCTCATCTGCTCCCTGATGGTGTCCCATGAATCGAGTGATCAGCACAGAGGGAGGGTTATGCAGGTCAAACTCCCCTCTCCCAGCCCCTTTTGTACCTGTAAATGTCATGCCTAACCTCTGTGCAGACCCAAGGGCGTTACATTAAAAAGCTGTCAGGATATCTCTTGCTTCTTAAATTCTACTCTCTGCTTTACCCCAACCTGCCCTGAGCTGGCAGGTCTGATTAGGTGGCAGCTGGGGGTCCCTCACAAGCAATGAGACCCTGCAAGCCACTCAGCTTGTGGCCTGACAGTGGGGCATGCCAGGATACAGCCAGCAAAGCAGCAGGACACTCCAGAGCCTGGGAGGGACTTGCCAGTTACTGGGCTGGCAGCAACACCAGCATAAGGTCGCCTTTCAACTTTATTTTCAATCTCCTACCAGCTATTTAACTCCTAATCAAATCAACTCACTTGGTCTTTGCTCAGAAATCCTGGATGGCAGAGATGTCCAGGAGAGGGGAGAGGTGGGGAGACCTTGGATCCCTCAGGAGTTGTCACGACTTTTCTTACTAAGGGACAAAGGGGCAGAAGTCGTGGTGCCACCACTCCACAGATGCTGCATGGCTCTCCAGAGCTCCAGCCTTCCCAGGAGCTGCCAGGGTCAGACTGATGGCACCAAGTGCCAAGTGAGTGAACAGCAGCATCCCCATGCAGATACCAGGCTGGTCCCTCCTGGCAAAGAGCTGGGGAAAAGGATATTTACAGGTCCAGAAACAGGCACATTTGGGAGGAGTTTGTCCCTGCCAAGAGTTACAAAGTAGAAGGACAGTCGATAGCAAAAGGGAAAGAACTTTGATTTCTTGGTTAGCATTGGCATGGCAGAAGAAAAGAAGCAAACCTACAGAAACTGCTGAGGTAGTGATATTAAAACATATAATAGTCCATGTTTTCAAAGGGCAAATAGAAGGGGCAGGAAACAGGGGACTCATAACCACAAAGGTGAGGGACAACATAAAACTCCCAAGAAAGCTGTTTCTATACTACAGCCAAAACTAAATCCAGGCTGTAACAAATCTCTGGGAGGGTGCATGGGGAAAAAAAAAAAAACATCCATTAAAATCACTTTTTCAATCATTTTCATTAGGAAAGACAACATCAGGACTGGATAAGGGTATTTCTATTTTTAGCCAAACAGAATCAATTTTAAGTTGTAGAGGGAAGGTAATATAAGAAAAAAAAGTAAGACTCCTTAAAAATGTTAAGGGAGTGACAAGAGACCAAATGATCAGCATGAGAAGACTTGGAGTTGATGCTGAAGCAGGTCTAGAGACAAAGCCATTAAATCCCTGCTTAACATTTTTAAAGGCTCAAACCCACCATAAAGAGAGGATCCATAATTTTATCCCTTTCTAAGTGGCAGCTTCACACTGAACTCCCAAACCGGCTTTCTTACACCTTGCTATTTTCCTCCAGCACCCACATTTGACTCAAGCCATTGCAGCAAATATATGGCAAGCTGTGGAAGGTATTTTTGGCACAAAATCCAAGTCGTAGGTACTTGGCAGGCACAGCAGACAGTTGCACTGATTGCCACAGCGTTGCCTCTGTCACTTAGCAAAGTCAGTGATGGATTTGGCCGAGCTGCTCCATCCTCCCAGTGCTGCGTTCGGCTCGCACACCGTCCATTCATTCTTAAAAACAGCAGATTCAAAACCCCTGCACAAGACAAACTGTGCCACCTTGGAGCTACACACAATGGGCTTTCACTACTGAGCATCAACATATTCCACCATGAACCAGCAGCGAAGGGCGATTCTCAGTGTGCCACACAACCGAAACGCTGGGGCTGAAAATGAAGTGGTGGAGGAAAAGCAGTTGGAGAAAAGACAGGAATGAAACGGGACTGTTACCATGAAGCTCTTCTAAAATAACTTGTAAACCATAAATAATAAAGAACCAAGCTGGTTTAGCAGCAGTGTGCTGTTACTCCTGATTAGGAAGCTGGAAATGTGTCTGTGAAGTCTGCCCTTTTCTGCTCCAGATGCCAAAGGTTTTCCCTCTCCAGCTATTTTTAAAGCTGTCAAGTTTTCCAGGTTACCCTTCACGTTTACTGCATCACTGCTCAAATGCAGTATAGGCAGGACAAACAGCTGTAAAAAAAGAACCCCAAACCTCACCAAGCTGTTCCATATTCATTTCCATAAATCATTTCCCCTCATTTTTATAGGGACTAAAAGGCCCAGAGAAGCGTTACACCATCAGGTGCTGAGATACACCCAGGGCAGCAGAGCTCCAGAATAGGGCCTTTCATCATTTTAACACCTATAATGAGAACAAAACAAAGCTGGCCACCATGGGCTCGACTCTCAGAAAACACATGCCAAGGATACTGCAGAATTTAATAGTGGCAAGTTGGGGTAAGCAGAAATGTCAAATTCAAAAAGAAAATAAAATATTTATGCTCACGCTTAATGCATAGCAGCATTCCAAGAGGGCTCAGTATGTACCATAAATCAAAGTGAGATATAAGAAAATCACAGTGGAGCTAGACAGGATAGGTCCTTTATAGTATAAAGTAATTATAGCAAGTGAGAAACTGTACTTTTATAACAGAAATTCTATACACTCTTCAGCCTACTTTTATTTCCTCTTGCCAACAGTATTCATTTTATAATACACTGTTCACAAGAAAGATACTACTTAAAAGAGAAATCTACGTATCAGGCCCACCATTTATTCTACAATCCATCCTAAAACTAGAAAATAATGCATGTGATACTGCTGTTCCATGTCAGTTCATGGAAAGTGGTACTTTGCAGGAGGAGTTTGCATGTTTTGCGCCTCCAAAGCAGCAAACAGAATGCAATGCAGGAACGGGCAGAATGGTTTTTATTGAAGTGAATAAAGTACAAGCATTCTCTTGCCTTAGAGATCTGCCTGCAAGTGACTCCTGCTGCTGTTTTTGACTTGCATGCATGACATAAGCTGCATGCCAGCCCAGGAATCTCTTTCCTTTCTCTCCAACCTGGCATGACCCCTCTCTGATCGCTATCCTGCCGGACAGCACAGGAGGCACCGAGAGAGAGGAAGACACGCAAACCACAAGATGATGCAGGAATAAATCACACAGGAAATATGCACTAGGAATTTCTAGTCCCTCTCAGAGACCAAAGTGTCGGTAAATGAAATTGAAATATACTTGAAAATGCAGCAAGCATTTTCAACTCGGTGCTTGTTTGGTTTTCACACAGCTAATAAGCAGTAAACAAAAATATCAGCTAATAAATTTGAATGCATTATAAGCATTCCAGAAGAGATGCAATGTCTTCTTGCATGAGAGCTGAAGCTAGACCTACTAAAAAGTAGGTCAGGGGCAGGATATCCCTTAACTGTGTGCCACAGGCTTCTTAACTTGCTCTTCTGCAGCAGCTGTCGGACAGCAAATCTGGTGTTGGGTGGACTCCCCCTCTGATCTGTGAGGGAGATTCCTGCCCAGCCCCAGGCAGAGTGCCAGCAGCTATGAGCAACCTCTTTGTAGAGCCTTGCTTGCTTTATCTTACGTACACCCATTATTTCAGCTCTAAACTGCTCCCAAATCAGGCAAACAAAAGTGTCAAACGAGGTGGTGGTTCTGCAACATCGACAAGCGCAGCTTAAGGCTGACACTGCTGAATTAATCTTCTCTTCTGATCAAAAGATTTGCTTTCTTGTAGGGACAGACTAACAACTAACCTAAAGTTTCTGGAAAACCTGGCAGTAATATATATCAATTGGCAGCTTGATCCCCCCTCTCTCCCTGAGGATTGAAATTAGGCTACATTGCTAATGGGAGCAAACTAACAAAATCATTATATGCAACAATTTTAAATGTAAAGCAGAAACCTGAACTAGGTTATTTCCATGTATTGAACAAGTCTCACTGCAATTCTACAAAAATATGTAAGACAAACCTATTAATACATAAAAATCCATATATGTGGATTTATAGCTCCACAGTAACTGGAAAGCCTTGGATTGATGCAAATGAGGAATGCAGGAGTTATTTTAATTATGTGCACTTCTCCGTCTGGTTTCAACAGATTAAGCCTTATTAAAAAAAAAAAAAAAAAAAGTGAAATTCTTTAACCAGCACATAAAGAAAGGTCTCTTCTGCCTACAAAAAAAAAAAAAAAAAGCCATTAAAACTCTTTTTCTAATTCAATCAAAAATTTCAGCTCTGACAATGCTAAGAGCAGCACACTTCAGATCTTTTCCAGTTTCCTAAGCTATCACAATCAATTTTTTTAAGACCTGGAACTTATCCTAATTAAGATCTTTGCTTTGATATCCTGAGAATGACCTCAAGGATTCATTCTACTAAACAGAAATAATTCCTGTTAGTCTTCAGTTCTCATAAGCTGTGCAGCAAAAATCCGTTAACTCGTTCCATGACAAAATAACTTGTCGCTGATCATTCCACCCAAAATGTTATCAGTGACACACTGACACGGGCTTGAAGAGAAGGTGTGGGTTGCTCCCACAACCAAAATGAAACCAAAGTTTCTCAGGGAGAACTCATTTCATGTTTTCTCGTTCCAATGCAACTTGGACAAATAAAATGGATCAGCCTCCTCAGTCGAGAGGAAAAACCCACATTTGAAATTAAACGACACCTTGCTTAAGTAGGTGTCCCAGTTCATGTTCTCAAAAGACTACAGTGGCACAGTTACCTTCACAAGCTCTTCTCATTTTACCCAAGCCCTCACCAAAGCTGACAGTGGGGTTTTTACTGATTTCATCTGGACATACCTTAGAATAAATCATTACAGCGGAGATGTTACTCAGCTGTAAAGAGTTATTTATAAACTCCTTTCTCTTTGTTTAATAAATCTGTGTCATCTTCCCACCTTAAATTAACACTTCCCAAAAAGGTAAACTTTGCATAAAAAAATTCCCTGGTTACCCTCTATGACAACACTCACTGAGAAGCTGGACAAACACCAAACAATTTGGCAAGCAAGGTCACAGGGTGCCCATTTTTCAAGATATTCACACCCCAAAGGAACATTATGCTCAGCAACCTCTGCCAGTGGCCATGCTTTGAGTAGAGGTAGTGGAAAAAAAATCTCCAGATCTGCAGAGACTCTGTCCAAACTCAAGTCTCCTGTGATTAGGTGAAAAATATTCATGAGTTATAGAGAACACTGCACTGCAGTCTACAAAAGATCACATTAATTTTAGTCTGCATGTGGCTCATTAATAACTAATTATAATTCAAAATACAGGCAGATTTTGTAGAGAAAAAAAAAAAAATCTGTGGTCACAGAAACATCTTCACCCTCCCCACAAAACAATTCTTTATATCAAGAAGTTACTCCATGCAGTTAAAACTTCAGTTTGCTTTTTATGCATGCAGGAAAAAAGTCAACACTGAACAAGGCTTTGTCAAATATGTTTTATATGCCACTGGAAAGGATAAGGTCATATTATTAAATAATAAATCTTATCTGCTTTTGCAGGTTCCCATATATTACTGAGAACTGATATGAAAATGGGAGTGCTTTGAGCCTCTGTTAATGAACCATGCTGCTGTGCTGGGTCAGCACCGCTCTCTGCTTTAGTGGGGTGATTTTTTCCCCCATCACTTTAAAAAATAAAACTCAAACAGCTTTTCTTTTAGAGAAGAAAGACAGGACAGCACTAAGGAATCAGGTTTTTATGTAATCCCCAGCTCCCAGATTACCACCAGGGAACACACAAATGTGCTAATGTGAAAAATCACCTCCATTTTCTGCTGCCTCACAGAGAAAAGCAATTTTATTCTGAATACTCACTCAACTCCTGGACATGTTCAAGTGCACAAAGGGACAGCAGTATTTTCATCGATTGAGGAGAAGTGCCAGAGCTGCTTCTAGATGATACCATGAATCATATGGTTATAAGGTACTGGGGAATGAGGGGAATGCAATGCTTTTTACTCATTATTGCTTCTTTCTCATGTCTATCTCAACAACAAACGTAGCCTTTTCTCCAGCTTTGTGTTCAGTCACTGAATTCCCTTTTTTAATCATCCAGTTTCATTAGTGACAGTTACATGAATATTTTAAAAATAACTAACTTCATTGTCCCTTAGAGAAACAGATCTTTCAAATAACCCTGCAGATACTTTTTCAAACATTCAAGCCATTGACCTCAATAATGATCTGTAGAAAATTTGTTATACAGTGGAGAAATAATTCCATTTTTGTAATGGCTCATAGCATAAGCCTCTAATGAACAGAAAGACATCAATCCAATGCAAATGTTTGAGGCCTTTTATCCACTGGTCAGAGTTGGGATCTTCAAGCTCATTTAGCATGGTAATATACATTAAGATACAAACCTCAAATTTATCACTGAGATATGGTGCTATAGCAGCCCATTCATATTTGTGTCTCACTCCACAGAAATTCACTTACTACAGCTTCACCATGTTCATGTAGGAGAGCCTAGCAACAGGACTGGAAGAAACCAGCAGCCACTTAGATAATAAAAAACTCAAACCACCAACCAAGTCAAAAATGAAGTATAGATTTCCTTCCCACACTCCAGCAGATTAAAACTCAGAATTGTTGAAACTCATTTTGAGATTTCAGCAAATCCATTTATCTCTGTTATGCATCCTGCTGTCTTTCCCATTATGATTCCTGCACGGCCCAGAGTCAAGAGTGAGGAAAGGGAAGACTTTTAGGATTTTTAGATCTCCACAGAGCACACAACAGAGCACGTAGAGCCCTACAAGAAACACTGCAGAACTGGGTGTCCAGCAGCAACATGGAAGGGGGCATTATTTCAGCCATATGGGAATTTCTGAAAATACACCACATTCCCCAATGACCATAAAAACATTAAGAGAAGGATCTTTCAGTAACTTCTGAGCACCACTCCATCCATTTGTTACTAAGTCAGGGTAGAATTGCTCTTGACATCAGTGAATTTAACCTACTTGGAAACCTTCAGCCAGATCCTTGACTAAAATTATTACTGATATAAATTAGTACTGTAATAATAATAATAATTAATACTTACATAATAATGTAAGGTAAATTAACTTCCACTAACAGTAGATATTCAGGCATGCATATATAATAACATTCATGCATGTTTTCCCCCCCATTCCAGGTATATTTTGTGTTTTTAAGCTGCTTTCTCTGCTTCTGTAGCATCTACAACAGTTTGACTAAAACAATTATACAAAAGTTAACCAATTTTGCTTACATCAAGCAAAGTAAAAATATTTAGGGATAGATACATGCCAAGCACAACATCAAAATACTATTTATTCTCACAGCCACAGCTAAATCTAATGGAAAACAAGGACATGGTGCTATGACATCTGTAAGGTGAAACTTCCCCAGCTCCTTTCATTCCCCCATTTCCATAAAAACCTCTCTCACAGACAGATGTACATACACCTACTAATCTCATTTCAAAGGAAAGGATACTCTTCATAAAAATACCTGTATTTTTTACTTTCACCACCACCACAGTCAGACAAACAGTCCTGGACTAAATGTATTACAGCACATGCAACTCTTCAAGGTAAGTGCTTCATGTCTGTAAGACATTGCTCAGATATTAATGTGGGTTTGATATTTCAAAAACTCTGGAGAAAAGTCTACTGAGAAAGCTACTGCCAAAATTAGAGAGGAAACATGCTGCAGTCCTCTGGGACTGCCACAGCTGTGGGAAAAAGATGTCTCTGTATCTATACCAGCCATTCCCAAAGAAGTTTTGTAACACGAAGGTACTGATATTTCCCCATCCCTAGAAGCATTCAGAGACAGGTTGTTTGAGCAACTGATCTACTGGCAGATGTCCCTGCTGATTGCAGGGGGTTGGAACTAGATGATCTTTAAGGTCCCTCCCAGCCCAAACCATTCTGTGGTTCTTTTTCCAAGCCAGTTTCTTGTTCCATAACATAGTGATGAGATAGCTTAGAATCCCTATGTAGCATTGTGTTGAAGGATATTCTTTTTTAAGTAATAGTATTTTAATACTTCAGCAGTTACCTTTCATTTTTCAAAATGGCACATTAGTAAAACACTGTTTAAAAAAAAAAAATCAATCCATCAGACACAATCTCTTTTATGTTATATATAACATTCATATTCATATATCACACATAATGATGTAGGGATACACAGACATCCTTTCAGCCTAAAAAGGCTAAAGGAGAAGTGCAGACTTTTCTAATTCTGGGATAACACTAAGCCTCATGAGTGAAAAGGAACAGAAGACAAGTCACAGCAACCTTGGCAGAGAAATTCTTGAAATGGAAAAGACCTGCAACCAATTTTACTTCTGCAATGTTCTGTTTTAAACAGCATCCATGTCCACCCACAGTATTAACACAGCTGTATTTATGGGTACTCCTTAAGCAAATTTTAGCTCACCTCTTTTTCAGGTTATTTGGTCAAGATTTGTCTTATTAGATAATGGCTAATAATAAAAGGCCTTGTCATGCCAAAAAAAACCCACAAAAAAACACCCAAAAAAACGCCCTGCCTCTGTAGCTAACTGAGATTGGTGATTTAAGTAATGAGATACAATTATGCATCTGATTCATGGTGTTAAGTTCAGAACCAAGATATACAGTAAGTGAAGACAAAGAAAAAGATGCTTGGCCTTAGAAACAGGTGCAGGAGCATCAACAAAGTTGGCTCTGCCACTTTGAAATGAAATAAAACAGCCAGGCAAAGACCAACTAAGTGAGAGAGAAAAGTGAAGTTAGATATTGTTTGTGAGGCTAACTGTAGGCATGCAATGGTTAAACAGTTCTAAACTATTTTAAGTGTCACTTCTTAGGGCATCAAATAACAGAGAACTAAGAACAAAAAAAAAGCATGATCACTAATTCCATCTCTGAGTTTTAATAAGTAATTTCACAAAGGAAGTGGATCAAAGAAACCCAGTGAAATTGAGGCTAGGAGGTGACAATGCACTGGCAGAGAGAAGCAGGTGAGTACAGACTACTTTAGCTACATTCTCATTTTTAAGGGACACCACCTAAGAACTCCCTCCAACCCCAGAGCTCCCCATGTACTGTGCCAGTCCTGGCCACAGTCTGTGAGGCACAGCCAGTAACTTGCAGCTGAACCACCAGATCAGGTTAACTGGTGACACTGCCATGTCTCAGCTCTCTAGCACTCCACAATGAGGAATGATGGTGTTTTACCTCAAATGCTGAGACCCTGAAAGTGGCCATTTCCTCCAAAGGGTTTGTGAATCACCATCCTGAGTGTCTGAGTTATGCCAAAAGTAGAGGGTATTCCTGTACTTGCTTTAGCTTATTCTCAACTTCAGCACTTCAGCATTCTGAATTTGAACTGTAACACTTCAGCCTAACAAAACCTTGGTTCCAAAACAAAGGTTTAATGCCTCAAATGAAGGTCATAACTATTTGCCTGACTCTAACCTAGATTCAATATTTTCTCCATGTGATTTGAAAAGATCAGAACAAAGGTTCTAGGGTATGTCATAAAAAAAGCACCAGATATCTCTAAGACATCTGCCCTTTACCCAAGCCTATCTAATCTTCACTGTGTACAATAATAACTTCGGGAATTAATATTCTGTGATAACCAAAACAGAACCCTGCCTTAATTTTTTGACAATAATCTGAAAATATTTACAAGAAACCAAAAGCAAATGAAAGAATAAACGAAAATTGGATTCACTCTTTCCCTGAAGAAAAGGGTTTTTTAAAATGTCATAAAAACGGCTTACTACAGATATGATAAAACACCAGCTCCTCCCAAATTATTAAAACAATCAAGCATCACATAATTTTTAGTAATTAGACTCATTAACATTCCTTAGAGACTGATTTGATTCATTAAATGGAACACACTCTTTCTTCTTACAAACCTCGTTTTCTCAGCCCAAAGGGAAACTCTAAACAAGTACCAGAGATAGTGAATATTGCTTTCTAGCATCTTAAATCTAACTTCCAGTGAGAGACAAAAACAGTGCCATTACTATGCAATAGCCTTCAGTTAAACCCAGATTAAAGAGCAACTCGGTATCTAACAAAAAACCTTATCCATACTTGATTGACTCTACACTGAACCCAGCAAACCAAAGAGGGAGAAGCTGTTGTGGAGCAAGCAATCATATTATATCAAACTTTGCTAAGGAAATAGACTTTTTTTCCAGCCACAGGCACAGCTTTAAGGGCAGATCAATAAGGTGGTTTATTGAAACAGACTGATTTCAGAGGTGACCTCTTTGACATCTCTTTCCAGCTCATACGTGCTTCTTCCTCTTCTGTCACACATAAAATAAAGCTTTCTGCTATGACTGACTAGGCACTTCAGCTACATAAATAACACATCTAAAACCTGGTGAGAAGACGTAGCTATTCCTCACACACTCCCTTTGTAAATGTTCCTTCAGTACAACAGAAGAGCACATATGATGTAAGGTGATGAAAACAGATAAATTCCTTTTCCTCGTATCTCAAGAGCACTTCCCTACCTAACTGATTGAGGAGCTGGTGTCTCCCACTCAGTCTGTCCTGTTGAAGCTGCTCCAGTTTATCAGTCATATATGTCTCCAGTCAGCTTGGAGATGACTGGACAGATTGTTACAGGGAACCTGGGTCTCCAAAATGCTGATAAAAAACCACCAGCTGTCTCTCCATATCAAGTATCCAGCCTAAAGAATATTTAATTATCTAAAATAAGTAAAACAGGCACATCAGGAGGAACTAAGAGGCTGACAAACTCACCTGAGGTTTAGGGGAAAGCTGTGGCACCAGGGAAACATCTATTTCCCACACCTCAGATTACCTGGTTTTATGGGGCTCTTGCTGGCCTAAAGCAGATTACTACATCTTGCTTTGTTTGGGGAAAATCATTTCTTTGGTCACAAAAAGGCTTTTGTTCAACTCCAGACCTAAAAATTATTTGAAAAACTGGTCTCTCAAACAGTTCAATTATTAACAACATTGCATTATCCAAGCATTTTAATTAACCAGCCTTTAAAATTAGAGGAAAAAGTGGTAAAATCCCAAACTTAAGAGATGGAAATTGTTGTTGGCGAGGTTTGGCAAATTGTTAGTAGAATTATTAGGAGTTTGTCAGACACCATAATGTCTATACCTTGCCCCTGCTCCTTTATTTAAGAGTAAAAAGTAAGGAAACACAAGTATTTTCAACATGATCTCCCAACTCATGAGGAATGGCCTTTGCCTGTTTTCCAGGTGCTCAGCACTAGAACTGCCCCTCTGAAGCACCCAGACACACCAGGGTCAGGGCTGAGGATGGAGTGACATCAAGTCTGATGCAGTTAGGCAAGTCCCACCTCAGGACTGAATCTAGAGCAAGGGATAACAGCAGAGATGTGACTGCCTGCTTGTACTTCAGTAATAAAAATATATATTTAACATCTCTCAGGCATTGAGATGTCGGAGGTTGTTGAAAAGAGAAATAAGATTAAGAAAAAGCTGAAGCATGATAGAGAAGATGCTAAACAGTAGAGGCTGGAATACTGCCTGAAATACAGACCCCAAGACATCTGCAGATTACACTGAGATAGATTTAGTGAAGTATTGGCAAGGTAAGGCTGCTCTGAAGAGCCATAATGCATTTTTGTTACTGGCAGGCCATAATATTCCTATTTTCTGTTGAGACTCTGGGAAGGTGCTCTTGTGAAGACAAACCTACAGATACAAACAGGCAGGTTGACTAAAGGAGCTCCCATTATTTCAAATGGATGTTACAGTAACATCTGCACTGAGGTGCTGATTCAGTACTGAAACCACATGGATAGAATATAGTGGTGCACTTGATAAATGCACTGATACCATAATCCATCAGATAACAGAGCTGGAGGATGCAGTTCTCACCCTTGGAAGCATCTGCCTGCACCAGAACATAAGCCTTCCCTTTATTCCTAAAGAAACACCTCCTGCAGTTCTGTAGAGAAATTGTCCAGCTGAGAGCGAGCAGTGACCTGCCTGTGACTGCAGATCTCCCCCAACGAGGATCCCTGAAGGTGGGGACAGGTGTTGTAGGCTCCTGGTGCTAAACATGAACACACCAGAGTGAAAACCTCCCCTGCACATTGGAGGAAACCAAGCAATCCCTCCCAAAAAACCCCAACAACAGTAACAACCAACCAACCAAACCCAAAACCAGCCAAACAAAAAGCAGTCTTTTGTTTTTCTAGCGATTTAAGTGATGTAGGGTGTAAAATTTACACTTTAGATATGGAGGAACCCTTTATACTGCCAAAGTCACTCACTACAGGATGTGTGACATCCTAGTGACAGCAAAAACTCACTAGCTACAAAAATGGGTGTGACATTCAGAAAAGTTGAACAAATAGAATGTGTATGACCCACAGAACCACTGCACCAAAGAGATACCAGCAGTTTCATACCAGGCTGCAACTGGCAGAAAGGGGAAAGAGAAAAACACATTGAAATTATGAGTTTAAAAGTTTACACTAAATCACCTACTTCCCTTCCCTTGCTGGTTTTTAACCATTTTAGTTCAAGAGTTAATTTTACTTCATATTTGAGTCCCTGATTCAGTAAATTATTTAGATTAATGCAATGTCTTCACCAACCTATGCTCTTGCAACATTGAACTTTACAGATTAATACTACACAAATTCTCTCAGATTTTTATTGTAGATGGACTATGCAGAGTAGTAGCTTTAATATTGTCTAAAATCACAGTATTTCTAATTCAGACTATTTCAGTTTCAATACAGTCTCAAATTTCCATCTCTCAGGCTATGTCCTAAGCTGATTTTTTAATATACTTTGAAGAAATTGATTCAACCACCTTTTCATTAACAGTCAAAACACATTTTTCTTGGGAAAAAAAAAAAAAAAAAAAAAAAATCTTTATGTTCAACTTCAGTGCTGAAACAGCTGGGAGTTGAAAAATTACATTTCTCTGAAAAATACCCTTCAGTGATAAGTAATTAAGTTTTCCAGTGAACAGTATTTTGATTCAGTATTTTGAAACTATTCACGGAGGATGTACAAAACTCTTAAAAACAAAAGTGACACATTAAATTATGTGATTTTTCTCAGGGAAACAATGGCACACTGCACAGGCAGGCATGATGTGATAACCTAAGTTAGTTCACGCTACCTTGCACCTCCAAGCCTCATTTTCTTACTCCTTATATGCAGGGAAGAAGTCACTAACTAGAAATCATGCAGTGCCCGACTTGAGACAGGAAAAACATGTCACCAGGAACATGGAGGGGAACACAAAAATTCAAATCTGAATTTTACCTTGATCCCACCTATGTGTTTTGACAGTTTCACATTCAGTTCAGACATCTGGTTGTGAGGTAGGTTTTTTGGTTGTTCCTCCATTTGTATGGAGTTCTTTCTGGAAGGATTTTCATTTCTTTTTACACTTAGAGAGAAGGAACTTCTACAGTGCAGACATTTTTGTTTTCTAGATTGGTAGTGAGTAATATTTAATTTTACACCTCTAATCACTTAAATTTGCTTACTATGTTTGTATTTATATGCATCAAATAGGAAGCTCCTTCCTCTCCTCCTCTTCCTTCCCTCCATCCAAAAGACAGAGGAGAAAAGGACATACCTGCCCACTGGGAATTTATCCATAGCACGTCCAGATGCATGGAATTTGCTGGAAAGCAGACACACCACGGTGATATGGCTTTGTTCATGTCACTGTGGAACAGTTATCAGCTAAACCTACAGCAGAACGCCACAAATCTAAGCTGTTAGTTATGAATTAAAGGATATAAAATGTTAGAGGGAGCTTCCCCAAGAGTCTAAGTCATTCTTCACATTCCAAAGTACTGCAAACTTTTTGGCACTTAAATTGGTTCAAGCAAGACTTTGAGCAAAGTTTTGGGGCACAAGAGACATACAAGTACCTCAGTTCCCAATATTCTTGCCCCATTTATTCCTGACACCAGAGCAGAAGACATGACCTAGGTCATGCAGTCTCTACAAAGAAGGTTTTTCTATGGTCTCAGTGCTTTTCTCCTGCAGATTACCTAGGTCATGTGTCACTGTGAAAATCTGAAAATTTAGAACTGGGAGATAACAAGGGTTATTCTCCCATCTTAGAGTGCTTCAGGATCACTAACACCCATGGTACACTTAACAGGAATCAGCTGTTCAGAGGAGACAAGAGAAATTGAAGCAGGCTTAAAAAGCGGTTGGAGAATGAAAGGAGGAAAGATGTAACACAAATGGAAGCTTTGGTGGCTTGGCCCACTCCCAGGAAGCCTCTCCTCTGCAATTCCTCTAAAATGCTTCTTCAGAAGTCCTCTCGTGTCACAGCAACCAGTCATTCTGTCCCTCCTCTGTCATCTCAGCAGTGCAGAGCTGCTGTAACTAATGGAGCAAATGACCTATCCCTGCTAACGTGCATCATCAATAACAGCATGCCAATGCAACCCTTGTGCTTATCATATTGTTAAGTGGCCACAAATCATCATTAAAAGGGTAATTCTTCCAAACTATCTGTTTGCACTCAACACCTCACAACTTCAAAGAAACAATCCTTCAAACCTATGTATTGACATCTTACACTGTTGTTTCTCATTTTTTAATGGTTCTGAATAGAAAAATCCATAAAATATGTTTGTTCATGGAATACGCCTTGAAGCATTTTAAATAACCTCATTTACCTTCCTTAAAAATTATTTAGAATACAGAAACAACTCTAACACAAATATTCTCCATGTTGCCATAAAAAAGGCTGTCTGATAATTTAACTGTAGTATTATAAACTCTGAAACAACATATTTTCTGACTAACAGTCAATATATTGTAATGCCTACATGCAAAAGATGTAAATATGTGAAACATGTACTTGGTTACTCTTGCTGCATTTTTTTCCTGAGCCTAAAACATGACCATTACATTTTAAGTACATTTAATTACAGAACTAAATATAGAAAGAGAAAATTGATGTGTGCTATGCTTTTCAAAAGAAAGGGAGCTCAACCTATGCAACCACTATGAAAACCAAGTGGGATGATATTTTTGAAACAGTTTTGCTTTGGCGGTTCTGTGCTCACTCACATCACAATTTCACCTCTTCCTAACAGGGGAAGCTTTCATTCTAGAAATACAGCAAACTATGACAAAGGCTTCTGTGTATTTCAGATTTCTCTAAATCTTACAGAAAATTCTAGTTTGAAGAAAGATCTTCCCTTTGTTTCCACTCATCCCTTGCAGATTTTCATGTGAGTGCATGCTGACCTCACAACATAGGTAAATATTAGCTTTTTCAAACAACTCTTTGGGCACAGCAGAATATGAAAGCAAGAACATTTAGCCTTAAGGAAAGGGGAGAAAGTAGAGGAACAAACCAGCTAAGAATGTTAGACCACATTATGCATTCCATTAACATTCATGGACTGACATTGATAAAATCAAGTTAACCCAGAGTTAAAGACAGCAAGTATTTTGTAACTTTTGCTATGTATTTTGATATTGCAAAACTGTTAAGTGGAATCACTGCCATCAGGAAAGCTCTGGAAAAAGTCGGGAATGCAGCAGACAGGTGTCAGCATGGATGACCTGCGAGGTTATGAGCACACCAAGTACCACCAAAAGTATTTTGTAGAATTAGAGAGAGTTCAAAGACTGCTGAACTGCCCAGAAAACCCCTCGTGAAAAGAGACTGAAAACACAGGGATCATTTACTTTGGGCTGTATCTACATCACACAGGGTTAGGTGCAATGAGGCAGAGCAAATCCAGCTGTGCTGATGCCCACACGGCACTGCTGCTCTGCTTTGGGTGTCCCAGCTGGCTCATTTCACACTGATTTAAACCATCGCTGCACTCACATGTTGGAAAGGAAGATGCATAACATGGAAGGAGATTGAAGTACAGAGTAGGTGACTAACACAGAGAAAAACATTTTATGACTTTATTTTCCTTTTTTAAATGTTGGCACCAGCAGTCTTACCAATAACATAAGATTGAACTGTGGAATTCCCCGCCATAGGACAGTTCAAAAATAAATTTACATGTCTCAGCCTCCTTGCCAGAGGTTTCAGCAAAGCTTGAATTTTCTTAATATTGAATAAGAGACAATATTTATATCAATTCAAAGTTTAGATGGGAGTTCTGAGAATGAATCAGGGCTAGGGTAGGGTCTCTTGTGGAGGCTAAAGAATTGAACATCTTTAATGATACAATTGCAGTGTTTGCCTGAATACAGCAAAGAACAATAAACCCAATTAAATTTCTGAACAGAAACGGAACAGAGTGCTGACTATTTCTCTTTCACATTTGAAAGAGACATTTGAACAAGGCAAGCACATCCGTATGGACTTTCTCATTATTAGTAAAGATTATTTCTTCTGTGATATTTATTAATGAAATTGCACCTTGTAGCATTTTCCTTATGTCTTCCTTACTCTGCTTGACAATCACTTTCATTCTCTGTATTTTTCCACTAAGACACCTCAATGGACTTGTGTGACATTTTCAATCATCATTCTTTTGCCTTCCAAAAAACTGAATTTGAACTCAAAATAGTTGATTAAAAAAAAAATAACAAAATAAAATTATGAGGCTTGCATAAACCTATCCCCTCCCAAATCTTTCAAAACAGAATTGCAAATCTATCCATCACCATGCAGCTAAAGCTCCCAAAGCTTTCAGCTGGATCAAAATATTAACTGTTAACACCCAGCTCCAGTGAAATGGGAACCTGTAATGCCAGAACAGCAAGGCACTTCTGGCCACCCTGCTTCCAGAGGGCAAAGCAGCAGTAAAGTGTCATTAATAAGGCAGTTAAACTCCTGCATCTTTCTGTGGTACTTCAAAAATCATTCAGAAATATAGAGGAGATTTTCCCTGCCTGTGAGATCAGATTTTGAGATTTTAATGAATCTTCAAAAATCCGATATTCCTGCCAACTGCTTTGTCACAACCTGTTTCTGCTATCACTTTCCAAGAGTAAGCTTGGATTTATATGCATTTTAGAAAAGCTGTTCAAACGCTGGTTTTAAAAGATTTCTAAGATTAAAGACTTAAAACAGTGTGTCCTTGACTATGAGCATTACACCAACCTCCCAGTTGTCTTGCATCATTTGGGGACAAATTAAAAGTGGCAAGATTATGAAACTTGCATTTAATTATCAAGAAATGGAACTGCTACTGATTAAAAAAAAAATCTTTATTAGAAGTTCCCAGTAACATGAATAAAGCCAGAGAAATTATTGAAACTATTATTAAAACTATTATTTAAAAGATGACATTTTAATTGTGTTCTGTAGCAAAAGATGAATCATCAAAAAATATTAAGTGTAATAATTATTGAGAAAATAGATAGGTGTCCCAAGGTAGTCTCTTCAATGACTAAAGCATTCATTAAGTTTTTTTCTCTCAAATAAATCCCCTGTTAAACCTTTGTATTTTTTTATCAACTTATAAACATAAAAATCTCACACAACACCTTGACAGTGTTTTGAAGCATCACTTGGCCAGGGAAGAATGAGGACAGGGCTTTGTTTTTTATTTAAACTAGTTGTTTAAGAGCAAGATATCAGTTAGACACAGTCCCATGATTCAGTCACATCCTTTCTTATTGGTTTTTATTTCATATCCTATCACCATTAATAAGCTTTTCTAACTCCCCCAGTACAATATTCCTTTAGGAGAAAGTTTATTTGGAAGGCACATAATAAAATAATTAAAACCAGAAACACTCCTCACAGTCCTCATCAAACTAACCGAGTTTTCTCTAAGGAGTTAGGAAAGTGCTGCTTCTTCCCAGGCACACATTGATCAAAAAAAGAAACTTATCTGGGCAGATTTTCACATCTATACCATCTAATGTGACATATTTAAAATTAATTTAAAAAAAACCAAACCCACCAAACAAAAAATCACAACAATAAGCAGCCAAAACCAACTCTTCCCCCACAAAATGCACCCAGTCCAAATTAACGATGCTGCCTAAGATGGGTGCTTCCATTTTTTCCCCCAAGAGAAAAAAGGACCAGACAAATAATCTTTTGACAATAATGGCATTAAGGCACAAATGAAAGGCAAGGAAGTAAGTGTTAAGCAAAACTCCCTCATTATTTCACACCAGTTGTTGACTTGCACTCCCCGTTGGGAGCCAAGCATCCCAGCATCAGCAGCTATCTAAAAAAGCTGGCAGCAGTTTAGTTCAATTTCCTATTACCAAAATTCACAGCCTGGCTGCTGCAAGCAGCTCACCAAAGAGCTTAGCCAGTGCCATGGAAAAAGGAGGTGCTGGGGAACTTCTTTGGCAATCCTAGGAGAAAGGATCAACTATGAAAAAAGCATGGAGAACAATAACAGCACAAGCAGTGATAGGAGCAGAAAAGGCAGCCTGGTCACTCAGAATCAGCAGCAGTATGACCAGGAGCATAATTTCCAGAAGAAATGGTAAATTACAGTATCTGTCAGATTTGGACCTAGCAAAAGGGTTGTCTTGTGTCAGAAGCCTCACCCATACCAAAACACCCCTGACATCTTGCAGGTGTATTTTTTCCGATTGTAAACATGTTTTCTATAAAAGTGAATGAGACTAAGACATGTCAAATGACAAGTTCTTTGAAGAGCCAGTGAGCCATCTCTAACACTGTAAGAAAGCCTCAATGATCTACTTCAAAAACCTAAGCCAAGAAATGAAGGCAAGGGAAAGAAGCTCGACAAAAGCTGAAACACATTTCTAACACTGACACATAGAGTTCAGCCCTTACAGAAACATTCTGAATAGCTACAAGGCTTAAAATTAATGTATTGGGACACTCTCACCTTCCCCCTAAGGCTCCACACAGACTGCCATGGAGAGAGCATCCTCAGACCCACCACCAACCCTGCCCTGTGCTGGGGACCTGTGCCTGGGCAAAGCTATTTGAGACAGCTCACAAACAAATCCCACTGCAAACAGCTGTGCAAGGATGCCACAATAATTGACTGCTTAGGTGATGAAATGGCAAATGACATGCTATGTTGACAAATGCGAATTAACATGCACTGAAAAAACATTCCTGACTTTACTTACACAATGATAAGCTGTAATTTAGTTATTAGAACTCAGAAACAAGAGCTTGGAGTTATGTGTAATTGTGAAAAAAAAAACCCATCAGCCCAGTGCTTAGCAGAGATTAAGAAAAGAAAACAAAGAGAAAAGTAAATAATATTGCTGCATGCTATTCTTTTGCTCATTCTTTTCTCCAAGTATTTGCTCTTTGCCACTCCTCGAGAGCAGACACAAGAATTAGTGAGATTGGTGGTCTGGCTCATTGAAACCTCTCTAGCTCTTCTGCAACAAGAACAGCACAATTTGATAAAGGGACTGTGAATTAAAACATTATTAAATTTACAAGAATTTCAAACTAATAGTAACCACACTAGACAAGCTATAAATGCTTTCCTGATAGTTACATATTTTATTTATGGATGAGCCAGATGGCTCAACAAAAACAGATATAAATTTGGAAAGGTTTATTATTGTATATTGCCAGTGCAGGCCTAAAGGAAGCCAATTGGGTTTCAAGGTGCCTCGACACCATCTATAACACTATGCTTATTGATGGTGACCAAATTACAGAATACGTAATGAGGACAGTTACAGAGCTCTTTAGAAGAACTTTTAGCTCAATATGGACTGAAATCAAATCCCACTGAGGTCAACAGGGTGGGGAAACGCTTTTACCTGTATAAAAAAACCTCAAAAAATCCAAAATTATTACAGAGGACAAGCAATTAAAACTGCAGTAAGATTGCAGTAGAAGATGCAGCAGCTGGGGACAAGGCTCAGTGGTGGACGTGGCAGTGCTGGGTTAATGGTTGGACTCAACAATCTTAAAGGGCTTTTCTAATCTAAATGATTCTGTGATTCTAAAATAACTCACTCCTCAGTGAGCAAGTGACAAGTGTATCACCACGACTGGTTAATGGCTTCAATCTTGGCATGAGCTATTCAAGACAACTGCAACGAGAATCTGCTTCTTTATAAATCCTCCTGCTACCATCTCTTAAGAGAAGGCAGTTACACATCAAATATGCTGTAAAACTGTTTTTTTTCCCCACTGAAGCCACTCTATTGTAAAACCCTTGAGTCACTTCTGTGAATTCTAGACCTCAGATACACTGAGGGGCCAAAAGAGAAATAAAGTAAAAGAGTAACAATATAGACATTCAATAAAATTAAAAGATATCCAAGAAAAAGACATATGAACAATGTAATTGTTTAAATTCCTTGGTGTTAAAGAAAAGATCATTAAGTCCAAGCCCTCTGAAAATGTTTTTGTCACATCATGCTAGAAGTAATGCTGCAAATAAATTCTAAAAAGGCGCTTAAATGAATTCTAAAAACTATCTTCACAAGAAAATTTGATCAAAGCTTTCTTTTCAGAAAACATCCACTCATCAAAGGTAATATTATTTTAACTTAGAAAAAAATATTTGAAGAATTCTTTAACTTAATTGTAGTAAATCATGAATTTTGCTAACCTTTACCAGTCCCCCAAATATTTTCCATCAGTTTATACAAGGAAATGCATATGAATCACAGAAGTCCTCTTAAAAACCTTCCCAACTGATCTGATAAGAGGAATCACTTAGGAACAGAGCTTTTGATGGGTCTCTAAAAAAAAAAAAATCAGCATTTTAAAGGTAAGAGAGGAAACAGACTGCAGTCATGTTGCTACAGTTGCTGTATTATTTGCTTGCTCAAAAAATTATTTTCTAGTTTCCAATTCTATGGAACACAAATTTCAAACTACAAATCTGAGATTCAACTTTCCAGCATAACATGAAAAAAAGACTCTGCAGCTTCTGCTTTGACTGGCTGTAATTATTTTCCTTCACTGCATCAAAACTGTTGTAGAGAACAAGAACTAAAGCATATTAGGAGCTACAACTGTCAAGACTGAATGAAATAATGAAAGACAAGTTTAGTCCTGCAATATTGTCCAGGGGAAACACAAATGAAAAACAAATCAAGGAAACCTTCTCACAGTCTTTAACAGAAGAGTTGTTCTGAAAAGCTATTAGTTTAGATAATCTCCCATGAAACCACAAAACTGCAATTTTTGCAGCATATGTAGAATTAAGGAAACTTGCTAGGCAGAAGTTAGTCATTCAGAGAGTGTGACTAAGCTTGATTAGCTTTTTGCTGAAGTAATTTCAAAATGTCCACATTTTTTTTGGTAAGCGATGCTGCCAGTGGATTACTAAAACTGATCGCTAGCTTTGCTGCTATTTATAAGCTCAGGAACACCATTACAGACTCCACTAAACATGGAGTTGGTCTAAACACTCAAGTTAATTACAAAGAAAAATTATACAAATCTATGGGTTTGAACAATTTTTAAAACTTAAAATGTTTTAAACTTTTTAATTTAAAATAAATTTCAAATTCTTTCGAAAAAAAAAAATAAAAATACATACCAGCTGCCCAGTGACAAGTAGGTTTAGATATTTTGATTTTGAGGCAGCCACAGTCACTTGGAATGACTTTATTCAAATTTCATACAGCACAAAACAGGAGGGAGCCCAGAAGGTTCCCGATTGAGTCTCACAAAGAGAAAATGTGAATTTGTGGATACGGCACCTGGTGACAGTTTTAGGTTAATGGTTGAACTCAATAATCTTAGAGGTCTTTTCCACCCTAAATGACTGGATGATTCTGTGGTGCCAGAATTTCCTGGGATGGGTGTTGATGCTCTAACACCCATCTGGGGTGGTCCACTTTGTACTGGAAGGGGCTCTCTTTGCAGCCTTCCTCAGTTTCACTGCCTTGCCCAGAGACATCTGCAAAGCTCATTGCCCTTCCATGATGCAGAACTATGTCAGCCAGCCAGCCAAGGCTGCAGTCATCAAAAAGGGAATTTTCTAGCAGGGTTTTCAGTTTTGCTCTAGACAAAAGAATCAGAGCTGGGGTAACATAATATGCTGGCAGCCCGAACAGACACCCCGTCTCCCGGATTGGGATTTACAAGTAGACTTGACTGGAACCATCCCTTGCTGAGTGCAGGAAACAGAGTTCCTGAAATAGCTGATCTGGCAAGCGCTTCTCATTCGGGCTCATCTGGCAGAAATAGCATCTGCAAAATCACTGGGAGTTAATAACGCATTCATCGACACTGAAAATGACTGAAAATTCCCTTTTCACTTATTATCCTACCTCAGTAACACGTTTTAAAAGGAACTGTAATTACCATTGTGCACTGTTGTTAGGAAAGAGAAGATCAAAGCTGCTCTAAAGCAGCCACAATGTCCCATCTCTCTTTTTGCTCTTTGCTGAACAACAAATGTGTGCCTTGAAGTGATTGTTCCACAGCGAGAAGCAACTCCAGGGAACGAATTGCAATGACCTTGCGATGTTTACTGGGGAACTTATCAGAGCTACCACTTAGGAGAGTGCAAGAGGTATTGGATGTAAGCAAACTCAAAGAGTTATATCTAGAACAAATAACACTGTACCTTCTAAAATGCCTATGGCAGCCTGGCAAATGCAATCCCTGCTTCCAAATTTTATTATGTTCAGAGTGATGCTTGTTTGATAGGTTTCGTGTCTGATCAGAGAACAGGCAAAATCCTTCCTAAGAGAAATGTTAATGTTAAGCCTACTTCCAATTTTCAAATAAAATAAAATAAATGTAATGGAAATATACAAATTGTCCCCCTCCAGGTTTTTGCCAGGAAGATTTCAAGTAAACTTTAAACAAAGTGGGTAACGCATGAAAATGAAAACACACCGATAAAAGGGTTTAAGAAATGCTGAGTGTGTCACCTATTTGCAAAAAAAATAAACACTGCTGTGGGTAAATGGCTATAAATATAAAAAAAGTAATGGGACATGAAGAGCTCTAAACAAAACCAGAAATATTTCATGACTGAATTAGTAACTACAGTTAAATGTGGTTTTGATTCACTGGTAATTTATGGGTCTTTTATCTTTATGAATATAATAACTAAAAGGAGACAGAAAAAAAAAGATGACAAATGCTAAATATATACCACTGCATAATAATGGTAAATTTTCAGTATGCCAAAAATACTTAAAAAGTCTTGGAGCATTTAAAAACAACACCGCCACCAATTTCTCCTTTTCTTGAAACCACATTTAACCTTCAGAGAGAATTAGGGCAAGACAAAATCACAGTTTCCTTGCTGAGAAAAGATAGGGAAAAATAAACTTCCAAGGAATGAATGCTTTATGTAATTTAAGTATTAAAAATTGAATATGGTATTATAAAGTTAATAGCAGGGAAAGTATCAGTAAGGAAATAATATATGCTGCAATTTTTTAATTACCTCTCATGCCAGAGGATAAAGGGGCAAAATTAATCCCATTTTCACTACTTAATAACAAACTAGCACAGAACAAGCTTCACTAAGGTAAGTAACTTATGTGCTGTTGTTATTCTTTAGTGTTTGGTCTGTTGCTTAAATCAAATAACCTGATGTGAAATACAGATTACTGTTACATATGTTTATACCAAAGGTGGCCCAATATGAACAATTAGAGCAGTAACTCACAGGCCAGAAGTGGAATGATGGTGATTTGGGAGCCAGTTAGTAATTAATGGCTTCTCATCACATATTTGATGAGCCATAACTAGCCTTTTCCAAAAGACAAAATAACTAAGAAAATTACTATATGCATTTCCTCTACATGGCTGCATAACAACACAATTGATTGGCTGTGAAACAGAGCCTTAGTCCTTAACCTCATTTCTGTTCACCTAGGATATATTCAGAAGTGTGGTTTCACCAAAAAGCATATGGCTTAGAAGCTGTGCTTTCCTGGAGGAATTAATTGGTACTAGCATCTCCACATCTGATTCATAATTCTCTTCCATCTCCTTCTGGCTTACACAGAAGTACAAACAAATGAGACTCAGTGTTACTTCCCCCAAAGTATTCAGTGTCAAAGATACTGATCTAGAACATGCATAGTTATTTAACCTTTCAAAACTTTCTACAGTTGTCCTTCCCCCTGAAAACAAGGCTTTCTTTCTCCATATGAGCCTTCCAGAACTAAGAGTGTAACCAGGCTTTGTCTTTTGAGTGGCAGCTGCTCTGGAACCCCCAGCAGAAGGAAAAAACCCACCCTGCAGCGAGGGCAGCAAGCAGCATCCACACACAGACCAGATGTCCATCCTGATGGCAGAGCAGGACCCCCAAGAGATGTTTCCTACAAACCAGAAGCCATTTCCACAGCTCACCCCCGCTTGGGGTCATTCAATAGCACCTCATAAAATAATGTTCTGTAAATGCTTCTGGTCTGCCATCTCTGGTGAAAACACAACCACCAGTATTTAAATATAGATGGACTAAAACCACATTTCATACCCAAATGGTCAGCAGTCAGACAGCACTGCATCATCATTCAATAAAGTAAAGCTTTTTGCATCCTAAGAAACCTGAGATACACTAAAAAAATATTCATAGGTGGGTTCATTTCAGCCTCACCTGTGAGAGCATAAGGAAGTTCACAATTAAGTTTTGTTCCCTATGAAATGACAATAAAGGACTTTATTACATTTATATACATATATATATATACACATCTTATATCTATATTATGTGTATATATACATAATATATACACAATCATAAATATCCCCCTGTATAAAGTACCTATTATAATTACTTAAAGGCTTGTGGAAGAGAGAAGTGCTTCACAAAGAGTTAGTTCAAAAATAGAAAACTTTCAACAGTGTATTTAAAAGCACTAACATTCAAGTGCCAATTTCTAACCACAACCCCTCCCCCTCCCCATATAGATCTTCTGTGGAAACTTTTTACTTCTTTAACACAAAAACTGCTTTTAAAAAGCAAAAAAAAGCAACATTAAAGAGCAGCAACAGAAGACCCTAATGGTTAGTGCTTCCATTGAGAGAGAAATAAAAACCATTTCAGGGGCTAGGCATTATAAGCTTTTTCTCTTTCCCTTATATCTTTCATTATCTTCTACTAAAATCAGAATGTGAAAGGAAATATCCATCACCATCACACATGAGGAGACATCAGCTAATTTTGTGAGGAAACTCATCAGTCAATAGCCATTGTAAGCTCTAATATTCAGATGGCAAGCAACTAAATTCTGTACTGCAACTGCACAACTGCTCTTAGAACAACTAGTTTCTTAAAAAAATTACTGGCAATATAAGCCTTAAAGGAAATTGTCTCATATATTCTCAAACCATCCTGCAGAAAATAGCAGCTATACAAATTTGTAAGGATTTCAGTCTTTTCAGTGACTGGAACCAATGAAATGGATGGCTTACAAAATGAAATGTTTTTGCTTGATGAAGGCTGCGCATTCTTTGAACACTGAACCAACTGGGATTAAATATTCTAATTCTCAATCTTATAAAACACTGATGGACAGCTTTGTCAAGCTCATTAATACTAAAGCAACTGCTGATAATTGCTCCAGGTTTCAAGCTCTAATTAAAGCTAAGTGGCTCGATTTGCATATAGTAAACAATAGAAGTTTCTTGCGATCACACTCCCAGAGGCCTTATCAGCTTCACAAATACAGTATCATTAGAACTTGAATGCTAATTACAGTTAATTTCTCAATGCAAATAGGAGTAATTCAGTGGACATTTAGGTCTTTCTTGCTTAGACTTAGCACTATAGTTTATCTAAATGCACCCCAGACACTTACCAAAAATAACATACAAAACATTCCACAACTCCCCCTTCTCATCACATTTAATAAAATGATGTCAAATGTTATCAAAAGCATTGCCATAAATTGAGCAAGGTAAATCAATTAGCCTTTCTTCATTTGTTCTCTTTATCTGGGTAACAATGTAGAAAAAACAAAGCACTGCTAATTAAAAATAGTTCAGGATAAGCTACGGTGCTCACGTTACAAGCTTCGGTAGTATTTTTTGTATATATATATATGTTTTTGGTAGTATTATAAAAAGACTCTCCAAAACAATCCTTATTTTAAATACTGTCTATGTCATGAAAAAACCAACCCAATAATGTAGAAATCTGCATGTGTTGGGAAAACACATAAGATGCAGTGAAGTGTCTAACAGTAACACACTTCTGATGTATTTATAATCTCTCCTTCAGCTCCCTGTGTCCAAAGTCAAAGTAAAGAAGGAGCAGGAGAATTATTAGGAGCAATAGGAACTATTTTCCCATGTGACACAGCAGCCAGCACTCTGGCAGCCTCAAGCCCAGGTGAAGGAAGGTGATTGGAGTGGCAAGCTGCACATCCCTGCGGAGGCAGAGGATGGGGATGTCCCACAGCTCCATGAGCAGCACCAAGAGCTGAGGGTGTCACTCCTACTCAAAGAGCCAGCCCCTCTGCTCAGCAGCACACTCAGTAGTTGCTGTTTGGGATCTGCCAGCCCTTTACCCCAGGCTGTTCTAATGAATCTGCTTCAGAAAAGTCTCAGATGCTCTCCCACCTGCCGTATTTCAGAATTCCACCTGGACTAGAGCATGAGTTGCTATAAAAGAGTGACAAGTCACCTAACAACAGCTCCTCCATAGGTACTGTAAAAACAGTAGTGCTATGCTGACAATGTCACTGGCTAATTACTGACTCTGTACGTTCCAGGGAAAAGCTAGAATCTTCTTCAGCTGCTATGAAGGCTGCATTAATGAGTCAGATTATGATTTTCCATTGACAGTCCCCAGTATTTTTACATACTTCCACACTCCTTCAGTTAAGTAACAGGTGGAAAGTGAATCATTAGGATTCAGAGATACCTGTTTCAGGACAGCTGAACCACGCAGAGAGAAGTAAACTTCATTTCCCATGTAAATATTTACATATGTATAAGGCCTCCATGGGGTGGCCAAGGCACTCCTGCTTTGCTTTGAATGGAGCCACCTTCTGCTCCAGCCTGCCCCTGTCCATACCAGCCTATATGCTTTTCCAAGGAAAAAACAAACTTCAAAGTTGTACTAGGAAAATATTTACTTGGTAAATTCCTCATTGTCATTTCCTTCTTCCCTTTCAGAAAGCCTCAGTTTTAATTCTTTTCTTCTCTAGCCTCTCATCCTGCCGTTTTTTATAAAGGATGCAACCCCTAAGTCACCTCCCAAAAGATCTAAGATTTTGTTTCATCTTGACCCAGAATTCCTTTTAAAAATAAAAATAATAAAAATCCAACACTTGCTATCTATTCTGCCTCCTTCCAGTTCCAAGGTACTGTACCTGAAACTATGTTCTGCAACCTGCTGATTTTTAAAATTGTATTATTCTTAATTCTTTCTGCCAGTGATCCTATAATCAGTCCCCCTCTAGATTTAATTTCCTAATCACTTGAGCATGTCTTTTTCCATGCAGGACATTACTACAGGAATGCCTCCAAGGTGTGCCATGGTTTTTAAGGCCCTCTCAGTCGATCCAAAAAGAAGAATACAATCCTTCCTGCATGAAGCTCTCACCCTCAAGCCTGACACCCAAACACAAGCTCTCACCTTACCTCACCAGAAAAAAATGTTAAAACCGAGGCAAGGAAAACGAATCAAACATAAGAGCAGCCTCGGTTCTCCATGCATAGTTTGGATTCATAAATTGGCTACAGTTTATGAATGCAAAATCTACCCATGTGAATCATCTCTCTGCAGCCAGGGCACGCCCTGGGAGGCAGGCTTACTCCTCCTGCACTTAGCTCCCACTAGATGTCCAATTATTTGCAACTACTCCACTGCTGGAGCTTTGTCCATCACTGCTCTTTATGGCAAATGTCACCTATTAGCTTTAAAGTACACCAGCATTTTGGTCATTTAAATTATGACTTTCCATAAGACTTTAATAATTTTTATTCCATTTAAATGACTGGAAAGCAGGGACCATAATCTGTGATAAGCACATTTAAATTGCTTGCAGCAAAAGCTGAGGCACTTCTGAGGTGAAACCCCAAGTACACAATGATTAAGGTCACAATAAAATGAAAATTTATATGAAATTGTGTGAGCCTTTTTGCAAAAACCTCAATTTTTGACACTTCTGCTCTAGAATACTACTCTGATAATTTTCATTGGTGCTGTTTTCTGACATCAACATGGTAAGGAGTGATTTACCAGAATATGTACAGAGCCTTCCCTGTGCCCATTTGAGATCTGATTATTACTTCTGATGGCAGTTGTTATGCCAGCTGAAGACATTTGGAATGCTGAGGATTTCTGAGATTTGCTTCAAATGTACAACATGGGAGTTTGACACCAGTAGCTTCAGCTGAGCCCAAACTTTTAGTAGCTGGGAGAAAGCACTTAGATTATTCAGTTTAAAGACAAACGTTTTCATTTCTTTTGGGGTTGGGGAGGGGGTGTTGCTTTGGTTTTGGTGGGTTGGTGGGGTTTTTTCTTAAAACCAATCATTTCCCAATGTGTAAACACAATAATGCCATTGTGTTCAAGGGCCCTTCAAAGATTTTATTTCTCCTGATAATAACTCAGATGAGGACAGTGGTGTAGCTGCGAGCTTATTGTTCACCATTAAGAGAGCCCACTGCATTAAAGGTTTTGGTTTATTTATTCCTCAGTCTAAAACATCACAATGTATTCTGGAGTAGTTTAATAAATATATTTTAAAAAAAACTTTGGGAAAACCAGTCAAGTGATCCATTGTACACACAGCTTTTATTTACAGGTTTAATGGCTCCCAAAATTTTACATAAAACAATATTTAATTTAAGTATTTAATTCTATGTGAGCCACCATTTGACATGAACTTAGCTCATTGACCCTAAGTCTTTCAGGGTGGTGCTTCCCTTGATGTCCACAGAACCCACCAGATTTACTAAAAAAAATTAAAAAATTAAAAAATAGATCTACTGAGCCATTTTCAAAGAAAGAAAAAGAAAGAAAAACAACCCAAAAACTTAGAGTATAGAGGCACAGAAGGTTTCCTGAGACTTTTATAAGGCAAAAGCCTCCACATGCATTCATAAAAGTTAAAGTTTTTTATTAATATGAACCAGTTCTTCCTACTGAATAAGAAATCTTTGGATTATTACCAGTGCCACTGTTGCTTACTAATTCTTAAAAGAGCACTTAATTTTGATCAGCTGCCATTTCTCTAATGAAATCCAAGCTCTTTTGCATACCAGACATGCAATCATCTCGGTAAAAACTTTCCTGCTGACACTGGTGCTGCCACACTCTCAGCACACACCAAGGTGAAAAATGGATGCACAAATCTCTCTCTCTAGGAATAGCTTAATTAAACAACATCACTTGTACATCTTTAACTTCACAAGAATTGGAAAGGTTATATGTCTGATATATATATTTTATATATATATGCTTTTAGGAAGACTGACTTCAAACACCTGACCTTCCTAATACCTGCCCCCAGTCCTACTGGAACTCCAAAGGACTAAGCATCTGCTTCTCATTAGCCTCTCCACAAGTGTTCATCCAATTTGCAATTTTGCCTTGGGTAGGACTTTTCAAGCCCTTCCTGACCTACACTTATGCTGCACTAACGCCTGAGTATTCCTGCCTATTTGCTATTCTCCTGTTTAGATTTAACTGCTGAAATAGGTTCTGCTCAGAGGCCAGAATTACAAGGGAATTGTTATCTTTAACTAACAAAACCTTTCACAATTCAGTCCAAATTACATAACATTTTATTTTGCTGAAAATGCTTTTATTAAGTCCAGACTGTAATTTAGGTACTAGTGAAAATTTAACTTTGCATTTCCTACTCCAAGGCATTTTCTGGAGCCTGTCATTTAACCAGAATCTCCCTGGCTCTTTTGTAGCATTCCAATTTTTTCCCCAAACTACCTCATAGAGACTTGCAAGGTGCACACATTTGTTTTATAAACCATCTCAGCTCTCCCTTCTCTGCTGGGACTAAGTACAAAGGGATTTGGGAGAAAGTCATTTTGTGAGATGATACTTTGCATATTTATTCAGAGAAGCCCTTCACTTGGGGAAAAAGCAAGGGCTGCTTTCCTTAACAAGAAGATAATAAAGAAAAATTATTTCATTTGTTCAAAGTACATCTGCACTGCAAAAGAAAGGTATGATGATGAATTGTACTAACACATCCAAGCCACCCAGTTTGGAGACTACAGATGGTGTGACTGTGATGGAGCTCTTTATGGTCACAATTCCTGAGTATTTAGTCAGGACAGGATAAGTTATTTCAATCACCCCTGGCTCCTGCAGAAACTCTTCAGATGATGGTGGTGACACTGGATTAGGCCTTCCAAAAAATAACCCTGACTATGGCCAAACCCATGACAACAGCAAAATATCTCCCTCCCCAACTATAAATGAGGGAAACAGATGTACCACTGAAATGATGCACAATAAATGGTGATTAACAACATCAGCAGCTCCTGCCTTTAAAAACATCGATCACGAGCAATTTTAATTAAAGTGAACAGTGAAGTAGGTGATTTGGCTCAGCATCCATGAATTTATCAAGTGGGATGTTTCTAACACCTGATTACAAGCTGTAGTCACTGCTACCATCAGGCCTAAGCAGAATTAGCCGTCATTAACGTCATTAGCTTCCGGGGGTGAAATATGATGAAGATACATCATCTCAGATGGCAGCTTTCTCACTTGAGCCAGTGTCAGGCAGCATTGCCACCTCACAGTTTTCTAGTTCTTAGAGCACCAAATGGCTGGTGGTCTAATGAGATGGTATTTTTGTTTCAGTTTCTCCATTTTATTTTCAATATACCAGTATAAGGTGCTATGGGCTCGCTTGATTTCCTGAGAAAACAAAGAACTGAACTGGTGAATTATGAGCATTCAGATATTAATACTGCAGCAGAAATTGAGCTTTAATGTCCCATTCTGGCAGGGCAATGGAGAAGAAATGTGTTAGGGAGAGATAACCAAATGACAATCTTTACATATCTGCTGTTTTAGCTGGGCCTGGATACAACTTTGCTTCTATTTAACGCAGCTCAGCAATTCTGATAGTCACAGACCCTTACAAATTTGACAGATTATCCAAAAGGGTTGAAATAATGAAGACACATGAGAATAAAGAACAAAAGGGTGATGAGAAAAGATTAGAAAAAATGGATAAATAAATATCCTATGGAATTTGAACACTATGAAGCACATTTTGAGGGATCAAAAAAGGGATGTACATAAACAGTGAGCGAGAAGAAGAAAGAAACAAAGCTACAGACAACAACATAATGATTCAGGATTGCAGTAAGTAAAAATATCATGTTTGGAACAATGTGTTTCTCTGTTAAAGAAAGGAAATATGGCACCACAGTACATAAACAGAAATTAGAATGCAAGGGAGACATGAATTTCACAGCAAGAAAGTAAAAGTGACAGTCTGAGGACTTATATTTGTCTTGAGCTTGTCCTTGTCACTAAACTTATTCTTGGTGTTATTTGAAAATGGAAAAATAGATAAGGAACAGTCAAACAGGAATGCTGGCATGTAACAGAAGTGTGAGAAATGCTTTGTACCATTGTGTATTTTGCTTTTAAAAAAAGAAAATTCTGATCTGCAATGATCCAGCTGGAAAAAAATGCTCACACAAGGACTTGAGACATAAATGAGAACTGAGTAGGAGATGGAGATTTTGGATCAATATCAGACACATTTGAGTGATCCAGAATCACTAAAGGCAGCATTTCCTCCTTCTGCAGGAGGTAGGCAGGTACAAAGTTTTCTGCATTGCAAGAAACACTCAGATGTTGAACTTCAGGGACATGACAATGGTTGGGGGGAGGAGAGGGAGGCAGGCACATTTCGGCTCCAACGTGCCAAAACACAAAGAAGCACATTCACAAAGTCAGGCATAGACAAACTCAGGGCATGCCAAAGTAATAAACACAGAGAAGTCACACTGATACAACATCATCTGCTTACAAGCTAGGAGAATCAATCCCATCACTACCATGCCAGAAAAATTCCCTGCAAAAAGCCTCACTGTGCTTGACCAAGGGAGGGATGCATCCCACTGCAAGGAATACCAACAGGTAATGAATATAAAAATTTACTGGGCATATGCTCACTCACCTTTCTTCTGGGTTCTGACATGCTTTCAGTCTTCCCTTTTCACACAAGCAGGGGAAAAACTGCCCTCTGGTCATGGAAGAGTGGACTCAGCTTTACAAGGAGTGGATAATTCTGCCCATACACTGAGATCATCACCCAAGGTTTCTGTCCAAACTACATCAAGCAGTATAAACAAAAACCACTGTCTTGTGAGAGCTCCACCTCTCTGGAAGTGTATGGTTCTGTGGCTAAAATTTAATCCATAAAGGTTTAATACAGCCAGTATATGTAAAAGAAAGTTCAGAAAGGTGTGGAAACTCAGCAATACACTGATTTGTCTCCTTAGAAAATGATTTACAATGTGACATGTGACAATGACAATAGAATAAATAATTTTTAGTAAGACCACTAGTAAACTAAATGTGCTACAGCTAATTACAGTCTGCAGAAATGTGTGTTCTTGGCTTACAGCTTTTGCTCACACAGTCATCTTTTAGGAAAGGCATAACAAGAGCAATCAAAAATTTCATTTACCTATAATTGTCCCAAATAAAAATATTCTTTCCCCTAGCAGTGATGCCCTTCCCTGACAAGCCATGGGAAGTCATACTACAGTAACACATCTTTTATATTTTCTGTTACCAAAGCAACTAACTCTATTTGTTATATTTGTTTTCATCTCTGCTATGAACAAAACTCTAAATCCTAAGTGACAGGCATCACTAGGAGTTGGTATGGGAGTCAGCTCTGAAAAATCAAGCTGCTAACTTGTTTACTTAAATATGGACTGCATGCAGTTTTACATTTTGTGAGAACATTTTTTCAGGTGAAAGAAATTAATATTTCATCAGAATAAATACTGAAGTACTAGTCATATTACTTAAATTATATTACTCCAATTACTGTGGTTTTATACTTTAGAGACCTTAAAAGATAATGTAAGATCATCCCACAGGAATAATATTAAAAAACCTCTCAGGTAAGGGTATAAATTTTCTAATTGACTACTGAACATGGTTGTTTCTTTATATGTAACTATGATTTAATGTATCATTTCTGCATAATGTAAATGGCTCCAAGCAAGTACTAGCAATTCAGGAAAATCATATTTAAGGAGTTGTCAAATAAGGCTCACAAAAGCATGCCCCTTCTGATTATTCCTCAAATTTCATTTCTAATATACCTACTCTGATCATAAATAGTGATTATGCTGTCATGATTTTCTTTTTAACCTAGGTAAGTATTATGATGCCCATCTGATACACAGAACAATTTAAGCTTTCAATTGCTCATTTCTTTTCTTTATATTAGCTATGTAAATATAAAAACAACATATTTGAAAAATTGACTGAATTCAAATAAAAAAACCAGATAGAAATTTCATGCTATTGTTTGTTCTTTGCATAGATAAGTTAATGTTTAAAAAATGCAAATAGGATGTACAGAAGAGTCTCAAAACTATCAGATGAAAAAAAGGCAAGTGACAAGGACCTTGGGAGAAAGGTGCAGCGCTAAAATAGAGCATCACACATTCTCTTCCTCAACACCAAGTTGCAAGGGAAAAAAATAAAATCTAGTACTGCTAAGTCACTATCTGCCAGAAAGCCCTTCATACATTTTTAGGCATCACAGAAGGCACCTCCAGGAGAAAAACATATGAATAAGCAATTTCTAATTTCAGCAAAATTTGACTCCACTTCTGGTGATGTAACAAATCACAGCAGTCAGTGCCAAAAAAAAACCAAACAACCAAACAAACCACCCCTGTTGCAACTTTTATTTCACATTACTGCAATTTATTTCACATTACCTTTTATTTCACATTACTGCTGCTGCTGAGAATCCCATGGGTTTGACAGGGATTGCACTGGCTGCCCTTAGAGAGCAAACACAAGCCCTCCTCAAGAGCCCACACACCAGCAACAAGGTGACAGGGAATAGGTCAAAGAAAGGAAGCCAGACACAAGGACAACAATCCCTTTGCACAGAGCCTGATGGTCACAGCTCACCAGTTCTCTGGGATTTGATAGGGATTTGTACATGCTTAACTTTTACTATGAATTTCCATTACAAGAACGTGCTATTCCAATAATGACAAGCTTCTTAAATACTTGACTTTGCACAGCTGAGATGTGCATGCAAATAAGAATCCCTCTAGGCTACTTTTATTATTTTTTAAATTCTCTTTCAATCCAAATGAAGAACAATTTCCTCTGCACAGAAACATCAAACATTCTCTTCCTCTACATTTTATGATGTAGACTTTCCAGCAATCCCTGGCTTTTATGAGCTGTCTCATATAACGAACATTGTGGTCCACTGTCTGACAGATCTGTACTTTATCCTTCCCTAATGAGACAGTTCCCCAATTATTGAGCCAACAGGCAGTGTTTCTCTAGAAGTTTCACCCTTTTAAGCACAGAATTCCCACAGGGTGATTGGCAAATTAACACACATTAAACCCATCACATACACAAACTTGCTGAATTTATTCCTGAACAAGCAATTTCCTTTCTTTCCCCACCAGTTCAGGATGTTGTTTTTTTTCAAAGTGTTCAGTCAGTGCTTCATTAACTCCCCCCCCAAAAAATAACTCACCTTTGTCCCTCTTCTCATCACAAAGATCACCATGTTACAGCTACAACAGTAACACCACAAAACTAAATGTAGAACAGAGACTGCCTAGTAATGCAGCTTATTAAAGCAGCACAGTTATTTCTTTACACCATTCTAGACACTTTGTGGTTGAAGATGAACCAGGTGGGTGAAAGGGCTGTATTAGCTTTTGTCCTGTTAATGCCCCTTTGGTGCAGGATCTGCACCCTGAGATCCATCTGCTGGCAGAGGTTCGAGCACTTTCTCAGTTTAGGGCTGTTCCTGTCCCTGTCTGTACTCAAAACCTAAGCTAAAATGTTCATCCCTAAGGGAGGGAAATGGATATTCCTGTTCAGGAAGCAACACATACATAACTCCACTACCTACTTCAAAAAAAGGAAGCATCACAGCATCGTCACTGCTACAACAAATGATTTCCCTGTGGTGCCTTGCTATAAAACATCTTCAAAACTGATCACTGCAGCCTCTGAGCTGTTCCTGCCGCTCTTAGCCATACTAAGCAAACACTGCAACACATTTCAAGCACCAAATCAAACAAATCCACTTCCTCACAGGAAATACATACTGAATATATAACCAGATGGGGGCAGAATCAAAATTTAAATGCTAGTGAGGGCCCACCTACACACACCGGTGCAGCCACAACTTCCCTAAGCAATTTTGCCAATGTTTTACCAGCCTTCCAGTTAGAAAATTACTCATAATATCAAAACTAAATGTCCAATCCTGTAATTTCAGTCTGTTTCTTCTTGTCCTGTCCCTGGCCCAGAGAACAATTTACTTTTACTCTTCAATAGCTTTTTATGCGTTAAGGTTTTTTTATCTTCCTCTCCTCATCTTTCCTCTTCTTTACTCTGGGTTTAAAATCCTTCCTCTTTCACTCTACTTTTGGCATGTTTCTAATTCCATTTCTGGCTGAGACACTGTCTTCCTCCCAGTGGAAACAGTAGCACAACAGGTAACTTCACAATTTTTCCTGTTTAATTGTCGTTCTACAGCTGCTTCTTCCTTGCTTTTCCTTTAACAGTGTAAGGTTGTCAAGGCACCTCCAGTGCATGATCCACTGCAAACTTCAGCTTATTCTCTGCAGAATCTCTGCCCAGTGCTTCAATCATTCCTCAGCCTTCCTCAATTGAATGAGCATCTCTGTTTAGGTGTAGCAATTTACACTTGATCTCACTGAATACATCTCATTTAATGAAACCCTCGCTGAAGAAATAGGATTGCAATTCAATCCACCAAGATCATTTTGGAAGAAATGGTTGGGAGCACATCCAAAACAAAGCAACAGATTCACCTTTGATTAAGGAAAGTATGGCCAACTATAATAATTTCTGGAACCACAGGGAAAGATCACAACCTCCTCATTTGATGCCAACGTGACGATTAAGAAAACTGATAAAGTAGTAGATTAATTTTTAAGGATATTATCTGGAAAATACCTATAAGAAGAAAGTTAAAAAGGAAAAAAAAAAAAAAAGAGGAAGCCTAAGCTGGGGAGAAAACTGAGTCTAAAAACATAACATCACTCATATCACAACTTACAAGTTAAACAAGTGTTTCAAAGAAACAAATTAAATGGATTTATAATGGATTTATGATACTGCGGAAATTTCCTTCCGAAGCAACTCTTCTGATTAATGGATATGAATCTATATCAGAAAACAAGATGATAAAGCCAACCTTTAGGAATTTCAGACTTATAACACATTGCTATGGCAACATTCTCAGCAAGAAGTAAGTTTAGTTGGAAATAATAAAAAACAAAAATCACTTTACTTGTCCCTAAAAGATAACTCTACAGCAAAAGAGAACAAGACAGGCAAAGGCAAAAGTGTAAACCAAACTCTTAGACCAATACACAAACAGTGCACCTTTTTAAGCATCTCCCCACAATTCAAATAAAATTCCTCTTTCATGAATTTTACAATTTACAACAAGAGGAGCTGAAAAGACACTGGGTTTGAAATAGATATTGATAATTTCTGTCTATGAGTTATAATTGAAGAATCAGGCGTCACAGCAGCTAATGCACTCAAATGAAACTCAGTGAAACTGTGCAGCCTAGCAGAAGTACAGCTTGCTTTTGAAAGTGGATGCAAATACCAAGAATATTGGTGCATGCCTATTTTTTAAATCCCTAATTACAGGTGGAGACAAATATTTTAGACAATGAAAAAAATTTGTTTGTTTCTTAAGTGTTATAAACAGGTAAGTTGCAGGTACCTTTCCTGATGTATTTTTATATGCTGCTCTGAATAATTATTAAGTTTGGTTTCTGTACAAACAAGTTATACTAGTATTTGTATTAACTTTGCCAATCACAAAATTTAATTAAATGACCTTTGCTTACAAAAACCACCTAAAAAAGGGTAAGAGTTGCAATTCCCCGTGGACTAACTTAATTACAAATGAAAGAAATATTTATCTAGCCAAGCCTCAAATAATACTCTAATTTTAAAACCCCTGAAAATGCACAGCTAGTATCATGCACTGTGCACAATGACCGAAGACCCCGGAATGGAGGCAAAACACAGATTTCAAAAAGCACGTCCTGATCCTATTTAAGATACTTTTGTAAAAAAGCTCCCCAAAATGCAGCATAAGCTGTGTGCACAGGAGGGACACACTTGATTCAGAGCCCAAGGACAAAGCCTGCTCTCCCAGGAATATCCCATCATTGCAGGTCACTGGCCATCCTACCACCAAGCAATGGCTTTTCCACTCGACCTGATGATGAGCAAGTCAGCCCTTGAATAGGCCCCCACACTGCTGAGCTATTTCTAGATGCCCTTTTGCCTTTTTATGTGCTTCAGAGAGGAGGAGCAGTGTGGTTGCTCTGAGAAGTCCAGCTAAGAGGTTTTCCCTGGAGCAGGACAACTTTCTGCATTCACAGCACAAACACCCAGGCAGAAGGAGATGGCTCTTTTCGGTGTGGTGTTTTTAATGCCTCACCAAGCTGATGTAATAAGACTTTAGAATTGTGTGAACACTTCCCTACCTGACTCTAGGGGACCAAGAGGATAAAATCTGTATTTTGTATATCATGTTGTTAATACATTTGTTGGTGATAAGCAGAGCTCCTTCTGGAACTCAAAAAGCCACATTCTTAGAGGATTTCCTCCTGCCCCCTTTGGTCCCCTATCATTCTCCCTCGAGGTGGAGGTCAGAGGGTACAGGCTAAAGAAATGCTTCTTGTTAAAGCTTTACAATTCACCCCCTGCCAACATGAAGTGCTCCTGAAGGCTGCAATTCTGAACACAGTCCTGAACAACAGCAGAGTTGTTGTCCCAAACAGAACTCCTCCGTTTCTTTAACCATTGTGGAGGGAGCCTGCCCTGCCTTCTGGGTGAGGGATCAGCAGCAACTCCCCTTCTCTGCAAACACACTGCAGCTCTTTTGGCTTGGATCCCACCCACAGCAACACACACCACCTCTTTTTTATTTTCTCTGCAGTTCATACAGTCCCCGTCCAACTGCGATCCTGGCTCTGACTGACAGCAATTGATTGAAATTTTTTTAACCACAAGCTAAGTCTGAATGAAATAGGTGGTAGGGAAGTGTTTGATGTCCAGAAAGCTTCCAGGGTATCAGATGGCTTCAAAGAAGTGCATGCAAAGAAAAGCAGAATGAGAAAAACTTAGAGCACACAGAGTAAATAATTTCAAAGGCTGTGTAAACAAGGGACCAATTTAAAATTGAAAACAGTGATTACAACTCCCCCAGTCTGCCTAATAACCTTACAATTAATTGGCCTCTAAGACTTTTATTTAGAAAACCAGTACAGAAAAACAGAGGAAAAAAAACACCTATTAGACAGTTTTTTTACTATAACTTCTTTCAGTGAAGATTTGGTGCCTATAATGCATTTTCAGTGTTTCAGAGAGCAGAGATTTAATTGATGCATGATAGCAATCCTTAGTGCTGTGCAAAAGAGACCAACATCAAAATACCAATGTTTTACTATTAAGAGATTATTCTGAACATTTAAGAAAACTAATTTGCTCAAACACCAACTATTTACTCTCTTCGAAGGGGCCTTAAATATTTTTTATCCCATTCAGCTGTACCAACTTAAGTAGAGATAAACAGCAACCTGTCTCAAGTATCCTCTTTCACCAGACAGAGGATTATATAAATAAGACTCATCCAACACAAAAGGTTCACCCTGACCACACAAATAGTCAGACAGCAGCACAAGTGTCCTAGGGGGAGCACAGCTACATAAACAAGTGCTGAGGAAAAAGCAGTGTGTGGATTTGGGAATGCGAGATAACAAGGACACACTAACACAAACTTTGGTAAGCTAGAAGGCAGATGGAGTAGAGGACCTGAGAGAGGCTAACTCCGTACAAAATAGCTGATATGGCATTTGGAGCCTCATACTGAATATAAAACATTTCAGAAAACAGGCTCAGGAGACAAATGTTAGGGGCTGTGTGATTTCTCTGAGCAATCCTGAGGATGATCAAATTTGTTCCTGAGGCTTTTCTTCCTGCCTTAATGGCTAAGCAGCCACTCACCCACAGCTGGGCTGCTGGTGGATTATGAACCTTGGCAATCACTCTGATGGGCATTTCATTTCATTCCCTCATCTCATTTTCAGTTGTACCCATCTTTCTTTTTTTTTTTTTTTAGATACCAAGATGATAACATGCACAGATGAGGTATCAGTGCTCCCTCAGGAGTTAGCCAGAGTTGCTGTCATCCATGCCTGGACACCTTGGATGTGAACACAACCTAAATCCCTATCAGCTACACCACATAATTGCCCTGCTGTCACACACACGATGATCTTGTTCTCTCCTCCCCTCCATAAAGCTGCAGCTCAGAATTTACACAGGATTTCAAGCCTATTGCTTCTCTTCCTCAGTGTGTAAAACCACTACATACACACACATGTATAAGAGAGTTTGGGTCTACTTTGAATCCTATTCCAGCTCTCCCCAGTCCACTTTGAACTGAAATACAATCTCTGTGGCATCCATCATTCCTCCAGAGGCAGATCAACAATACGTAACAGTGAAACAAGTAACTGCTTTAAGTACTTCTAATTTGAGTCTTATTATTCAACACCATTTCCTCATTGTGCTGGTTTTCTGACACACTTTGACTATTTGTGAACTGGGTTATTTTTCCCCACCATATGCTACTCCACCACTTCCTGTGCTGAGCTTCACCGTAGCTGTCGGCTACATTTCTGACCTCTCTTCCACTGCAACAAAGGCAGAAACCTCCTTCTAGCACTGGAGTGGATGCTGATGAGGTTATATTCAGTCTCTGATCAATTCTTATCATATATCTCTGTCCTTTTCTAGTGGTTTCAGCACTGCCTATCGTAATATCATTTGTAAATGCAATTAATGAGGTGTTTATGTACTCGTCAAAAATCATTAAGATGTCAAATTAAACTGCATTTAGTGGTGCACCCTGAGTCACCCTGCATGCTTTGGTCCAGCTCAATACATCACCATTCATCATCACTCTCTGTTCATAATGCCTCCAGCAATTCTAACTCCTTTGACACAATTCATGTTCAAAATACTTTCAGTTGTGGTGGGGCTTCTTCCCCTTCTTGCAATAATTTCTAGACTTGTCCTTCCTGTTTTGAAGGTAACAGATTTGTGCTTTACAATCTAATATCTTCCTGCTTCCTTCTCAGTTATTACAATTGCTAGTGCACCAATGCTCCCTGGTTCAGTTAATTCTCTTAGCATACTGAAACTTGTTACCACCAATACCTATTTACTGTCAATAACATATGGCTTTTCCTCCTTCTACTCATTATCTACTTTAAAATTCCATTTTTCTCTTTCATATACTTATTTAATTTTCTTGTTAAAGAGGCAATCAAAATAGGCCATCCATTGGCAAAGATGATTTTCTCCTCCTCAATTTACACAGCCAACCTTTTTCCCCCCCAATTTTTGTCTGTCTTCTTTGTACTGTGAATATTTCTGTTGCCATGACCCAATCTACACTCAAATGTTGTCTATTTGAGTCGATTTGAATCCTTTGCTCCCTCTATCTGGGTCTCTGCAAGCCTCAGAAATCTGTAGATTAACTCACTTTCTTTCCCTTCCCTCTATACCTACTGGATCTTGTGAAACCCACTTTCCCTTTGCATTCTTTTCCTTCAGACTCACAGTAACCTACTGCTCCCTAACTGAATGAATTATACATTTCACGTTTCTCCAGGCTTGATTTGTTCATTAGGACAGACACTCAAGCAGCCTTCACTTCCCAAGGCATCCCTGAAATCACTGGACTTAGGGCTTTTCAGAACAGTCCATGATCTGTCATGTGGACTTTAAAATCCATATTGCTTGCTAAGCTTCTAAATGCTGCTATGAATGAGTGGCTCTTGGCTCCTGTTCAGTTTGTGCAGCTGTGTTCTGCAAGTCTGGGTGCTGAGTATTTTTTATCTCAAACAGGTGCACAGCCAACAACTCTTAACCAGCAAGGAAATAACCTGTGGATGATCTCTCCTGTGGTTATCTTTTCTCATTAAAATACCAGGCCAGTTTTCATGAAATATCACACTAGTTTTTGTGAGTACAACCCCTTTTTATCATTCCATGTTAAACACCATGCTACCACCTGCAATGTCCTAAAAATTACAGACTCCCTACAGATAAAGCATTACCTGAATTGACCAGTGCCCACTAAAGCCTTTCCTTTGTTACTTCAATACTCTTTTTTACATCCTCTCATAATTATTATTCTATTTTCTTTTCCCCACATCATATTAGAAACATTTTTTTTAATTAGGAACACTAACCTGAATGCCCCAAAAGCCTGATACTGCCCAGAACAGGCAGAAACAAGTATGGATGTAGGAGCAAATGCACAAAACTTGCTCCAATCAGAATGGCAGAAGGACATGAATATCCTTCAGTGTTTAAAGAATACCAGAGAGGGGTTCAAAACTTGCCCACCAACCCAAGGTTGTTTTCAGCTCTAATTTTTACAGAATAATTTTCTAGAATAAATAAAAAAAACAAACCCACCACAGAAAACAAACCCCACAATGGTTTGTATAATGGAAAAATGAGGGATTGCTGGGCACCGTTTTGAGAAGCAGAGAGAGGATGCCATGAGCACAAAGAGGGTTGAGGAGCAGAGCGCTCACCAAAAAGAAAGAAATAAGTGATATTCATCAGGTCTGACTCTGGAGGTCACACCTAACTTCAATTCAAAGCCCTACAGACTGTCCTGCCCCTCTCCTCAAAAAGCTTTATTTTCCATTTGTGATATTTCAGTGTTAATAGCTTCCCCTTACTGAATATTATATCCTTATGTAACACGATTGGTTCAGCTTACATTTTTAAAGATTGTGTGTATGTTTGCATTCTAAGTTGCCAAACATATGTGCTATCATATAACCAGCCAAAATGACCCCAAAAGTGTGAAGTCAGGCTCAGAATGCAAATTTTTTCTCAAACCTACAAGGAAATAACCTATGCATACGTGAAGACTTAAGCTGCAACTGTGTGAGCTACAGAATTAAAGCTCTGGGGCTGGAGAAGGAAAAGCTCCTTTTCCCTGTGGCCTTTGAAAATTTGGCACTTTGAGGTACAAAACTGTACCAGGTATTTAAAGTTCAATGAACTTTATAGTTCAATGAAATATCACAAAACAGGCTATTTTATGATCGATTTTGGTGAGAGGCTGCTAAAACCAGTGACAACTGACCAACACCCTTATTTTTAGGAAATATTAATGGGTAGAATAAGCAACAAATTAATCACTTCTCAGCTCTTTAGGAGGCTCTACTGCAGACCAGTGGCTTCTTAGGGGTTTTTTAATAAATAATACAGTATAAGAATGAGCCATGGGATCAGCTTCCTCTCTTCTTTAATGAGACAGCTGCTTGCACTCCTACTACCAGGCATGCTTTCCCTAACTCCTTAAGTAAGCTTAGCCCTTTCATCTAGCAATTGTTTTGGTCAAATCATGTTTCATTTTTTGGGTTTTCATAGCATGAAGAGCAAGGAATGTGTCTGGAAGCTTACAATTGTAATTATTCTACATCAAGAAAATAAGATCAAAACTAGAAAAAACAGTAATGTGTTCTTCCATAATACTTACGATTGACCTGATGTTGTTTTCTTTTGCCAGTTTCAGAGAGGACTTATAGCAACTTGCTAAGTTTTCTTTATGAGTGTCAGTGAGATGGCCTCTTGCAATTGGCCCAACAGTATGGATCACATCTGCAGTGAATAAAAAAAAGAAGAAAAAGAAACATTAAAGGTGCTACTGAATCGCACATCAATCCAGTCTGGAATTGCAGCTACACACAAAGGCAGGAATAACAATGCAAGCAAACATACTTAACTGGAAAACACATCATAATCTACATGTGCAATAATTAAACATAAATCAGTAAAGGTTAAATTTTGAAGAATTTGGACTAAATGAGGAAATGAGAAAGATACAGTGAAGGCTTGTTACATGTCTACTGCAATGCACACATAGGAAGGATGAAATGTTTGTACAAATCCTCTAAATCTTAAGACCTCTGCAACTGTAAATACTGTAGAACTTTGAAACAGTTGATTTCACTCCCTGAAGTCCACTCAGTGGGAAAGTTCACCACACAGAACCTCAGCACATTGATGGTGATACACAGGTCGTCTGTTTTTCCTCAGCCACCATTTGAAAAGAAGTTAGGAATGTGTTGGTTATTCAAAAAACATGCTTTACTTTCACATCAGACCAGATGGAGATGCCATGCAATAAAACAAAATATTCTGTTTGAAGAAATTTTTAACGAGCAAGAAGAGAAAGCACAGTCATCTTAGGTAAGATGCCTTTGGACTCATCAAAATCAGATGTTGCAATCAATCAAAGTCTCCAAAGTGCTGTAAGAAAAGTGAATTTAAGAGCCTGGAGTAAAAAAAGTGTTGAAAAAAAAATCTACAGAGTAAAAGGTACCATGATATTTTTTTATCTGCCTCCTTCCCATCCCCCCAGTTATTATGAAGCACATTTACTTTTTACACATCATTCTTCTATAGTGTATGTGAGCATAATAAAATGAGTTATGGTAGCAGATGTGTATTTTTATTTGCCTTTCTTTATAATTTCCTACAATGCATAGCAGAAATAAGCAGTGGCACTATGTATTTTCTTTTTCAATGTTGCACAAACAGGGATTAGGCCAACACTTTCGACTGCAGTAGCACTGTTCCCCTTTTAAGTTGTGTTTCTATCCCATGTGGGTCAGGTTTCCAAGAAACATCTGCTGTTGCTACACCCCAGAACATTTTAATTTTCTCACAAATCCTACAGAATTAACACCATTATTCTTTGTCCAAGCTGGTTTTGATGATTTCCATCCAACATATGCCAAAGCCTAAAAGCAAATGGACAAACTAACATTAAAATGTACACTGTCTTTTCTTTTAAACACAGACATCATCTATCAAGTCCTGCTCTGATACTCAAAAGGTGGTTTTTATGATGAGCCATAATGTTCCAAAAAAATCAAAATAATTCCTGTACATTAGCCAAAAAGTACTGATAAATCAGGAAGCAAAAACACATCCATTCCCAGTGCCCAGAAACACTGAGGAATCCACTGTGATGCAAACTGAAACCTATAAGAGCTAAACCTCCCAACTGCTACAGAAAAAAAACCCTCCTGGGAAGTAAATAAAAAGGTTGAGAACTCTTCTTTCCATTTTGATCACAGTAATTTTCTCCAGTTGTGGGAACAAGATGGACAGATTGGATAATTTCTGCTGAATGTCACAGCTGCCAGACAGCGACTCCAGAGAACCCTCCCTACTACTGAACCATCAAGCAGGTGTTGAGTCTTTATCCACTGACAAGCAGGATGACAGCAGGACACTAAACCTGTGAGTTCAGAAAAGAGTTATACTTGTACATGTGTTGTAGCCACTATCATAAACCGAGAACTATTAGGAAAGGAGTTGAAAAAAGGAAAGAGCTAGTTTAAAATTCGCTCCTGTGTGCTGAGAAAAGGTTGTGTGAGTACTTCCATTACCAAAGACTGTAATTTCTGTTCATGACCATAGCAGTTTCCTGGAGGTTGAAACTTTCCAAGGACCATTTCTATTTGGAAGTGCTGGCAACTTCAGAGAAATGAAAAGAAAAAAACTTCTTGACTTTTTCCCCCTGTGTTTTATTTTACAACAGGTGAACTTCAATTACTGAGCCAGAGGCATGATTTAACAGTGGACTTGGCAGCCTGGGTTACCGGATGGACTCAATGACCTTAGAGGTCTTTTCCCACCTAAATGATTCTATGATTCTACAGGAAAAGTATAATACTCATGAATCTCATCTCAGTCAAGTTCACTCTGCATTTACAGACACCAAGATCAGAGCTATCATGATAAATTTCAAATTCACAATATCCAGCAGCCAACAAGCAAATAGAGGAACAACTATAAAACAAACTTTAAAAGACTGTGTGAAGGATGAATAAGAAAAGATCCATAAACATTTCCCTCTTATGGCTAAGGCTGAGTTTCCTGCATTTCAACATGCAGCTCCTTGAAAGCTGAAGTATAATGCCTTAAATTATTAACTGATTACTTAGGCAAGAAGGAGTTTTGGGGAACAGATCAAATACCAAATTCTTGCCTGGGTCTTTCTGTACAGAACAGCCACAGAGTAACTTCTAGATGAATTTCACTCACTAAATCTTTAGCTCCATTTCTTTAGTCTTTTATTATTAAACACTAGTTTTAAGCCTCTGCTCAACAGATGCAAAATGGTTTTGTCATCTTTTTTTCAGAACTTCCCAACTGAGCATTTTCATAGCAACATGTCAGCAATCCTGTATTGCTGCACCAGACACTTCATGTAAGAAACCTTTAATGCAGGTATTAGCTTTTATATTTAAATATTATATTATATTTTTAATTTTTTCCAAGTCCATCATAGGTGGCTCTTTAGTAGACAGGACACAAAATATAGTTATTAATTGAATAGGTCCTGACCAACCCAATCTAATGGGGAGGCATTCTATGGCCTTTGGAATTAGATGATGTTTAAAGTTGCTTCCAACCTAAAACATTCCATGATTTTATGAACTGGTTTATAAAATATCACAACTATTGTAATCGTTTACACCATATTATTGGCAAAGAAATGTTTTTCTTAGATTCTTAGGCACATTATTATTCTGAAATACATGATAAAGATTTTATTAGCAGAGCAGCATTATTAATATGCCAGTGCTTTATGGTCAGCAGACAAACAGGGAAGTAATAATTTTATTGTTGTACATTGTCAATAAAATCAGTGAATACATACATTTCCTAAACTACACGTTATTCTGCTCAAGCTATTCCAAAATACCTTAAAGTCTGCAGGTGGGCAAAACCCTTTGAGATTATACAGGCATAAAGGAAACAAACAGAAAACAAAACATCTCTTCCCCCTCCTTCAGCCCATGCAGTTGCTACCTGAGAATCAGACTTCACAGGCTGAAGCAGCACCATTTATTTTTAATATATCAACAAAGACTGTCAAACTTCAAGCTTGTCTGCCACAATAAAGTTTCGTTTCTGCTCACATTTTATCCCTTGGAGAGAGATGGAGGATGGAGGAGTATGTGCCATAGGGGAGGTCTACAAACATTTGTCCACAAGAAAATTCAGGGCCAGAACTGCTGCCCTGCTGTTCCGAGCACCCACTACAGCAACCAGCCTCAATTGTAAACTTCAAGGACTTCTGGCAAGGACAACCACGGATGTGCAAGCCCTAGCTGGCACCTTCCACACCTGGGGAAGAGCACGGGCTTTCTGAAGGAAAACACAGCAGTAAAGGATTGTCAGAGGACAGATACACAGGAAGGAGTTTTGCCAGAGAAGGCAAACCGACTGCAGCAGCAAGGCAGGTGGGAGCACCAGCCGTGGGGATGAGCATGACCACGGGCTGAAGGCACACTGAGGACACAATGGCATGAAACAGTAGTGGTCTCATCACCTAAAGACTTTTAAATTGAGGAAAATGTAGAAAAACTCAGGTTTAGTTTGGCAGGAAAAGCTGGCTCTTGTTGGTTCCTGTAGCATCTTCACCCTTCGGGTTCCGGGCACTTCTCAGTGAGGCCAAACAGGCGTAAGGGATGCAAACATTTCCCAAAAAGAAAATCATGTTTTTTTGATGTTCAAATCCAAGTAAACAGGTCAAAAAAGGGAACAGTCATCACTCAGAGAATGCCTCACTGACCATTTGTAGTATTTTAACTTTTATGTCAAAAGAAGCTGCCAGCACTGCTGTGAAGTTGCTGATTTAAGTGGTCAATCTTCCAGCCAAGTGCACTGATAGAAAACTTCATTAAAAAGAAAGCTGCAATCCATGGGCCCGTAAATCACTCTGTATACACAGAACAGAGATGTTTGCTTACATTTTTAATAGTACATTGAGGTGGAGAGCCCCCAAGGAAGGTATATCTTTATCTGGGATTTGGGCCACAACGACGGTTCAAACTGCTTTTAATGCTAATGAAGCTGTTGGTTTAAAACAGTGCTTGTACGGAAAGGAGCTATTTCAGAAAAGAAACTACAACTGCTGTAGAGAACAAACTTCATGTGTAAAAAGGCCAATGAGGCTTCTTTTCTCAGGTCTTTTTCTTAAAAAAGTCAATCCATACAGCTTTAACTTGCTGTTTTCTCACACAAGTTTTTAACTCTACTGCTTTGGAGAAAGGGCAGAGCAGCATGAGCAAGGATGAAACACGACTTCCAGTTGAAAAGGGTGAAGAAAAGTGACTGTGCTTCAAAAACCAACCAGGAGGACTGACATAAATTACTTACAATGTAATTTCCTCTTCCCTTGTTCTTTGAAAATGTGACACTGGATGGCAAAAATATTAGCGCAGCGAGCTTTTCCAAACAACTAAAAAAAGTACAAGGAAGTTTCTCTCATTCCTTCCCTTACAGATGTGAGTGTGGTGCATTCTCACTGTTAATGAACCACAGCCAGAATCAATTACATATTTCTCTCACTCACCCCATTTACACATTCACAGCCATAATCGGCCCGTCCAGCCAACTGCATAATGAAGCTGTATCCTGTCAATCACAGCAGGAACCATATGAATTTCAAGAAGGAAGGTGCTGTACTGTGTGCACCATTGAATTAAAACAACAATAACAAAAACAACAAAGAAAAAAAAAAAAAAAAACAAACCAAAAAACCCAAAAAACACAAAACTGATAAAAATTCAGACCATTAATGCCACCCTGGAAATTGAAACCTTCTGATAATGTTTTCATGGTTTTCCCATGAAAGTAACACGAATATAAATTGTTTATCACATTCCTTCTAAGAAATGCTTTTTGATAGATGTTTCTCATGAGCAGTGTGCTTGGGAAGGTGGTAACTTAATTATCCAATCCCTGGTCATTGTCGAGAATCCATAAATACTGGAGTCAGAGAATAAAGGAATGTTTTTTTGTTCTGACACTGAGAGTGTTCGTGTGAATCATTTCGTGTCCTCTAGCAACACATTAAGGGCTCCATTTGTAAATATTATCAGTTGGTTTACACAATAAGCACCCACCCTATTGGTGCTGAAAAGGAATAGCTGAGGTTCAGTTGGTGGCAAATGGAATTACCTCCAGATACCTACTGGCTATCCCTATTCCTCAGGAATGTGAGCAGCCTATTGCTTTGGTATACAAATTGCTCAGCTTTTTAATTTTCTATGTCTAACTACATGCACTTGCACATAAAAAGTGCATTTCAGTGTGCAAGAAACAATTGTTAATTTTAAGTTCAGCTGAAATGAATCCCACTGGACCGCAGTCTAATTGTGTGTCTCTAAAAGTAGATTAGCCTAGCTGAATATTATAAATGTAAGACATCTTTTATAAATCACTGAACTCTGTGTGTGACTACATACAATACAACTCCTAAGCTCAAAAGCATTTCTCTGCTTTGCATTGGTATATATTGTGTTTAGAAGCAGTTAGAGTCAAGTCCCAGGGTTTCAGGCTTGGGGCAGTAAGCTCTGCTCAATCTGAACTTTGTACCTTTCATAACTGCTTTCAGTGTTTAATTAACTGTTTTGGACGAACACAAAAAAAATGTTTCATTAGCTGCAAAAGCTACTATATCTAGAAGTCATTTGTGTAAAATATTTAAGCAATTTTTCACTTAAATGGCATTGTCTGCCAAGGAAAGGTAAAGAATACATTTATTATAAATTATTAACCAGCACCCCTCATTGTGGGTTAGCCGTATATCCTAGCTACAGACAGCACAGACAGTCAGAAAACAATATTCCCAAAGGGAGAGGTGAGGGATTTGCCGAGTCTGAGAGACCCTTTGGGGAGCCACAGGAGTTTGCACTCAATAGCCTGCATTTAGCAGAGCGCGGCCGCTCAGCATCCGTGGGAAGCTGCGAAACACAGGGAGCTTGTTCGCAGCGCTTACACCACCGCCTCGACAGCCGGCCAGAGAATTAAGTCACACAAGTCAAAGCCCAAGCCTTTTTGGCACTCGTGCTTGTCATAAAATACAAGGCCCAAGTATGCCTGTGTAATCCCAGAGTAGTTCCCCTCCCATCACTGAACTCACAGCACCGCTCTGCCGTCAGGGCCTCACCATTAACGTCGGGAACAAAAGTAGGCTCTGTTCAGGCAGGAGAAGCAAGTGGTGCAATTAAGGGACACTATAGTGTATCCCAAAGTAATAGGTTTTACAAAGCAATTTAGTGCCACGATGACAGATGTCAAAGCAGCGGCTAGACAGACGGCCCCACGACTTCCATGGAAATAATTGCCTACGTGTAAAGCTAAAAGGCAACGGCTCTGCCTGGGATATTCACAGGGTGATACGAATGAACATGAAATGAACATGACAAGGCTGAACACGAAGTTATGACAGTCACGACTTGTTATTTCTGGTTCCTTCTTTAATCTCTACTGGAAGAATTTGCAGCAGAAATGTTCGAATGTTGCCCTCATTCCCTATCCAAATAAAGACCTGAAGGTACCTAGGAAAAACAGAAGAGATGAAATTGTGCTGCCCCAGGCAGATTTTGTCCTCCACACACTAGAGGAAAACTCACTTTGCTGTAGCAGCAGAGGAGCTCAGCCAAGCACCCTCCTCATCGAGTGGCTCATGAAAACACACACCAAGTCACCCCCTTGACCCAAGCAATGCTCTCCATCTTTCACTGATTATTATTAGTCACAAGTGGACAGGGCTATAGACAAAAATATCCTGATGTCTCTATGTTTGCTACACACAGGAAAGCATGAACCACAAAGATTCTCTACTTTTACTATGTTGAATAGCAAAAGAAGTTCATGAGAGAGTTTGGATTTCAATCATTTGATAAGGCTTTTCAACACTCAAAAATAAATTTGTTTGCCCTAAGTTCAGAGTATTCATTCTTCAGAGACTAAGACAGAGTTTCAGTCAACCATTCAAAAAAAAATTTACACCAAAATCCACAACCTGGTGAAGGATATAAGACCAGCCATGTAAATTCAAGGGATATTTAATCCCACTTGATTCTTGATTCAGTAGAGAATCTTGCAAATATTACCCAAAAAAACATGCAACACAAGTCATAAAAATGCAAATGGGGATTAAGTTAACTTCAGTTCTACTTTTGGAATTGGATTAATTACAGAGGCACAGAAAGCAGAAATGAGCTCATTTATGTTCTCAGCTTCTCAAAGCATGGACTCCTTGTCACACTTTGTCTATTCTCAGTGTCCAGCCCAGTTCTGTTGAAGTCAATTTAGTTACCTCTGCTAGAGTACTGCACAATTTAAGCCTAAATATACCCTCTAGGATTTGGGGAAAATAAAAAACCAGCAAAACAAAACAAAATAAAACAAAAATCCCAAAACAAAATAGAAATAAACCAAAAGAACCAACCATCCACAAAAAAAAATTCCACAAAAAACCTCATTCAGCCTCACTACAAAACTACCAGAATTACTGGTACAGTACCAGATTACTTTTATCCAGAAAAGATTAATACTCAGAACTAAACTTCTTACATTTTCCTCTGAGTGCTGAAAAGTGCTACAGAGTGCTCTGATAATTTAACAACATGCCACAGCAAAAGCTCTTTATTTCCTATTTGAAGGATTTTTCTGTGAAAATTCTGTTTTGATAGCTTCCAGCATTTCTTACAAAAATGTTCTTTATTATTCAGTCAAGTGCATTGTAGGGATGGTGAAATAAAGGAAGACATCCCAAGAAACAAAGAAAACAATCCAACATGTTATGTTTACCACGGCCATGGGACATCTTAAATACAAGGAGGTCCCCAGATACTGTGCCAATACTTCAAGGCATTCTTTTCCCTCTTGAAACTATTGAATCACTCAAATTGTATGTTCTTCATGTAGAATTCGAGAATATTAGCATGAAAGATTAAAAAACACTGATCTTCACTTGAAAGGACTGGTGATTATAGCAGAAAGTTTTCAGAAGACCAACCCTTAACCACACATCAGCAGCAGAATAACCTCAGGTGAAACGAGAGGAAACTGCCAGCATTGGTTTTATCTGCCCATTGAAGGGATACAAATTTTTAAATCAGATCACTTCAGGTAAAAAGTTTTTTTAAAAAGACTGAAATAGAAGAGGAAGTTTCATTAGCTTCTTCAAGAAGAATTTCAAAGACAAATTTATTGTATTCAGAGATTCAATTGTGCATCTGTTCCTTAAGGGCAGCACATTACAACAGTCCCCACACTTGTTTTTGTTTTTTTTATTTGCTATTACTCTATGTTTTCTTGGGAATAAACAAACTTCTTTCACCTCAGAAATTGGAGCACATTTATTTTGTTTGACACTTCTCTAATCTACATATCCCTCACAGCAGAAATTAGATGCTTTGCTAAGGATTTTGCAAGTCTTCTCTAAGAAAAAACAGAAAAATATGATAAAATTACAGGTTCTCCATGTATCTTCTAAAGGAATGAGTGGCAGCTAAATCAGCCTTATTAACTTTCAAGTTTGAATACTGGAAAGCATGCAAGGAAAGTTCAGTATTTCCCTTGCCACAAACAATACAACACAGCTCTTGCAGTACAGATAGGAGAGCCTTGTACAGCCTCTTGGTACCATTTATCACCTCTCAAATCCAGGTGGAAACAGATGGAGGAGAAGGTTAGAAAGTAAAAGACTGAAATCATTAAATATTTTTAAAAATACTATAAATCACAGTTTAAAAAGACAGAGCTGAGGATTCATTTGAACTGTGTAACAGGACTCCATTCTATAGAGAGGATACTGTATTCTCCTCACAGCAATAAAAACAATGATTATAGCTCCAAACTGGCAAACTGCTTCTAAGCTTGGGAGCAATCTCACAGAAATTGGTGAGACTACTGCTTAAAGGTAACAAAGATCCAAGCACCAGCAAAGGAAATGAGAGCACACCTTCAGGATGAAGGAATGCACACTTACCATTTCATCTTTTAAACGGCATCACTGAAAAATCTCACTACTTTTTTACTTTCACAAGAAAAGCATAGTCTCTAATTTCTTTGACCTTAACTATTTATTTTCTGTACTTTTAGCAAGCTGCATTTAACAGATTTTTGTCTGCAGTCAGTTCCTTAAGAGCTGGCTGCCCCGCTGTACCTATGAGCCCATCAAAACAACAAAAAGAGGAAAAAAATTAATTTTCTATTGAAATGTCTCTCCCACACTTAGTCAAACACAGTCAATGGAAACAGGGACATATGATGTAGCGCCCAAAAGCAAGCTCAACTCATTTTTAAAAGCTGACTAGATTTCCAGTTGGCAGTGCCACTTTAATTGCCTTCTGTAAGTGTGATAAGTGAAATAACTGGACAGCTCTTTGAACCATAGGATGAGACTTCTTGCCTAGAAGAGGAATCTCATTTTCTATCATCAATTATATTTTAATTTTAGGTGGCTGAAACCACAGTAAAGCACCCTCCTGATATCAACATATTCCAGACACCAAGTTGTGAGAACGCTGCACATGCCAAGATAAATTCTTTTGACTGCTCTCCCCCCACCTCTTCCCCAGAGATGCTGTCTAGTTTGAAAGATAGTTTAGTTTCATCAGCTGGCAATGAGTCAAATATTAGCACTTGGAATCCAGTGCTCTGCAATCCATCCTAAAAGAAAACCCAGCAGATGATGGAGGCAGGGCACAAGCAAACCTGCTCCTGGAGGGAGGAGAGAAAGACATGTGTCTGTACAGACTGTAGAAAGATTATCTATGCTTTAGATATGGAACTGAGAAAAAAAATAACATTTAAAAAAAAAATTTAAAAATAGATTTAGAGAAGAACTTCAGTGCTTCAACCTTGCTACCAGCATGCTTTGTAATAAACAGCTATTACTGCTTTGAATACTCCAAACAAAAAAACCAGGCTAATTTATATCATTAATAAATCCAGCTACTGTTTTAGCAAAATAAAGTAAATATAAGTCTTGAACCAAGACTGAGAGCAGCCATTTAGCCTGGGACAGCAGGGGTACAGTGGAGGTGAGACTGCCCTAACACCACACACCCTCAGCTGACCAGAGCCTTTGCCCAGTGCAAACAGGACACACCCCACAGCTTTTTACATCTTGTTTGTTCTCAGGACTCCTTCAATTTCAGCCCAAGTTTACCATTTTCCCTTCAGTTCATACTTTGGCTGACAAGGCAGTGGGATGTGACTCACAGCAGATGAGGGGACAAAGAAAGTAATGTGGCTGTGCCTGGCCATGGTGCTCTGCCCTTAATGCTTTTATCAGTTTCCTTTCAGAACTGAGCTTTCACAGATAGCACAAGCATCACACTGAAATCATTTGATCTCCTCAGCCTTCCAGCTCAGAAAGTCACCGAAAGGAGAGAATAGAAAATGACAAGAAAACACCACTCTATCTTTACTCCATTTACTTTCTGGATTGTGCTCATAATACAATATCTAGCTGAGCAATATTTCTTATTAAGGCATGCACACCCTCTCATGGATTGTGACCAGCTCAGCCAGGCTACTTGCCAGCTGGGGTGCAGAGGCTTACAATGCAGATCAGCTCACCAACACCACAGGTAAGCACCACCGAGGTGGAAAGGAGCTAAAAGTCTCCAGCAAACGTGTTCAGAATCGCTGGCAGACAAAAAAAGCTAAGTACAAACATGAAATGCATCCAACGAGGGTATTTAGCAAAAAATTGTGGTATGATATTTCACACAATATGTAATGCTCCTGTGGTTCCAAGTGAAAAACAAGCTTTGACAAACATCTTGAAAGTGTTTTGCATCAGTGTAAGTTGTAAACAGTAGAATTTTCAGCATGAGCAAACATACCAAAATAAAAAAGAGGGAAACCATTTTTTTTTTTCCAAGATAAAAAATGTATTGCAAAGTGAACTGTTAGCAACTTGCTGAGGCTTATTGCACTGCTAATGCTCTCCCATGTCAATGTCACTAGGAAGAGCCCTTGGAGAAACACTGGTGTCACCTCTTATTCAGCTCAATTGAGAAAAATGTACTTAAACAACCTTCTGGAAAGTCATGTAATGAGCTAAAAGAGCTGCTGAAGGACATTCTTGAGCTTTGACTTTCTGGAAAGGAAACACAGATGTAAATAAAGTCAACTTAAGCATTCAGTAATGTTGTAGCGTGCCATTATCCTGTCATGAGCATTCCACAATAGTCACCAGTGGAGAATTTCTAACTCAAGCCACTCAAAAAGGATACTGAGGTTTAGGAACTGGGAACCAGAAAGGTTGGGGTTAGAAATGGCAGCAATGCCTTTGAAAAAAAAACAAATGGGGAGATGGCAAAACTTGTGAGAGTGACAAGTGTCAGAACCACACGCCATTTCCAAACCCAAGACTGTCCCTTGCTGAAGGGAACTGCTTCACTTCTGGGAAACCATATTGAGAGAAATATTTTTAAATTTTATTGCACTTGGTATTGAGGCAAACTGGTTATTTTCCCACCTGCAGTGTCCACAAATTCAATGCATTGTTTCTCCAGGAAAAGGAGAAATGTCTGCAAAATCACATTACCACTTGAACACCAGCCTGATGATTAGAGGGAGTTTTTACGAGTCCATGTCCAAAGTTGTATTTCACAGAGCTGTTTCCCCTTGCATGGGCTGTTGGAAAGACAAACTGGTATTTTCACAGTGAAAGCAATTGCTTCAAGAATAATGTCAGCTCTTATTGTTCAAAAAGCACTAGAAATCAGAGCACATGAAGCAGCAAACCATTTGGCTGACCTTACCAGCTTATGAGCAACATACAGTCAAGAAGGCAAAAACACGCTGGGAAAGATGGCAGAAAAGAAAATCAAACACAAACATGTACTTTCACATATTCTTGTGATACCACTGCACTTTTTTGTTTTCAAAGCAGGCCAAATGCTTGACGCTAATCAAGCAAACACCCCGACCTTACACACAGGAGCGTTTTCAGTGTGGATCCTGGGCCTGAAAAAGGTAAAGCCAATTGCTTCAACAGTGCCATTTCCCCAGTCAAGTGCTAAAACACACCTGGGCTGCTGTAGGACTTGGAAAATCACTTGGCAGCCCTGGCTGTTGGTGGCTGTTGTTTGAGAAGCCTGTAAATAGTACCAGATGGAAGAGGCCAAGGATGAAGAATCCTGGATGATGATTTCACTACACTTTGAAGCTTTAGAAAAAGGCAAAGCTTTAAGCACAAAGGCATCTTTTTATTCTTTTTTAAAAAAAAAAAACTCAAAAGGGAACTTTTACCCCATGCTAGTGCTGGTAGTGTTCAAGGTTTATAATTTAAATATTTGGCTTAGTAGAAACTTCATCTTTCACAGAAGCTATGAGTTTTCTGCATATTTGCAGTAAAACTTATTAGAAATTACTGATCCAGAACCTCATAACCTTTAGCTAAAATACTGTGTGCTCCTCTCTAGTTATATTCAACAATCTTCAAGATTTTCTAAATTGATACCCTTGGCTTCAGGGACAAAAAAAAGAAAAAAAAAAAAAGAAAAAAAAAAGAAAAGGAAACCACACAAAACCAATCCTCCTTCCCAAATTCCCAGAGAATGAAATTCTAATATAACCAAGTGCTCCTCTCCCCTTCCTTCTCAACTAACAGAAGTTTTGTTGGGAACTTCAGCTCATTAGAGTCCTCATCATTTAAATAACATTCAGCAATAACAAAGGAGCCTGTCATAAAGCTTTTGATAGATGTTTCATAGCCAACACATTATGGTCAGGATTTATATGAATGATTTAGAAAAGTGAAAATAAAAAGAACTGACTCTCATTTAGCAGAGAAATTATAAATGCAAATTCAGAGGAGGACAGCATCCTTTTCTTCATGGAGACAAATTTTGAAGTAGTTTCTGGAAGGAGGGATCATATAATAAACTTCTAATTCCACTAGTAACATTAGGAAAGGAAGGAAAATTACAATAGGCCAGGTACCATGTCATCCTTGATATACTACTACACTTCTTTATGAGCACATTACAATTCAGAGAGCTAATAATAAAAAGTGATGCTGAGATGATGAATTGATGCTATGCAATTAGACCTATTAGAATTCACAAGAGTCGACAGGCAATAATCAAACCACTTTCATGCTGCCCATTGCAATTATCTTTGCACTTAAGAATCAACAAAGCACATAATGACTTGCTCTCAATTAAGGAATTCATGAGAAATGGAATTTTAATTAGTGTGTAGAAAATTTGGGCCATTTATTACTTTACAGGACAACAGATTGTAAAAACTAGTTGAGTAGCTCTTAGTGTTCAGCAAGGGTTCAGGTCCAAGAAGAACAAACTGATGTTTTCTTTGAAAAAGGAGTCCCTAATAATAACCCCTGAAATGGGATTGCTAAGGTAAATGCACTTCCACCAAATTCTGGAAAAAAAAACAAACCAAACCAACAAAAAACAAAACAAAACAACAACAAAAAAACCCACCCAAACAAAACAAAAAAACAAACTAAACAACCAAATAAAACAAAACCAAAAAACAAACCACCAATCCACAAACAAAACTGTTGGAATTTGTGACTGAAATGGAAATTATTGCTGATGTTCTCAATTACCAGCTGACGAACAAGTTGCGTAGAGTTACATTTATTTGTGGTACAAACCACAGATGCCAAAGGGTATAATTCTACATTCTCATCACAACATGAGTAGGACAAGACAATGAAAATGCACCATCACTTAAAAAAAACATTGTCTGAATAGTAACATGAACGCTGATTTAAGTTTTCTTTCAATAGTGCTTGAATAGGAAGACTACTTAGATTCAAATAAAATTATTCTCCTAGTTTGCTGATCTTGGTGCAAGACAAATTACCAATAATTTGAACAAAAGCATCAGTTAGATTCTGGAAGTGGAGCTCCTTGATAATATGAAATAGAGGTTGATTGGAAAGCTGAAAGATTATGCTGAACTCCAATGTTACAAAATGCACATTTTTCAGAAAAAGGAAAGGAAGTCCACACTTCAATGTGAATGTTGGCAGTACTGAGATGGGTATAATGTTATGTGCTCACATAACATTAGTGAATCACTAAGATATTAAATAACATATCAGTTTGCTAAAAACATACTTCCAGCACATGGGTCAGCATAATCCCAAGCACAATAATAGCTTGGGTGGAGAATGGAATGAGAGAGAAGAGAAGGTTCTGGTACAGGTTCTTCTTCCTGCAGAGAAGGAACTGGGGGTGTTGGTGTGTGAGAAACTCAGTATGACCCAACAACGTGCACTGGCAGCCCAGAAACCACCTGTGCAGCATCCAAAGCAGCAATGGGCAGCAGGTGAGGGAGGAGATGCTGCCCCTCTGCTCCTCTCTGGTGAGAGCCCACCTGCAGTGCTGTGTCCACACCTGGGGGCCCAACACAAGAGTGTGGACATGCTGAGGTGCTCAGAGGGCTGGAGCACCTCCTCTCTGCAGACAGGCTGAGAGGTGCTGCTCAGCCTGGGGAGGAGAAGGTTCCAGGGAGACCTCAGAGCCTCTTCCAGTGCCTAAAGGGGGCTACAAGAGGGCACAGACGGACAGGACAAGGGCAAGTGGCTACAAACTGAAGGGAGAGATTTAGATTGGAAATTAGGAAAAAACTTCTTCTCTATGAAGGTGGTGAGGCACTGGCACAGGCTGCCCAGAAAAGAAGTGGATGTCCCATCCCTGGAAGTGTTCAAGGCCAGGTTGTACGGGGCTTTGACTGACCTGGTTTAGGGGAAGGCATCCCTGCCCATGGAAGAAAAGATTGGAATCAGATGGGCTTTAAGGTCCCTTCCAACCCAAAATTTTACAGTTCTACTCAGTCTTTTTAAAAAATACTACTAAAGGTCCACAATAGCTAAAAATTCCTAGCTAAATACTGGGCCATTTGGATTATGAAATAATAAAAAATTAGTTTAATGCATGATTACTACCTGAAAAAGTGTACTGCATGCTTTGAGTCTTAAAAATTTCCTATTTTGCAATGGATAAACAGCTGTATCTTTAGTACTTAAAATCTGTCAGAATGGTGCTCTGTTTCCATTGTCAGGGAACTATTTCAACGTTTCTCATTCTTGATTCCACGAGGGAGCCCTGTCTTTACAATGTCCCCATTAAAAAAACATTCACAACAACCTGAATGGCTTCTTGTAAGTGATAATACTTCAAAAGAAGGGAAAAAAAAAAAAAAAACAAGACCCTTTTACACAGGGATTCATTCTTAAATTCCCCTACGTGCTCTGCTTAGCGAGGGCTCTGGGAAGCAGCAGGGAAAGCAGCAGGCACTGCTGCCCCAGGGCCATCCCTCCCACAACGGGAACATTTTCACACTGCTGCAGAGCCACCATCTTTGCCCACGCAGCATTTTCGGGGAAAGGGATCTTGTAGGTATGTCCCTCTGTCTTCAGCATGCTGGAATTGCCCCTTGGAGAGCTGGTTACAGGTTAAAGCAGCTCAGCGTGCTGCTGTCACTTTGGATCAGTCGCAGGCGAAAGGCCAGCTCAGACGTGAGGATGCAGAAACGCGAGGATGCCTCGCTTCCCACCTTCTGGTTTGGTGTCAAGTGCAGCACATTTAAACTAGCACATCTCAGCCAGGGCATCAGCCATACCACCAAAACTGCCCTTTCCTCCTGCACAGCACATTGCTGAGGTGACAGGAGGAGGAGAGAAGGGAAATGGCATAGCCTGTCTACCTTGATGCAGTTGTTAAACACGAGTGGTTTCTGCAAAAATGGTACCTACCCTGGCCTAGGTACTGCAGCAAAGACACTTTTGGAAAAGATTTGAGAGCTGAATCTCCTTGAAGGCCCAGGGTGAATAGTTCAGACATACCAGACATTTTGATCAGAAGGCAAGTAACAGTTACGCCTTAAAAACTTAACACAATTAATTCAAAATATGCTTACAAGGTAAAAGAACAAAGTCGCTCCAGAAGGGGTTCCGAGATTAACATCAAAATCTGTTAAACAGTCGTAAAACACACCATGCTGATGAGGATTGTTATGAGTGAACCTGAACCAAGTGATTCTCTGTGCCACGGAATTTACAAGAGCATGGCTCGGTACCTCATTAAAATTAGGATTCTGTTAATTAAAGCCTTTTTTCAAGTGATAGATGGCTGCTGTGGATGTAAGCTGCACATACTGTTGAAACTTCACATTAAGAATAGATAGCACGCATGAAACACATAGCCCTGGGTAGAAATAAAGTTGCTTCCTTTAGGCAAAGAGTTTTTGCTCTTTGGAAGCGAAGATTTCTTGTACTGCAATACAGAAAGAGGGAGACAGGTAGAAGGTTCTTCAAAATTCATGCAAGTCTTGTTGGCACCCACCGTTATCAAAGTCTCTGAACAGTATCCTTTTCACTAGTTTCCAGTCTTGCTGAAGGCCACAGAAAGCTTTTTCTTTGCCTTAAGGGTCAACTTGCTTGTACCCCTGCCCAGATCCTTTCATCTGAGATTTTAAACCCCACATATTTCATTAAAAAGCACAATTACTAAAAAAAACCCCCAACGAACAATGGATAGGAGTGTGCTCAACATGGTTTGGGAGACAGAGCACAATTTATTTAATCCTGAAAACTTCTTACCCAAAAACTACTTGACTTCTAGGAAAACCTAACACAATGTTTTAGTGCTGAAAAGTACTTCTGGGAGAGGAGGGATATTTATACCAGAGAATGAACCCAAAAACCCTTAGAAAGAGAAAGTCTTGGGATTCTTAATGATTCATCAGGGATGACACAGAAAGTCCACTGACTGCAAGAAAGTCAATGAGGCATCTCTGAGGTCATGAAAAGGGGATTTTTATGATGAGAAAACAGGCAACACACTTTAAAAACATATCATTTAACCAGTAAGCTATAAAATTGCCAAATATATCTTCTCATTAAAAGAGGCACTTTTTTCCAATTTGGTAACTTCTCAAAAAGAGAACATTTAAGAAGAGGATTCTCTGCTATTTGGATATTCAAGTCTAGTTTTTATCCAGCTGACCCTTCCAAACGCTGTATTTGATTCTTTAATGGCTTCACGGTTCAGTGAATTTGAATTCCTTCCTTATTTCCATGACTAAAAGGAAAATTCAAAACCAGAAGATTTGGATTACTTAGAAATTAAGGGTGTGTAGAGTTTAGGATGTGCTGCAACAAAAGAGAGAAATTACAGAGGTCAGAATGCACTTCTTTCCTCTCCAATATCAGAAGGAGAAATTAATGAGCCCTTAACCATATTGATAGTCATTAATAGCTCCAAATCAAGATAAACCTGTGCACCTTCCACAAATGCTGTAAGCTGAACAGTTTCTAGAACTACCTACAACTGATGAGAAAAAATCATGGGTCTTACTCCAAGATTTGACCCAGTAAATTCAAAAGGAGGAAAATGCTGCATTCCTGCATCTCCAGTGTGGGCTCAGTTTTAAGCATAAGCATTCCTTTATTTTCTGAACTGAAGCTTATCTTTAGAATTTGCTTGCTTTTCACCCCTAAAAGTGTCAGCACTGGCCTGTGGAGCAACTAACACAGCCATCAAAATAATTAGCTGAAGTATAGCAAATGAGCTGATCAATTGGTATTATATGAATCTCTGCTGTAATAGAGATGGGACTTCCCAGATGGGACTTAGAAGTTTCTGTATTTCACCTGGTATCCTCTGGATGAGGAGTTGTTCCTCCCCTGCTTTCCCTCAAAGGAAAGCATCCTGGCTCTGGGGAGCTAATTCCCTTCCACAGCTCAGGGCTGTGCAGTCTCAGCAATTATGCACAGCTATATGAGCCTTTTCAAAGGGCTGATGCTTTCAAGAAAGCAAAGAGGCAATTGGGCCATGGTGACCAGAATCCAGGACATTAAAACCCTGGAGAGTTTGTACTGATTGGCTTTTTATTTTTGTGCCTTATTGCAAGAAAACTAAATAAATGAAATGCAGCCAAACATGTTCTGATTACAAAAAAAAAAATCATTTAAACACAAAATTTCTACCTCGTATTTATCAGTCTTCTCCCTTTTTTTAACTCTGCCCCTACCCTTCTTCAATAAAATATTTATGTATGATAATGATTTCCTGAAATACAGAATGAAATCAAACCATATTGTAATAAAACTAAATGGAGCAGAAGATAAATAAATCAAAATCAAGTATCATTTTTTACAGCTTTCCCAGAAATAAAACAATTAGCACATTAGCAGTGAATGCAATAATAAAATTAGCCAATTAGGATATTTAAGTGATTACCACATTGAAAGAGTAACTGCCATACATATGGATAAGTTCTGCTGAGGTAGAGAAGACTCTGCACTGTCCTCTTCTGTGACAAATGGAGTGCTTATGCAACACAGTGGATTTATTGCCATACACAAAACCTGATCTGATGTTCCCCTTGCTTCTCTAGTGTCTGAAGAAGACACCTTAAAAAGCAAATGAGAAGACTGTTGTGCTCATGTTAATTGTTGCTGTAATACTATTTGCAGCATCCTTTCACACCAAAATTTGACTACAGAATTGTAATTGGTTCCTTAGGAATGCAACCAATTCTAAAAAAACCCCAAAAAACCAAAAAACCCCATAAAAAGAAAAGAAAAAAAAAATAATATAAAGAATAAAATCTAAAAGGTTTACATATTAATAGCACTTCAATGTTTCTCTCCCAGATGGTACCACAGCTGACTGCCATTCCCTCTTACAACACAGCACTGTTTATCCTCTGAATGTCCCCAGTATAAAACTGTTTTAATCCTTTGTTGCTGTTGTAAAACTTGATCTACTGTCGGACAACATAAAAGTGTCAACTTTCGGATATATGGAACAAAAAGTAGATAGGATAATCCAGCCTGTACATCAGCAACAATGCAGTTCATGGCTCAGAGATAATGGGATTGCAGATTATTAGCTGAAAGGTGCAGTATTTTACCCCTCACAGCTCTGGACTAAAGTGCATTTCAGCTGCACATGGTGCATTTTCGGCACGTTTTCTTGCTGCTCCCTTTTCCATTAGCCAGTTCAAATGTATGACTGTGCTGTGCAGTCAACTGGAATGAAACAGCACTTTCATTACGAGCCTCTGACGATCTGTTAGTTCTTGTAGAAATTATGGAGGGGTTATGAAATCTAATATATGATGTGCAGAGAGATTAGCAGAGGAATGGGATTTAGATTCAGCATCTTAAGGAAGATGAATGAAGGAAGAGTGAGCAATTAAAGCAGTTGATCTTGTGCAGAGTAAGACAACCCACACAAATCTGGACATCCACCTATTCCTCCCTGCAAACATGCACACACTTACAACAAGCCTTTATTTGCTATTTGCTATCCCTAAAATAAGGAGTTGGAAATATTCCTATACTGTCCTGGGAAATATTCAAGTATTTACTACATATCTATTACAAGACTATTATAGTTGCATTCTTTTATAACTGTTACAATAAAGTCAGAGGATAAGGGGTGTGGAAGATTAAGGAGAAGTAGAAAATTTGAAAACATCAGTAGAGAATAACATATTTACTGAAGCAAGCTATTCCATACTTAAAGCGAACAATTCAGAAATTAGGCAGCACACTGAAAGGCAAACTGACATCAGAACAGACATCACCTATCATCATAGGATGGTTTAAGTTGGAAGACATCTTGAAGACTATTGAGTTCCAGCTCCCCTGCCATGGGCAGGGACACCTTCCACCAGACCAAGCTGCTCCAAGCACCATCCAACCTGGCTTTGAACACTTCCAAGGATGGGACACCCACAGCTTCTCCTGTGCTAGCGCCTCATCACCTTCACAGTGAAGAACTCTTCCCTGTTTTCTAATTTAAACTTCCTCCCTGTGACTTTGAAGACATTCTCCCTTGTTCTATCACCTATGCCCCTATAAAAAGCTCTCTTCCAGCCCCTTTAGGTACTGAAGGCTGCTATGAAGGTCTCCCTGGAACCTTCTCTAGCTCCAACTCTCCCAGCCTGAATCCAGAGCAGAGGAAGACTTCCAGGACTGTGGCTGTGCTGCAATCACTGTGTGTCCTGCAAGAGGAACCACACGTGAGCAGAGGCATTTTTCTAACCATTTCTCTGCTCCCAGGGGCACAGTCATGTCGTGTGAAGTGACACAGCAGGACTGCATCACAGCCAGGCTCTGCCATGTAAGTTACAGGAAGGACAGGAGGGTTTGTTTCATTGGCATATAACCTCCACCTACAGCAGTTCAACTAAAATGTTTACTTTATTACACACAATATGCATCTGTGGAAAGATGCTGCACTGTGTTGTTTAAACACAGACTTTATGAATATTTTTATAGCACTGCTATTCCCCCCTAATGTATATTTATTTCCATTTTAGCTCGGCAGTTTTCTCAACCGAGTCTCCTTGATGTAGGTCCGTGTGAGAACACCAATTGAAAAGACTTTAAATCAACCTCCTTGTTAGTGGAAGCATACAACACTATTAACCAGTGACTTGATATTCCTTCCAAAGAGCAGGAGGTCAATTCTCTGGGCCGAATTAATATCTCCACAGAATAATTTCCTGGCTGGTGAGTCAAGAGAAAAATGACCTCACTCTGTGGCTCAGCCAGGGCCACTAGGACTCAGAGTGACCCTGGGCATGACCAACTTTGGCAGCCACCACCATATTCAGATCTGGGTCTGATGTCCCATCACATTTCACCTGCTCATTACCCAGCTTAGCTGAAAAATCTGTTGCAGAGAAAACAAAGTTATTCTAGGCTAAAAGCAGGGCAGTGTACTAAGGAACCAGGCAGGACGCTATTTTCTTTGATGCTTTGGAGTCAGCAGGTTTAGGCATCTTAAAGTATTGTTTCCTTGCATAGATATGATATTCAAACAATAAAGCAAATTACTTTAAACAGTATCTGTATACTGGAACAACCTAATAGTATTTTAATTTTTTCTTTTATATGTAAGAAAAAAATAAATCAGACACAGAATAAGATGGCAACCAGTCAGTTCCACAGATTTCATCCCCATACTGAAATAGATGCTCAACTGTAAATACTTTGTATATCCAGCAGATCACATAACGATGTGTTTATATTTCAATTGTACCAGAATCAAACAGATACAAGGACAAGAATTTTGACATTGTTCAGCACTGAGCTGAATTTTAAACTTAATATTGAATTTAATTTTAACATCGTTTTCACACAATTTTAAAATAAAACAAACTGCACCCCATACCCTTCTGAAGCACTGTACCAGACTTTCAGTAGCACAAGAGCAGCAAAACAAGAGTGAGTCATTCAAACCCATCTAGTAATTTTATACCCACCCTTGGACCACTGTGTTTTGAAACAGACAGTAAGCCACACATCAAAAAAATGTTATACTAATCATAAATCAGAGAAACTTGATGTGATGAACAACACCGGGCCAGTCACCCTGAGAGAATATAAACTGCTATTAATTAACTCAATGATGAAGGATAGCATTCCTCTTCTCAAGCACTAGCTAGCATAAGAGCATTCCCACCACTTACCAAGAATTAGACTCTCAATTTTCAAGTAAATAAACCAAAATCAATGCACTGTCCACTGGCTGATTTATAAAAAAAACTCTTTAGCAGCTTCAAAACAATATCGTATTGTTATGCCAAATTACATTGCAAATCAGTGAGAAACAACACTATACAGTTAGAAGAATGAGATTTAAAGCAAAAACATTTGGAGAACATGAAAAAGAATGCCAGCCTAGACACGATGACATGGCAAGGTTAGAGTGTTGACAGATGCTTAATTGTAGGGTTCAGACACCAGGGACTGACCATATAACATATGAAATGTTGCCAGTACAGTAAACACATAAAAAAATGTGTTTGCAAAAAGAGACTGTTAACCTTCAGTAGAAACAAGTATTTGTCCTATCATGTCTCTGAATACGTAATTTTTTTTTTCCTCGTCATTTGACCATCCCTGTGAAAGAACCTGATGAGTTTTTTTCAGAAAAAAAAGTCATAATTCCTACTACAAAAATAATCCAAAGAGATAGTCCTTCAGTGAAAGACTAGTAGTTATTGACTGGGTTTATATTATTTTTATTATCTGCACCAGAAGCACCAATTTTAGCAGAATCATTTAGAAACATCCACATGCCCCATTCATCTATAGAGTCCAGGACTTTTCAAGCCATCACCAAGAATACCCTCACCAGCTGTCAGGAGCAGACTTTTGTATTTTCATTTCAAAACTCAAAGCACTGAATGAAAGGCAAATTTTGAGGACCAGCTGCCTTGGTGCAAATGCAAAGCTTGTTGTTCTGTCCATGTTGGAGGAAGTTTCATGGACATTTCCAACACAGATGGATTGAAACTAAGATAATTTATTTTGTGAATAAGTGGAACAAAAAGCAAGTATAGCAAGTCTGTGCCAGCACTGCCACGAGTCAGATGCAAGGCTCTCTGGATGGCTCACAAATACAGATTATTTGTATCTTGCACTACACTTCTGCTCAGCACAGAGCAGTGCTCAGTGCCAAATTTATTAAGTTAGACAACAGATGTTGAGATTCCCAAAACCCTGTCAGTGGAGTTAGAGGGATGATGATGATCTTTGACTATAACTCTGTTTTGTTCTGAAAGATCTCAACACAAAGAGAAGAGGGTTATCCCACACTTCAAAATGGCAAAAGCCTTTTTGAGAAACTTGGCCAGTTACTCTCTGTCCTAAGCACTGACTCAACTGAAACCCCAAGAAGAGTTTACAAATGCAACCATACTGATACATTCACATACACAAAAATTCTAGATCACTGAGAGACCCACTGCAGTCCAGACACCATGTAAAAGCCTTTGTAAATTCACTGCCTGATGGCATTCTGGCAGTGGTACAGATTTAGTGAGAATTCCATAAATTCCAATGCAATTAAAAACCAAATAATATTGCTGTATTTTAGATCCCTGCACTAGTCCCAGCCAATCCCAACCTGGGCTTCTCCTACAAACTCCGGGCCACACGACAGCAGGCAGGGAAACATCACGTTATGAATAATCTAGATCCAAAATCAGTATTTAACAGTCAAAGAAAGTTCATCTAACCAAATTTACACCCAGTGTAAATTGTTGTGCTATCACAATCTGCAAGTATTTGACTTTTAGTTTTTATTTTTAAATGGAATACTGAAGTGTTGCATGGGACTGTTGCCTACAAACATGTTTCTTACTTCAGATTTCAAGAAATTCATCTATATTATCAGCAAAAAACATAATTTGCTGGTGTAAAGTCAATACATTAGACAAAATCTTTTCAACATAAAGGAATGTGAATGACAATTACAATACTTAAGGCAAACTATACATTTTTGAATACCTAATAACATGTTTATTCTCTTTCTCAGCAAATAGTATTTTCATAACAAGTTGTTTTATTTTTTTTTAAGAGCCAATCTTCATTATGTTGAATAAAGGATTTTATTTTTATTTCAAGCATAAGGAGCCATGTGTTCAAGATCTCTTCTGTTACATTACTAAATGCTAATTGAAATTGAGAATTGAAATACTAAGTTCACTTGCTACATCTCTTTTAACAGACACTTTATTAGCACTTTTAGTATATTAGGATGGGCTAATTTAATAACACAGAAACAAATAAGTTAATTGTCACACGAATTTCAAATTTTTCACACAATAACTGCTTTTTACTGGAAAAAAAAAATGAAACTGTATTTTGCCTAAGTCCTTATACAGTAAGGCACAAAAAGTTTTGCAAGTGTATCTTGCACAGAATGGCAGCCCCTCTTCCTCCATTCTGAGTTAAATAGAGTTAAAATAGGGGTGCAAAAAAAGGAAAAATCATTAGGGATCACTGCAAAACACAATCCACATCAAACTTATCAACATGCAGTTTTTAAAAGTAATTTTTCACCCTGGCAGGCCCTAGAGTAGTTCCTGACAATGAAGAATTTGCAGTTTCTGTGGTGATTAAGGATTTTAGTCTTAGTGCAGAATCAGAGACTGAGCTGCAGGGCAAAGGGAAGTCACATGCAAGAGAAAAGTCTATCACTTAAAGAACAAATCACCAAGGAAATAAACTGCTCGTTCCTGTCTCCCTACAGATTAGGCTTTGAGGAGTCCCAACAAGGCCTTGCCAAGTGACACCTGATGAAAGCAGGAGTAGTGCAAAGCAGAATGTGAGGCTCAGAGTGTCCAGAGCAATTCAGAGCGGCATTCACACAGTTGGAGGGGAAATGAGGGAGCAGAAGCTATGCTCCACCAACCTTCCCCATGCCGCCATGTTATTTCTTTAATTTGTTCTACCTGTCTGCTCAGATTACCTAATATGAATCTCAAGCTGCACGTACACTGCCAGCCAAGCCACTGGATAAATTAGTTTTGACGGAATTAGGAAAATTGTGCTGTAATTGGGTGTTCCTCAGTGATCAACATGAGACTTTGCCTGATCACCATGAGACTTTGCCTGATCACTGTGCTGAGCTGCATAGGAGATTTCAGGCCTACTGGATATTCCATGCCAAGAAGAGAAAATTTCTACAGCTCCTGGGAGCTAGAAGAAAAATTCCTTTCTCACACCGTTAACTGAAGTACTTAAAACACTTCCTAGAAAATAGACCCAGCACTGCCTACAAATGCTGGGGATCCTTGCCAAAGGCTTCAGTGGGGAAAAAGAGTGAAGGGTAAAGCTTGTTCCAGCTTAAAATGACATACCCATAGAGGCCACAGAAGGCAAATGCATTCCCTAGCCCAGGGGTACCCAGGAGACAGAAATAGAAAGGGTTGCAAGGACACGAGCGTTGTAAGTTATTCGCATCCTCCCACTGCATTTCCTATTAAGAATCACAGAATATACTGAGTTAGAAAGAATCCACAAGGATCATCAAGTCCAGCTCCTGGTCTCTAACAGGACAGGCCCAGGAATCACACCATGTGCCTGAGAGTGTTGTCCAAATGTTTCTGGAAATCCGGCAGGCTCGGTGCAGTGACCGCTTTTCTGGGGAGCCTCTCCCAGTGCCTGACCACCCGCAGGGGGAAGAACCTTCTCCTAACATCCAGCCCACTCCCCTTCTCCTTGACACAAATTCCATTCTCACAGGTGCTGGTTACCCCCAGGCAGAAGAGATTGGTGTCTACCCCTCCTCTGCCTCTCGTGGGAGGAAGCTGGAGACCGCAGTGAGGTCTCCCCTCAGCCTCCTCTTCGCCAGGCTGCCGAACAGACCAAGGGCCACCCCTCACACGGCTTCCCTCAAGGCCCTTCGCCATCTCCATGGCCTTCCTCGGGATGCTGACAGCTTTATATCCTTCTTATCTCCTGGTGCCTAAATCTGCCCATGGAAACTGAGTCCATCCATCAAACTGCCCTCAGAGAGAATTTCTGTAGGCATTTGCTACTCAAATTTCAGAGCAATATACAGCCCCAGATTGGGTACCCTGTGCCCAGGCCGTAGTGAGCCAGAGCAGAGTTTGGGCCACGTTTTCCTTAGAGAACAGCAATACTGGAAGACAGCTAAAAAGTTAGGTATGCATACGTTCTGTAGCACTCTATATGACCCATCATCATGCACAAAGCACTCATACTTTTTCTTTCCAATTAGTTTGGTATTTGAGGGAGAAGTGAGGGCAAAACTCAACACAGATTCAAGTGCACAGAGCCTGCAAGTGGACTCTTGAGCTTTTCAGGTGATTTGTAGCTGATCTCCTGAAGGAACAGAAACTAATGAGTAAAACAAAGTCCCTTTAATCTCCTCTGCCTGCAAATTCTTTCCTATAATCCCCGTCTTTGTTCCCTCTTGGTAGAATGTTCACCAAATTTACATTTCAGAGTCTTCCCAAATATTCCTTTCAGGATGTTAGTGACACAACATATAATCACCCTACCTGAGCCTACTACTAATAAACAAACAAGAGGATTGCCAGCTTTTTTGTGTACCTTTGAAAAATCTAATTGATTAAATACTGAGAACATTCAAATATTTAACTACTCAGTCAGCACACAGAAAACCTAGAAATTTACTTTTCCTTCAGGGAGTATCACCTATTTATTAAAGTGACTAGGACAGAAAAGTGCTACAGGTGGATTTTCATAGCTTAAATTACATTTACAGAGTAAAGAGCAAGAAGCAGGAGGCGACAAAAACACATTGACTACCATACAAGCATTAAAAAGTAAGGGAATAACCAGGTCTGCCCTGAGCAGCCACAGTAAAATTGGTTTAGAAAGAAAGGTGAACAGAAGGTGAACATAAAACTCAACTACTTATAACCTTACATCAATTCTAAAATTCCAGGTTTGTTACATGGCAAAACCAAATAAAACAATACAACAACCCTGTGGTAGGCACTGAGGACCAAATGAAATGAGATGTTTTGATATTAAAGCATTGTAGCTGTCATCACTTGTGCTAAATGTTGCTACTAACTTCTATCACCTTATCTCATAAATTAAAGAGCTGATACATCACTACAGTACAGACAAGAGTTATGAATCAGTTAAGGACCAGACTTATTTTCGTGGCTATAGAAGCATGAAGAGAAACTACCCCTTCTAGTCCAATCCCGCCTTTAAAAAAGAGGAGGCAAAGTGTTCAGTGTGCTGGGATTCTCACTGGGACAGGTCACGGAACACATCTATCCCCCAGACCCCTCAAGGGCTGGCTGAAGACACAGAGAGCAGAAAAAAATAACCTGCAAATACAGACACTCAGCAAACAGCTAGCATCCTTTTGTTTTGCCTTTGCTTCAGCATCACCCTTTAAAAACAGGAGATGGAAAAAAGTTGTATTTTCTTGAATAGCAATGGTACGGCAGAGCTGCATTCGAAATTCTTCCCAAGATACCTGAAAGACTGAAGGGGCTGGAAGGGATCACCAAGATAAACCTCAGATAACCATTTCAAATGCAAGGCCAAGCAAAAGCCATGGATGGATTTCAAAATCTGACCCTTGCTGGAAAAAGAAACTTTCCACTCTCTAAGACTGCATTAGTTTTCTAAATTGAATATTTAGGACTTTCACCCTCCTCCTGGGAGTCAGGTACTGGTTAGGGGCAGAAGGAAGAATTTTCCAAACACAAACTTTATAGACACAGTATGAGTTATTTCACTTTTTGTGACTTCCAATTCAACTGTGCTGTCACTTTTTTTCAACATCTCTCTGTACAAGAGCCACGGACAGAAAAAATACTGATTAAAAGAATGTCTTTATCAGAGATGCCTTATTAATGGGAACTGTTAATTTTCAGAAGGAAGAAAACCAGATTTTCAAGGAACGCTTGTTATTTTAAAAATGTTGCTTTGAAGGGTGGGTTTAACATACACTAGAGGTTCACTTCTTTTTGTTGGGCAGCAGAGGAAATCATCACTATGGAAAAAACATCAGGCATATTTACCAAGATGAATATTTAGATTCAGCAAGAGCACGGAGGGCTGCTGGGTTTGTGCCATAGCCCCATGTTAAACCTATTAAATCTTTATAACAACTGGCATTAGCAGAAGCATTTCATTAACAGGCTAATGAATACACTGGTACTCTCTGGTACTCTGGTTTTAATCACTGAAAGGTAGTTCTTATCCCAATTCCCGAATTTGGGGCTATAGCCACGTTTGAATATAAGTGCTGGTGATCACAGCAATATCAAACAAAGTCAGACAGCACCATAATCTTACAGGAGAAAAACAGAATAGTAATGAGGATTTACGTCAGTATTTCTCACAACACTTTCAATTAAAAATATGCAACAGTGATACCATCAAACTAGAAATTGGTTCTGCATGACTGAAACAAAGGCCTACTGCACTGACTGTATTTATACTCAGTTATTGAGCAGAGGCCCTTGACTTTCTGAGAAGGCAGGCAGCCAAAAAGTTGCATTAAAACATAGCTTGAAATCCAGCCAGTTTCTAAAATTCTCCTGAAAGAGAATGAACTCTGTGTTGTGCAGAATTAGATTAATTTAACAATAGTCTTTTCACCCACACTCAGTAAATGTAGCCCTTTTTTTCTACTGGAAAATAATTCTCTGAGTTGCCAGGTCTAGTAAGGTACTGCCTTTCATGTAATAAATAAAGAAAATACAAAAAAAAAAAAATAATCAGAAATCACTCCATTTCACTTCTTGACAACATTTTGCCTCCTTCTCCCTCCTCAGACTTGTGGGATTTTCCCATCTGACTCTCAGTTTACTTTCCAACGTGCAGGTTACTCTTGGCTTCAAAAAAGCCACATGTACAGAATCCATTTTTATCAGTACACAGGTATAATCCAGGAATTAATATCCAGGTTCCTAGCACAGCCAAAGTCTGACAAAAACTTAAGGCAGAAAGCATAAACTCTATTTGTGATTGTCATCCTGACAATTCCTACCCAAACTGGGACTTCATCTAATTAATGTGACTTATGTTCTAGGTTTATAGTTTAGCTGTTAGAATAGAAATGAAATTAGTACTGACAACTAAAAATGTCTCTGACTAAGGAAATGCACACAAGCTGCATATTTGTGAAAGCAAAACAATATATTATTATTATTATTATTATTATTATTATTACTATTCGCATTTAACTCTCCCAAGTTTGCAAATACTAAAAAGAAATTTGGTTGCTTTTTCCAAAGCTTCCCACAGTTCTGAAATGTTTCCCTGTGAAACATTTCAGTTTTTGTAACTGCCAGAAGAACCAGTATTTCCATACTAGCAAATACATCTACTTTAAGATATTTTAAGATAAAAGCCACCAAAAATCTGTGCTTGCACAAAAAAAAAGGCTACAAAGGCCTGGAAACCAGTGGAAATGTGGTATTTCTATTGTTATTAGAGAAAAGATGAGCTTAAATGATACCAGAATGAACTTCTTTTGTGCCATATTCATATTTAATTCTCACAATGAACATGGGGACTGAATGTTTGCATTTCATTAGAAATCATCAACTGAAGTCAGTGGGAGTATTGGGAAAAAAAACTAATGCATTTATAACACCAGAAGTTTCATAAATTTATTTTTAACTCCTTATTTTTCTTGTAAAGAAATAGCCAACCACATATATTTGGAAAAAATATCGTTAAAATAGTCTAGGCACATAAAATCCTAGTAGACACACAAGTAACTACTTAGATATCATTTAAAAACATACTTCAGTGGTTACATTTATAAATATGATTAGAACATTAGCAAAAAGAAAGTATTTAGTCCAGAACTATGCAAGTATCTCTACAAAATAGATCACAATGATGTCAGAACACAAAATTAAGTGTATGTGTGCATAGATACACACATATGTGTGAGCTCTGCGTTTGTGCCTGATTTTTTGCCTCCTCAACATGTGTTTTCACTCTCCATCACACACACAAATACACATTTTATTATGTATTATATATTAATACACAATTAATATGAAGATTCACAAGAATTTTCTTCCCCAAAGCCTTGTTGCATGTGACTGAGCAAACATAATGCAAGAAGCTGACACTAAATGTTTCCCATTAAAGTTCTGCAGAAACACTGATAAAACACGAGCCTGCCAAAATGTCTGGGTGACTTGAGCAGCCCAGGGGGCTGGAAGGGTTTAACTGCTGCAGGTAAAACCTGTCCTGGGCTTGGCAGAGAGATGACAGAGTTGTATGGAGCTGGAGGTGGCTAAATCTCACCTGAGCCCCTCCTTTGATGCAAGCCTGGGTTTGAGGCCATAAACTTGTGGGTTTTTTATAGGATAAATAGCCTAGAAAGTTTGTGATGTAGAGTGCAAGCATCTCATGATGGGGAGCTGGACTCAGTTGCTCCAAGTCCCATCCAGCCTGATCTTGGACACTTACAGGAATGCCAACAATACATATCACCTACCCAGAAAAAGAAAAACAAAACAAAAAACAACAGTATTTGTTTACAGAAACTACCTGACTTTGGTTATTTCACTGTTTGCGGAGCTCCTTCAAATTATATTTAAAGCTGCAAGAATACCCAGGGCTTTACAAGTGAGATCCAAATGATCTTTCTCAAATGAATGTGCAAATTATATTCAAACCTGAATTATGACCACACTGGCAGTTTATTGCTTTGAGTCACTCCAGTGCTGTACTTGGCCTGGCAACAGCAGAGAGTATGACTGTAGCTGCTTTCTTCTCAATTAACTCATGTAGTTAAAGATGCAGCTGAACAGCAGCGTGGCCTTGTGATCATGAAAGGATTAGAAATACTTTTCTCTCTGGTTTTTCCAAGTTTCCTCATGTTCCAGAGAACATTCTTGCTGAAATAAGGTCAGCAAAGCTTTCACCAGCAGTTCCTATAGCTCACCCAGACTGTCCACTTCACAGTTTAGACATGGCTGGCACAGGGCACTCGGGCACAGCAATTCCAGCTACGAGTCTCGCAGGGTTAAGTCTGCTCAAGCTTCTGTTGGCAGAAACAACTCACCCAGTCAACTTTAAAATGGAAACACCCACTTAAATGATGCTACTGGCAGTGTTATAATATTTTTCGTCTGTTTCAAAACAGATCCATTTATCCTATTACTGCTGATCCAGCTTTTTTTGGGTTTTTTTTCAGTGTACGTCAGCGAGCATAAATCTTTTTCTGCTAACATGGTACAAAGGCAATAATAGAACAATTACAACTGCATTATTACTAATGAATACAAATCTTATTACACCTTTTTTTAAATTATACATTATGCTATTCAAAGAAATATGCAGGTATCTCAACAGCAGACACAGCTATTCCTGTTAGCCTTGCACCTTAACTGTGCTCTGGTTTATATCCTCTTTCCCATCTGCTTTTTGTTTCTGTGAAATAAAGCAGATGACTCTCACAAAGTTTAAATCGTCTTAGCCAAAACACAGAAACCAATCAAGTCTAGTCCTTTCTCCCTCCTTCCCTCTCCACCCCAATCCCCTGATGATAATAGCTGCAGATGAAGCCCACAGATATAAAACACCAGATGCTAGTTCAAATTGCTTGTGGTTACCCAACTGCAACTGAGTGCATACTCTTCTTCTTCAACATGAAGAACATGCCCCCTTCCCCTTGGCACACTTTATTTGGGCAATTTATTCTCATATTTGTTTGTGAAAGGGGGATGGGAAAGCTGCAGATGTCTTTGGGGACTTCCAGTTTGAGCTTTGAAGGCACTTGTTTTGATCTTCTGTTATTGCTATACCTTGTTACACGTGTCACATCTTATTCAATAAGGTCTGACAGCGTTCAACAAGGGGGCAAAGCAGTGCTGCTAAGTAAGATGGCTGTTCTCAAAACAAAAAAGACAGATTTCGCAAAATTTAGCTCAAACTGGACATAGAGACTACAACAGAGTTTTCCCGTGATGCATGGACATCCATGATTCCTCTGTGAATATCACAGGACAAATCTTGTATCAAAAGTTATTGTCCAAAATCATCCATCTATTGAGGCTATACTTTCCTTCCACATCAAGTTTCTATATTGTTTTGTAAAGCTTACCAGTGACTCCAGACATGCTTAAAATATGCAGGAAAAAAAAAAATCACACACCAAAAGATTCAATAGGCTCAATCTGAACATTTCACTTCTAAACTGCCTGTGCAAAATCAAAACTCATGTAATACCTCAGAGACAAATTAAGCAACCAAAAAATATTGTAACCGCTGCACATTTTACCAGGCGTGTCAGCTAAAACTGTTCCCAGACTTGCCCTGTCATGTAAATTACCATGTAACATCCTTTTGACCACCGATACACTGTAATTTCATCAAGCAAGCATACAAATCGAATAGCCTCCAGACCTTCTCAGTATTAATGAAAAAGCATTTGTTTCCAGGCATATAAAGTATTAACTTATTAGTATTAACAGTGAAACATACAAGTGACAGTGGATTCTAGGGAAAGCTTACATCTCTAAAACCTCTTGACTTTCTTTAGAAGCTTTAAAGCAAACCCCTGTGCTCTGTGGCAACATTGATAAGGAAAAGCTTTTCCTGTGGAGCTAAGCCCTCCATGGGCAGCAAACAGCAGTGACTGACAGACTCGGAATGCTGAGGAGCACAGACAGACTCTGCTTTTTCTTTTCAACCTGTCTTGGGATTGAGTTCATGTGCCTTATGTGTCTGGTGTATTACTAGAGCCTGGGCAATGCTGAGCCACCAAGTGGATCTGACTCAAGTGCCAGTTGTGTGAACCAAGATTTCAGTTTCAGATACAGGGACAAACACAGTGGTTCACCATCAGAAAAAGGGTGTTTTCTGTAGGGTGACCATTGTCATCATAGGAGAGCTAGCTCATGCTGCAAGCAGAAACCATCCTTCCTGCTACGGCTTCAGAGAGTTCAGATTCCAGATGTTTTCTCAGCAACAGGAAAGCAATCCAAAACCCATCAAACAAAAACCAAAATCCAGGCCACCACCCCCTACAAACTCTACAGAACACACAAGCCTAAACACTTACGTGGAGTCCAACAATCACCTATCACCATTCATTTACTGTAGAGCTTCCCATACACTGGGAGCAAGGTACGGTCTGGCCTTTCTTTCTGTCCTCAACCTCTGGCTCTGTTTCCTGCATGGACATGCTGCAGATCTGATCCCATCTGTGGCACAGCCCCATCAGCCATGTCCAGTGATCCCAGCTGGGGAGCTTGCCTGGGCAGCAAGCTCAGCACTTCTCCTTTCTCCTTTAGTGCCTCTCTCCCGTCATCCTCAGCATCTTTATTCACAGTGCACACTGCAACTGAAAGACCTTTCACTGCCTGCCCCAGCTGGCCTCGCTCTTTTGAATCCACAACAAAACATCTCCCCCTGTCCCTCAAGAAGATTGTCGTGGTTAATTCTCCACTTTCAGAGTGGCATTATTTCTTCAAAGCAACAGCAAAACTTCTTCCAGCCCACGCCATGATGGATTGTTTCATTTCCTGTTTGCTCAAAGACAATTTTCAGAGGTCCTGATCACGTTATCTAAAAGAAAATTTTAATTTAAAAAATCACAATTAATTGGAGCTGAATCATTTCATAGAGGCATTTTTTCAAAGTAGCTTTCAGGGACAGACCTAAAGTGTTTGAGTCAACAGGTGAGTGGCTAAGAGGATGGGGCAGACTGGACTCAATCCTATACATTCTCTAATTCTGCAACTTTCAATGAAAAAGCTGGCCCTGCCTGACACAGATCAGGGACTTAAATTTTTATCCCCATCCCAGTAATGCAACTGTCAGTCCATAGGGCTTATGCATCTTCTGCACACAAAGTGGCTTTTGTGGCTCACCTGGGAATGAAAACCAATTGTGAAAGTTGGAGAGGTGCTGTAAGGAATCCTCCTGTCACGTTGGGTTCTGTGAAGCATCCTGGAGCACAGGTGGATTGCTTTACAGATGGAGGGTACATTACCATCTCGGGTATGAGATGATGCAGGTCACAGTGTTCCTCCCTGCCAAGACACTCTGTCTAGCCCAGCTACTTGTGATGGCAATGGAGTGTAAGATGCAATTTAAATGCTTGCAGTGATAGACAGCTTCACCACATCCAACAGCAAGTTGTTCCAAGGACTAATTACCCTCTCTTAAAAATACGCCTTGCATTTCCCGTTTGATCTTTGCTGACTACAACTCTCAGCTGCTGGATCATGTGGCTTTGCCTGCTAGCTAAAGAGTCCTTTGCTCCAGACATCTTATCCCTCAGTGGGTACTTACAGACCATGATTAAATAGCCACTTAACCTTCTCTTCAGTAAGGTGAGTCCTGTGAGAGCAGATGGTGCTGAGCACCTCTAAAAATTAGCACTGCAGCTATTTCTGTTGGTAAATTGCCAGCTGATTGTTTTGCTAAGGCCAGTTATGGAGAGCTGCTGGCACCACTGACAGATATAGGAGGTGCTCAGCATGGTCCAGTGTTTGTTTTTCATACCCCAGTTCCTGAAGGCCAAGGGTGTCATCTCCTGCGTTCTCCAGCCCTAATGCAGCAAGAACCAACCTCTGCCACAGGAGATGCACATTCAAGAGGACTCAAGTGCCTCAGGACTGAGACAGCTTTACCTGCATGATCTCCTCCGTGCTGGTACCAAATAAATACCAAACCAAACCATGCTGATCATTTCTGGCATTCTGAGAAAAAGAGATCTCATATTCCTAAAGCAGGGAACTGAAGCTGCTCTGCATTGGGAGAAGAAACAAGTCCTGCCATAGCACAGGCAGGAGCCCTTGAGTGACTGGCTGGATGAGAGCACAAAAACAGCACCAGTCCTTCCCTCTCCTTGCCAGAAACATCCCCAGCAGCAGCTGCCAGGGGAAGGTGTCACTGTCAGGAATTGCTCTTCAGCTTTCCAACATTTTGGATCTTTTGGGTCTCTCCCGCCCAAGCAGCTGTCGTTTGGAAAGCAGCCTGGAGAGTCTCCCTCACCTGAAGAGGTTTGTCACAGGGTCATTCCCATTGCCCCTCCAGAAAGGGCTGTTGTATCACAGCAAGTACATCATTTTCTTGGTACACTAAACAGTGAGACAATTACCTGCACCTTCTGCCCAGGCACTTTAGAAGCAAAATTCAATTGTTGTAACTCCTCCATAAACAGGCTGGCAGTAGAGGTGTTAAATATAAAAAAGTATTATTTTTAATTACTCCTCCAATTCCTTTGCTGTTGGTGCTGCTTGCAGCTGCAAGACCCCAAAACCTTCAACAGAAGCATATTTAGATGGCTCTGGAAAAAAAACCCTTTTCATTCACACAGTGCTACAAAGATGTCCATCTTTTATTACGTAATGGCATGAATTCCTGGGCACACAGGATAGGACAGGACGTGGGAAGATTCTTGAGGTATCAGAGCCTCTATTTTGGACCAGATGGAACATGCAACCTCCCAGCCACGGCAAACTTCAGCTGTGAAATACTTTAATCAATAAATAAACCCAAACCCATCACACTGAGCCCCCAGTCATTCTTCCCTCAGCTATTTTCAGGTCCTTTTGGGAAATAAGCCCAGCGCTAGCAGTTTTCTGAGCAGTGCTCTAAATCCACTCAGGCATTTGAGAGGAGAGGACCCAAACATCTCATAATTTGACAGAGAATTGTCCCCCTGACCCTGACACAGGTAACCAAAGGCACGAAAAGTACATGAAATGTAAGAATAGGGCCCATATGGTTTTGATAATTAATAATGAATTCCAGTGAACTGAATTCAGTTCTAAATGGAATGAAAAAATCTTTTTACATCCAGTGAAAGGAGAAAGAGGGTTGCAGCTTTTTCAACCCACCCCTCCCAAGTGAATGTGCACACAAGTGTGTATAGATGAAAGGGACAAACAGGAGCAGAGGACAGAGAAGAGACAGAAAATGTAAATAAGGAGGAGGCAGGCTATAGGCCTCTGAAATACTTTCCAGATTTCCTGCCAGTAAACATCAATTGAATACGAAGCTACTGAAGAATAATTACCTCCTTGTCAATCCTTACATTAACATTTTCCTAACTCTTCAATGACAATCACTTCTTTCAACACTCCTTAATAACAATTCATTTACTTATCCTTTTCACGGATGTGGAGGACTGTCAATAACTTCACATCCTTAATGCAAAACTGGAAAGCTGTGGATCAGAGACTACTGAAACAGATTTCTGAACAGCCAGAATTTTTCAGAATGGACTTCCAAATTCTTTCAAAAACTGGAATTTTTATTTTTTTTTTACAATGTTACTTTATTCATTCTTTTCTCTTTCATTAATGATAACTAAAAAAATTAGTATTTAAAAGGCAAATATTATTATGGATAAATAAGCCTGTAGGACCCCTCCTCCCTGCATTTCTTTTCAAGCAGCTTACAAAGTACTTCTCACAAATATATGCAATAAAGAACACAAGACAATCCAGTTATTGTTCAAGCCTTTAGCACAGACAGGTTGCATGTCTTAGGCAAGTCACTTAGCATACACCTGCTGCCTTTCTCCAATAAATGAAACACTAGAATGGCATTCACCTTCTTCAAAACATCAGGAAGAGTAAGGAAAAAAAAAAAACCCAGAGCATCAACTCACCCAGAGCATCAACTCCTACTTATGAGGTCACAGCAGAACTAGGATATAACACTTGTACGTGTTTTCCTCAGTCCTTCTGAGCAACAGCAAACGTGATTAAAGCAAATTATTTTGAATATTAAATACTAGCATCACATTATTTGGCTCAGCACAATCTTGGGACCTGAATTTCCACCTCCCATGTATTTTTTGTTAAAATCAAGTTCTAGTACTTCTGACAAGCTATCTTCAAAATACAAACCAAATGAATAGACTGCATGGGGCAAGGGAGCTGACTTTTATCTATTTTTTTCTCCAGAGTTATCCTTAATAACTGCAGATTATCCTTAAAAACTGAGACAAGCTCCACAAAAGGGTATTTAATCATAGGAGATGTTTGCTCCCTGAGAAGCTGCCCCAACTGGATGTGAAGGCAATAGACAGAATGAACTAAGTAACCAAATGATACAGAAGTGAAGCAAAGACACAAATATTGTGTACTCAACCTTTTGTTGTGATAACCACAAACTCAGAAAGGAAGTTTGTATGCAGCCAAATAAAGATAGACTATGAAAGTATAAATTTCATCTAAAAAAAACCATATAGTGTGATCTGCACTGTGATACAGTGTGATTTGAACTGTGCACCACAGTCAGTGAAGGAGTCATGCACAGCCCCAGCCTCTTAGCAGGGTAAGGACCTCGGTTTCATCGTGATCTCATTATAACCATCCTGCTCTCATTCTATCACTTCTCAGGAGGCATATTTAGACCCACCATGTGTAAGTGCCAGTACAGCTAGAGAAATATTAATACATCTCATCAGCTCTCAGCTCCTCTCTCAATATCTCTGCCAGGAGTTTGTCAGGGAAAAAAAAAATAATTAAAAAAATTGGTTCTTGCTCCTAAACAGGTGCCTGCAGAGTCATATGGGAGAATGTCCATGTTAACTGGTTAAGATGTTTCCCCAGGATTATAGTGACAAACCTCTGGAAGACAGCCTGTCCTCATAAAGGAAAAAAAAATATCTTTAAAAGTGTCTTCAGAAAATGATTTCTTGTCTTGATGTACTCCTCCAGCATCTTACTTCTGATTCATGGATGCTTAACTTGTTTGCCAGAGTGATGGACCTGATTATCAAGAATACTAAATGACCATCAGTGCTCATTATCTTTAAAACCACAACTAATACTATGCTGTTGGGACAAAAGCTTTCACTAAATCTCACAATTTCTCTTCAACCTTAATTTTTTACACCTAAAATAATAATGCAAATTAATAAAATCCTTACAAGAGGAGCTGAGTAATGTTGTACAGCTGTATAAAACTTCAACATTAGTCATGCAATGAACTCCTCCAGGGAAGAACTTTCTTTTCTTTGTAGATGTCAGAGACAGAAACCTAAATAGTTAAATGTTACCCCAAAGAAATAAAACTTGTTAGGTGTTTTCATTTAAAGACCTGCAGCCAGCTCTCACCTCAGAGCTGTGTTCTTGTTGAAGTCAACAGCAAAACTGCCATTGGCTTGAGCAAGAACAAGGTCGTGGTCCTCCTGTGATAGCACAGTCATAGGTCCTGAATTTAAAGAAGAGAGAAATCAATGCACAGCCTACAGCTGCCTGGTTACATCTCCCCAGCTACCTACAGACTCACTGTGGGGACTTCAATTAGTTTTCACTTTCTGGGCTTTCTGGACAAAAGGTTCATATGACACATTAGGCTTATCTGGATTCTCAGAGGGCTTGTAGTCAAAAGACCATTGAGATAAACACGATTGCCAGCGTCTGGGTGTCCTGCTGAGGAGGCTGTTCCTTGTGTATTATATGCAGCCCACTGGGAACACACAGACAAACATAAAGCTCTCTTTTATGGAGCAGCTAATGTCAACAGTGGTGCCTGTGCCACATGACTTCATTCACCAGGGGAATCCAGCCCAAACACTTCCTATGTTGCACAGAAGAGGCATAAAAAAAATCAGACCAGATGACTACAACGATTTTGGTATCTGCTTCCATTCATGCAAAACTAAGCACAAAGCTTGCCCTCTGTATGTTCAAATACAAAACTGACCTGTATTAAAAAAATAAAAATAAAAAGAAGAAGAAAATAAGAAGGAAATAAATGCTCATCTGGATGAGCTTTTGTAGAAAAAATATATGTCCTCTCTTGATAAAGATACATTCACACATATACAAACATGCATATATGCATGGGAATCTCCATCTTCTGCTTTACAGAAAACTGATCCTAATTTACAAGAATTTCTGATGCTTTAAAACACTATTAAAAATGCCTCGTTACATTTAGTGTTTCCTTTGCTTGGCATCAGAATATCATAAAACCAATAAAACCAACTGCAATCCAGAGATACACATGAACCTTTTATACTGCCAGCATCGACTATGCTTTCCCTAAAAAACCAACTGCTTAACAAATGAGCACTTAAACAAGCTTTTACTAAACTTTAGCATAAACTGTAAAGTGTGCATTTGGTAAACTTTGCACTGGGACTTTAATTAAAGCCACCAGCCGTATAAATGGCATTGTTTCTGCTTCTTTTTTCCCCTCCATACATCAGCTTTCTCTCTCCCTGGCTTTAAGTGAAGAGGCAGATTTGTCTGAAGCTCTGGCCAAAGCCAAAAATCAAAGCCAGCTCCGTTTCCTGGGATGGCTGTGAACACAATTTCCAGCAAGGAAATACACCCAAGCACATTACAGATGACCTTGGGAGCATCACTTCATGGGCTGCACTTGTGGCAGCTGAGAGCTGGATCATCAAAACCCCTCCTGGACACAGGAACACGTGCAGTGTTGGCAGAGACAGCCAACTCAATACACTCAGCAAAGGCAGGTCCAGGGGAGAAACAAAGAGAAAAGCTCATGCTTCCAGTCAAAAGCAGCCAATTCTCTCTCATTTCAGCCTTGGAAACTGGCAAAAACAACACAGTATTTCCCTGATTCATTTTTTGTTTCTGATGAAACTTTCCTCATCAATCCTGCAGGTATAAATACTGCTATATAATCCATGTCAGCTGGTTGAGGGCAGTTTCACTGAAACACATTGGCTTATCTGAGGGACTTTTGCCAAAAAATGGGTCTTTTTTATCTAAGTTACAATGACATTGTTATAGTATTCAAATGTGACAATACCACAACAGTGCTTACAAAACATTATTCACCAGATAATTCATGGCAGAAAAACAGAGAAGACTTCAGTGAACTTTGAATATACTGACTGTAAAAGCTATCCACATTAAGGCAACATCCAGAATTTTAAATAAGCAGCTACAGAGGTGATTTGGGAGAAATCTATCATGTTGGGATGCACCAAATATACAATCCTTTTAATTAGTTAAAACCAAGACATTCGATTTTTTTTTTTTTGCAAATGTTAATCATCTCTTTTTGAAATGTTAATCATCCAAGTAGCAAACTGTTGATATTTTTGTCAAAAATTGAAATATATTGCCCCAAACTTCAAAAATTCCGTATTAACTATACCCATCAAAAGACTTGAACTTTCAATCAAACACTGTCTACAGAGGAGCGATGAGGTAAATTAGGCAATGGTAATTTAACGATCAATCCTTGTCATTTCAGAATGACAGTACTATTTAGAAAAAAAGTGAAAGGAAAATAGATTAAAGTGCTAAAATAAAGACGCTTTGTTCATCTGAATAAAACATTTGTAACTCTGGTCTGAGAGGTTACTTTCATTTGCAGCCAGTTTGATTTGCCACTCATCTTCCTTTGGGAATCATTCTGTTTCAAGTGCAGTTAGAGATTATTTATTTGCATAAGCCAACAGAGGGCTTTATTCTTTCCTCAAAAAACAGAGAATGACATTGCTATACAAATAAAAGAAAATGTTAACAACTCCTGAAATTTCTCATAGGTGATTAAAGGCATCGTGCCACACAGCACTAAGTGATTAGCACTGATGTGGCATACATTACATTTTAAGCACAGATGAACTTTTGCACTGTTTCTCCAGCTACTAAAACTTCTTCTTCAAGACACATTAGAAATATTTGATCTTCAGAAGAATGTTTTAGTCTAAGAGCAGAAATTACTATCCTTCATTGAAATAACTTTTATAAATTATCAGGAAACAAGTAGCATCCCTACATATTTATTTTCAAAATAGTCTTGAAGGAGAAGAAAGTGAAATTGAAGCTGATCTTTGATATTATCATGTTGTTCCCTATTTCTGAGGCAGAGGTAGCTGTCACCAATCTACTGCTGACAGGCCTTCTGCCTGTGGATGTCCTGATCACACTTTGTAATTACAAATATTAAGGGTTTCTCTTTCAGAGGAGATTACTCCCACAGAGTCTCTCTGAGGTGCCCAGAGAAATCTGGTTTACTGGAGCAGACCTGGACACTCACAACCAACACCTGCTGCAGCAGCAGTGTGAGCCCATAATGGAAACAACAGGCACTAGCTCCATACCAAACAGGCTTTGAAAGCCAATCTAACAAAAAATGTCAGCCCAGAGCCCTCTGCTCCTCTTCTCCTGATCTCCCTGTAACATTCCTTCTTACAAACCTTTTCATGAGCTTCAATTCCATGTATTTCATCCTTTCCATTTACAATCATATTGGTAACTGCACAGCTGGAGCCAAATTTGACCATTAACTTTATCATTATGCCATCCATGCTATTACTCCTATCCCAGACACCTCAAAAAACCTCACCTTACCAAAGAAACCATCCCCAGCCTCAGAGGAAGACAGCTTTTCAAGCACATCCAGAAAGACTTCATAGGGAATCAGCTCCAAAGCCAAAAGTCTTGGCAGAGCCCTGCATTACAGAACCCTCATGCTCGGAACAAAACCCAAAACAAAACCCAAACCTCCTCCAGCTGACATGCCTCTGCTAAATAACTAATGTTAAAGGTAATCATTTTCTGATGGATTACAAAAAAGTTGCAGCACTACTCATTTGTTTGAAGCTGAGACCAGCTCCTTCCACTGGGGAGTCTGTGCATAGCAGAATACAACACTGCAGGACAGTACTACTGAGAGTAATATTCCAGAGATAACTAAACCTCTTTCATTTCCAAAGCTGCTGCCAATTCTTTTTCACTTTTTTTTCCAGATCATGTAGACTATTGCTCCTCTCCTGGTAAGTCCTAGGAACTGGGCTCCTCCTTTCAAGTAAGGATTTTTCCATACAGTAAATTTCTGGGTAATACTTCTCTACTTTCAGGTCCCAGGCTGAAGATGTATCACTGCTGTTCTTTGGGCTTCAAAATAAAAAAGCAGGTCTTTCACTAATTTCTCTAGGTATGTTTTCCATACCAGAGAAAATAAAACTTAGATTTTATATTGCTTCCTCTCTCTCACCAGGTCACATTAAAATCTAAAAACAACTGGAAGACAGTAGGGTACAAGTATGAGCCTAGCTTAAAAATCTTTTAAAGCTCATTTTCTTTGCAACTGGTAAGAAAAAAAAAACAGGGCAGGAAAAAGAGGCAGTGGGGTGAGAATATTAAAACTCATGGTTGCCACCTCCTAACTCACCCAGGGCATAAAGCAAAACAATTATGGAGAGACATATGTTGATGGCAATAAAACAATTATTTGCATTCTGTGCCTATTTTAAATATTAAGTGTTAGCAGCATGTTACTTAGAAAATTAAAAGCCTCCAAACTTTATTTTCAGGATAAAGCACTGGATAATGAGGAAAGTCAAACCCAAACACTTCTTTGTTTGCATAATGAATACCTATGATATCATGTTATCAAAAACTTCTAGTTTAGAATGAGTCTAATACTGTAACTGATGAATAAAATTTGGCATTGAGGATGACCATTTACATGCTAAGTCTGATTGTACACCAAAATAAGCAGATGTGTAACAGCTTATCTTTTAAATATCATATACTACACACATAAATGCAAGTGCTGGATCTAATTTAACAAGATTTGTGGTTATGAACACATGGACACCAAAAATCCAGCATGAATGATAAGTTACAGTCCAATGCAGTTCCAGCTGGCTAAGATACAAATGTTTCTTTCCCAAACTGCAGTTGCTAGTAAAATCAGTAAAGAAAATTTCATTATACCTACAGTAAATGCTTGACATTTTATTCTTTCCTAAAGCAATGCAGCTCTCCCCCAGAAACAGTGAACAAGTTAATAATACTCAGGACCAGCTTCAGCTTCACTTCCTTCTCGTTCAAGATGGATGAAAAATACGTGGGCATGCTACTTATTTCCTAATCTTATATCAAAGGAGACTTAAATGAGGGATAGGAATTTCTGCTCTTAGCCTGGAATGTGCTTCTGCAGCTCAAATATTTCTGTTGTGTCTTCAAAATAACACTGGGCTGACCTAGAAGATGTCTGGAGATGAAGTCTCTGACTGAATTTGATCTCACTTTTATTCTTGAGCACAGCAAATACGTGTGGAAAACAGAGCAGTGGGAAAGGGGCAACTCAGGTGAGAGAAGGATGTGTTACTGTCAAAGCGCGTTCAGGCAGTAACGAGAGCAGCAACTATTACTCCTGTATGTAACAGGCATAACATTGTCTTAACTGTCTTAATGTAACAAATAAAAATTAATTTACACATTGGGATCCATGTTGAAGCTAAATTCAAAGCAACACAAAAGACTTGTCTAGCAAAATTGATGCTGTGTTAATTTTCTGTTGAGCATCTTTTTAGGAAAAGCAGTAACTTCCCAGTTTACAGTGAACATTTCTTGCTTTGTTGGTGTTACTATACCTGTAAACTGTAGCACATTGAACATTAATCACATCAGCACAGGCCAAGTGACAATGACTGATCTTTGGTATTAACTTCTGGCTGTTCCAATATGTATTTAAAAAAAACCCTCCACCACCTTATTTTAGAAGGATTACGGTGCTACTGCAAGCTATCCATATTGGCAAAACCACCAGTAACTCAAGGATTTGGTACCTACAAAACAAATTAATTTGTGTTTCATGCTTACATAAGAGACCCTTGTGAAATATTGCCTAGCCCAAATTTAAGAAACAAAAGTTAAATATTTATAAACAAGACACACTGGAAGCCCAGGAAATCCTTACGGAAGACATCCTCCAACGTGATTGACTATTCATATCAGACTATGACATACGATGGAAATGAATAAAAAATAAACAACATACTCCATTACTCCCTACATCTGCAAAGCCTATTTTAAACTTCCTAAATTACACAGATGTAACAGCATGGAGCTCTTATGCCTCGAGTGCATATTGATGAGATGGCGTTTGTGTTTCTGTGATCCTGAAGTGAACAATTACAGAACATGCATTTCTCTACTGCAACTGAGCAAATCCAGAAGGTTCGCGTTTCTATTTGTGAGTATCTGACGTGTGTATCTGCAAGATAAATTAGCAGCTTGCCAGCAGATCATCAGGATATCTTTACTATCTCTGTTTTTTAAATAAAAAAAATTTAAAAAATTAAACAAAATGAAGCAGATCGTGGCTGAGAGGTTACAAAAAATGCTGAAATTCTTTAAAATACATGTGAACATGGGGTAAGAGAAGTTCAGATAAGCAACGAGGAATAGCAAAATCAAAACAAATTCCACTAACTTCAGAGATTTCTTACTGGCAGCTGGAAAAAAATACCAGGTTTTATCATCTCATTTTGAATTCCAGTTTTCTCTGTTACGTTCTGTACCACCCTGTCCACAGTCTCCAAGACCAAATGTGACATTTCTGCCCAAACACTGCAGCATGAAAGAGGAAGAGGAATGGATGAGCTCTGTAAAATCTTGAAAATATCATTCTTGCACATGTGAAAAAGTGAACCCTGCAGCTAAAACCAAGGTAGGCCTTTATCAAAAGTCATGAATCAAGCAAGAGCACACAAATACTCACCCCTACACACGTGTCCCAGTTAAGATCATTAAAATCCAAGGATTCCAGAAAAATGCTGTTATCACAAAGACACTCCTGCAGAGAACTAATGATTTTATTACTTTTCTTAAAATACATCTGGCCCTCACAATGTACAAATATGAAGTTATCTCCATTCTCTCCTCCCCTTTTGCAACTCCCCTGATGTGAAGTCCAAAAAAAGAAAAAAAAAAGGTACTGAGTGTGAAATGAATGCATATCAATAGGAAAAAGAAAAAAACACTGTCAGCTTAAGTGTTCCCTCATAACAGAGTCCAGATCCAAGAACTGCACATGCTATCCTGATAGAAACAGAGGTGATGGAAGGCACTATTTGGAACGAGGAGAGAAAATTCTCCGTGGAAACAATTTTTTGGAAAGACCATGGTTCAAGACCATGCAGCGGGATCACTGAAGTTGGATGTGCCTGGAAGTCTTGATGAAAAAAAGCCTGACAGAAAAGGCAAAAATTCCCCATCTGTCCAATTCCATCAAGTCAAGTGGCTACATGAATGCTATCACAAGTGAGTGATATCATGCAGTACAGAAAAAGCAGTGCAACCGTTTTGTAATCGTTTTGGAACTGAGCTCCAATGACACCTTTGCTTGTCAACACACCTGAATCTTCATTTTTTAAATCTAAATAATCCCTTTGCCATTACAGTCATTGATCCAGCTCAGTGTTGCTCCAAAGACAGGTCAAAACGAAAAGATGGCACTTTTGCTTGTTAAGTACTTACCTCCTTAAGTCTTTTCACTTCTCAAAAGGAAACAACTTCACCCCAAGACAATCCTCTTTTTCTGTAAACGTCAGTCTAAAACTAAATGTCTACATTCTGTAAAGAAATTCACTGTTTTCTTCATCTTAAAAAAGCAAGACTGGAAATTAATGTTAGTTATCAAAACTCACTAATTTTTTCAAATTCTTCATTACAAAGTACAAAGGGACTGAAACTAGATGACCTTTAAGGTCCCTTCCAACCCAAGCCATTCTATGATTCTATGATAATGTAGCACTACAGAGGATTTAGTGCCCAGAGAGCACTACAGGACTCTGCAATCCAAGTCCAGGTCAGTAAAAGCATCAAACACCCTTTTAAACCAAAGAAAATGGAAAACCCTTTCAGTGCAGCATCTTTGTTCTGTGTGTGGTTTGTCTCCAAAATGTAATGCTACTATGATGTCATTGTAAGCATCAGAGCTCTAAAAGCCTAACAGAAATACTGGTTTTGATTTCACTCTGGATTATTATTTGGAAAACATTTAGGAAAATATAATGAGCCAAACAGGAGGCTCAAAATCTAAGAGATCCTGTTGTCTGCTTTTGTGAGAAACCACAAAATCTTTAGCTCAAAGCTACTTGCGTTACACTTTCCACTCTTTTTTTTTTGGAATGGTTTCTCATTTTCCATAGCCCTTTTCTATTGATAGATTTTTCCATTCAGTAAACAACGAAGCTGCTGCTTATTTAGAAAGTGACCTTCAAGGCTAACAAAAAAAAATCTACAGCTAATGGACATAAAAGAAACAACACAATCCAAAAAAAAAGTGTACACACAAGAATTTTCATAAGACACATCTCAAAATTTTAAGTACCAGCCACAGTTGTGGCAGGGCTTAACAGAAGCCAACCTGCAGGTTGACAAACCATTTAAGAAAATCCAGTACTGTATTATTCCTGCTCTAGAAATCTTATGTCCATGGGGAGGAGTACAGAAGAGACAGCCCTCTGGGAAGAGGCACACCTGCATCATCATCAGGTTCGTGTTACCCTAAAAGCAGTTTAGAAGTGTTCAAGGCCAGTTTGGATGGGATTTGGAACAGCCTGCTCTACTGGAATTCCTGACCAAGAGTAGGGGGTTAAACTAGAAGACCTTTAGGGTTCTTTTTAAACCAAACCATTCTATGATTCCATGAATTAGAGGGAAGGTGACTGTGTTGAAAGCAGGTGAAGGTCAGGAAACAAGGACAACATGAAAGAGGGCATCTCGGAAGTATTCTCAAGGGAGAAACACAATCAGGGCAGCGACAGCTCCTTAGTTTTTTGTTCTCACAAGTATTTAATACAAATTTATCTAAGCATTTTCTGGGTGGGTTGATACCAGGTTCATTGTTTTAATGCACATGTGAAGGCAGCATGATCTTTCTGCTTCACAAACTTACCATGTCTATGTGTTCCTGAATAGCAATGTGCTCTGACATATATGAGAACAGGTTTGGTCATATTTCCAAGGTCTGTACTGAGCTGATGAACAGCAAGTTCTCTTGTAAGAACAGGGAAATGAAAATGCAAGAGGAATGATTCAATACACAGAACTAATAGTGCTCAGAAAGTGTTGTTAGTCCTGTAACATTACTGACACAGGAAATGACAGAATGAAAATTAAAAGAAACAAGTGGACTTACTAATTTAAAAGGAATCAGAATTCCTGGTGGGAGTGCAGAGAGAGGCAATATTTTATTTGTCCTCTTTCTATTTATTTTACAAATTTGATTACATAAGTGGGAGCCTATAATTGAAATTGTTTCCGTGGGCAAATTAAACAATAACATTTTGTTCTATAAATCAAGCATCACACATTAATGTGGAAATTATTTTTGCATTTAAAAACAATCTGTACTACAAAAGGAATATCAACTTGCAAGAAATTCTGGGGCTACAAAGCCAGTGCTGCTGACATAGTAAGGTCTGTTAGTCTTCAGAAATTAATTACATCTGTAAGTATTGCTTTAAAAATCCCAAACCTAAAACTTTTAACAGAAAGTGTCCACTGGAAATATCTGCCGGGAACAGCAAAAAAACTGGTTTAAAAGTAGCTGGGAGTTAGAATACCTTAAAATACAAACGTGGAATGATAATGTCCTGAGGTGCCACAGTGACTTTTAAAAAATAAGAAAAAAAGGGAGGAATGTATTATTGCGGATTCCCAGAGGGACACACGTAAGGCCAGACATCTAAGTAGACTTTCAGAGATGTAATTACAGGATTTTCACACATAACAAGACAAGCAGTATCCCTTCCAAAAACCAGCTTTGATGCACTGTAGCCAGCTTTTTACAAAAGCAAACAAAAGCCCCACAGCAGTTCCACGGTTTGTTACAAATGCATTGCTACTCCTCTGTAAACATCAAGTTACTGAACTAAAACCAAATGAAGACGCCTCCAAAACGTCAGCCTTGAAGTGCTGCCAACGTGGTTGGCTTTTGGGGAGTCCCAGGGCCTCACTAGGCTGGTGAGAAACCCATCCCAGGGCTGATCCACCTGGGGGAGGCAGGGACTCCCCACATCCATCCCCATGATCTCTCACCTTGGATCCCTCCCTTTCCTGCTGCACTGTGGCACAAGGACAAGGCCACGTTCATTTACAATGCGTCTGTCATCAAACCAAACCCAAAATGCAAGCAACAGCAACTTTATTAGCACTTACTGATCCCAGGGGTGATAAATACGTTTGTTTACTCCTGCACGAGCAAAGCTGGTGGTAAAAGGGAAACCGATCAGACTGTTAAGTGGCTGAAACTCACATTAAAAATCAAATGATAATATAATCCCAGGAAATTGCCAGGATATAGAGATGGAAAGTGCTGCAGTACCCAGGGCCACGCTGGCATCTTGCCAGGAGCCTGAGGGTCAAAGCTATTATTCTGCATGTATATCTACATAAATTTACATTTATTTTGCATAACAAGTAAGCATAGTATTAAATACACTTTACCAAGGGACCATCCTGGACTAGTTTACCCACTTCTGCAAGAGCACAAGGCTGGTGATTGCCTTTATTTTTAACTTCCTATATAGTGACTAATTTGGTTTTACAATGCAATCTTCTGGGAAGACTCAGGCTAACACCACAGGAAAGTTACTCCTCAGCTTACAAGGATGTGTGCAAGAGGATCGGTGCAACCATCTGGGAGGGACTACTTATTTATTTTACCTGAAGTGCAGATCCCTTTCTCCTACGTGTTGCATTACCAAAATTCTGAATTGCTTTTCTGCCCTACTCCTATGGTTCATCCCAAATTCAAGTTTGGATTTTCCATCTTTTTGTACAGAGAATCTTCCTGTCAATATTCAGGGGAAAAAAAAAAGAAAAAACAACTTCGCAAAACTTTTTATCTATCCTCCTATGGACAGAAACATAATCATAACTATCATTTGCGTGGTTATATACAGTCATACAATCACACATAGATGTTCTGAGAGCCAGAAAGCATTCCCACAGTAAGAGATGAGAAAAGTAATCACAGTTTCCTGGAATAAAAATATGGATGTGTCCTCACATTATGACACATTAGCACAATCAATTCCTCTGCAGCTACAATCTGAGTAATTGCTTTCAACTGGTTTTGTGGGATGTTTTACTTCTTGAAACTATCAGAGTCCAAATAAGTCAAACTGCAAACTACGCAAAAATGTGAGTTCTCTAATGTTTGCAGAATGTTGTAGAATTTCAGAAAGCAACTAAACCTGAGCTATGCACAATATTTTCTTTTTAAAAAATACTACCTCGTGCCACATTTCTCTGCTTCCCTCTCAATTCATCTCTTATACTCATCAGCCAGAAATTCAGGACTCAGAAATTTCCAGTATATAAAAATAATCCAGTGCATTCTGATATTATTGCAAAATAGGAACTAATTATCTGGAATGAAAGAGGGAGGACTTGCACAAACAGCAGAAAACAGCAGGGGAGCTACAGTCAATGCACTTCAGACTAAACACATTAAAAATCTGAATTTAAACTATTATCCCTTCCTAGTTTACATGTCTGAGGAACACCTCCAAATTCTAGGATATCAAACATCTATTTAGGATTAAAAAATGCAGTCCTGAAGAAGGATCAGACTGTCTTTACACTCCAGGTCTGGCTGCCCCAGGTCTGCTCCGTCTGAACCCACCCTGCATTCTATCCTGCAAAAACCGACACCAGATGCCAAATATGAATTACACCCTTCAGAATATTAAGCCTAGGCTGTCATTTCCTCCTTCTTTCTTCTTTTTATGTTGGAAGTCTATCTGATTTTGTTTAGAGACTCTTTTGAAAAGCTCGTGTTTTCACACTGCCTTCTGCTTTGCAAAACAGCCAAGTGACAAAGTCAAATCTCTTCAGAAATCCTGTAATAATAAGCTGTGGATACAGAAAAGAGGTTGGGAAACTTTGTAGAGTAACAGATGTCACATTTAAGCTTCCAGGTAATTAGACGAAGGCAATCAGAATTTCTTTTTTTCTTAATTTTTAAAGACATTTTCAGACACTATATGTAATAAGGTAATTGAAACATTTCTCTGAACACATTGCTGTTGGGAAATTAAACTGATGCATCTCTCTACAAAACCACAGGCTTTACCACATTGCCATACATTTCCTTCATCCCTCCAGTCATTTTCTTCTCGTCTGTCCAGCTTCACGTCTCATCAGCATCCACTGCCAATGCGGACCAGCACAAACTCGAGCTGCATTACCGCAGCAAAGTTTATAAATTCCATATGCTTCTTTATGCTCTCTGCAAAGAATTAAAATGCCATTTGTCTGGACAACCATCACATTTACCATGTTAGCACAGTTCTGCTCAAGCAGACCCTTCATCTTTTCACTTCCAGTCCTGTGTTTGGAACTGGAAGAGATATCTTAATGCAACTGCAGAGTTTCACATACACAGCAGCAGCAGCAGCAAAGGGTTTATTTTCCTTTATGTCAACCTATGTAAATACACATAATCTGGGTACTTAGCTTTCTTCTGATTGCTGCCACTGAATGCAATGCAAGGAAGGGAAAGGGGGGTGAGGGGAGATAAACCCTTGAAGGCTGACGGTCGGTAATTTCTCCTGCTACTTGTACATACATGGCAAGAGACACAAAAGGCAAGCTCACTGGAATTTAATCTTATTATGATCCATTTCCACCCGAACTTCATATGTCTGGATGTAAAACCGACACTCATCTGAGCTGTGTCAGCCCCCTGCAGCCCATCTGCACTTACAGATGTTGTAAATTCGGCAGCAGGCATCGACAGCGGAGGCAGCGCTGCCTGGACCGCACCGACACGATGGGGACTCTTTATCCTCCCCTAACCCGAGCTGCTGAAGGGCTCAAAATCTTCCTGAAACACTTCTATCACTATCTGGGGGAGTTATCAGAGAGCCGGAGACTGTATTTGAGAATGGAACATGGTGCAGCCCGATTGGCATAAAAGCCCAACAGACTGTTTGGGGAATAGTTTGTTCTTCTAATGTTGACACTGCATCATTTGTTTTTGGCAACTCAACGCCACCACCAACTATCATCTTCTTTAAATTGCCTTCTAAGGTCTAATAACTCTCTTTATTTGGAATATCTTTTAGAAGGAAAAGAAGATACATTATTTGTAAAGCAGCATATATCTGATTACTTTGATCTGTGCTGAGGCAATACCCTTCACAGATAAACACAGAGCTGTTAGAGAGGAGGAGTCATCAGAGGAGTATACACTATCTAGCAGCTTTTTGAAAACACATTTCTACTCAATTAGCACTTACAGTGATAGGTAATTTTAGATATAAAGCATTGAACTTTCTGTTGTCATACTTTCATTCTACAAAATCCTCCTCAATTAAAGCACAATCTATCCAAAATGTTTCCCTGAAACATTTTACGTATTTTTCTCCGCTTAAAGCTGTCAGCTTGCCTACATTAATACACAAGGCAGAGGCTGAAACACAGGTTATTTATTCAGCTGTTAAACTCCTGCAGAAAAATGAAAGTACAGAATGGCATGGGTTAATTTATATTGTAGAGCTATAGCAGAATAGGGGACATCCTGCTCTTGACTGGGTTGTGTTGATCCAGGAACTAGATGTGAGATTCAGTCTTGGGCACAAGAACAGTCATTTCAGGATTTCTGACAATATTTTATCTGAAGTCAACTTTGAATTGTTCATTATGCAAACATATTTATACTATTTTAAATTGGGATGTACTGGGTTCATTTTGGAGAGGGCTGGTTTCAGAGGGGTTCTAAGTGCTGTAAAACCACATGATAAATAACACATACTCCTGCAGAGGATACAACCCAGCCACACATGTGCTTAGCATACAAGTTTGCACAGATGCTGACCCTTCATCTGGGTTATGCTTTGTCTTTCATTTTGATCATCGCTGACTGTTTATATGAAAGCTGAAAAGTATATATAAAAATAAATCCTGACACATTTCTCCACTATCTGTGGCTGTGCAGTTTATATGCAGTACAGACGAAGCTCATTATGAATACATACAAGATCAAGAAGTGCTTATGAAAAACATAACAGATCAGCCCTTAAAAAGAAACAGCCTGGTATCAGGGGCTTTTGTGATTGTCAGAAGACTGGAAAACTGAAACACTTCAGAACAATTATTTCTTTCCTAAGTGCAATGAAGTTTGCCCCTCAAATTTAGAACTTCAGTCATAAACCAACTTAAAACCTGTGTAACAGTCTAAATCCAAATCCCAAATACCACAGGCTTTCCTGACAATACGGATGGATGTGACCTGCAAACAAGATCCAGACACTAAACAATTCACAAAGGAATTGATTTATATCACATCCCTTTTCCATGAAGTGTGTATGCAATTTTATGAGTCTGTGCAACATTAGCCTTTTGGCAACTGTGCACAGATACATCAGTATGTTTATTTTGGGTAAGGTGTTTTTTTGTTGCTGATAACTCTGGGTATCATCTTCTCTATCTCTTTTTATCTCCCTATTTGTTACCTGCAATATTGAAGTCAGAAAATTCAGTAGTCTTATGGGAGACCAGCTATGTTGTATGATCGATTTGAGAGAAAATGAATACATCACTTTTTGAATTTTTATACTGACAATAATAATGTAGAAAAGAAAACTGCTCCTCTGACTCTTCCTTGTACTTGGCCACCTTCCTGTAAAAGACCCTCTTAATGTGTCCTGTGTGGTACCTCTTATGGGATGGACATCTTCCCTGATCAACTTCAATCTATGTTCCTAGAATCATCCTCTGATGGTTCCTGATTGCTCAGTTATGTTTGTGGGGAAGCAACCCCACTCTTCTGCATACATGATGAGACTCTCAACTGAGAAGTACATCTCTGACAAAGAATGTGATTCACTCACCAGGAGACTTGCCTGGAACTGTGAGATGCCATGCTGGATTTTCCTACATCCCACTCCAGGAAAGTCAGTTATATTGTTGAAGGACATCCTTCCCAGAGTTGAACTCTTTACATCATGTAAGCCACATGTTCATGGGTGAGTAACAAGGAACAGAAATTTGCATCCTTTCTACAGCTGCCTGTCAGCTATTTTCAAAATGTCTTTGGAGCTGACATTGTTTTACTGTACCCAGTTATAAACTACAATGGACTTCTCTTTCAATACACATTATGATCAGGGAGCATGTTCACAATATTATCTTTAAAATGTTGTGGAAGTTTTTGACTTCCATTCACTACGCACCCAAGAGTGGGGTTTGCAGAGAAACCTTAGGTATTCCACTCCAGCCTCCACAGACACCACAGAACATTTCAGTTTATTTGACTAATTATTATCACCATTTCTTCCATGAGAAACCATGTCTTATGTATACTTGAGAGGTGACAATACTGGCAGTACTTCTTTTTTTTCTTCATTTTGGTTTCTTCTGCACTGTTTGCATTAACGTTTCTTTCACATGAATGTTCACAGCCAGCCAGTTCATTTGAATTAGGTGTGCAGCTTGTCTTTTTGTGATCTGCTACTTTTTCCATCAGCTTTTCCACTGAACTTCCATTTCAAGATCAATAGACTTAGTTTACTGCAATGCAAGATTATCCTGCTACTGCCACTGTAATTTTAGTCACCTTTAGTGGCTTAAAAATTCAGCCTCGTTTGGTGAAACTCCAATGGCTTAACAGGTGAGATATGAATGCAAAGTGTTATTTTCTTTTTAATAATGTATTATGAATACAAGCCTTAAAAAGGGAAGAGTAGCTGTAGCAGCTGTGCCCTACAGCAGAAAAATAGTTTCATCTGATGCATTCCATTCTGCTTCACAGCCCCAACAGAGTAGCCTTGAGTTTATTTGACTAAATCTAACCAGCACTGATGTTACTACCATAAAAGCAGTAAAATTCAAATATAAAATTTGAAACCATTCTTCCTCTTTTATGCTTTATACGGGTGCTCTCTGCATCGCTGTAATGATACAGCAGAATTTTCCATGAAGCCAATCTGATTATAGCATAAACTTCCCCAGAAACCCAAACCTAATGATGAAAAGGAATGGGAAAATCAAGGTGGTAGAAAAGATGTCTGTAACAAAGGCATTAACAGGAAAATGCTGTGTTTATTTGGACCAGAAAAAGACTTTTTGCCTTTTTCTACCCCCATCCCTTGTCTAGAACAGTCAATAACAAAATATGCTTGGTAAATAACTGACAGTTAAAAGTCTAATACCACCTCCCTCCCAGCAGCAGAGCACCTAACATACTCAAATGCCCACTAAAAATTGATTGTCTGAAAATTAATAGGGACCCATTTAGTTACTGGAATGGTTTTGCATTGATTTCTTCCCTTATCATCTTTTGTATGTTAGCATGTTAGCAAAACTGAAGACAGCAGTGCATATCCAAAATTGCTGTTTCTTCTTTTATCTAGAAAACCTGCTGATTTTTTTTTAAGCCAAACCAGACTGAATCCCAGGCTCTGCTATGGATAAGTTTGGAGGTTTTGTTTGGTTTGTTTTTTTTTTTAAGACTGTATTAATGTGAAAAAGCAATGCACACACATCAAAGGCAGTCATGCCTCCTTTCACATGAGTTTCCATTAAAGCTGATGTTTGCTGGCCTGAAATGCAAGCCCCTTGTCACTCCTAGGCAGTGTGATTTGATTTTCTGGCTGCAGCAGCACAGGTGGACTGGCACACAAGAGTGACTGATCAGCTGCCACCAGCCCAAGGCTGAGCACAGAGGGGGCTTCACCTCGCCCTGCCAAGCTCAGTGGCCAACAATCCCCTCTCCCCCTTCCCCACAGCAGCAGTCATTGCACAGGTATGTTGGGAAATTTAACTCACCAGAATGTCACAACTTCAGCCTTTTTTGACATACACCAGATTTGGTCTACGTTTCACAGACATGACATTTCCATGCTTCCCCCAGAAATTCTCTTTCAGTAATGATCAAACAATAGAATAAGGAACCAGGGGGGAAAAAAAAAACAAAAAAACAAAAACAACCAGAGAACAATTTGGTGCTAAGACTCCCCTCTAACTCATGAACATAAGACAAGGTGATGTATTTAACCAAAAGGGGAAAAAAAACCCCACTTTTCTAAACCATTAAATAAATAAATTGTTCAATGAATCACATTTTTAATGAAAACTTTCCTATTTCAAAAAAATGCAGGAAAAATCTGGGTCGACAGAGCTGGCCTAGCCACCTTAAATTTCAAAAGAAAATAGAAACATGAAAAAGGAAGGAAGAAAGAGAAGCCATCGGCTTCAAACTATTATAACCTTAGGATGTAAAATTACTTTATTCCTGTCACCTTAAAAGGGACTCTTGTCTGAAAAATGTGATAGGAACCATGACTGAACAAGACATGTTGAGCAGTTAAGCACTCACAAATCACACTGAATTTTGATTTGAGTGGGATGCCATGAAAATAGAAATTAAACATCTACAGCTCCATAGAGCTTACAGCTAGATCTAATTTCAAATAATGTCTTCAGCAAAAGAAAACAATAGTGACAATTTTATTTCACAGAAAAATGTATTTCAAAGTTTATAAGCAACTTCATGTCTCTCAACATATTTTATAAATCTTCTATGCTTGTTACAAATTAAAAAAAAAACAAAAAACCAAACAAAAAACCCCAACAAAACAAAAACACCCAAAAAACACCTAAACAAACAAACAAACAAACCCTAAAACCCTTTAGACTAAAAGACACACTAGATTTTCTGTCCACATAGTATTTGAGTTAGAAAGAAATTACATGTCATGTTCTTGATCCTAGGTAATTGTGAAATTAACTGTGTCTTTTAATTTGGAATTAAAATAGAAGAACTTTTTGTTCCAGGGCTAGGAGAATAAGGATAAAGGGAAGGTGAAACCCTTCCTGCTCAGGTCCCTTCTGGGGAAGCTGTGTGTGGATGCTGTGGCCCTGAGCAGCCTGGGCTGACCAGCTGCTATTCTGTTTTTAGGCATTTCCCAGGCCTGGCTCTACCTCCAGACACTGGGATAAACTGACAGCCAGAAACCACCCAGAGCTTCTTCCCAAGTAGAAACCACAAGTTTCCTACCAAACCCTTGCAAACTAAGTGAAATTCAAATTCAGTGAAGAACAGACTAATACAAAACCCCATCCAACTTAGGTGCAATCCAAGCCACTACATTTGAGGATTTACAATTGTTTGAATTTAATGCAAGCTCAGGGGTGTAATGGAAAGTCATTTGGCATCTGTTGGCTTCAGTCTCTAAACCATTCCATCATTTTCACTTCCCAACACCACACCTAATGTACCAGAGCACACTGCATGGCTTCCCTTAGTGTTAGAAATCCCCAGAAATCAGTCACCTTAACACTACGCCATACTTTCCTAAGCTCAGACATGCCAGGGCAGTGAACCATATGAAAAACACTAACAAGTAAAATCCCAGCTCACCCTTAATCCAGCAGCCAGAAAATCCCAGTGCCCAGCCTCACTCCCTGCCCTGCCTCAGCCCATCTTTCCCTGGCACTTGCAACAGCTGCAAGCATGGTCTGTTCTTCTGACCACCTCCCACTCTGTGCATACTTTCTATATAACATGGTTTAATCTAAACAATAACTGATTTAAAACTTCAGTACAGAAGTGTGTTGAAATCCACTTGAAATCCTGCTGGAATTAGCACTGCTAATGCAGGGGAGATAAAAGTTGTAGAGCTGCAAAGTTGTGTATCTAACCCACTCACTGTGGGCATAATCCCTAAACTAAGGATAAAGAGCCAGCAGCTTCAAAATCCCTTTGCCATTCTCCCTTGGTTCTCAGATCTATTGCTCGAGGTGGTAACTCAGGCATGCAGAGTGATAAGAAAGAAGCTTCTATATCCAGAATGTCCCTTCTGGACTCATACAGCAGCTGCAAAAACACATGTTGGCCAACCCCACTGGATGTCCTGCATTTGGCAAACAATCACAAAGGAGTGAGGGGGAGTAGGGAATAGCCAAGGGAGATGAAACAAAATGGGGAAAAAAAATCCCCAAAAGAGAAAGGAACAATGGAAAAGGGCAGCAGGGGGAAGATGAGAAGGTTGCTGCAAGGCAAAGAGAGAAAACAGCCAGAGAATTTGAGGAAGTGGTGAGATAAGTGAAGCATATGAAGAAACAGGCTGTGAGGAAGATCTCCCACCACCAGCACAAAATACAAGGCTCCTGCTGGAGGATAGCTGGGAACAAATGACCAGCAGAAACAAAAAGCAAAAACAATTCTGCAAGATACAATGAGAACTCAATCACACATTAGTAACCAGAAAGGCTTTTCAGCCCACAAATACTTCTGTGATGATGACTGAGAAAGCAACACACAGAAAGGTTTGGACATTGTCACTGTGTAAGTAGGTTAGGCTTGAAAAGAGATCACGCACGCCAAATGCAAAATGCATAACATGAAATATTTATCGACAATAGAAACAAAGTTAGGCCAAGCTTCCAAAAATACTGAGCGCTACCAGACACAAGTAAAGTCCTGAGATGAAGAGAGCACCAACTGAGCCTCCTACAGCTTTTAGCTTCGATGTCTCACAAGCTATTCCTTCAGGTCTTTCATTGAGCAAAATGAGTGCTGCAGTTGCTGCTGACTGCTTGAACTGTTTGCTGTGGTGACTCTTTCAATCTGCCACAGCTGGGCTGCCAGCTGCACAATGGATGTGTGCCTCGGGAAGGGCTGCAGGACAGAACACATCTCCTCAGGGCTGGGGAGGAGGGAAACACAGTGTTGTTGTAGGACAGCATTTACATCCCCATGTTCCTGTTCAGAAGAGGCAAATAAATGAAAGCTTTGCTCTCTTTCACTAAGAGACACCCATTTATCTTCTTCAACCCAGCAAGCTTCAAGCTGAGCAGGGCAAATAAAGAAATGAGGAGAAGGCAGAGGAGTGAGGTACTGCTTTTCCCTATTGGAGAGGGAAATGCAGTGGTTTAGAGAGTAAGGTAAAAGAAAGGTAAGAAAAGACTCTTTTGTAAGTTGTATTCACTCACTGTTCATACTACAATTCCCTTCCACATTTATAGCAACCTGGAATCACCTCAAACTGAACATTTCCTGGGCCCTAGGAAACAGAGATCAGCTGTTCCTCAGTCCCCACAGAGCAGCACTATTCCTGCTCCCAAGACACACAGCACTTACAGACAAACAAATCCCATTCCGGATGGGAGGCAGAACTGCATTTTTAATTGTTGATGATTGTTTGGTTTGATCTAGAAGATACCCTGTTGCTGGATTTTTAATTTTTTTTTTAATGTTTTTCACCCCCAAAAATGGTTTTGTCTTTTTCTCCAGGATAGCAGATATGGTTGCATTACACTAGCACAGCTTTTACCCTCTCCTGGCAGCACTTACCCTCCCAGCACAGGAAAATCCATACTGCACAAGCCTGGAATGGTGACATGGTGGTCACCACACTTACTTAGCAAATAGATACACCTTTTTTTTCTTTTTTATTATTATTTTTTCGGTAGCATATACAAGGCTTCATCTCTAAAGAAAAAGCAACATGCTTGAAACCCCAAATTTATTATTATTTTAATTTGTGAGAAAGGATTTTCTTCTACACAATTTTTTAAACTGTGTGATTTAAGCTTACTTACAGTTAATCCATTTTTCTAATTACACTGTTTCTCTCACTATAGATCAACAGCTGATTAATCAGACTCCTCAGCAGAGCAGCGAGGTGTCTGACCTTACTTGCTGTATTTGTAACGAATTCCATCTCATATTCTTCAATGAAATAAAATAAAAAAAAAATCCCACAAGCTATTTCAAGCTATCTGACTACAGGGAGCCCATCAGGAGCTCACCTATGGGCAAGGCTATCAACTTTATTCTCTGTCAGCTCCCTGACAAATCTTGCATCATACTGCACACTCTTGGTGTTAAGAAGAAATATTTCAAAAGGCAGTTTTTCACAACTTAATCTGCATTTTCATGTGCTAATTTTGTAGCTCCCCTGCTAAAAAACTCCCTGCAGCACAAGGGCTTCCTACAAAGCTGCAAAAGACCTCCTTTAGTTATGGAAAAAGCTGTCAACACTTACAAGATATGTAAGCACTTGCATTTCTTCTATGTTAAATGGTTGGACTCAATGATCTTAAAAGTCTTTTCCAACCTAAACAATTCTGTAATTCTAACCTGCAAAGTGACTAAATACATAAAACTCCAGCAAGTCTTAGCCCAGGCATTCTCTCCCACTCCCAGGCATCTGCCAGTGCAGGAACCTCTTTCACACAAAACAGGGATATTCCCTGTTGTTCCCTGTTGGACCCTGTTGGACAGCAGGGTTGTCAGGCATTTCCAGAAGTTATTTCCCACCTTTAAAATAAAACCAATTAACTAAGATGTTTTTTCTAACTGTCCTAAAAGATTTTCAAAATTGAGACCTCACCTTCCATCACCTTCCCATGCTGTTTTATTTCATTCCTATTTTATTAAACAGACAGCTTTTCCTAGGCTTTAACTATCTTTTTTTCCTGTTGCTGCTCCTTTTATACTTCACAAAGATTATTCAACTTCTTAAAATGTAAAACTACATATTAAAAAAACTCCTTTCATCTCCTTTGTTTTTTTTCTCAGTGTAAATCTCTCCTCCTCCTATTCATACTTCATGGAGTCACATTTTCTGTATCCCCAATCATTCTCCATTGGATTGTCTTTAAAATTCTTATTCTCTTTCCAACTGGGCACACCATTCCATCACCCAGGACATTAAGGAAAATACTGGTCAGGTTTATGCCTGGTGATAGCCCTGACACTTGCCAGTTCATTAAATACAACCATGTCACAGATTTCAACACCTCTCACAGGAATAGAAGCTGGGGCGTCATAACCAACACCTTTTCTTGTTTACACTATGTAGCCTCATAAAACAATATGGAAATAAGATATTGGTTCAGTATCTACCCAGATGATGTACATGGAAACATGTGGAATTCAAACCCCTTTTCCTCAATATTAAAAACATTTCAGAATGGTAAATATCAACCTTAGTAGGGACAAGTCCATGTAAACTTCCCCAGTTTGAGATGATACCTGAGTCTATGAGTAAGTCAAAAATAGAACAGTTGGAGAAAAATCTCTTAATCCTCCTTTTAGGAAGAAATCTATATTAAAATAGCTCTTTTGTCTTGGCAGACTTATTTCCAAACATACTAAAGGAGTACTGACTGCCTGCATTATTTTACACAGAACTGAACTGAGGTTTGGAGAGGGCAGGGAGGGCTCTCCCCCAAAGAAGATAACATGTGTAAGGAAGAAGCACACTGAAAAAGAAATAGGCTGGGTTAGCCCTAACCTGCGGCTTCGTTTGTAAAAGCTGCTGTGTTTCAAAGCTCTGCTCTTCCCAGGGCTCTGCACTGACATTTGACTAACTGACTCACTGAATGTTCCCTTTAAACTTACACGGTGTCAATTAATAGATTATTGAAGCCATTGATTTACCTTTAAAGTACTTTATGATCTCTAGTCCTCTGAGAAGTGAGTGGGTACCTATGAAGTGACAGCTCACATCTTCATCAACCTACAGCAAAGGCTTCCTTTGCAAGTCACTGAGCTAAGACTGAGCAGCACATGGAAAATAAAACATGAGCTTCAAATACCTGGGCTTCCAGCAAGGAGTTTGGCTCACCTAAAAAAACACCTGGCCACAGTCTATGTGCTTAGAAAGGCCACAGATAGTATTGCTGAGCCCTATGTGGAATAAAAAGGAATCTTTATTTCGACTCAGTATTTCAAATTCAAAATCATGAAAGCTTAAGAATGCAGCATGGTCTGCAAATAAACTAAAACATCAATAAATGGAACAATTAGGGGATTATTTCTAGATTTGGCCCAGGTCCAAAGCAAAGGCTCCCTCAGACATCCAGTCTCCTGAAGATTCTCCAGCACAGACACACTGCTTCCCAGTCACTGCCTGACTGTGGGATGAGCAGATATCCTTGGTCTGGATCTTCATGATCCCACAGACACCCAAGGTACCTCCAAACCTAACAGCAGATACTCTACTACTATACAAAGAACAAAAACTTAGTGCCCTTTTCCAGCCTAGTTACCAGGACAAAGTAATGGCTGAAAATTAGGATTGGCCATTTGGAAGTGGGAGCAATTTGAATGCTGAAATGTAAAATAATTAAGGTGGTATTCAGAAGGATGCTCTTTATTGCTCTTCTTCACTTACCAAGCACCTGTGCAATCTGCATACTGGCCTTCATCCAACCTTACAACTTCAGCTTCTTGAGCCAGGCGTGGCAATGACAAACTGGAAGCACAAGTCTGCACCAAATCCAATCAAGACACGAAGCAATGCATCTTTAATATTTAGTCACTAATTATGCTGCTTAAATAATTGCTCCAGTTCACATGCCACGGTTTCTTCCATAACAGTGAGAATTCCCTAATTGGAGACTCCTGATAAACTTAAAAAAATACCATGTTTATTAATAGGAAGATTAATATTTTCAAAAGCTGTGTTCTTTAACTGTGAGACAGAAAACTCAGTGAAGCACCTAAAGGGATGCTATAGAAGGGAATGCACCACCACACCATTAGCACAGCAGCTGAAGGAACCTACTAGCCTAACTGTGATATTAAAATCACTAAATTATTTTTAAAACTCCTGAAAGATACAGAAAGGGTGATTATCCTTTCCTTCAAAATCCCATCTGCTTTGAATTCTTACAGCTTCAAAATAAGCTTACAGTTCTAATTAATTTTAATGATCCATGCTGAATTACTTACCATCTAAACAAAATTATTCAATTTCTTAGTGGGTTTGAATTTTGTTGTTTCATCTTTAGTAATCTATAAATGTTTTTCATGAAGAGAAGCTACAGTTCACCTTGGAGGAGGTACTTGCAAGTGTGATACGTGGCTGCATAGACCTGCCATGTTTAGGTCTCCTGAGAGGGCTAAGCTGAATCCAAACTAATAAACAGAATTTAAACACAGGCCACTCGGTGCTCTCTTTTGGAGGATGCTCCCAACTGAATGCAGATCCCAGAGTCGGAGCAGGGGTGGCACAGTTAAAGGAACCAACCCCACATTAAAGTGAACTGAGTGCAAGGAAGGAGAAAACCACTGTTTAGCTATCTTGTATATATGTCTCAGTTAATTTAATCATGTATCACCAAGGAAAGCTTGCAAGTAACATGTTATACAAGGGTTTTGTTTTAAGATAGACTCTATTCAACAGACCAGTTTTCTATGGCTGTGGAGTGATACAAGGAAAAAAAAAATTATTTACATTTTTTGATTTTGATTTAGGCTACAGATTCCATATTATTTTTTCCATTTAACTCAGTGGGACCAAGGGTTACTCCCTGGAGTATGCCTGGGAAAAGAAGGAAGTAGCCCAGGAACTTTAAAGAGTTCCAGTTAAATCTCTGACCTTAAATATTATATATACAGGTAAACTCAATAGTTTCTCCCTTCTGAAGCTAATATTCTGAATATTATAAGCAGGATATTATCACTAAAAAGCCACTGTCTCATTAGCCTGGGAAAACACTGAATTTTGACCTAGACTTCCACCCTCCAGAGCAGTTCTTTGGAGTCCTGTCAAGCCTGTGCTGAGAAACGGTATATAAGGAGTTCACAAATCAATGTTTTGTTTTCCCCTACTTTGCAACACTCCCTTGCTTCTTCTCAATATCCTCTTTTGCATCTGCACTAAAAAAAAATATCACAGTGCATAACTCAATTCCATGAGTTGAAATCTATGTCAAAATACCATCAAACAATGCCTTTCCCCCCACTACTCCCTTTCAACTCGGGGTTAACTCTGAAACATCTGTCATATTCTGCTTTGTGTTTTATATTAATATCTTATTTCTCTTGCAGCCTTACAACTTTGCAGCAATGACAATTAGCATTTAATAATTAGCTTCACAATTTCCACAAAAGCACTCTGATTTCACAGAGTATGACCTGTGGGTAGTTTGCACACAAACCCTTTACCCTCACTGATGTTTTCTGCAAAAGAAATGGCTCGTTCAATATAAATTACAAAGCAAATTAAGCTATTAAATTAAGCTATTTTAACTAAGTAATATAAATTATTTAAAGAAAAAAATCCCAAACAAACCCCAAAATATTCTTCTCATGAAGAATTCTTACTGCAACAGATATACTACAATGAAGCCTTACGTATTTCAAGTACATCACGTTTTTTCTTGCCCTAAAATCTAAATGGTTGCAAGCATTACTGGAAGTTAATCTCCTCTCCTCTTCCCCCAGGTGAAATCATTTTGCTTTCACAAATACTTCTCCCAAAATCCCCTTCACTGTTCTGTCCATCCATACAAGAAAATGGAGGCATTCCTTCACTAAAAACAAACCAGAAATCCTGACACAGTTACATAACATATTTCACATTCCACCACGTTTACTTGTATGCTGCAAAGGGAGTAATCATCTCCATACTAAATTAAGAACATCAGGATACTGAGGGATTCCTCTGCTTTCAAAATATTCTGTATTAATAATACATTATTCTCTTAATAATATATTAATGACCCTCCTCCTCCCTCTCATGGAAGATTCAGTCACTGAAGACAACAGCAGGAATGTGGCAGGAGACAGCAATGTGTTTTCCATCATTTCAGTGGAACACTGTAAATGTGGGTGATTTCTTATTCATAAGAGTTATTCTCCAGCACATTACAGGGGAAAAGAGATTTGTTACAATTTGTTTGTTATCTGAACAACGTCCTCTCAGCTACACAGATGGGATTTACCCTATCCCAAATCAGCTAAAACACTCAACCCTTATAGACAGCTGATTTAAGCTGCTGGTAGAAGAAAAATAGATTATTTCTCTGTAACTCATTTGATAAGACCATCATTATTCATCTTCTCCTTTAGAGGTGCGAAGCTACATGGACTTGGTGAGAAAGATTCTGGAGTTGGCACTCAAACATTAGAGATTACAGAGTAAATTCATAAAGGGCCTCCATTTTCATTCATTTCATTCCATTTCATTCATTTCATTTCCAGAGAACTGTGAAGTAGCCCTGAAAACAGATTCAGGACCAACAGATAAAAATCTGGAAAGAACTTCATGCTGTATTCAATGAACTTAAATCCCAAAGTGTGTGACCATTCCAGAAGTAAATGGTTTGTATATCACTGTTCCAGTTCCTTCCTTATGTTGCCTTTTTTTTTTGGTAAAGTGTTTTATGCTATTTTTTTAGGTGGCTCTTTTTTCCTGTTTTATTTTTTAAAAGGGTTCTCCAGCTGGAACCTTGATCAATTGACTATTATTTCTCTGGTAACTTGTGCTCCTCAATTATGACATTTCATTTCAACCTTCCTCTCCCAACACCTTGCATTAATCCACCCAAATAACTACTGGCGACGTTTTTGAGATGATTGATTTTTCACATCTGAAAGACATTTGTTCTGGTATGCTAACAGTAATAAATGAGAGAGGGGCCTTCAAGAGTACAGAATGAAACTGAAAGCCAAGATAAATGTTACATTTCAAAGTATAATGACTGAAAAAAAAAAATCAGATAAACACCATGCATTTTTGGAAAAGACTTCTTATTTTCTTCCACAATATATGTCTCTGTTTGTTTGTCATCAAGGATTTGAATATGACATTATCAGCATAATTAGAAACACAAATTGATCTATTTGTCATATAAATCACAGCTCTATCTGGAGGATCAAATATCCAAATTTGCCCCTGCTCATCAGAGAAACCTCAAGAAAGCAAATTAGTGTTTCAAGGGCTCCATGGGGAATAAATGACAAATTAAGTCTCCAAAATAATTACAACAACCCAAAGTGAAAATGTGTTCCTCTTTCAAATTGCTCCTAGACTTTTACATACATTTTAAAACACATTTTAGAAGAGTGATACTATCATAATTTATAAAAGATCATGTTTCCAGGATCTAAGGGTTTGTGTTTTGAAGACCTGAAATAAATCCCCAGCCCAGGACATACTTGAAAGTAAGATCAGGACTTTTTATGCTGAAGGTCATTCACCTTCCCAGGAAGAACATGAATAATGGGTTCTTCTACAGGTTTCTTCTTAAAAGTCATAGTCCTGACATTTATAGTTCTTTATACTTGTGTTTATACTGACAGTTAATAACACTGAGAACATAAATATGGGGTTCAGAAATGCACATATCCATGGGGACCTGAAATATGGGGTCCAGGAACAATTCCCACAGCTGGGTACAGAGCTACATGAGCAATTCCTGCAGACTAACTGGGAAACAGAGTGGGAAAATAGCTGGTGGTCAGGAAGGGAAGATAAAGATATAGAAAATACTGAAAGAATGAGTGCAATTCCTAGAAATGACTCCTACTTCAGGGGGTGGCAGAGCCACACAGAATGGTGATAAGCTCTCTCTCTTCTCAGCCCTCCAGTGAACTGTGGCATGTAGCTGATGCTTAATGCTTACCTGTGGGAATGGCATGAGGTTTTCACAAGAACCATTAATTTCTCTGCAAGACAAGGCAAGCACCATTCTCACTTCTTTAAAATAAATCCAGAATGGAGAAACCCAAAATAAAACACTTTTCTTTTGTTTTTAAAACAATCCAATAAGTTTAATATCTATACATATACATGGAACTACAAACAGTTTACTCTAATTCAAGCTACAAAATCTGTTGTCTGAACCCAAATCAGAAATACAAAACACGAACAAATTTGCAGTCAGTCACTTCCCTAGCTTTATACTACTTTTTACTTCAATATAGAAAAGAAAAAAAAAAAAAATCTTTTGGCAATGCCAGAGGCACCTCTCTATCCAAAAATAGTTTGATTTGAAAACATCTTTTTCTGCAAATGGAGAAAGAAAACCTAAAGCAAATCCTCTGTAAATCCCACTGGCAAAATACTAAAAGCAAGGAGTAGGCTAAAGTCCATTAGCTGGTAGTAGAAATGCACCAGAAGACAAAAGGTTGCAGTAGCTCTTGTATGTTCTTCTATTAAGAGACTTTAAACATGTGCTGTGGTGCCAGTTTATAAAGTGCAGTGAGACTGAATTTTTGGAAGCCATAAAAACAGAGTAGGTAAAGCAAGGAAAACATCATCACATCTGTCAAGCTTTTTGATACAAAGGGATCTGATGACTGCCAAGGGGGGGGAAAACAGCAATATAAGTAACAAAAAAAGCCATGCCAATTTTTTCATATACTCTATGGCTGTTATGTTCAACTCTCCTCCCATTCCCTTTAATGACTTTGTGTTTTCAAAGAAAACACTTTTCACAGAAGGATCAAGTATGAACACAATACTCACCCAAAACAGCAGTTTTATGAATAGATTGTTAGATATCTTGACTATATGTATGTGTTTTATGAAGGCCAGAGAAGCTTCTGCTTAGCTTGAGTACAATAACAAAATCTTCAAGGAAAACAGAATTGATATCAATATATCCCAGGATGCAAATTCAGCACCACAGTATTCAAGTAAGATTTTGTCTTGTTTTCAGAAAGGAGGACTCACAGAATGGCCACACAACTCAGACTACAGCACTGCCAGCAAAACAAAGAAAAACCCTACTAAGCTCAAGCAGCTTAAGCAGGAATTTAGGAAAGCCTTCTATTGAACCACAGGTCATTTTCCCTAAAGGGAAGAGGTAGGCATTACAACCTGAACGAGAATAAATTTCAGAATGCATTTTAGTATTTTTAAGTTTCAAAAAAAATGAACAAAAACAAAAAAAAAAGGAACCAACAAACCCAAACACAAAAAAACCACTAAAAATTTCACAGTAAATATTTACATTTTCTGACATCTACTTCCATTCTACTCTTTAAAATTCTTAAACTACACTTTAGCACACTTCCAGTGCTCTCAGCACAGAAGTATTTCCTAACTGCTCTTGAGCTACAGCTATCCATTCTTACAGCTTATATTGTCTTTAAAACCCTTATAAAAACCTTGTTAAATTTACATTATAAAGTCATCCAAGTAAATATCGTGTGTAAGGCTGAAAAACACAACTATGTTGACTCCACCACTGTTGCATCTGCTATTCACAGCTCAAAGCAAGGTTCTTGTATTTCTTTTACATGGGCCTAATTTCATTCACTCAAATTTGGAAAAACAGCTTCCAATAGCATTCATGCAAGAAAAGGCTGGTCACATATTTAAATTGTCTTTTTTTACAAGTTAAAAGCTCTACACACAGGAATCGCGTCATTTCAGCAGATTTAAGTATCTGGGAGTGGCAAAACTGAACATGATTGGCACAGCAGAAATTTTATATATGTGTTTTATTTGTGGTCATTCAACACACAGACCATCAGCAGCAAAGCACTGCCTGATGGAGACAGCAGAGAAGTCTGAGAGTTGTGATTGTATTTCACAGTTCTCTGTCATAACTGATCAGACTCTCAGCAGGTCAGTTATCCTCTAACTTAACTTTGGCTCTATTAACAAATAATGTAAGAAACAATACCTAGACACTTCCCAACCCTTCTACAAGACTGGATTGCCTCATTTTTTTTTAGATGCTACACATTCAGGGTTATAAAATTGAGACAAAAGACACAGAACGTGTAACAGTGCAAACTGCTGCACTGCTTCTGAGCTTATAAACTTCCTAATACTTCTAAAAATACTGCTTTGTTTGTCATGATGTGTATTCCTACCACACAGTGCAGTCAGCCTGGAGGGATAAAAAAAGTATCAGCAGAGAACATCATCTATTCTGTTTGTGAAAGAGTTTTTTGCAGCCTCCGAGGCCGTATACGTGTCTTAATTCCCATCAGCATTAGTGGAGCTTAATGCAGAATTTATAGAGAAAAATGAAGGTTTTGTATTAACCCAAGTAAATGGGTTGCTCTGTCTTTTGGTGCCTCTTAATGAAAAATAGCATTTCCTTCTAAGCATGCTTTGTAGTTAGACAAGTCTTTGTTGCTGCAGAGAAATGTAAATTTATGGGAATAACAAAACAAATTGATTAGTGACATGGAAACCATTTAATTCTTGCTTCCCAGATGGGAGACTGTTAAGCAACCATTTAACCTATTTGTATTTTGTAAGGGAAATGCAAGTCTCCAGCTGAGGTGCAGAAAATTCAAAATTATCATCTTTAATTTTTACCTGCTTGCAAAACTCCAGCCTCCTTACAGCCCTACGTGGGGTGAGCCATCCACCTCTGCTCCTAGAGCACAAGAGGGCTGGGCTACTGAGAAGGAAAAAGGGCCAACATTCTAATTAAAAGCAGCTACTAATTGGTGTTTTACATTATCCAGCCAACTAAAGGCAGAAAAAATTCTTTTTTTTTTTTTTTGGAGTACAGTCTATGCAAATCCAAATACCTAACAGTATTTATAAATGTATGAAACCGTGCTGTCCTTACCAATGCAATTACACAGCTGGGTGCAGTAACATGCACAATTTCCTGGTCTGTATTTTTACATACAAAATCACACACTGGACACACACCCTAAATGCTACATCCATGGAAGTCTGAGTAGTTCTACAACAACCTGCACTGTTCAAAAAGGCTTAGTTCACATTCACACTTTCGCCAACACATCCAAATGTGATAAACAGGCACTGGCCACTTTGCTTCCCCAATTTTGCAATTTCATAGAAGAAAACAGAGCAGATTGAGTCCACAGGCATTTCAGAGCACAATGCAGAATTACAATTTATAGATAATTTTACAAAATGCCAATATAAAACTGTCCTTTCCTGACCAAACTGCCATACATTTATCATTCCCCTACAAAAAGCTCAGTATTTTAAAACAGAAATACAATAGCAAAATATTGAATTGACACTTATGATAAAATGCATTTGATTAAGACTTAATAAAGTAGTCTGTATAATACCATTGAATAATGCATCATAAGATAAAGGTAGACATAAAGCAAATAAGGGTGTCATATCTAATTCTAATGTGCATTTTTCAGCCATATTACTTATTTTATTACCGGATTTTGAAATGCACACTGAAATTCAATAAGCGTTTATTTTATTTTTTTTTTTAGCAAATAACGATAAATTCCTTGAAGAAATTTACCTGATTTAATCATGTTTCTAAATTAAAATCAATGTACAAATTTCCAGAAGACTTGTTACGTTCCCTGTGTGAATTCATACTCTGAATAGCATGGCTTAGAAACAGAACATTTCAAGAAAATTTAAAGAAACAAAGGTAGAATGTTTTTGAGGGTTTTTTTCTGTCCTGTGCATTGGGGAAAACTGAAATACAAGAATAAACATCAAACATATGCACCTGATGAAATATTTTAGCTAGAATAAGATTTCCAAAATTCTCTTCTTAATATTCAACATGAGCCTTCCCAAAATGACAAGCCATAAACTATTTGTCTTGATAAATGGTAATGCACACACTGGATGTCAAATCACACATGCAAACATGTAATATATAAATGTATCTTTTTCCATACTGGTAGCAGGCTGGCCTTAACTGAACTGCATCAGTAAAGCAAAAAATACCTTCCTGTTAAATAAAGTTTAAAGATATTTGCAAAGGCAAATATTTGTATTCAAAGTCCATCACATATTGCTTGGAAAATATTATTTTATATTCAAGTTGGAAGTTTCAGAGGTGAGGTGCCCAGAGCATCTCAAATTTCACCAAGTCTCCTAAACAATTCCCAACTAAAATTTTTCACTAGAACTTTAACATAAACTTTACATCAGAATGTAGAAAATAAAGTATTCAGTAAGATTACTGACACTGCAGACTTCTCCTACAAGCCAGGTAGGCTCAGAAATCTCTGCCAGGGCAGCAAAGCAGCTCTGCAGCACACAGAGCTGAAAATGGACCTGGCTGGCCCAAACACTGCCCTACTGCTTTCGTGGGTTTCCAAACTCTGCAGGAATAAATCCCACACAAGGAAGGATCTCCAGGCCATGTATCAGTCACATCTCACCTTTAGGGCCTCAAGGGAGGCCTCAAGGTCTGGGGATGGGGCAAGATAACCATGCCAAGGAGGCACATTGCCCTTGGTCAGGTATCAGAGAACACCAAGACAAAGCCCTGACACTCCCTAGCATTAACACTGGTAACAAGGCTCCAATTGCTTCCCAATGTTTTCACTCTGGAGAGGTTTCCCTTAGTTTTCCAGCACAGCAGGCTCCCTCCCTCTTGCCTTCCATCACTGAAAACTCCATCCCCGCCTTTCATCTTCCTTTCCATTGGGAAAGTTAAATTTTTACTCTCCCTCTCCCACCCATGCAGAAAAATACAGACAGTACCCACAAATGACCACTCTGGGGCTGTATTAAAGCTTTTTCTGTCACCCCGTGTTTATCTTCCTTACCCCAGAGAATACATATTGTTACCCTCCTGAAGCCACAATCAACAAACAGAAGACACTAACAGCAGTTTAGATTTCAAAAAATGTCACAGAGTTCCAGGACAAGACACAATCTGTACTGCTGCTGAACCCAATGACTCTTTTCACTTATTTTAAAACTCTAATAATTGCATTTGATATCATGTTAGAAGAAGTTCTGATGCACAGCAGCATGTCATTTTAGAAACCTTGCTCATATTAATTTTAAGAGCTTTGGAAGTGCAACATTTTAAATGTTGAAGTTTTGTTCAGTAGGCTGTGTTGCCTCACAAAATTATAACTTCCTTTTTCTCTGAATAAATCCCAGAATATCAAAGGCAGATAACTAGGAAAAAAAAAAAAAAATTATCCATTTCTCTACTGCCTGCTTGTTTGTTACTTAAAGTATTCTCTAATAAAATGTGTTTCTAGCTTTTCTTGTGAAAGGAAATCCTGTCCCATACCTAGAATGGTACTGAAGAAGAAAACTCTGGAAAACATTTTTCCTGGGAACCTGAGGCTCCCAAATAATGGGCCTCTTGACCTAAATAAACACACTTCACATCCCCAAGACCTCTGCATCCCACATATTTCCAACCTGCATTTGATTCCAGGCACACCTGCAGAGAAAGCCCCAATATAAGCTTCCCCCACAATGTGTTGAAATGGAGCCTTTTAGTGATGAGCAAAGATCACTCATTTTATTAATAAAAATATATTTCTATTGTTTATCTCTAATCTACATAATGGAGGGGTAAGAACAGCCCAAAAGTATTATTTATAAACTTTTAGTCCTGTAAAACTCCAAAGGAGCAACAAATGCAGCACTGTTTGAAATTATTAGCCCTGAAACAAATATAAGGGAGATTTGCTTCTGACTGCTTGCAAGGAATGGAACACGACACACAACTCAAGCCATGAGTCACTGAGCCACATCCTGGGAAATCCTGCTGAAGAGGACATTGCCTGATTTTAATGCAAATTTAAATTTATTGGCTGAAAAACAGATTAAAAACAACCACAAACATGTTTTTCAGCAACCTCCTATATCAGTGAGACTTACTCTGAGGAAAGAATAGGGTATCAGAGCACTGCATGAGAAGCTGCTTATGAAAACTAATTAATCACAGAGTGGTTTGGGTTGGAAAGGACCTTAAAGACCATTTAGCTCCAAGTGCTCTGCCATGGGCAGGGACACCTTCTGCTATGAATCCTCCTTCCACTCTTTTCCTCAAGTACACAAACATGTGTTAAAACACAGCACTGTGTTACATTTTGATCACGAAGCCCAGCCTTTAAAACCCAGTAAAGACAGTCTGCATAAGCAGCCTTCTTCCCATCACCTCAAGGGAGCATGTACCAGCCCAGGACAGCAGTAGGGTGTAGCCTGAGGCTTCTCTTCCATTTCTGTGCACAGCCCTGTGTACTACTTCAATCTCTAAGGCAAAAAAAAAATTACAACAGACTTACAGATTGCAGATTGTAGTGCCTGCAGCTTAAAATGAATTTCAGTGCATTTTCTCAAGGACCTACCACGAGAAGTAACTACTAATGCACATTTCAAGTAGCTCTTTTTGCAAAAGCAAGGAAAAGAATCACCAGAGGGTCAGAGAAATTTGGGGCTGGAAGACATTATGTAGTCTCAAGCTTTCTATGGAAATATATTTCCATTATAACTTCTACAGAAATACATTTACATATCTACAAGGCTTCTTTAGATCAATAGATAAGTATATATGAATTCTCTTCTATAAAGGAAATTCCATTAAAAAATATTTTAAGTCTGTGACTTAGAAAAATGATTTTGGACATCCAAGAAGAACCATCTTTGCTTCTTGAGCTCTTCCCACAAGACAAAGTTAATGACTACTATATTTTTAAATCAAAACCTTTCAATACGAAGGACCTACATTCCGTCCTTATCTTCTTTTTCTGTTTTTTTGTGGGTTTTTTTTTTGTATTTTTTTTTTTAATGAAGATGATTGCTACTCTTTCTCCTCTTAATTCATGATTTCTACACTTCCTACAAAGTATGTTTTCTTCTTTGGAATAAGCAGTTTAGCTGTGAGTGAGCAGCCTCAGCACTGACTCAGAACTCTTGCTCCACACCCCAAACTCAGGAATGCATTTCCTAGCTCCATGATCACTTGGGCACTTTTTCCATCTTCATCCTACTGAGGACACTGTGGTCAGCAAAACATGACTTTAAAAATATTGTTGATTTCAGAAGCCTTTACACACTCTCTCCCTGATGATGGCCAGCCCACAATACCTTTCAAGCCAAAGTAACTAGCTGAGAGCTCACTGGACATTTCTACACTTCATATCCTTTTTTTTTGTCCTCAATATCATATTATATATAATATAATATATAATATTATATATTATATATATAATATATTATATTATATATATAATATTATATTATATTATATATTATATATATATATATTATATGATATATATGATTATATATCATATCATATATAAAAAATATCCTGTTTTTGTCCTCAATAGCAACTGCCATGCAGTTCTGCAGCTCAGTCAAAATTACTTCTTAATAAATTTTACTTGATATTTACAACAAATTCACAAGAAGATCACATTTTGTTCCCAAGCCTGTCTTCAGACACATTATTTGGAGTCTCAAAGGCTGCACTTTTTATGTTCTCTGAGTTTTAGGTGTAGCTCTTTATATAAAATGGTCTGAACGTAGCATATTACTTGCTGCACAGGATGCTAACCCATTGGTAATTCCTTCAAATCTAGGAATTTTATTCCCAAAAGCAAACTTGGCCTTACCATTCAAGATGACAAACAATCATCAGTGCTTACCTGGCTCACTCACCTTGGAAAGACAATGAAGAAAAGTTATCGTAGTAAAAATATATATGCATTTTAACACTAGAAAAAAGAGACTTTACTCGTTGGTTCACTTACTATTTCCAGTAGTCCAACTAATTTGCTTAGTAGAAACCTAACAGAAAATTATACAGCATTTTCACTTCAATCTCACACATAAATATGAAAAAAAAAAGAATCCTGACACGTCTAGCCTAATCCACTTTCATAAAATAAAGGAGCAAATTTTTACATAAAGGTTATTTACCTCTTCAAGCAAAAAATTCGGTGCTATTCCAGGAGTTTGTGCTGCAGAGCTGCTTCAACTCCCAGTAGTTAAAATGGAGCTGGACCTGTAAGGGTGTGTGGAGACCCTCAGGTTCTTCCTCTCCTTGAAGGGCAGTAAAGCTGGCCATTGATTTAAAACCTTGTACTACAATTTACAGTTAATGTTTCAAACCTTCACTAAGACGATCAGATAAACAGAATATTTAATTAATCCCATTCCTGACACAAATTCGTCTGAGTTGTCGGGAACAACCAGCAAATGACAAGTTCTACATCATTAGTCTTTCTTGTGATTGTTTTCAAAACAACTAAACTGTGATCACCAGAGGCCTAAAATACCGCTGGTCTTATTGATTATTGCTGTGCAAAGACATTTTTCTTTCCTGTGTTCTCTTTCCAGCTTTGCACACGAAGATAATTAACCAGCAAGACAGAGCAGTGCTGATGATACACATCCCCAGCTGGGCAGCAAGGCGCCTGGGTGATGTCCAGCACCTTTGGTACCTACAAGTGCAAACCCTCCGGCTGCAACAGCTCCTTCTGAATAAAAACAACACAAATCCATGCCATAATTTAAAAAAAAAAAACCCAAAACACATTAAATCACTTCTACTGGAAACAGCATTTTACACCTCCTAAGGGTTTTATGAGCATTAATCTGTCAGGTTCTCAACTAGATTTTTTTAATTTAATTTTATTTTTTTCAAACAAACCTTGTTTAAAATGGTAATTAAATGAATTGGGCTTGAAGATTCTGAGAAGTTGCAGGTTTGTTTTATGAAATGTAACTTCCAGTTACATAGGGATTGCCATGTTCTTACTCCTTTGACTGGTAGTTAAAAAAAATGTTGATTAACTTCACGGAAATGTCACTGAGATGTTCCTTATGCACAACAAATAAAAGAATTACTGTGTAATAAACCAAGCAAAAAAACAAGAAGTCTGAAAATGAAAGAATGGCTTTTTGCATGAAGCATTTTGGTGGTTTGTTTGGGTTTTTTCTAATGACCTGGGGCTACATTCATGCAACTTATCTTCTGTTTTCCACTGCAAATTGATGTGGGAAGTGCTTAATGCTGGTACAGCCCACAGCATGGAAAAGGAAATTCCACCTCAGCAGTATTCCCACATGTAGGAGTGGCACCAGGCTCAGCCTCAGTGTTCCTTCTGAAGGTCCAACAGCTGCTTTTCTCCAAAATAAGATAGAGAATTAGAAGGAACCCCAGCAAGATGACCAAGAATTGTTCTGGTTTCAAACATGGCACTGTACAAAACACAAGGTTTTGTGCATTGTGTGAATTGCACAAAAAAAAAAAAAAAATTAAAATTAAAAAAAAATAAAAAGAACTTTAAACAATTCCCCTCATCTTTGCAAACACAGACCCAAAACAGATGGGAAATCTCCCCTTCAGTGTAATTCACCCTGGATCAGAGAATCTTAACAGTTCACAGGTCTGCTATGGGGGGGCGTTTCTATTGTACACATGAAAAAACTGCCTGACCTCTGCATCTAGACATTTTAAGTAGCAGTTAATCTAAAACATATTTCTGTTGGCAGCACTAATTCTCTCTAGAATCTGTGTGTATAAGCTATTAAAAGTTTAGGTAATTTACAAAAAAATATTCTCCTGTGCATTTAACAAGCAAATAATGTGGCTGAACAGGGAATAAATGTGATTAAATGTAAAACTGGAAAAAAACACTAGCTACTTAGCAGATCTGATTTGTAATTTTCTAACCTCCACAACTAAACAGATTTCAGCACAACTTCAACTCCATTTTATTTAAATTTCATACTAGCTTTAATAAGTTATGAGCATAATTGTATGCACAAATGTTCTTCAGTATGGCACCATCAGAAAAAATTCTGCTTCTTTGAGATTGCTGTAAACATCATTAAATTCCAGCTTCCTATAATGTTTTATGAAGTAATATGTAAATTTCACTCATGGTACTCAAACTTTCATGTGATGTATAAAACAGTAAAAGGATTTGTCTTTACCTGGTAAAGAAATCAACTTCTTAGTATGTCATGATACAGCATTAAAAATTGAACAAATATATACTTTGCAAGACTCATCTGTAAAATAAATTCATATACTAAAAATATAGGAAAATTTGAGTGTTTCAGAACAAATTCTTCAACAGAAATATTATTTGCAATATTTCAACTCATGACAAAGACACGACACTTCCCACCTAATGCTTTTCTCTAAACATGATCAGCAATTTCAGAGAACATACAAGAAAACTGACAAATCCAAGAGAAACTCGGAACAAAGCATTAGGCAACCACTACAAATTAAATGTGTACTAGATCTCTTACATATTTCCACGTGCTTTTGCCACTGAACATCAAACCCAAACCAGAACACATATATCCTGTATTACATGGTAACATGCCAATGCTGTATGATCATTCCTGTTGTGCAAAGGATGACCATGATAATTCCTATTTTTGCATGCATATTCTGCAGCAGTACAAGTGCAAGAGCCTCCTCCATTTAAATCAGAGGCAACAGTGAAAAAGCCCAGCTTAGTGAAAGATGTGAAGGGAATATATGCAAGCCATAAAATACTTCTTAGATAAATCTCTGCTCAAATGGCCAGGCATGTCTTGCAACATGGTAACACCCTGCTTAGGAGATGATACAAAGGATTGAGCACATTCTCTGCCTGCTTTTTAGCTATTTGTTTTCTTCCTTGGCTCAATACCATCTCCATACGATAGGGCTGGAAAATACACAACTAAAGCAATTTACATACAACCCTTGAGGGAAACAGCACACCTCCTCTTGCAGCACAGACCCAGACATCCTTGGTGCTGTTTTTATTATGTAGAAATAACTACATGGACACAGCTCATCTTTTCTACACATAAACAAACATATATGCTTAAAGGCCTTGCAACGCTGCTCTTAAAAAAACCCCAACATCAGCAAAGTAAAAAGATGAAGAAATGGGAAACAATGTCTTGGTGGAAAAAAAAAGAATACAAGATCATCTGTTAAAAGGCAGACCTCCGTATGAAGCCACAAAAAATGAATGCTGAGAAGGAAAGGTGGAAAATACATCAGTGAAGAAGGAAACAGAATTCTCTTGGGTAACAGAACATCCATGGCACCAGGTAAAGGACTACTTTGTGCAACATTGGTGTTATTCTCCACAATATGTACATTGGCACTAGTTAAGAAAAAACCCAAAAAACTTACAGGAAAGCCAAGAAAAACCCTCAGAAGTTAATTCCACCTTCAGCTAACTCTCTGAGTGAGAAACAGCTCACAAAGATGGATAACATTAGTGACAAAAAGTTACATAGCAATTTTTGTACTATTCTATTTAAAATATTTACAGTGTTTTTCAGAGCCTTAAATTAAGTTTGAGTATTTTACACCTGGAACGGGATCTTGTAAGGCACCAAAATGTAATCTACCTTTCCCCAGTTGTGTTCAAATCCTTCCTGAAGCAATCTGTAAAACAACTGACTCCACCTCCCATGCAGCCACGTCAGGAGCCACGTGCAGACAGGACCACATTGCCATGCCACCAGTCAGTAACCATCATATGCTGTACACTTCAATTATTATGCCTGTCCAGAAAAGCGCAACTAAGAGGAAAAAAAAGAAGGAAGAAGCAGTGAAGAGAAGAAAAGGGATAAAATTAATTTGTTTTCTGTCAATAAGCCTGGAAACCCAGCAGCCTCGTTAGCGTCTCTTTAAAAGTGCGGCAGAGCTAATACCACCTGTTTTTAATTCTCATTCCTTATGCAAGCAACTGAAATGAGTTCTTTTTAAACAAAGAATATAAAAGATGTTGTTACAAATAAAAGTTATTAACTCCATTCCATTTTCCTATGATAAAAAGCACAAAGATATGAGAAACAAAACACTTGAGACATGAAAAAATAACAACCAGCAACTTGAAGCTCCTTACTTCAAGGTTAATGTGAATGAAATTTACTCAAGTTGAACATCACACCAATTACAAAAGCAAAAAAAAACCCACTAAGCTCTGATTTCCAACAGTAGAGGTAGACACACTGTTTCCAGAATGCTCATTACATACAGATTTAGGTTGCTCCAGGGACTGATTAAGACTAGAGATATTCTATCAATACCATTAAGCTCGCCAAGATGCAGCTTTCCCCTCAATGTGTTTACACCATCAAAAATGAGGACACAACTACAAATGTAAAGTATCACATAACATCTTGATTTCTCTTTGGTCTTAAAACTGTAAAGTAAACCATTTTAAAAATCAACTACAACAGACACAAAATGATTTCATGTAGATAAAAACCAGCAACACATAGAAGGAAGTCCTTTGCAAGTCCCTGATATAGCTGGTCCATTATTTTAAGGATTTGGACAGCAACCAAGAAAAATGTATAAAATTGTACAGTATCTAAAAATGGCATCTTCAACAAGGCTGTGCTCTTTGAGAATGTTACTCAGCCAAATCTGGTTTTTAAATTATTATTGCCTTCTACACTGATAAGGTGACTTCTATACGCAGATTGACTATTACAAGATTAGCCTATGAAGAGGCACTTCAGATTAAAAAGAAAACCTTTACAAGTGTGACCTTATAAAACCTAAGATTAGTTCATCTTCATATGTAATTTTTTTATCACTCTTTTGCAATGAAAAATTGTTATACAAGTTTTTCTTTCTGAGGGATAACCACAATTCAGTTGAAGACCACGATCATTTTGCTGGTAACAAAAAGTATTTACCTTTAGAAATATAAATCCATAGCACACAACTTTAGTTGCCACAGTGACATTTACAAGTCAAGGTATCATCTCAGATACCTTCCTAGCCAGATGTTGTATTGCAAAATTGGGTTAAACCTTTTTGCCAGAAACTACTGTATTCATCCAAGAGTAAGTGCTGGATTTTTAAAAAGTAGAAAAAGTAACTTACATACCTATGAAAAAAACTTTTGTGATAAAAAATACTAGTCCTTTCCCATTAGTGACTCTTCAAAAGAACCTACAGACCCATATATGAAATATTCAAAAGTCACCAGTTCAAGTTACTTTTGGTATTTAATAGATCATATTATTAAAATTGCCAAATTTGGACCTACTTCTTCACATTTCAATGAAAAGATGAGGCTACCAATTTAGGAGTATTTGTGTTCATCACCTTTGGGAGATGACCTCTCAGGGCATTTGCCTCATTCATCTCCAGGTGCCAACACAGGCAATAGCAGCAAATTTCATGTTTATTTGTTAATCAACCACAAACTATTATCCACCAGCATTAATTAGGTGGATAACAGGCTACTTCACCTACATGAAGTAGCCATCCTAAATTGAATACAGCAAGCACTAAGTAAGGATTTTTAATTTGCACAGCTGGAAACATCTGTTGCTCATACACTGCCAGAAGCCAACAGTTTCCCATGATGGGTCAACCAACTAGAAACACTCAAAGGAACCCAGACCATGGTGGGAAATCTCAGCAATTTCTAGCTGGATGACACATCTCTCCTTTAAACTGGATTGCTAAAGCAGTGGTGAGGAGCCACAGGTACCTGCTGTAACTTTGCTCTAAAAAATCCTTTTTCTCTTTCTCTGATTCTGATGCATTTCTTCTGTATTTTTCTTTCTCTTTCTGGATTTCTCAGTCTCCTTTGGACTGAATTCTTTTGGGATCCTCCCTTGTGGGGAGCCCTGCTTATCTCAGTTCTCTAGTTTGGATGAAAACTCCCGAGCTCATTAGAATCTTGTTTCTCATGTTTATTAGAAGGTCATCACAAAACTTGGCAGGTCTCTCCAGGCTGGCTACACAAGGTTAATCTTTGCAATTTGGTACATTTCTTTCTTCTGATGGTACAAACAAGGCCTTGTGGCACACTTTGTGTCTGATGCACAAAATGGCCCCGAAATATGCAGTTCTTTTATCTTTATACCTATTGTTACCCAATTAACAGTAGACACATATGTTATTTTTCTTAATGACCCAATGACCCATCACCTCTGTGATGCACTGCAGCATTTTCTATCCAATTACTTATTATTACCCAAAAACCTCTAGGAGAAGAACATGAAGAAGAAAGAAGAAGGGACAAGGGACAACACCCTAAATCATCCATCTTGTCTCCTGTTCTCTAAACTAACTTTTTCACCCAGTGACTTAAGAAAACTTTCTAATCTACATACACTTTAAGCTTTTTCTATCTAACTTTAACATTTGTTTTCATGTATCACCATGAAAACATGCTCATGAATTTCATGTTTTATGAAATTCAGTGTTTTTCTGGATCTTAGAACTAAGTATCAGAAACAAGGGCACACACTCTGTATCCCAGACTCCAACACCCGCTGCCTTGCATGGAGATGGAAGAGATGAGCTCTTTATTGTGACACAAACGGAGGGAGATCCTTCCTATTTGCAGGGTGCTGCTGGAAAATGCACTATCATCAGTCTTGTAGAGCAAGACCATCTCAGTGCCAGATGATCTGAGAGCCATGACCCTGCAAGATACCTCCTACTCAAGCAATGCATGGACTTTTCTGCTCCTAGCTTTGTCATAAGCAGAAATCGAGCCAAAGTAAACTCTGCTCCCCACTAAACGTGAACCTCTCTGAACACCAAAACCAGGACCTATCCACAACCTGGAAACACACAGTAGTGATCCAAATGTCTCACTGCATAATAATGAGATAAAGATTCCACAAAACTATTTTCCACAGGTCTGAAAAATACATTCAATGTTCATGCTCATCCTGACTCAGGGAAGCACTGCTGGTAGTTTTATTAGGGATATTTACCCTTAATGGGTACGGGCAATTGTTTGTTTGTTTTTTTATTTAGAGTACATATTATTTATTTAGAGTATCATTTCCCTGTTATTCTTCCAAACAACAAGGCCATTAAAATATTTTAGGCCTGGAGAATGGTGCAGTTAAAGTCTTCCACTTTAAGCAAATTGTACCAATTCTGAGAGAAAATAGGAGCTATCTCTGATGAGCTGTTTCCCATTAGCCTTGAGGAAAGTAAAATAGGATCACCCTTCAGCTCACTCTATTACTACTATCTTCTTGGGAATGTTTAACTTCTTTAGTGAAATCAGATGTCTTCTCAGATCCCAAATCACTTTAAAGACATACAGATGGTCTAAATGCTTGATTTTCTTTTCATCTTTCTGTCAACTAAGAAATGTCAGCCCTGTGATGGCCAGACCTTTATTAATAGTATCAAGCACTTAATTCCCCTGCATTTAGAGAATCTTTCCTGGCTACCAGTTTTTCTACCTTTTTGTAGAGCCATGGGGTTTAGATGATCGTTTGTTAAATGATCTGCTCACAAATCACGGATGGGTGGGCAGTGGGGAGAAAGAGCAGTACTGCAACATCAGATAGGCTTGGACAGCATTGTGGCTACCTCTAGGAAAAAAGGTAATTAAAAATCTTCTGTCACCAGCTCCCTACCTTCCTTCAGACCATCAGGTTTCCATAATGTAAGGTGGGGTAGTTAGCAAATGGCAGATATTAATATATTTAAATAAAAACTATATGAATTTTAATGTGGATACAGTAAATGAACTCATTTTCCTCAAGTTGTGCACTTTACAAATTAGCAGATGACCTTCTAGCACATCAGGAGGGGCCATTCCCATTAAGAATAGAAAAGCTAATCCATTAACTACTCATGTAAACAACCAAAACAGAATTCCTAAAAAGCATGGAAAATAAACATAAAGGAATATGTGCATTCTGAGCAGTAGTCAGTGCTACAGACATTACAAACACATAAGCCAGTAGGTTTTTTACTCCTGCACAGAATTTTACCCACCAAAAGAGGAAAGATTATTCTTCTGCAATGAGATTCTCATTAACTCGCATGAAAACTACTGCAAAATGCTGATGCAGTCAAAGAAAATTATACAATAATTATTTTCTTATTAAGAAAAAAAAATACATTCATTTTGGCCTCTTACCAAAACCACTAATTAATGTAGATGCTACATTACATTATGAAAACTGGAGAGGCAGCTCAGTCTTGCAGGTTTTAAGAGCTGCTCAGGTGGGATGAACAGACGAATTAACTGTTTCTGGGTGTTTGCTATTCTTCACCTCTGCATCTGCTGACTCACATGAAGCAATCCATTAGTCATCCACCTGCCAGTCCACACAACATGCTAAATGAATACACACCAGGCATTTACATGAAGATTTAACAAATCAGTGGATATACTCCTGCATTTTTAAACAGTGGAAACATCTCTTTTACACTCTCGATTTGCCAGAATAACTCATCTCTCATGACTTACATATGATCAAGGCAACCATTCTTTCAGAGCACTGAAACTGTAAAAGAGCAGCCAATGATGCATACCTAAAAATGCACAACCTACAGCTTCATCCTGCATTTGTTTAAAATCCAAGTGTAAAACCAGACACACACGTGCACACACTGAATTCCTTCTCCATTTCCATGGCCATGAGGGAAGGGGCAAGGAAAAATATCCATGTGATTTCATCTCCAAAAGGCATCCCATTTACTGTATGATAATTGCAGTCTTACTGAACAGTCAGATGCAGCTGACAAAGAGTTTCTCAAGCAAGTATGTTAAATCTAATATATTTTACATAGAATTCAGCATTCTTTTACCATATAAAAGTGCAACATACACTTAAAAAAAAAGTAAAATCCCTTCTCACATTCTAATACCGATGCATTCCATTAGTCACACACAGATTTTGTTTTAACCTGATAGAGAGTGTGCTAAGAGTAAACATTAAGAAGAAATTCTGTACTGTGAGGATGCTGAATGAGTGGAACAGGCTGCCCAGAGAGGTTCTCAACACCCCATCCCTGGAAGTGCTCAAGGCCATATTGGATGGGCAACCTTGTCTAGTAAGTGGCATCCCTGCCCATGGCATGGGGATTGGAACTAGATCATCTTTAAGGTCCATTCCAGCCCAAATCGTTCTATGATTCCATATTTTGCAAATTTGGGGAGCTTCAACAAAGGTATCCTGAAAATATTCTCCTGCTTGTTAAATATTTCCATACTTTGAAATATTTAGAAGAAGGATATAGAATGTTATTTGTCTGACAGTCTATGAGATACATGAATTTATATGAATTATAGGTACCACAAAATGAATAAAAAAGGATGAGGGGAAAATGAGAAAAAACAAAAAATTAGTCAAAGACCCCTAATTACAAAGACATTCAGATTCAGCTATTTATCTTCAACAACTATGGGCAGACTGGGACCACAGGGCTTCTTTCCATTAGTTTAGGATAGGAAAAAAAGTCTAAGCCTTAAAAAGTTCTCCTCTCTATCTTGATATTTTTATTAACCACATGTGAAGCTGGAACCTAAACACATTACCACAGAATAAGCATGTACTTTCTAAGGTTACTCAGAAACAGAACTCTTTCATCTACTACTAAATTGGAAGTAGAATTTCAAGCTCAAAAAAGAGTGAAAATATTCTGACTAAAGTACTTAATCCTACCTTTTGGCACATCTTCACAAGATGAGAACCAGGGACTTCAGTATCAAGCCCCTACCATTACTTGTCTTCACAAATACCTAGAAGTTTTAATACATTGCAAGGCACAGAAAATTAAATAATTCAGACATGTCCTCATCTTAACTGGGGGACAATTTTGACTGTAGGAATGTCCCAAAGCCCTATAAATTCAATGCAATGAAGAAGAAAAAAGCTGGAAATTATCACCAGCTTTCAGTGGACTTCATATTATACTATTATTAGAAGCAGGATATTATCAAGTCAGATGTTGTTTATAGATTAAATACTACTTAGTTTTTCATGAACTTCAGAATATTAAAAAAAAAAAAAAAAAAAAAGGCTAAAACCAGCCAAAGACAGAGATTCTGTTTGAAATTTAACTGATAATGCAAAAAAAATTGAGTGGTCACATAGTGCAAAATGCTTTAGCCCCCAATAATTTTTTAAGCCAGGTGGCTTCTTAAACAGAAACCCAGTTTATATTCAGCTTCAGAAGAACATTTTACCATAGATCCTCTTGAGAATCTCCATTCAACTTTTAAGAACATTTTTCCACAGATCTTCTTGAGAATCTCCATTCAACTTTTAATTTAAATTATTGTAAAGAGCAGAATTTCAAACAGCAGCATCCTATGGACAGTACTCCTGGTGTTCCAAAAACACACAATCTAAAATCAGGAACTGAGAAATTTAAACTTGTACAGAAGTTTTCCCAAGAACAGTATAGGAAAGTAGTACTGGGGTACACTTTGTTTGCAAATAACACTCACTGCTCACATGAGACACAAACTTTTGAGAGAGGAATGAACAGCATAATGGAGAAGGGCTTTCTTTATCCTGTGAACTTTAAAGCCACTATGTAAACTTGGAATAATTAGAGATATAATAACCTCTGACAGGTTATAACTGCTAGCCTCTGTGCTGCTGTTTAGAAGTATAGACACAGAATAATACCTGGATTTTGTCCCTGCTTTCCCTGTTCTCCCCTCACTTGATTTATAAGCTTTCTTTCATAGAATTACTGAATGGTTTGGGTTGAAAAAGACCATGAAAATCATCCGGTTCCAACCCCTCTACCATGGGCAGGGACACCTTCCACTAGACCAGGCTGCTCAGAGCTTCATCCTACCTGGCCATGAACACTTCCAGGGATGGGGCATCCACAGCTTCTCTGGGAAACCTGTGCCAGGGTCTCACCACCCTCACAGGGAAGATCTTCTTCCCGATATCTAACCTAAACTTACTCTTTGTCAATTTGGATCCATTCTCCCTTGTCCCGTAACTAACTGCTCATCTAAGGAGTCTCTCTCCAACTTTCTTTAAGGCTCTTTTTTGGAATGCATGAAATAGAAGCCTCTCTGAGTCCCTCAGAGAGAGAAAAGAATGCAAGGATTGAATTAAAGCCTTTAGAGAAACTAAAACTAAACCCTTGAGGTACTGGAAGTCTGCAATAAGGTCACTCCAAAGCCATCTCTTTTCCAGGCTGAACATACCCAATTCTCTCAGCCTCTCAAACCCGTTTCCCTCATGACTTAGAGCAGAAATAGGTCTCTAATGTTTTCTGGCTTTGTTGCACTGTGGAGAAGCACCTTACAGAGAAGCAGACTTGTGGCATCTTTTGGGTGGATGACACAGGCCAGCTCCTGCTGGCCCACACTCACAGAAAAATCATCAGTCAAGTAGCATTTTAAACACTTCCCTCTCCCCATGGGAAGCTCAGAAAACTAAGTCTGGCAAAAACCTTGCGGCAGAGCAGAGATGTGGCTCAGCTACCGTGCTGCCATCGACAGAGCAGGGGTGGCACTGGCACAGCTCTGTCTGCCAAGCAACAGCCAAAGGAACCAATCTGACATTTTTGTTAGAGCAAACTTTTCAAAACAGAAGCTAAAGACTTTTTTTTTTTTTTTTTTCATTTTTCTTTAATGGTGTGAGCCTGATTCTTCCCAGCTGTTGCTGTTTCTTCATGGGAGCCCCTCCTTTCCACTGCAGGAACAAAGCTGAAGTATTTTGCTTTAGATCCTAACAGATCATGAGAGCTTTATTTTCTCAGCTCTCTCTCCTCAATTTATCCTTCATCTCTTCCCATATACCAAAGAAGACCCTTGTGATCCAAACTGACTAAATGACTTCTCCTGATACTCCCCTTATCCTGAGATACTTGCTACACATACTAAATGGAGATGGTAAACTTTAAGAGGTTAAAAAAAAATTAAAAAAAAAAAAAATCTGGAAAAAGAAAATACCGAAAAAGGTCAATATGCCACTTTTCCTCCACCTTCTCAGGCCCAACTTCTCAGACTCCATCAGAGCCTCCCTGTCAGTACCAAACTGTGATGGACTTGGCCTAAAGTGGCCAACAAAATAACAACATTGAAAATAAGCTTAACATCTTTAAACTTCAAGAATAAAGAAAAATAATTTTCTTTTGATTTCCAAATACCAGTGAAACATCAGTTATTACTCAGAATCCACTCTACTGGCATGAGGATGGCCATAATTAGTGAGCAAAAATTTACTGTTAGAAATTAGTATTTCCAACCAAGTAGATTAAATTAAATATATTTTTGGCAGTTATAACAGAGAGTGATTTAGCTTCTAAGTGACATTTGTAGTATATTTATTATTACCATCGCTGTACAAGGTAATATAAAAGTGGGTGGGGAGAAATGGAAGATTAAAAAAAACATTGTGAAAGGTAGGTATCAGTTTTTCTATGTAGAAATCTGCCCAAAAGCTCAGTAAAGCACATCCCACAGTCTGACAAGGCCTCTGCATTTTTAATCAGGCCTCCTATTAGTTATTAGAGGACATATAAGGAACTTGAATATACTGTAAGCCAGAAGTCTTATGTTTTAATGAAACAATGTCATATTCAGCAGCTTACTTCAGTAAGCCTATCACTAAACTTACTTCAAAGAATTCTCGTGTACTGTGATTTCAAAAGAGAGGTGAAAATAATAAAAAGCCAAATTCATTCAGACTTGAAGCCAGTAAGCTCCAAAACCATAAATAAAAAAGCATATCCTGACCCAAAGCATAAGTTCTCTGGCACTCCTAACACAGACCTGCTGGAAAAAGACTGATGCTGGTTCCTCACAGAGTAGGCAACACTTCATCTGCCTTATCATCTTCAAAAAAAGTCATTTCTGTATGGATCTCTTCTCTTTAAAGAACTAAAGAATTAGCTATTTTAGTTTCCGGCCACCATACAGAGTATCCATCTAGTCATGTGATATGCTATTACACAGTAATGCAATTATTGGAAATTAATTACATCAAATGGCTTTCATGAGAATTACTCCACACATAACACAATTATGAATATTTCTGCAGTGCCAATAAATATGGAAGATACTCTGTGTATGCTGATGTATTTTATATACTAATCCCTTGCTACAACCCATTCATTTCTAAAAATCTCTTTATAGAAGACAGCTCTGCACTTAGAGTGTTTCGGCTCACTTCCATTACACCACATAATGATTGCCAAATAATACAAATGATTGCATGCAGAAAGTAAAATACAGAATTAAGGGTATAACAACACACTTAACTCTGCTGGAGTGGGTGTTGAGTTTTGGGTTTTCTTTTTTAAATCAAGACTTGTTATATTTCATGATTTGATGAGAACTTTTGGTACAGTATGAAAAGCAAATGAATCTGAATAACTGCATTGAACTAGATTGTAGATAATTTACTTCAATCACTATATCTGAAAACAATAATCAGTACCCTAACAAAATAAACAAATGACCATTTGTTATTTTTAGTATATATTCTTCACTTTATCATTTTCTCTCTAAATTCAACCCATCCCACTACAGCATGCAAAGCAATTCAAGCTCAAGTTTCCTTATCAAAAGTAACAGCAGAAAAACACACCTGAAGAACACATTAATGAAATTCTTTGCAGTATATAAAAGGCTTCTTACCTGGATTCCTTGAAAACTGCTTTTCCCTTAACAGGGTAACTGGTAGAAGTACTAGTATCCAGTTAGTAGATGAGAACATAAAGAGTGGCCACTAAAAACATGCCAGTTCCAGGACAATATGTCATAAATCCTTTCATGACCATTCAGGAACAGTGTGGCCAGCAGGAGCAGGGAAGTCATTCTTCCCCTGTACTTGGCACTGGCTAGGCCACACCTGGAGTCCTGTGTTCAGTTCCGGGTGCCCCAATTTGGGAAGGATGTTGAGGTGCTCTCCAGAGAAGGGCAGCCAGGCTGATGAAGGGTCTGGAGCAAAAGTCCTGTGAGGAGCAGCTGATGGAGCTGGGGTTGTTTAGCCTGAAGAAAAGGAGGCTCAGGGGAGACCTCATCACTCACTACAACTGCCTGAAAGGAGGCTGTAGCCAGGTGGGGACCGGTCTCTTGTCCCAGAAACCAGCAACAGGACAAGAGGACACAGCCTCAAGCTGCACCAGGAAAGTTTAGACTGGATATTAGGAAGAAGTTCTTCAGAGAAAGAGTGGCTGGACATTGGAATGGACTGCCCAGGGAGGTGGTGGAGTCACCAGCTCTGGAGCTTTTTAAAAAAAGAGTGGACGTGGCACTCAGTGCCACGGTCTGGTTGACATGCTGGTGTTTGGTTATAGATCAGACTCAAAGGTCTTTTCCAACCTAGTTAATTCTGAGATTCTGTGACTGGTTTTTTCACCATTCTTCCACAGCTGCACATAATCAGCTGCTGATTCCCACCTTCTCCTACATGAACCACCTGGGAACCCAGCACACCTGGGGCCTTTCTCCCCGTCACCCATTCCAGCAGCCCGGCCCTCACAATATGACAGCTGCTCTTATAAAACCCCATTTCCCTCTTTGTCTCTTTTTACTGGTGCAGCTACAGAACTCTAACAGACTTTGCCAAATCTTGTGTAACTCATGACACTCCCAGCCTCCTACACACACCTTCCAAAATATCCAGGTAGCTGAAAAAGAATTATAAGAAGTAACAGAATAAAATATTAGATCCCTTATTTTTTTTATATTAATGAAAAAAACAGATAAAAGCCCTCAGTATTCTCTGATTTCTACAGCATCCTCTTTTAAAATCATTGCACATAAGGGGAAAAACCTTCTGCTGATTTTGTAAGGTCTATTTCTAAGAAAATGCTGAAAATGAGCCCATTCAATGACCTTCACTATCAGAATCTTAAAATTCTTCACAACTGTTCTTCCCTTGTAAAAATGACAGAGACTGCAGTAACACATGCAATGAAGAAACCAAACTTCCTTTTTTACATGCTAGTAAGTTAAACCATTTTCCCTTAATTAGTCCAAGTGAAAACTGCACAAACTCAAAAAGGAAGAACTTCTATCATCATAAATGTAACGTGATAACTGTGGTGTGTTTCTAGTTTCAGAACAATGGACTGGATGCACTTCTGGGACAAACCAAAACTTGTCCCCAAAACAACAAAGCCAGGGCTACAAATGAAACAAAATGAGACCTGGACTGCCACTCAGAAAGGTGCTGGTTTGAGAATGGACCAGCCTTTACCTTTAAAGCTCGGAAAGAAGGGAATTTGGCAACACTAATGCCAAAAGACAGTTCACAGATCTGTTCTGAAAAGCACTTCTTCATACTACCTCCTTCTTCTGGATCGCTCAGCTCCCAGGGGGGTGGGAGGCCCACAGTCAAAATATCCCTACTCAAAAAACATCTGGAGCATGAAGATAAGCAGAGACATGCTTACATGCCACTGCTGACTGGAAACCACTGCTCAATTTAGCAAAGCAATTAAGGACATGATTATTCAGAAGTGAACTTATATCCGAACCATCTGAACCCTCCTTATGCTCATCGTTAAATTGATCCTTAAGAAGTTACGTGAAAGAAGTCATATGGAAGTGTTTTTTTAAAAAATTATTTACAAGCAAATGTGTAGGGCTAGCTGTCAAAACAGCTAGGAAAAAGGAAACAAAGATGTCACATGCAAGTAAATCTAAAGAGTCACAGTTTTTGCATTGGGAACATAAGAAAAATCAAATCATGAGCCAGGATGATGAATTTTCACATGAATACTGAGATCATCTTTTGACAAAACTGTCATCCACATAAGATTTTATTTTCAGTCTACTAAGGATTTTGATATAGCCTCAGTATTTTGTGCAATATGCAAGACCACCACGTGTGTGACAATTTGAAGCACTAATGCTTGGATTGTCTTCAGGTGAGCATTACCCAAACAGGTCACACTGAAAATTCCCTGCACCAGGAACAAATCAGCTGCTTACTGGTAGGAGCAGTAACTAATAAAAATCTGTTTTTCTGTTTTGGGTAACATTTTCCATGCAAGAGCTTCTATTGCTACTTATAACCTTTTGTATTGGTTTCTCACTAATAAAGCAAAATGGGTGCAAAAGATGTCCAAAATAGTTTGCATATGGAGAGTTTGATAGGTGGGGAACCCGGTCTAACAGAAAAGGGATTTTGATACTAAAAAATCAGTCAAGTTAGAAGCATCTGTTTTGAAGATGGAGGGAGACAGGACACGGAGACCACTGTGGAAAATCTGTTTACAGCTCTAACCCCCAGGTGTCTCCTTCTACTAAACAGAAATGATAAGAACTGTGAAATACTTGTGGAAGATAAAGTGCTGCTGCTTGAGTCAAGTTTAAAAGCAGCATTGGTGGGGAACATGGACACAGGAAAAATTTTAAGAAGTCACAATGCAGCCTAAGGAAGTTGGGCTGGGTACAGGCATGAAGACCTACCATGAAGGGAAGGTACAGCATAATTCTCTAGATTCTGGAGGCTGTAGAGTGAATCAGTTGGATAGAAAAGCTGGAGAGTTGAAAGTCTTTTTATTGTTTTCTTTATATTCATTTGTAGAAAACATTCTGTCATTTTCTTATCACAGACTTCAAGCCTGTGTTGTTGGTTAGCAGGTAATGCTACAGTTTTAATGGCTTGAGTCAGCTGGAATCTTTAGTAACAGAAAATGAAAATATAGCAACAGGCTCCTTGTTTTACTCTAACACTTCATCTCACAGGCACAGAAAGCCTGTTCACTACATCAAGCAATAGAACACATTGGATTTATGCTGCATGCCTCCTGAAATTAAAGGCATCTCTAAAGGGAGGTCAGTTTTAAAAAGACTCAAAAAGAGAAGTTCAATCCCTTTCTTTGCTTCCCTCCAAAGGACTTTGTGGAAATTTGGTCAGGAGAGTTACACAGAGGGCCATCAACTAGGATGAGCTGGCTTCAGTTCAAGACCTGGTCATATTAATTGGGAGAAAGCATTTAAAGTTAAAAAATCAAAGTCACTTAAATTTTAAAAGGCCAAAACCTGTTAGGTGTCAAAAAGGGTCAAACACAATAGAGAGAACTCAACCATCACTATGTAATGGAGGCCTCTTCAAAAGCTTCTTTTAAATTCACTTTCATTCAGCACTTGGTACTGATATAACAGACTAGAATGAGGGACTGGAAAAAAGGCCACTTTGCAAAACACCCCCCCTCACTCCCTGGGAAGGAACACCCTGAAATACTCCAAGCATTTGCACATGAGCAAGTGGGTCTTGGAACTGAAAAGCAACACGGGGTCAAACTTGTAGGAATTCCGAAGGAGCAGGGAGGGGCAGGGGAGTCCCGTGGCCCACTGTGGTTTTTGGGATGGCTGCTGCAGGTCTCTGCATCTCTCACTGAAGCACTAAAAGCACCTTTCATAATGGGTTAAAACATTTGTGTAAGCCCGTGCCAGGCTCTTGAAAACCACCTTTTCTCACTTGGATTTTACACAGGGCTCTTATCCTGGCTCTAGCAAGGGAAGACCAGCTCTGTGGCTGGCAGCACTCTGCCTGATGTCAGGGAAGTTCCTGCATCTTCTTAGCTCTCCCAACACCCCACTGGCAATGCTATTCATCTGGGATCAGGCAACTCAGAACAATTTATGGAGCAATTGCAGGTATTTTCACTCCATTATTTACACTCTGTTCCAGGCAAATCATGGCAATAAAGAAAAAATTTCAAAGGCACCACGTTTGCGGGGAGGAACCTTGGAGGGAAGAACATGGGAAATTATCACTTCAAAATCCTGTGTCATGAGCAGTCTCTCCCTTTATCTGTGCATCTCCATCCAGAATACAAGAATATTGCTAGTTGTTTAGCTTTTTTAATGATGTTTTAACAATTAATGTATTAGAGTGTTATTTAAGTGTTACTAGAGGTAAGAACAGGCCATGGGAGACAAAAGAGCACATGTGAAGACCTGACTAATTCCTTTGAAAAAGAACCATTTGGACTATGTAGTTTAAAGCTGGCAGAGCAGAATCACCAGAGAAGGCTGAGCAAATACACAACAAAAAATATTTGGACAAGAAGCAAAAGAAAACAGAACAATAGTACCAAGACAGAAGCATTTACTTTTCAAAGCAGTGAAAATATAGAGAATAGGAAAGACGGGGGAAAAAAAAAAAAAAGAAGTAAAATAGGCAGGAAGAAACAAACATAAAGGAATAGATAAACTTTATTAGAGAATAGGGAAAAAAAATAAAGGACAGAAAAATAAAACTAAACAACATGCTGCAAACAGAATTCAGTGTAAATGTGCTTCCATTTGCTGAACTTCCTAGGAGCAGAAACCCAGGGATTTTTACTTGGAATCTGGCCTTGGGTAATACAGGAGGGAGTATCTACAGGATAGATCCTACAGGAGATTCTACAGGATAGAAGCTGCACCTGACTTAGATTAGGAATTTGCTTTACATCCAGCCTGAAGTTAAAAGCAGGAAAAGTGAATCAGATCTTTCAATTTTGATATTTTTCTAACACACACCTCTTTCTGAGGTTGAAACCCAGGTCAGTTAAAAGGCTGTTAATGTCTTGGTAGAATCTCTTTCATTAAAATTTGGAGCAAAAAGTTCTTAGTAATCAAAAGATGAGAACTTGGTACTGGGAAAGGAAATGGCCAGGATGACCTGTCTTCCTGAGTCCTTCTCTTACAAGGAAATCTTAGCACAGATTTTTGCTGGAGGTTCTTTGACAAACAACTGTGATCTATTTCAAAATTATCTTCAAGTAGCTATATATTCAAAGAGAAAATCTGTATTGGCCCCTGAGGTCCTTGAACTTCAGATTATTTTGTTTTATTCACTTTTATTGGACTGAAATTTTAAAGGAGATTGACAGCAATTCAGACTGCAGAGCACAATCTGTGTTACATGAGTCAGGAAGTCACGCAGGGAATTTTTTATAGAAGCAGGGTAGACCTGAATTTTGGCACCTTTGGGTTGGCTGGCAGGCCTTAAGGGAACAGTGGCACACTTTAACCCATGGATTCTGGCTTGCACTGGATGCTTACACAGCCCACCCATGTAGCCAACGTTTAATTTTGCATATTTCAGCTGATAACACACTTTGGTGTATAAAGCCAACTGTATTAGGATTTCCAGCTATCTGTCACAAGACATGTAGGTCACAGAAACTCAGTGTCAGATAAAAGGAGCTAAACCTGATCTCTCTTTTGTCTCACAGATTACAAGCTATCCCAGAGTCTAAAAGAAGATGTGTAAATCCTGGTTATTCAGGACTGCCAGGAGTATCAGTTTCTTACACAAAGAAACACCTGGCACAAAATAAACCTGAATAAGTCTGATGTGAATATTTTTTTAGAGGACTTCCTGAGCAATGTCTTCCCCATCTGTTCTTCCAGAGCGATGGGAAGCTTTGAATCATACTTAAAACTATTATTTAATTAAGATGATAGACTAAAATAATTGCCTACAGAAAGCTTCTCTCCAAATTGTACATGGCTTAAAACCTGATCCTTTACTCACAGACAAGGTCCCATTGATGGTGATTCAGACATGCACCAAACAGATTCTCCTGCCATATAGAGGCACACCTAGAATTAATACAGAAGTTCAAGCTTGTGCAAAATGTGGCTGCTCAGAAACACTCAGCAGCCTTTCTACAACTAGAAGGGATCAATTTGTTTCACATTCCCTCATGGATATTATCTAATGCTCCCAGTAGATTCCAGCCCAGGTTTATTCAAGCTGAAAATCTCAATCCCAGTCTCCAGGGCTGTCCCACAGAACAAGTTCTACCTTTGTCACTCAAGGGCTGCCTTTCCTGGGGGCTCAGCAGCCTGTAAAGCCCTTTGGTGGCTGCACCATACCATTCTTGTTTGGAAGGATTTGTCAAAGGTATTTTTTGAGTCTGAACTCCTTTGCAGATTCCCCTGCCAAAAGCACACTTTCACAATATGTGGCACAAAATTACTATTCTCCAAGCTTGGATTTCCTTACCTAGGGAACAGACCAAACTCAAATAGCAACTGAGAGAACGTAATTTCCTTAAGTAATATTTAAATAGTGTTTTGCAAGAATAAAATTGCAGTATTCTAAGTCAGATGAGAATAATCAACCTATTTCTATATTTAGCTCACAGAAAAGGTTTTTAACTTCTCTAGGTCTATTTCACATGTCTGGACACAGAGATCTAAATGACCTTGACATAAAAAGAGAATTTTCAACAAAACATCATTTACCAAACAATAAAAGCTGCTAAATTCAAAGGGAACATCAACCACACAATTGGTTTAAGTACACTATGCAATTTCCCTTCATAAATTTTGGCTTGAATACCATTTGACATATTTCCAGCAAAAGGCAACAAAATTAATTCTCTACTTGTGCCCTGCACAAGCTACGTGATTTACTCAGAGGGAATAGAAGTTTTCTCAACGTGTTTGATAATGGACCACTTCCATCAATCACCATGGCATTTTCCTCCTGTGTCTTCCTGTGAAGTCTCTGAATGATCCTACTTCCTCTCCATCCAAAAGGCAACACGAGTTTTGTTTAACCTCCCTAACCATAAAACACAGCTCTTCTGTTAATCTGTCATCTACTAATCAAGCCTCCATCCGGAAGAGCCCTGAATATCCATTAGCAGCTGGAATGCTGCAGTGAAATCCTGGTTCTTAGCAGCAAAATAACAGGTTTTGTAACTATTAGTGGTCTAGGATAATTCTTCTTCCACACATGCAGGTGCCTGTGTGAGTAATTTGTAACAGTTGTAGTGTAAAATACAGCGTAAATCCCAGAAGTGCTAATGTAGAACCATCTTATCCATTGCTCCAAGAGTAAAAAAATTCTAAAATGCAATCTCTAATAAAGCCAAGAGTTTTCAAGGAGTATAAAGGGTATTTATAACAATGTCTCTGACATACCAATTCAAAATATGGCACATTCTAGTTATGGACACGATGAAAATACTGCTTTGAAAATGAAAACCAGCTTGTTTTGTGATGGTTAGAGATAAAACAGTGGAGGAAGCATGCTGCTGTGCCTACATAAAATGACAGATAAACATTAGGATGACAAATTACAGTTCAGCAGGTAAACAAGATTTATCCATATTTTTCAGATGAAAGTGCTGCTTCTTAAGTTGGCTCAGCAACTACTATTATTTTTCAAAATCTCCATGTATTTCAGAGGATTCTGAAAGATGGCATAGACTAATACATCTTATATAACCCTTATTACCTGCATCTTATTCATGTTACTAATTTTGCTCTATCCTGACATACATCATGCATATCAGGGACCACTTTTGCTCAACTCATATTTTCCTAATTTTTTCATTTGTCAAGTGAATCCAGAACTTCTCTGCTCTCAGTATTTTAGAGAGAAAATTAAATTTTGCACAGACCGCAATCTCAAATATGCTGTGCTTTCCACATGTTTTAAAGTCCTTTTTTGACAGCATTCTTTTTCAAACTTGTTTCACAGAGTTATCCTAACAGTTTGTGCTACTTCACAGTGGAGAAGCAGTTTGGAACAGTTATTTTACTACCCTACATAAATGACCATTAAATGATGTCATATACTACAATGACATGAATAAATTAAATGTTCTTTCATTTCAAAAATGTAAAAAATCCACTCAACCCTTTCCCTCCCCTGCTTCTTCCAAATGCTTTTAATTTCATCAGCAGGTAGCAGGCTGAGGTACAGAACATAAATAAAGTGCATGTAGCAACTACATTTCAGGAATTTTACCAATACCAAAGATTTATGGCTGTCACTTTATGCTGAAATTCCCCAACATCAAAGAGTGGTGTTAAAGCATGAGTGACAACCAAGGCTGCCAACAGCTGTATGGATAAAATATGCTTGTTTTAACACCTTCCCTCTTGATGTGAAGAAGGTCAAGGGATGTTGCTTTCATGCTATGGCGTTCTGGGTGAGTGTAAGTTCATCAGTAAAGCTTCGGAAATGGAGTTTCTGAATAGCCGCTGTTAACTGTGCAGAAAGGGGTGGTGGGGAGAAAAAATAAAATCTGAGCTTCCCTTCATTGGCACTGTGAAGATTAAATATTGGGAAAAGCTGCTGTCAGAGTTTCCTGCTCATTGGGATTCCACATATCAAAACCAGGAGCTTTCTAGAACTCTGGAAATTTGCCCCCAAATTCACAGACAAGCACACAGTATCGTAGATGAAAGACTGCTGACTGCTGTGCAGTTAAACCCTCTAATTTACTTAGCATATTCTCTTTCTGAGATCTCCTTGCAGCTGTTCATTGCAAATGATCCAAGGCAACATTCCCGTGCTTGAGACAAGCATAGCAAATTTGAACTAAGGAAACACTTTTAGGAAGAGGTGAAAAGCATCTGAACTCAAGAGAAAAAGATTAACACCTCCTAGTTCTAAAGCATTCAAAAATGTATGCACTGATTTCGTAGTTTCTACAAAAGATAAAAGCTTCTGCATGAAACTTGAAATTAGTAAGATTAAAGAGTAAAGAATTTATGCTTTTCTTTAAGGAGCAAGGGCAAATGTCAGCCAGGGAATCATTCTGTCCTTGTTGCATTTGCATTATACTGTTACACTGAGTTCAAATTCACCTTGGGAAATAATATTAAACATAGGTGAGTGCCATTATGAAGTGGGTGAACAATTACTGAATCTAGTCTAGAGAAACTGCAATAACAGCACTTTCCTAAAAAGGCCAAATTAAAAGAATATGTGAGTGGAGGGAATGGGGAAGTCATCTGGGAGCTCATCACTCTTCTTTTTTTGCAGTTCCTAGTCAAAGGCTTGGAGACACCCCGATCTCTGAGATCAGTCAGGATGCAGACAGGTCAGTAACACCCCTCCAAAGCCCAGCTGGGACCAGGGAACTCACTGAGAGGATGGCAAGTCACCAAGGCAGGACTTGGTAACCTACAGTTGGTATCTGCAGACTTCCTTGACATGCAGTGGGTTGAAGGATTCTGTTTTCTGGCAGTTTCTGACCTCTGCACATTCTGTTTGGATTGGTAAATTTTGGTAATCATTTTGTTTCGTTTTGCTTTTGTGAGCTGCAATTCAGAGACTCAAGAAGCAAAGTAACTAATAACTAAGATTTTAAAACTCTCTTTGAGTTTTGCTCATTTCATCCTGTAAAATTTACCTTTCCTCAAAACCAGTTTGTGCCTTCTTGCTTCCAACTAATTCCTGTTTGTCTGTTAACAGGAATAAAACATGGAATGAAATACAGTCTGTTGAATATTAGTCTGAAAACCAGCTTCAAGTAGCAGTTGATACTGATCATTTTATTTAAATAGAATTCCTAGAAATCTCAAGAAGAAAGAGCTGTTATTTTCAATGGCACCTCACAAGATGTGTATGCCACCACACGTGTATGCATGCTCTAGAGCCTTTGTGTGTGTCTCATGGTGAAGACTCACTGACATGAAGGCACTGATGCAATCAGCCATGCAGCTCTTTGTACAGTATTTCTTTCTGCTCTTTTCCAGTCTCCCACTGTTATTCCAACCTGCCAAGCTGTCAGGGAAGTAGTGTCAGTTGAAGCTCTTATGCTGTAACTAGCCATGGTATGTGTCCAGGTGCTCTCCAGTTTCCTTTGGTGTAAGTTGGTACCAGCTCAGTCTTCTGGCAAGTGTTACTGGGATAATCCCCAGCTTCCCCAGTCCTTCACAACGTCTCTCAGAAAATCAACAACCTGATATCTTAAATCTAATAGTTTCTCATAGCTCCTTCCTTCTGGGGACCCTGGGTGCCAGAGACCAAGGCTGGATGGTACAGCTTTGTAAAGAGGCCCTCTGAACCTCTACTTTGGACATACCAAGAGATAGAAGGGTCTAAAAAAAAAAAATAATTAAACAAATACCCCTCCATCCCAAAGCCTCACTTTCTTCACTCTTGAATGGCTTTGGAAATTAGGAGAACCTTCTAAGTGTGATGTCCTTTGGCACACTGTTTTCTGTCTAGGCAACAATGTCCTCTGTCCTCCAACCATGTTGCTCCAGCTCCCAAAATACTTCAGAACTATTTTGATACTAACACAAATCCTGATTGCTTTGCCCCTTTTTTTACTGAATTCCCTTTCTTCTCAAGATTCCCACCTCTGCAGGGGAAGAGGACACAGGAATCTCAGCCCATGGGTTATTTTGTTCTAAGTGAATTATTACGATCAATTGAGAAGACACCTGTGAGCAGTAAACAGCTCAGAGGCTGACAGCTCGGACCTGCTCTCTGAACCAGCAGCTACCACGAAACTCAATTTAAAAGCAGTCACTCAGCCAAAATTAATTATATACAAGGCCAGGAGCAAAGAGCAGAATGATCTACTGGGATCTCCTGAAAGCAACCTGGCTGAACTGAAAAGCAACACTGGTAAATTTTCCCCTGCCCTTGTCCTTTCCTTCTGACCATGCCATAATTGCCAATGATGCAGTGCAATTAAACACTAAGCACCTGATCAGTGCCACTGTAAAGCACTAAGGGAGAGGGAAAACACAGGCTCATAACACTTGCCCACAAACCTTACTCTCTCTGTGTAAAGGAATCCTGTAACAACAGAATTCCAGCCTTTTCAACACTGTTTTCAAAAAACATCCATGAAGAACAAAGGTGTCCTCGGAAATGCCAAAGGAAAAAGTATGATAATTGATTCCCCTCAGAGTTTTATGATACTCTGCCATTGGTCCTAAACAAGGTATTGTTCCAATGTGCACAAAGCTAGCACTGTAGGGCAGCTCCCCACTCAGCAGATGTCCTAAGATACACAAGACTTATTTTCATGTTGTTTTTCAGACCCAATGTTTAAAAATAATTTTCTCAAATCTCACAAATCCCATAGAGATATCAGGCCCTTATGAAGTGAAGCCAGCTGCCTGTTGCAAACATGACTCACAATGTGCAGTAAACCCCTGCTCTCTTATAAAATTCACAAAAAAGAAGAAAAGGATGTAGAGCTCCCACCACGATAATGCACAGCCTGTTTGCTCTGTGCCTGCTAGGTATTCTCATTTTCTAGTGAGAAGTCATTGGAAAAAGTTCTCTTTCACCCCTTGCACAGCCCTGTGCAAACTGTAGGCACACATCTAGAACTATCTCATTATTGGCACTAATTTATTGACAGCAGATAGCTCACTGCAGATGTCAAATCTCAGTCCATCACTTGATCTGGGGGAAAACATTTAGAGAGAGACCTATCACTCTCCAACCAGTAAAAGCAGCTGCAACAGCTGCCAAAGAGAGGTACTTCTGGTGATCCATAAATGTCTTGTTTTGTTACATTTTCCTGTGCTAACTGCTCTTTCGCTTGGCAGATCATCTTTACTTTCCCCTCATTTAATTCCATTTCATTGTGTATTTATGTCTCCCTTTTCAGTATCACGTTTCCTTCCCACTTTCTCGCATCTTCAAAATCAATTTTTCTTCTCCCTTTCCTCTCTCTCTCTCTCCTATAGTCTAACTGGAACTAGTCTGATATTTGCTGACATCAATGCTGTGGATTTTAACTTCAACTCCTACCAATATCACTCACCCCTGGCTATTACAAAAGAACTACAAGAGAACACAAACCCATCTCCATATGTTACTCTACATGGGTACTAATAGCTGTTTTCTAGGCATTACCAAAATAAACAGCATTAGCAACAATTAGATCTGCTTGATTCAAATCCTCCAATGTATGGTTACACCACAGAGTTGCTTTAATGACGCATGCAGAAGAGCATGTAAAATTTCATTACTTTTACTGATTTAAAACCTCACACTTTTTAAAATGCCATTGAGGGAAAATGCCTTTGAGGAAAAATCCCACAAACTCATTCTGAGGCTAAATATTGCAGTTAAAAGTAAACCAGGCTTAAAATAAAAAGTTGGCATTTTAAAGGCCCGTAAATAGGATTAGATCTACCAAGACTGTATAAACATTAATAAGTAGAGCTCCATTCAGAACTAATGTATCAGTGAGTCACGTGTGGACCAGCATGAACTCTTTTTAATTTGCAACCAGAAGGTCTGGAGGTTGAAAGAGGTAAAACAACGCAGCAGAAAGGTTCACCAGGACACAGATTAGGATCTGACACTTTCAAATGTCTGTTTCTGTTGGCCGCAGCTCTGTCTGATCGCTGCTGAGCCTGAGTGCTCGCCCACTTTACATCTTTAGCACTCTCAAGATATAAAAACTGGAATTCTTTATGCAAGCTGGTTCTCAACCTGGCACATCCTAAGCAGCAGGTTTCTGGGCTTGGATATTTCTCCCTCCCAACCCACTCCCAACCCCCGCCGGTGCTGAAAAGTGACATAACAGTAGTGAATTAAACAATAGCCTTGTCCAACTGTTGCTATGTTTCAGAACTAGAGACTATTTCTTTCTGCTAGAGAATGTTTTCTGCAATTCCCCACTGATACTCTCTGGAATGTTATCCTGCTGTATTCCACTTGCATGAGGAGCTCTTGCTTCTCTGTGTGAGCCACTGGCACCATAGGTCACTGGGCGCTGGGAAGAAAGCAATTCCTGGTGGAGAGCTTTGTCTTTCCTGCCTTGCTGAAGGACATCGCAGAGTGGATGCATTTGAGAGACATCTCTCACCCTTCAGCACAACAAAAACAAACAGAGATAAAAATCAAGAACAAAAAGAAGTTTCTTTTGTATCCTGGGTTTGTTTGTCTGGGACTTTGGCTTTACTCATGGCAACCAATGAGAAAACCTGCAGTAAAGACCAAAATGCCATTCGTGGTTTCAGTAAGGATTCATCCTTTGGAAAAAAGAGCAAAAGTTTAGGAGTTAAAAATTTAGTGGAAGTTTAGAAAAGGAAAGGCTAAGTGTAGCCTGAAATGGGATGTGAAAAATGTGAAAAATGACAAAGGGATGGTAGCAATACACCATCAAATCCCTTGCCAAAGTAAATTAAAAAGTCACCCAGGCAGATAACATCTGGATATGTGCAACCTCAATTTAGTCAAAATCCTAATGTAAACAAGTCCACTGATAGCAGAAGGGTAGTTAAACATTCCTCTGCCTTTGGATAATCAAAACCATCTTCCCTTCCTAAAAAAATAACAAACCTTTCAATTATCAAACTCTAAGGAAGAAACTGACAGCTATTGGAAGGATTCCATTAAAATTTCTTTTTTTTTCTTTGCAAACATCTCTGCAAACAATTTTTTGTTTGTACAGAAACTACAAGAGCTCTCAAATTACTTGATACTTGTAAATAATGGTAATATATGGTGCACTGATTATATATAATATAAACACACATATTTGATCTGGTTTATTATAGTGATGCAAGGCTACCCATTCTGCTAACTTTATAATGATATTATTAGTTTCAGTGATATTAATACTGAAATAAAAACTGTAAGAAAATATAGTTTCAACTCTGTAATGTGGAGTTTCTATAACATATGCATCTCCTCTTCAAGAATCATAGGACAAAATAGGAATGGTATCAGTGCAGCAAGGGAAATCAGTCTCTGACAGATTTTATATGAAAGCTGTGAAGGATCAGTGCATACATATCTTATTACACCAACCTAATGATATATTGCAACAGTCATTCAGTCATTCTGTCTTAATGTCTTAATGTCAATAACTCTAATGCAACTTATTGCATTAATATATTATCACTGATAATGAAGTTTTGACGGTAATCTGAAACATCTGCAACAAGTGCTATCAAAGCCATTGAATAGAGAATAGCATTAACAAAATACTTTTTTTTTTTTTTTTTCCAGGGCTAACAACTTAATATAGTTCTGGGGTAAATGTCACATCAGAAATAATTGTGATCGTGTATGAATCACCTTTCATGCCTTTTGCATATGAAATGGAATAATCTATATATTTCAGCAGAATCCAAGCAACTTTTATGTAGCAAAGCTGAAGCCGACACAGCAGGTCAAAATCAAAGGCTGAGGAATCCTAACAAGGTTAGGAAACACCAAGGAGTTACAAGAAAAGAATTCCACTAAGTTCCATTGCAAATGATCACAATTAAATCATCCATGTGGGCACCAGCAAATCCTAATGGAAACTAATTAAATAATAAATTCTAAAAATTATAAAATTCTGTTCTCCTGTAGCTAACAAAGCCAAAAAGCTCATTTTAAAAAATAGGTCAAGTCTCTCATCTCCATGCAACAGTGACAGAAGTATTAAACTGGCTGATTTAAAAAGAAAGGGATTATCAGAACCCTTATTTGCACATAGTTATGCAGAAAAAATCACCTCAAATGAAATCCAACAGAACCATATTATACTGAAAACACAGGTAAACCTGATAAACAGCACAGACAATGTGAAAATAGGCTATGAAGTTTATAAAAAAAAAAAAAAAATCAAGGGGGAAACTAGATATTAAAAAAATATAATGTACAAAAGTGAAAAGCTTGCTCATAACAACTGTCTACTTTATATGAAAATGAGAATGGTGTTCATTGATAACTTCATTTTAAGATGTACCTCATCCTGACTGAGAGATCAACTGAGCTCAGCTCTCACGTAGTGCAGAAGGTAAAACAAATATGAACTAGTTTCCGGATAAGGGCTGGAGATGGGATTTCAAAATATGGAACCCCTGAAACAATTTGCACAGTAAAAATCACATTCCAGTGCCATTTAATAATGAAGGAATCTGGAAGAGATTATCTGACTTTTCTTGAACACACCATACCCAAATATATGGACAACATTTTTATAAGTGCAAAGATGGAGGGGATTTAACTTTCAAGATAGTCACCAAGACAGCCCCAAAATTAATCATTTTGAAGCTGTTACCCTATTGCTTTGCAGGTAGTTTACACCCAGCCAGGACATTCTGTGTAACTGTATCACACATGAGGATGTTAACAGCGCTGCATTACACATGAATGACAACATGCCATCAATCTTTGTGCTTAGATCCCATTTTATTCTCTTATTCTCATATGTTGGGATGCTTAAATATTCTCATCCTAACAAACAGATACCCAGAAAAAGAACTCAAAATGTATGTTCCAAGCCTTCATACTTCTGCTACATTTTGGCAAGGAATAACTCATCACCTGCCATATATTGTGGCTGTACTGTGATCTCCCTTCTATTGAAGAAAATAAAATTAATTATTATGAATTTGAATGTATGAATAAAATAAAATTCATAATTGATTGCTCATGGTAATACTGACTATTAAAAAAGGAACTACTTATTTCTGCTGGAATGTAAGTTTCTGAGTAGGAAACCTGAAACAGAAAACAGCAGCTCAGAAGTAGCTCATTAGCAGACCTATTGATCTCCTAGATCCAGGTTTTGAGAAAGAGAACATGTGCAGAATCCATGCTTTTTTCAAATATTACAACTCAGATCTTTAAATTGCACTGATGAGTGTATTCATCCTTAGTTCCCTGTCAATACAAAGATGTGCTGGGGCTGTTAAACTCTGCATCCTGCCCTAATCCAGCCAGCCAAAAAGGACTTTTATTCAAGTGGCATTCACACGATAACACTGCCCTGTGCCCCTCCAGGGGCTCCAACTTTTCAGAACGCTCAGTGTCCTCTTTTGAATGTACATTGTGAAAAAAACCACTTCCTAACTTCACCCAAACTAAATGCTTCCAGCTTAGAGATGGAACACTCCAGAAGGGGAACTTCAGTTGTCACCAGTGGACACTCTTCCCCTCCCTCCCCGAAATTTTTCAGTAAAAAAAACCAAACAAAAATTTATGTACCACAGAGCTCATTAATATCTTTATGATAGTCTCCACTAGTTGCAGAATTCCATTTCAGAAAGAATATATCTGCAAAGTGCTCATACTGTGCTAAACTTAAATCCCCATAGCCATGCTGAAGGTAATCACAGGTACATCTGTTTCTGTCATATTTAAATTCATAGCCTAATTCAATTGCAAATAATTAGCTATTTATCACCATGAAGCTCACATTACAAAATCAGAAAGGGTCAATATGATTCTAACTATTTAACAAAAGACAGAGGCCTTAAAAGGAGGAAAGGGGAGAAAAACAAAATAAACCCTAGTAATGAATCCCACAGTAAATCAAATACAATCAGTTCTGCTTGCCCATCATACCCCTGGACAACGCAATTCCTTTGTTGTTCTTTACAGACTTACAGACTCCATTGCCATACATATCATTTAAGCCCATCTTTCACTTTTATAGCCTGAAGAGGAGAATTATTTAGTCAAAATAACATGAGTACACAGCTCTTGTAATACTGTTGTGACCTCCGTTTCTCACACCTACGCTGGAGCATTACTATAAGTCACAAAGTTTTTTCACTTCCAAGGACATCTTAATTATCCCACCCATGACATGACTGTTTTTGGAAGATAAAGTCTGTAATTAACTCGTTGCCAAACAATATGTTTACTGTCCCTGAAGGTCAGTTCTAGTATAAAGACATAAGGACACTTAAGGTTGGGAGAGGAGCATTGGAACTGCCATCAAACATTAACAGAGTGGTCATCCATTATCTACAGTAGCAGCAATGCAGAGTAGGAAAATACTCTAAGCACCATAAAATGACTGTGCTAAAATAAATATCTACTGCAACACACAAGGCCTGCAACACATAAGTACAACTAGAGATATGGTGCTTGACCCATTGTAACCAGACTTGTTAGAAATTCCACTTAATCTCAGGAGTCAGTCAGTAGTAGGAGAACTTGCTCAAGTCAGCCAAACAATTGCTCCTGTACTATGGAAATCTGACTTTGCTGATTGACCTTATTGGGAGAATTTAGGTTTTGAAACTGTTTTAAGAGATTATACCAAAACAACTCTAAGAGCTGTTTGCCTTGTTTGGTTCTGAATTTAAACTGGAAATTTGCATACCCTGGTTTGAGATAGAAATCCATGATCTGAAAAGGGCAGGGTGAGGACGGATGAGTATAGGTGTAACAAGGGGTTTCATTATTCTTGTACAAATCCATGGAGGGCAGTTTAGAACTCCTGGTACAATTCCTACACCAATGTAACCCCCTATTCCAGGGAAATGAGAAAGTAACCATCTTTGATTAAAGATCTCCTATAATATCTCAATTAGTTGTGTACATGAGCAAGGAGAGGTACAAATAGGAAAAAAAAAAAAAGACAAACACTGGAATAAAATTAAGGAAAATTATAATAAAGAAATATACGTAAAGCACTTCTATGCTGTTGTGCCCAGTCTCTGACTCACATCATCATCATCATCATTATTCTGTATTTTAACAGGAAACCTAACAGACACTTGGCCCTTCCTTTGCTTTACGCTCTGCTTACAGTCAGAGACAGATGGAAGGAATGGAAGGCAAGGAAAAGCAGCTAAGAAAATCACGGAGGAATAAAATCATCTTTGCCCAACCAGACCCACTCTTTCATCCCACGCTCACAGCATGCTCTCCTTCATGTAGAGGAATAGGTAACAACTGAGAACTTGTGTTTTCCTCAAAGTATTGGACAATATGGGAACAACTTGTGAAGAAATGGCATATGGAAGAACCTAAACATGCCAAACAGACAAGAGTGAAAAAAGTAAACAGGAAGAAGAAATTTGGATGAGAAAACAGGAAAGATGAAAACGTTGTCTATTCAGATAAAGGAAGGAAGGATTCAGCTACAGAAAGGAAAATATTATGAATTTAGATGGGGAAAGAAACAAGAAATAAGGCATGCCATGCCAGAATCAATGAATGTAAGACCTGGAGGAGGAAGGAGTCTGGAGACATTCATATTCAGGTGTGACCATTAACACTGCACTGGACTAGTGAACAAAGTTCTTTAGGCATATAGCAGACCATTAAAGAAGATACTTTGAATTTGTATCTTTGATGCAAAACTAGTTGATTCAAGTCTGTGTTGTTTGCAAAACTCCCGTATGTCAGCACTTAAGATACTGGAACAGCTTGTCTGTGCTGAAACATGGACTATTTGCTGGTTTTCCATTGAGAATAGATTGGATTTCAAATTCCCCCACTTAGTTACCAGAAGCCTCTCCATCACCTGGAAACACTTTTCAATCCATCTTGCCAACTTTTGACCTATGCTAGTTACTTTTGGAAGGTGAAACCCATCAGGATCAGGCATGGATAAGCAATTCTCTACTGAGAGCATGTCAAATAGACATGCAGCCTCCCCTGAGCCAGAATGCAGCAAATGTGCATTTCTTGAAAAGGGGCACTTAGAGCTGTTCATATGGAAGCAAATAACAAGAACTTATGTCAGTCTGCACTTCTCTTGCAGCTCAGTGTAGGCACCACACATGCTATTCATTTTCTGAAACAATATTGGAGAGTGCTGCTTATGTGCTGCCTATAGACCATCTAATTAAAGAGCACAGCATATCAAAGCAATTGAAAAGAGTTGTTTGTTTCTGCAGCACAAAATGAAGAGTCTGACTGTTTAGGCAAAATAACTGACATATTGTTACACTGTACATATTTGCCTGAATATGATGGCATACCAAGCTATTATATGGTAAGAGAACGCTTCAGATAATCTCAGCCCAGGAACTTTTCATCTTCTTCCTTCACTACTGCCAGTGGTCCCCCTGAAGTGTCAGGCAGCTGCAAGCTGAGTTTTTACTGAGCTCCCACCTTTGTATGTGAAATGGAAGATCTGTCTCTATGGTGGATGGCTGGAAGCTCATGGTACCTGATGCCATAGCAGTATTCCTCTACAACACTGCAGATGGAAGTACACCCAAGCCCTTCCTTGTGCTCTTCCCATCATTACCCTTCAACATCCATCCATAATTTTTGTTTTTAATTTATTTTTTAAACAAGTCACCAAAAGTCCACCTCTGATGTCTTTAATTTCCCACATTTCCTGACTTACTTGTTGCTTGAAGGAAGGAAAGCTTCCTGCAGGCTGGTTGCACCCAGCAGAGAGAATACAGATGCCTTGTTGAAGCAGGAGGGAGAAAACCAGGGCTGAAGTCATTGTCCCCTTCACCACCACCCCTCTCCATCCTCTGTGTAAACCTTCTGACAGCATTCCCCTCTAATCTTCTTTAACAGTGTCAAGCAAAATGAAAAGGTTAGACTTGAAGGCTTTTATGTGGCCTTTAGATTAGACAACCCATTAAAAAAAACAAAAACAAAAAGCCCTGCATACAGCAAAATATTTTTAAAATCACAGAAACACAAAGGTTCAAGTACTAAATTTGCAACCTTAGCTGAATTACACATGATTTAATACTCCTCCACAAAGAAATAGTTAATATCATGCTTCCCAAAGTGACTATGGAAGCCAACCACAGGACCAAAATTTTGCCCCAGTATCCAACAGTGTACTGTTGCAAATCCCCACACTTTGGAATACCATGCTCCTTTTCATTGCTCTTCATACAAAAAGAGATGCTAAAATGAAAGATGTAAGTTCCAAGCTTCAGTCTGGTCAGGGCTTCCCCTTGAATTTTTTCTATTTAGCATCTCCCTGTTGTCTTTCCCTCTTTCACATACCCACATTTCCTTTTCTTGTTCTGGTGGAGGCTGTTTGGACAATTACACAGTGAGAAGTGCAGACAGTGCTGTGAAACCCTCTAAAAAGCTTAGTGGACTCAGACTCACGGGGGTCACGGGGTACCACTCAACTTCAGTCACAGCAAGAGCCACAGGTGGAGTTTCCAATGATAGAAAAAAAGAATGTTACTAAATATTTAGGCTCCAGTGCTATGTGCCAGGGCATGTCCACTGCGTGATGGATTGCCCTGCACATGGACCAGCAGTGGTTTGTTACCCCAGGCTTAAACCAGCTGAATGAAGTAACTTTTAGAGTAGTTCTTAAAGTCTTTGCACAATATCAGCTTTTAGGCTTTCAGTGTTTTAAAGACAATTCAGAGGTTTGGGGTAAAAATGTATGTGCCTTAGTTTTGCATCAACGCCATACATGATCAAAACAACTCGTTATCCAAGATTAATCTGTCTAGAAAATAAATGTCAGTACTGTCAGGAAAGGGAAAAGTTTATGATTAAACTCCAGCTTTATCATCTCTCATAATATTCACTTGAAGACAGCAAAGATTCAAAGATTCAGCCCTTGATTTTTCATCCACCTCTTTGAAATAGCATTGCAGAGAAGCCACACAAAAGAACACTTATGTAAAAACACATACCTTTACAGTCAATATCGTTATGTAAAAACCATTTTGTAATTAGTTTAGTTTTAGGGTAGAAAAGTAATTCAACAGAATATGACACAGGATGACTGGACTAAGCACAGGAAACAATTTTGTTTAAACACATGTAGACATCAAGCCAGTGATCTGCAAAAGCTCAATGGAAAGCCAATGTGCACTTCTCTGTTGTCCTAATGGACTGCTTTAAACATGAAAGAAATTAATGCATTTCTTCTGCATGAAATCTCCCCTTGAAGAGGAACAAGGAAACCACCCAGTTTTCCAGCATGTACAGAGTAATTAAGCAACTCAAATTATGACCCCTCCCCAACAAAACCTCCCCCCATCAGTCCTATCCATCAGTGAAGATCCCTGAGGGAAGCCCAACCTGAGAGTCATTGTGGGATGCCTGATCTACATTATATTCATATTCCATTGTTCAAGCCATAGCACAGATAAAATAATAAACCTGTTAGGGCACAGCGCAGAGACCACATTCCTGTCTCGTGAGTGAAGCTCTCAAATGAGGAAAAAGCTGATACACTACTGCAATCTAAGTTAAGAATACCAACAATAAAGTACTGAACCTTTGAGTATTTTGAACATGGAATTAAGTAATTTATTCAAAGTATCACATAACAGCACTAAAAGCAACAGGCACCGACACTTTACTTTTTCCATGTACAAATGAGTTTTGCATGTCGATAGCTAGTGTCTTGCCATGTCATGACTGCAGAATGACAGCAGATACTTATCCACTCAGCCTTAATTAATTTACTCCCCAATGAATACTGCATTTAGAAGGGAATGTAATTTTATCCTGGAAAACCACTTCACACAAATGGGACAAGCTGTTACCTCATCTGATTTGTATCTATTTTCTAATCACACAGAGACTTACTATAAAAGAATTCAAGATTATTCTAAAAATATGCAGCTGCTATTGCACATAAATATTCCATCTTTCTCTCTGGATAAAATCTTTCTGAGGGAAATAGCAAACTTGCTTAAGGCTTGTTTTTCTTACATCCAACATGGACATGCTTAAAACATTCATATCACTTTTCCATCAAACTTTACATCACCTATGTGGAAATATCTACAAGCTCAACAATGTTCTGCTGTTTGTGTTCTGCTATTTTGGTTTTAAATAACATAAATTTTAATTTGGTTTTAAATAACATAATTTTAATTATGTTACTTCGCATGGCAGAATGAAGTTTGACATTAGTATTGAATCTCATAAATCATCACTTTAAGAAAATGCTTTCCCTTGAGGAGAAGTAATACAGATCATATGGGAGTCCTTGTTTCAGCTTCAAACCTTCTTAAACAATCTTAACAGTTTTCAGAAAGTCATTGGTAGGACTGTGCCTTCTGAGGCACATAAGGAGCAAGTTATATGTTAGCCCTTTTTGTAATTTTTTTTCTATTTGTGGTGGAAAGTTTAAAAAAAATAATATTAGGAATCATTATATTAGGAATCAAAAATAAAAGATGAAATTAAATGTGAATTCAACATAAATTCAACAGTGCTGGCTCTGGAAGAAAGGCATGATAACATGGTGCCTCAGATGTACAGTCAACATAGTGCTAGAGATGCAGAGTCCCTAGCATTTCCTTCTCCTTTTTCTTCATCATTTCAAAACATTTAACTAAGGAAATGGCTGAGTATATAATAAAAAAAACAGTGTACCACACATCAACATGAAGAAACAGTTTTACAATGATATTCAGTGCTTCAAGATGTCAGAAGCTTACACAGACTTTACAAATAATGAAGCTAATCATGTTGCAATAAATTCCACTAGAACTATTTTCTTAGAATGATAATTGTTGCTTTTTTAATGGTGAAATCATCATCCCATAGTATCACTCTCTAAAGGGAGCCAATCAATCTGGTCTGTTTATTTACAAATGAAAGTTAAGTTTTGAGTTGGGGCAGCAGAAATTTTGCACTTTCATGGCACAGCTTCCACAGTAGTGTGAGCTTAGGCTTTGAATCTGGGATGCACACAGACAGGGATTGATACCAAACACCGTGATGGCTGCAGACAAACTGCTGTCATTTGCAAAGGCTCAGATATTTCCCAGTTTCCTCTTAAGAGAGCTGAAAAAATGAGGAGGTGGAAGGCTGCAATTCTTTAAAAGGAGGAGGTGGCAGTGCACAATTCTTTAAGGAAATCTGTCCAACTCTTTGTGTTGTTCTTGCCAATTCTTTCAGTTTGTGCATTAAGGACGTGCGAGCTCCTCTCCCAGGATGGCCCCAGTCAGCTGAGAAGTGGCAAGAGCAGTGGATGCTCAATCAGGTTTGTAAATTAATTAACACTCTGCGCTCCCTTTTCCATGTTTTCAGTCTATTGATAAAGGGAAGACTTGGCTATTGCCAACCACTCTACTTTTGCCCCAGTGCACTATGAAAAGGACTTCTGCATGTTAAAAATGTGCACAGCAAAATGCAGATCACTGTGTTTCTCCAAAGGCTGTCTCTGGAATGCACAGTTCATTAGTGCTCATGGCCTCAACCAGACCATGTGGGTTTAAGGCACAGAACCACTCAGAAGGGAGTGGGCAAAAAAGCAATTTTTGCCACTACTTTTTGGCTGAAAATGAGAAAGCTGAGATCCTATTGCTATAGGCACACACAAATCCTTCTCTGCTCTGTTGTAGGAGATGCTCTCTGAAAGAACCAGCATGTCTGTGCTGACCCTGGGGTAATGAAGCCACTTCTTGAACGCTGGCCCGTGTCACGGGTTTAAGTAACCTTTGGGGTCCTGAGCTGGCCTTACCTCACCTGGGTGCATATAACACACACTAAATTAATTTTCTCACAGAGAGAAAAGAGAGAATCAATATTTACTCCAGGATCAAAATGCTTTTCGTTTAAAGAACTCAGCAGTCTAGAAAAACGAGGAGCAATCATTTTGTTCCCATGACAAACAAAAGCTTCCTTGCCAGTAGACACTGGATATTGACAATAACCTGTGAGCATCATAGCATGCATAGTAATCAGATGGCATTTTCCTGCAGTGGATTTCTGTCTTGTAGACTTCTAGGTTTGGATCTAAGCAGAAATATTAAATAATCAAAATACAGTATTTTCCATTAAATAGTAACGCTAAAATAATTACAATCAACAAACGCTTACTTCCACATCCCCTATATAAGCTTTATTCAATGTGTCCTAACTGAAATACTGCAGCTAAAAATAATGACTAGTAAATCACCCAGTGATTTAAAATGCAAGGAACGTGAAGTTTAGGGGTTTTTTTCTGAAACTATTATTTTATTTTACTGCAATTAAGTTGGTAGTGCACCAAGCTACCACCAAAAGTGTCACACCAAATTAACTTCCTTTTTATTAACCACAGCAGGTCAAATAATTTTAAAAAGTGAAGGTGTCTTGGTAATGAGACTTAACTCAAGGACACTAATTTACAATGACATGGGTTCCTCCATTCTGCATTACCTCACGTACTTCATAAAACATCCTTGAAGGGTCAAATTCTGATGCCATCTAAAAATGATTTTGATCACTCTCCGTCTGAATTAATTTTTTTCCTAGCAGAACACCCAGCTTTCACCCTGTCAGATCATTGTGGCCTTTAGTGGCCTGGCTGTGTTTTAGAAGATGTTGTTGAGCCATGGCTGTGATCACCTGCTGCATTACATGGACCTCAGCGGTGACACAGGTGTGACAGGCCAAATAAAACCAGCTCCTGTTAGCCACCCACTGACTGCAGCATGTACAAACACCTCTGGATCTCCAGTGTACAAAATGGACTGAGCTGGTATTTAGCCAGTCAGAAATATTCAAGTGAACACCATCTCTCCATAGTTTTGGGCCTTTTTATATATTTTAAACACTTGTGTTTAAAAAAATAGTGTTTCCTCAAAGATACTGATCACGTCTGTTCCTTTCCAATGCTCTTTAATCAAACCAAATCAAATCCTGAATGTTGCATTTCACCATCATGTGGAGTGTTTCCTATCTGTTGAACACTGCAGTTATTTCTGATTGCTATTTATCTCGTTTTCCAGAAAAATACTACCTGTAAAAGTGGTCAGTGAAAATGAAAACAGCGCCACTGATGCAAGAACTGGCTTGTCAGCAAGCACGAGAACAAGTGTAGGCTCACTGTGCCCAGCAGGTACAAGGTAACACCCAGGATGATAATCTGATTTTATAATACTGAATGTTGCAAAATAGACATTAATACAGACTGAGAAGGCAGTGAAAACAAGATTAAAATAAAATAAGAAGTGTATTTTTTTATTTTATTTTATTTTATTTTATTTTATTTTATTTTATTTTACTTTATTTTATATGAATGCTTGGGAACTCCCTGAGCTGAAAATTGGTGGGAATTAAGAGAACACTGTGGAGAAGCATAATCTATGTTTGCTCTGTTGCTGTTCTTCCCTTTGCACTCTTTTATGGCCATTAAGGGAGTTGTGGGGTTTTTTTTCCCTTTTTTCTTTTCACACCATTCTAGAAACACAGCACCAGCAAGCTTCACGCATGGAGAGGGTGGCATAAGCTCCTAGTACATTTCCCAGTCCCCAAACTCATTTCATATAAAATCCTCCAGCTGAGGACATAACAGATATTAAACTGATAAAAACATATGCTGCACTTGATCTTTGCCAAAAGGTCAAGAGGCAAACACGAATCAGCAGCCTGGATGGTTTCTTGGTCTGACTCAGTGCGCACGCTGAGACTGAATCATCCCAAGATTTTAACACCACGGTAACAACAATTATGCAGCTTTATCACTCAGATTTATTTCAAAAAGCTGCAGACAGACTACAGACCCCAAATAACTCACTCCAGGATCACAGTGAGCTCATGATTTTGCACACACAGGAAGTGTTCCAGGACAGGAACTTGGGAAAGTTAATGATGCCATGTCTAGCCTCCCAAAATATTTCAGTCTTGATCCGATTATTTCTTCTATGGTCAACCAAGTAAAAAGAGAAAACACCTAGCCCTTCCCTCTGACCTCCAAGCTCCTGCTGCTTCGATGCTCCCTGCCCCAAATATTTAAGGAATCTTCTGTTTTCTGCATTATAAAGGTTTTTTTTTAAAAAACACATCTCCCCTACAGAAACTATTTCACAAAATTCTAAAAAGTTGAGGCATTTTTTAATAAATAAATTATTAAAAACAGAAGTACTGCAGTGCATTTTCTTAATCCTTGCATTAGAGCATCTTGCACACTAATCCAAATACTAAATATCAATCTTGCTAAAGCACAATTACTTGGTATCAAACTCCACCATAAATTAGCAGAGAAATTGTCAACACATGAGGAGCGCAAAGTCAATACTGCTAAAGCGTCAAAAAACCATCCCTGTGCATGGAAATTAAAGACATCTTTTGAAGTTAATGATTAATAACAAAAGATATTTTAGTAACTTGGAAAAAGACAACTATTTCTATAAAATTATTTTCATTTTCAAGAACACTTTGTAAACAAACTTGGGAACCTTTCTATTAACAATGATATTTTCAATCACTCGTCATAATCATAAATTATTTGTAAGAATACAACCCCAGGTCACAAATAAAAGAAAAGGTTTTGTCATACTCATCTAATATCCTGATGTTGGTGCTCCAAGCTGCACAAGACAGCCAGTTATAACATAATTGTTTAACTTTCAATACAAAGTTTTCAGTGAACCGGTATCAGCAAATCCACTGGATTTTAATGAGTTAAAATATTTTAAAAGCATAGCTTTGTTATTTTGTTTAATCACCTTTCCCTAAGGCTCTGAACAACATTTAAGCATGTGCTTAATTTGCTATTGAAGTCAACAGAAGGAACAGTGAATACTGAAGTTAAGCATGTGCTTAATGAGATTTACTGAGTCAGAATGCGTAAAACCCAATGTGAGCAGAATCAAAGCCCCGAGGTATTAGCCAAGTCTACCCCGAGTTTCCCTAAAGACACAGGGCCTCCAAAAGGTGAATTAAAATTTTATATTATTATGACATGTCTACTGCACACCCGTATGTCTGAAATATTTATGCAGCAAAACACATACCAGACTTTGTAGGTCTTTAAAGTAACAAAAGAAAAAAAACTTTGGATTTACCTTAAAACACCAGCTGGAAGATTTTGTGGAATTTTGTTTGGTGTCTATAGCTCAGCAAGACCCTCTGTCATGAAACAACTGCTGACCTGTCTCATGTTTCCCCCAAAAAGAAAATGTAGCATAATTTAGGTGTTTTGATTTGGGGCAGGAGGGAATGGAGGAATGAAGCTAACATATTTATTTTAGTTATTGGCTGCTCTGTTAAAAAGAAGGAACTTAATCCAGTATCACTATCTCACTTCCTCAGTCACTCAGGCAAACTGTGTAATCCTCTCCCACCTGCATATGAACGTCTGCATTGTAAAAGTTGATACTTTTTCTCAGAGTGAATTAAATTAAATCACCTGCATGCCTTTAAGCCTCCTACTTTATTACCAAAGACTACCACTTCTTCCTAGAGCAGGTGAGTTCAGTTTAACAAATAGCAACTCAGTGAGCTTTGAATGCAGCATATAAAATATAAAACTGTACTTTTCTACTTTCTGTGACATTTAAATGGCATAAGCGAATATTTAATTTAATTGCAACTAATAAATATTTTCTTGACAGTAAATATTTAAAAAAGAGGTTTGATTCCAGGAGAAAAATTCTTTAGATTCCATACTCACTATAAATATTCAAATCTGACTTAACAATATTTTAATTGTTTCTCTTTTAGCTTACATGGAAGATCTGGTTTTGCAATCAAATGTCACTGAGACTGGAGGTTTTTTGCCTTGCTCAGAAAAAATAACTGTGATTTGGAGAAATATTTAGAAATTTCTCTTAACAACATACAGTCACCAATCCTTTCTCTAATATGCTGTCAAAATCAGCAAATCTGTTAAAGAAAAAAAAAAATAACATTTAAATGTTGAACATAATTGTTCCTTCAAAATGGCAGTCATCAGCATGGAAGGAGTTAATCTTCCCCACTCTTTTTCTGAGAGTATAAAAGGCAAAGAACAGCTGTCACTCAGGTGATGAATACAAGCTGCCAGCCTTTTAAACAGCAGGTACAGCATTTGAGCTCTGAATTAATTAGCATTCAGAAAGCCTAAACACGGCTTGATAACTCCGCAAGATGATTTTTGTCCCTTCCTGCAAATTAATACTGCTATTAAGATGAGCAAGGGCACAATGCAGATCGTAATTGTACCCATTAAACAAAGTTTCACAAGTAATGAATTGGAGGCTCTTGCCAAGAATGCATCAAGTCAAATAAAGCCTTGCTGCAAATAACAGACGCACAGGAATCCATCTTCACTTTTTCGTGGCATTCACAAAACCACATACAATATGGATTCCTGTGTAAATGCATGAAATGTTTTCTGCATATAAGCACAGGCTTCTCAAAAGTCCATGGTTTTAAAGGTTTAAATAGCGGCTTTGTCTCAGAAGCATGCGGGCTACTTCCATACAAGAGCCGCTCCTAACATACACATATACACTGAAAGGCAGCTAACAAAGCCTCAGAAATTCTACTTATAATGTCCTAAAAAACAAGGGCTCCCTCCATCAATTACTGCTGCAGCACTGCATCGAAGTCTACACAATCCATGTGGAAAATCTTCCTCCTATATTTATCATTTCCTTTAAACGATGAGCATATTTTATAAAGCACAAAAATGATTGATATCAGAATTTAATGATGTTTAATAAGTGGCCATCTGTCAACAGTCAAGGAGTAAAAAAGAAGCACATTATTATTTCCCAAAAGACTGGAAATATTGATGCTAATTAAAAGGCACATTATCATTATCTCAAAGCAATGTCTAAACACTAATCAGACTTCACATCCAGGGCAGGAGAACGAGGGAGAACTACGGATCTGAGTGCTCCCCAAATGGGTCACTGGAGTTGAGAGTCTCCAAACTGGTGTTATGATACCATACAGGCTGGAACTTGGCAAGTAGCTGCTTATCTCCTGACTGTGTGGGCAAGCAATCAAACCCTGATCTGATGTAGGAAAGATTATTCGTTTCAAACTCAACTCTTCAGAAAAAAACCTTTGGTACATTTTTACAAAGAACTGTAGAAGAAAAGAACTGTGCTAAACGTGACACTTCACTATTTATTATTTCAAATTTTCCATCCACCTTATTTCAGAACAAAATAAAGCTTGAGGTGCCCAAACACATGATAAATTGCACCATTCTAGACTGCAACGTACTCAATCCTTCCAGATGAGAAATGGCTCAATGTCACACGTACCTGAGGGACTTAATGTGGTCAGGTAGACAGAAGCCTACACCAAAAGGAACAAAACCCATGAACACGGTGTCATAAGCCCTTTTGACTCTTTGGGCTTCTAAGAAGACCGTGAAGGGTTCAGGATGCTTCAGCTTCTCCTACTGAGTGCTATGGAGGAGGAAGGTACATGAATGTAGGTGGTTCAGTCTGCTGCTCATGCTTGCCTGGAGCTCTGCCTTAAACATTAATAGTCAGTTTAGTACCTTTTAAAATGTAGCATTTATCACCATTTTTGTAATTCATCTTGATCAGAACCTCTTTTAAGCGAGCAAACCTCTCCTAACCTCAGAATTCATGCTTCATGTTCTAACTGAGGCCACCAACACCCTGTAACATACTTCTTGCTCGGTATGTGAAAAGCTGACAAAACACTTGGCATTTATTGCTTGCAGAGAGGCACAGTTATAGGCCACTGGTAAATGTTTTCTTGCCCTTGAGATATGAGAGATGTGTGAGCAAGATATGACTGATCCCACCTCCCACATGGTGGAAACTGTATGTACAGTCCCAGGTTTAGCAATATTGACTCTGAGCCAGGCCCAGCAGCACACCAACTTCATGAGGTTTTGTGCTGTTAGAAGAAGAATACAGGTGACTGATGAAAAATATTCCTGTGCTGAAGGTAAGCAAAGCAGGGATAAACACAGAGTAAAAGGCATAGTGGGAACAGGTGGAATGAAATTAGGGATGGGAGAATCACACTGAAAGCATGGAAAAATGGCAAACTGAAAGTTTTTCCAAGCTGGAGAAAAGCACAGCTACCCTGGCAGTTGAGGCTCAGGGGCATGAGTACCATACCTAATTGAGAGCAGGCATTTTCCCCACCGTATTTTTGCTGGATAACTTTTTCACCTATAATTGCCACTATCAAATTACCATCTCCACAGTGCAAAGCCACCTCCAGTCTTCCTCCTCAGGTCAAGGAACTCATTCATCACTGTCAAGTGAAGCATATTTCTATTTTTACTTGTCATTTTCAAACCATCCCTTCACACAGATGTGACCTCTGATCCTGACTTTCCTTCCAACACTCCCCTCGCTATACTCTGATAGTCCTCCACTATCTCCTCCCTGATAAATATTAAAAAATTTAAAGGAGATGTCCCTGGTTTTGATTACCCTATTCCAATATAACTCCTTGATCTTCAGCATAAACACTTCAATCATTCTGGCATTTTCATTGACTCAAATTAAATGCAGAGCCAGTAATTATTTCACAATCCCCTTGCCCTTTCATACACAAGTCTTCTGCCTTATACAATGACAAAGTATTATCTCCCAGACTCTTAAATGGTTCAGATATTTCAGATACCTTTTGGATATGAATCTGGCATGAGGGAACTCTAAAGTAAACCTTGTGAGGCTTACCCAGTACTAATTGTTAGCAATTACAGTGCTTTTCTCATGTTGAGCTCCAATGCTCAAACATAATGTGAGCCATATAACCATACAATAGTTGCACTGATTAACAGGTTCCTCGGGGCGATCATGAGCATGAAGTTCAGGATCCCCTGCATTTTGCAGCCTCTAAATGTAAATTCAACAAAGCTGAAGCAAAAAGGGGAATTCACAGTACTGTTTACATGAATTGGAGAGTGGCCATTTAGACAGACACACGGAAATCAAAAACACCATCAGTATCCAGTTTAACTTATGTTATTTACTTCCATATTCACTACGTTTGTTTTAAACTGGCACTGAATTCTTTATTCTTGGTGCCTCCCAGATTTGCCTTCTGACTCTGTTCAATTGTTGTACGTTGTATAGCTGTCAGAGCAGAAGTGGAATGCATGAAAAGCTGGATAATTGTAAGTTGGGGCATATGGTGCTACAGAGAATGTAGGGGTTAGTAGGAAGAAGGGGGGAGATTTGTTTTGATTTTTTTCAAGAGTCTGGATATGACTAAAGCTTTTTCCATTGGGCAAAGAAAATATCCCTTGTTTATCCATTTCTCCACCATTTGAAAAGTTGCTTTCCCCCCGCCTTTTTCTTTGGGGGGTGTGGGGTGAGAAGAAGGGCAGAAGTTATGTTTAACATTAATTCTTATTTACATGACAAGTAATAGACCTCCCTTCTGGTTCATTTTATGCATCCTAAGAAAATATGTTCTCAAACAGCATGCATGATATTGAGATTTTCACCAAAAAAAAGCACTGAAATTAACTAGCTGCTGTGCAAACATGTCAGGCTTCATACATCACATGCATTGAAATGACCAGCACAGTTCGCTCTTCTCAAAGGTATTGCTTCAAGCTGATTGCTGACTCAAGACAAGAACACAACCCTGGTCACAGTGACTTTCTGAGCATTTTCTCTGCAGCTGCAGGGTATAGAGGGTTTTCTGTTTGTTTTGCTTTTTTCCCCCCTCTTTCATATGAAACCTCAGATTCTGGAGTACAGTTTGGCAGCACCAGGCTGAAATCGCTGCCAGTTTCCTAGGGTACAGAATCTCTAATAACACAAAGCCCCGACTATCTACATGCCCAACAAATAATCAAAATTTTGTACCACAATTGCCCTTAAAATATATGACTTCTTGTTTTCCTCTCTGGGTTGCAGCTAATCCCTTCTGTCAACAGCGTTTCATCTGTAACAAGCCTGCCTGTGGCATGTTAGGTCCCAATGCATCTCTCAACAAATCCCCCGTGCACGGCGCGGTTCACAAAGCGCGCAGGTTGCAAAAAGGACCGCAGAGACTGAGCCTCTCTCCTCTAATGGGATCAGAAAGGCTGTGCTTTCCCATGGAAGATGCTCATCAAAGGCGAGGCCAGGAGAGACAGCGCGCTGTCAGGGAAGTCCCGGCTCACATATTGCATTTCTGGTGCATAAGCAGAGCAGAGCATTCGTGATATTTGTATTCCTGAATGGTTTCTCTGTCTGGTTGAATTACTGGTCACATGTTTATCACTGTCATGCTGGAAAGCTGATCCAGGTGATGTTTGCTTCGTACTCAGCAATTTTGAACAGCATTTTTCTAGCTTTGAGGGCTGGCATTGTGTGACATGCTCTTTAGGACTTGCTCTTCCTTTTTTCCTCCCTTCTTCCTTCCCTGCTTCGATTTTATGCTTCTTCACCTTGCCCAGCATATCAAAAGAAAATGCATGAGGTGGTAAAAAATGGATGTGTCATTTTTCCCAGCAGTGAATTATCAGAGGCTTCCCTTGGTTTTGCAGAAGGGATAATGGGAATAAACTCCATAAGAGTTATTTGTTCTCCCCACTCACCCAATGCCTGGCCTCTACCCACAGCAGCCTAAGCTTAAAGTGCAGCTGTGGAAAGGAGGAAGGTGACAGACACCAGCTTGCTCTCCTGCCTCCTCTGGGACAGGACATTATCTCTACTGCAAAATGCTATTACATGGTGTGGCTGCTGTCTCCCACCTTCTCAGGGAAAGAGCTACATTTTCATCTCATTGACAAGGAAATGGAAAACGCCCTCAAATTCACTGTATAGACACTTGACACCTTGGGGGTTGTTTTCCCATCTTATCCGGGATTTTAAACCAGTTCCCAATGTTTGCTGGGCTTCTGTGAAATCTGCTGTCAAGCCAAGAGTTTCAATTCACTCAATGGCTCCAAGTGCAGCTAAAGCTGGTCTGGGTGAGTGTCAAACTGCCAATAACTGAGAGATACCACAACAGCCATTGAATCAAAAATTGCAGAAGCTCTAGTTTTGTCTTCTGAGATGTCCCAGAAACAGTGTGCCTCTGTCTGCATATACACATTCTCAAGCAGAAAGACAGAAAACATTTAATTGAGGGTACTCTGAAGAGCGTACAGTCTGCTATTCAAAATTTATTCTGCTCTTGGAGTGATCAGATGGGGCAGCAGAATGACAGAGCTCACTCAGTGACATGTCAGCTGGCACACTACACAATCCTGTACGCTTTCAGATTTAGCATCTCATATCACCTCTAGAAATACTAATTATAACAACTATCTACCCTTAATAATTTCTCAAACAGTTCTATTATTTACTTTTTACAGTACCATTTGTTATGTCTGATGCAGTTAGTTAATGTTACAACCAGCTGAAACGCCCAACATATAATTTATAAAATTTCACCTTGGGCACTCTGCTGAAGTGCTGGCATTGCCAAATCTCCATGGGATGTCTGCACTTAAGTAAATACTGTTGCAGGCACTTTAGACAAATTTTCACACACACCAGTCTATTAATGTTGTTTCCTACATGCAAAACTCCCAAATGAACCAGAGGCATTCATTAATAATGTGCATTAATGGGCAGAAATTTCTTCCCATGGACTCTATGAATCTTCAAATACTTGCAAGATAAATAGTTTGCTTTTGTGTAATAAAAAAAGACAAAATTTTGCGTTTGATGAAACACTTGGACCTATTTTTTTTTAGGAGTATATCAGCACTCGTACCAAGCACAGATGGGAATAAGTATGAATTTATTTTATGCTCCCTTTGCTACATTCATAGGAATATAAATTTGCATTTATTGTATTATTGTAACTAAATTTGAGAACTATTCATCTGGGGAAAAAAAATGCAAGGAAGAACCACATTTCTGAATGGATGTTAATTATCTGGGTAAAAAAAATTAGGCCAAAGCCACCCTACCTACCTTGTAATGAGGTGAGATCCTACGAAGAAAAAAAAAAAGAAAAAAAAAAAAAGAAAAAGAAAAAAAAAGATAACAGGAAAAAGGAAAAAAAGTAGGAAAATAAAAATAGGGGCATCTGAACAGATTTTCCCATCTTCTTTCAGCATAGCTGGTCAATCAGCAGTCAGCTAAATAACTCAGAAATTAAACAGGAAAAAGTTAACTCAGATTGTTTACTATTTGTTAAAAAAGCACAACAATAGTGAAACCACACAGCTCTTCCTCTAATCCAGACAGAGGATCCAGCACATGCTGTTATTTTAGGGGGATACTTTTTCTCCTTGAAAAATAACCCTGACTCACCTAATAATTGGGTTTATGTGTTTATAGACAGTAACTGCAGCTGAATTCAGGCACAAGTTTAACTTTCTTTCAGCTAAACATGAAAGTAAAAAGACCTTCTTAAAGCCACCTTATAAGTGAATCAAATCTTCTGGAGGAAAACAACAGTACAAAGAACAAACAGAAAAACTGCACAAATTCCTTGTACAAGTCCAAAACTTGGGCTTTTCAAGGCATGTGGTCATCTAAGCAAGTCCCATCATGGCACGTAAACAAATTAACATTTTGTTTAAACATCAGTCAACAAGACTTTTCCATTCAAACCCAGGTCAGCTGCACTGGCAGCCGTTAAGGTGGTCACACTCCTTGCTTAGATAGATGCAAGCACCATTCTACTTTTAAAATATCCTCCTAGAAGCTTACAGTTTAAGCTTTTCAAAATGTATACCAAAAAAATATTACAGTAACATTTCCGGGGACAACCCCAATTGTTTCCTCCATCCCTTTCCCATTCAGAATATTGGAGGTTAAAACCCCGAACTTTTCACTCCAAACAGCAACCAGTACAATTTACTACTCATCCTCACTCCTGTGAAGTACTTGAGACACAGTTTTACAGGTAGTGACTTCATGGAAACTTTCTAAGAAAAAAAGGAAAGCACTGGCTTAAAAAGCTGAACACCAGATCAGGGGAAGCTTGCAAAGAATTGTGTTGGATTATTCTCTTAAATTGTTGGAATTTGCAGAAAGGTACCACCTCATCACTGGGGCAGCACTGAGTGATCCCAGGATGCCAGGCAGGAAACACCTCATGATCCCAACAGAACAGCAAGGGCCATAGGAATAAATCACCAAAAACTTCGGTTGAAGGTGGCACATGCAAACAAATACAGGCTGAAATAAGCTATGAGGGCATACTTGGGGAGGCACGTGGGGAAAGGTGGTGGGGAGAAAGCAAAAAGCCACAAAGCCAGGTAAATACTTTTCTTGGTGTTAACTTTAAATGTTTGTCAAAATTTTGGTAGTTTCAGTTTCTTTCAGCATGAATAAACAACACTGAACTTTGCCAAAAATAGTCTGGATTTGTTATGAGATGCAAGAAGCTCACACACAAAGACACTCCTATTCTTCCTCTCTGCCATGTAAATACACATGATCAAGCTGCAGGTGATAAGCAGTAAAGAATAACAAAATCTGGTCTACTTCACTGTGAGTGAACAAGTTATGCACATAATCCCCTTCCCAGATATTCTTCAGCACAATGTACAAGAATTTAAAAATGTGTTACTCATGACAGTTCTCCTAATACCTTTAATTAAAACACTACCAGAAGTTATAATGAAAAAGGATTACTTTTTTTTTTTAATACACTAAACCCTCAAGCTCCTATTATTTTACATTCTGGTAAAAAGGAAATGAATAATGAAGCCACATTTTGGGATTTAACATAATCGTAAGATTCTCAGTTAAAGGGCAGGAAAGAGGTTTCATTTTTAAATTTCCTTTTAACAGATACAAGCTTTACGTTCCTTTATTATTACAAATACGCTGATTTAAAATGTCACCCTTTTAGCTCCGAACACTTGTTAACAAGCTGCATCTTTCCTCTGCCCCTCTACAAACACAGGGTCTCACTGAATGAAAAGAAACTAGTTAATAATTGGCGTTATTGTGATTTCTGACTGCCTTGTAACACCCTTCTGGTTTCACTTTGAATGCAAAATGCTTAATATCATCAAGTTTTCCTGGTGGTCAGTATGCTAACTTGCAACAAAGCTATTTACTGTTTGCAAACTCTCCCACTCCCTTCTGACAAAAGCATTTTATCATTTCCTGGATAAAAGCTGGGATACGGGGGCACAGCAAGACGAAGGTCAATTGACTCCAAGATTCCTGCACGACCACGTGAAAACCCAGCAGGTCCACCCACTAAGGGTATTCAGCACTTGTTAGCATTTTATGGGGTCCAGAGCATCTCCCTGATGATTTCAGTGGCAGCTGTAGGAGCTGGGGTTGCCCTGGCCTCTAGCTCTTTGCTCTGGGAATGGGAATGTCAGCTGGTGCTGCCTGCCTGAGGTGATGATGCCAGGTCCTCCACCAAGGAGAGGATGGTGGCCACGCAATGAAATAATAACAGCTCTATCTCTTCTCTTTCACACAGCTCCCACCTCATGATTTCAGCAAAAATAATATATTATAAATACAATATAATATAACTGAGCTCCTTCACCACACAAGCCTGACTGTTGGAGCCATAAGCCTGATTCCTAGAGCCGTTTCCCCTTCTGCAATCAAAAAATCTTTTGAGTTCTATGATCACATTATCAAGAACTAAATTATGACAATCATATACAAAGGTGAAGACTTATGCAAAACTGCAAGTATTTGTAACTCTCCGAGTTTCTTTTAATGCGTAGCCTCTGTATGTAATTTCTGGGATTTGTAAACTGCAAAAAATTGGAATTGGTTTGTTTGGATTGTTATTTTTTTGATGAAAACTGGTTGTTTGGATTCTTGCTTTGTTTCTGTCAACTAAAAAGCCAAACTGATATCCCACTACAAAGCAGCATATTGATGCTGACATCCATATCATCCATTACAAGATCCACTTATCAAAAATCTGGTACCTAAACAATTGAAGTAAAAGACAGAGGTAGCAGATTATCCTCTGTGATAGCATTAACATCTACTCGTTCCATGAAGTATTTTCTAATAGCAGAGAGAGATCCTGAGTTCAGTTCCAGATTCTCAATACAGGTGCACTTGTTATAGATTTGTCCCACCCAGTTCCATTCTTCCTGCAGAGCACAGCTCACCTCTGCTGAGCATGAGCAAACAGGAGTTTCCAGAGCCTCACGGTAACTTTGAACAACTTAGGCAGATGTTCTGCGAGAAAAAAACAGAACCACAGCCCCTTAAAAATTTTTAGACCCTTACTCAAAGTATGAGGTCAACTTCCTAATAAAAACAGCAACAACAACAAGCAACCAGGAACTCTGGGATAACAAAGTCACTGCTCTTAAAAGATTTAATGAATGTAGGCCTTAAAAATTATACCTTGATCATACTGTAATGCAATTCCAAAGAGAGCTTGAGTGTAACTTTGCCACATGAAGACCCAGGTCATACTTGGAGAAACAAAACCTGATTTAAGATTTAGCAGATCAGAATAAATTTGGGATCTAACTACAGTTATGATGTAAGACAGAATATAAATTCACTGTCACTGCCAATATATTTTGCCTGATCTCTCTGCCAGGTCATATCGACCTGGAAAAAGGCGTCTGCATATGTGTGCATATCTGAGTGCATTACACATGCACCTCTTGGAAAAGAAACAGCTTTGCAGGATTGATGGCTACGGACAGTATTTCTAATGGCCTTTTTAACTGGCACTATGATGATTAATTGAGGCCTTCACAGAACTCTGGGAGTGCTCATTACCACACAGCATGGTGTCCCAGCACACTGTGTGGATGACCGTCTTTACTAAATAGTCATCAAAACATGAGACACTGATAAGATAAATTTTACACAAATCTACAAACCCCAGAAATTGAAGCCTACTACCGAGGCAGCTGGAAAATTCTGCTTCCTCCTTAATAATTATTTTAGCAGTGCCCATATGTTCCCAGAGAGAAGCAAAGGACTTGAGAAAGGTATTGAAAACAGGCTACGTGTGTAAATAAGGATGAAATATTTCATGCAGCATTTCTTGCCTTTGCATAAGTTTACATTTTCTCATGGCTACAAACAGGATATGGCAATTACCCCCTCAGACAAGAGGCAACCACGTGGCTACTGCACACCTGCAATTGCTGGGGGAAAAGCAGGTGTGCTCAGGAATGGCCACCAAATACCTCAATTATACTGGACCTGCAGTACACCCTGCTGCTGCCTTTCCCCTGGGGAAATGCTGATGGGCTGTGCTCAGTGTCCAGCACCCCAGGCAGGGGCTGGCTGAGTTGCTGACCTGCTGCTGGCTTCCCCACAGCCACCAAACCACTGCAGCAGGTGTGTGGGGCTGGGTGGGAGACAGATACAGAGGACCTTGAGGGTTTCTACTCTCTCCCTTTGGGTTTATACAGCTCTCACCTGGCCATGACAAGGGACCTGAGAGTCCTGGCTAACAGCAAGTTGAGTATCAATCAACAGTGTGCCCTGTGCCAACCATGCTCCAGCTGCTCAAGCAGAGTGATTGCCCCACTCTGTTCTGCACTGGTGCAGCCTCGCTGTGAGTGCTGTGTGTGTGCAGTTATAAGAATCACTATAAAAAGGACATTAAGCTCTTAGAAAGCATCCAAAGGAAAGCCACAAGGATGGTGAAAGGCCTTGAAGGGAAGTTGTATGGAGGAGCAGCTGATGGCATTTGGTCTGTGCAGCTGGAGGAGACTGAGGGGAGACTTTATTGCAGTCTACAATTTTCTCTCATGAGGGAAAGAAGAGGACACTGCTCTCTTCTCTGTGGTGACCAGTGACAGGGCACCCAGCAAACAGCTTGAGGTTGTCAGCACCAAGCCTGACAGAGCTCAAGAAATACTTGGACAATGCTCTCAGACACACAGTAAGATTCCTGGGGCTGTCCTGTGCAGGGCTGGGAGTTGGACTCAGTGATCCATGTGGGTCCCTTCCAACTCATAATATTTTGTGATTCTGTGATTTCTTCACCTCTGCCCTTCCCAGCACAGTGTGCAGCCTCCATGCCCACACAGCCCTCTCTGGCTCCTGCAGGATTGTGACAGTCATTACCCCCACTCCCTTTGTAGTTAGAGGGGTGTTTTCTGCCTCAGGGCTTCCAGAGCCCACAAATGTCTCCAATACACAACAGAGAAACATTTAGCCATTTATAAATATTGTGTAAATAATCCTGGATAACACTAACACCATCTTACGTTCTGTGAATGATTCAGGATTTTGTCGCACCCTGACAAAGAACTCATTCTCATTAGAATTCTGCAAAATCTTCTTACACAAATCTCCTGTCAGCTTCAATCCATTAAAAATAATAAAGGTATGCTCAAAAGTGGGGACCAAAGCAAATTTTGTTTAGACTTAACAGATCCCATTTACTGTGATGCTAATCAGACAGCAACAACTTAGGTCTCCCTTTGCCTGGACAATGAAATCTAATAGGACATTTGGCTGCATTTCCATCACACCATGAATCAGTAAAACACTGGTCACAGCACAGCACAGAACCAGCCCTGCCTGCAGGGCTCAAGGAAGGACTGGTGGAGCTCCCAGGCAAGCTGAGCATCCCTCCTGCGTTCATACCTTTGCAATATCCTCTTCAAATGCAGAACCTGAAACAGTGATCACCCACCTGCCAGCGCAGGAGAAAAGCTTAGATCATCTTTTGCCTGATTAACTGGCTTTTCATTGTCTTCATTACTCATTCCCACTCCAAAAGAAATAAAGGCTTTGCTGCATCTGAAACAGTTCTCTTCCCAACTGGAAAAAGCCAAATAATAGATATGATGTCCAGCCAAATATAAGCCCCATGACAAGATAGGAGTAGCTGCCAAGAATACCTTCCTTTAAAAATAAAAAGAAATAAAAAAATAAAAATTTACTCTCCTGATGAGTTCAGGACTATTTCCTCAGCTGGGCCCATACAGCTAAAGCCAGCCAGAAACCAGTTTGGGACCAGGCACTATTGCACAGCCCAAGTAGGTGTGTGGAGCACAGGTGCATACAGGCAAGTTTGGGGATTTGCTCTTAGTAGCAAGTTTTCTGTTAAAAACCCACACCTATTCTCTGGGGAATCTACCTTCCCAATTGTGTCTGCAGCTGATTTGCACTAAAGGATATATTGCAATAACTCAATTTTACATTGTATTTTGTGAGCTAAGAACAGGCAATATCAAAGGAAAAAAAAAAAAACAGAAAATAAACAAGCTGACAAAACAGTGTCCAGGAAACTGGGCATTTTCAGCCGTGACAGTAATGCCAGAGTAAACTGGCTCTGATAAATTTCCGAGTTTTGTAGTTTTCAGTGAGGATTTTATGAACCAGTTTTAAATGTGTTTGGATCATTAAGAATTAGTTTAAGTTGTAGTTCCCTAGAAGAGAAACTAGTATAAATCAATCTTATTTTAAATATACATGAACAGCTTAAAATTGCATTGTATGCCATTGCTAACATGTAATAGCTTCCAACTCCAAAGCAGAATTAAGTATTGCTGCAGAGATGAAGATATCATTTGGAAACAGATGTTAGTGTCATGAAATGCCATTATCTTACTGAATAAATGAACTTCTTTATAGCACTTAAAAAAAATTAGACAGGTTAAATAATAGCTGCCCTATTCAACCTTTTTAGATAGTGTAAATAGCCACCTTTATGAATCACAAATCATAACAAATTGCCATGTTTCTGGAAATGGATATTGATCTCCTTAAAATCTTGTGCTCATGACGCACAGCAAGCTTGCCCAATAAAAACTCATGGGGAAAAAAAAAAAAAAAGAAAAGAAAAATCAGAAAAACTGACACACATGTCACATTTGTAAGAATAACTGAACTGGTGAATCACCAATCTCAGCCTTTCTCCCAAGAACACTGCTTCTACAGAAAAAGAAATCAAAATACATCTTTGTTTTGAAGCCCTTTAGATTTTTCTAGATTCTTATTAAACTAGAAAATTCATCTATTTTGTTATTCTGAAGAAATAAGGATAATAACACTCTAACTGTGGTTAAACCAATCTTTAATTCAAGTTTGATTTAATGAGGAGCTTGTAAAAATACTGTGACACAAATAAACTCAGTATGTTCTCTTCCTTGGCCTCCAGTAGACAGAAAACGGTATTTTCAAAATCCATTGACATGACTCAAATTGTTTTGCCTCTAGAATTTTTATGGTTTCAGACATATCTGACACATCATTTTTGCTACCCTCTTGTTAACTCTCTCAAATCATTAGCGGCATTTCAGTGTACGAAGGAGAACGCTAAATTAAAGAGTCGATTTCAGTTTTTAAGCCCCAGGGCAGAAAAGGTTGAGCACATCACAGAGAAAATGTATTCTACTTCCAACTCGGATTGCCTGTGCTCTCATTACACTACCTCAGCACCCCTTCAGCTGCTGTGTGAAGCAGAGGTCTATTAAGCTCTGAAGGGAGCTCATTCTTCTGTCCTATAAGCTAAAGAAAGACATTTCTGGGGTGATGAGAGCTGCTTGAGCTGGATGGAGGAGATTCTTGGAAATGCCTCATGGGGTCCCAGCCATACAAGCCAAAGCACTGAACTGGGGGTGTGGCACAGCAGATATTTATAACTGCTGGTGGACAAAGCTTTTATTGCCTTGAGAAACGCTGAGATGAAAGGGGAAAACAACTCTACATGGAGGGGGGAAGGGTGAATGCACACAATGGGGGTTTTATGTATTACCCAGACGGGCTTCTGTTGCTGTGGGACTTTTCTCATTCGTTGAGCTAAGAGGATAATTTCGCGGTGCGTCAGCAGATCAAGTGAAGGACGTAACTGCAGCGAGCGGGCCCCTTGGTTCATGCACACCTTGACAAATGGCTAATTGCAGCCCTGGGCTGTTTTGGAATTCTGAGCATTCATATGTCAGCTACAGAAATCACAAGTGAAATCTGGCAGAATGGGAGAACAGGAGAAAGGAAAAGCACGGCAGGGCAACAGAGGGAGGGTTCATTACTCACAGTGTAATAACAAGAGGATTTGCAAGAAGAGAACCAATGTGCAACTGGTGCCACTCGCAAGAGGTGCTGAGGAGAATTTGGCATAGAAAGCAAAAATCAACAGGAAAATTCAAGTCAACATGTATCTCTTCTTTTTCTGTTGTTTCTAAAGCTACAGATTTTGCTCCAAGAAAAAAAACAACAAAAAAAACCCCAAAAAACAACAAACAAACCCATCTAGAACAAACCCTGTGTACCAAACCAACCAACTTCCTTCCCACTCTCATCTCTCTTTCCCTTTTCCAAAATCAGCCACTCTAGAATGAATGTAAAAACCCCATCGGTTCAGTTACATGAAGACAGGGTCAGAGGAAGAAGTTTTGGACATGATTAAATAACAACAACTACCCTCATCATCATCATCAACTCATTTTTTTAATGGCTGAAGATGCACTACATAATTTCTTTGGGGATTGATACATTACAAGAGGGGCAGTGAAAAGAAAGCTGCCCGAAATATTTCAAATTCGTTTCAAAAGATCCACTCAATACACCCCGCTTTTAAAAATCCTGGCTTTTCATGAAGCATTTTCCAGTCTAACTCCTCTGAAGAAATAAATTCAATTTAAGAGGGAAGAAAGGTACAATTTTCTCTAACTGGAAAAGGCAAATCAATACTTCATAAGTATGGTATGCGTTAAGATAATTAATTTTCCACAATATGCTCAAATCTCAGCAGTGAAAACAGTATAAAACCAAATTAATAACTAAATATTCTACATACTTAGAGCACGAAAACACTCTTTCATTCCTGTTAAATAGATTAAAGGGAAATGGTTTCTATGGCTGTCAAACTGCAGCAAGTCTGAGCACCTTGAATTCTGAACCCTATGGATAGTACCATAATTGTCTTTTCTTAACCGTTTGTTAGAAGCTTCATATTGTATCAAAAACCTTTTTGAAGGGAAAGGCAACCTTTAAAGGTCTCATTCATTTGGGCTATGCCTCATTTCCATTATTCCCAAAGCTCATGTAGATTTTATTCCTCTCATTCTTTGCAAGGTCATATTTTTCTCTGTCATTTTACTTGTTACATCCTAAGCTTCAGGATCAGCAAACACAGCCTTAAATGCACTTCACCCTCACTCTAAAAAAAAAAAAAAAAAAAAAAAAAAAAAATTTAAAAAAAAAAGAAAATCCTTTAGAAAAGGCGATTTTGACATTGGCTGCCTGCAGTCTGACTCCCTACAGCTTCACAGTGAGATCAAGAATAATACTTCACTTTATAATGCTCACCTCGAGATTGCATCAGTAATGAAACACTCCAAGCAGGGATCAGTTAGAACAGCAAATGGCTTTAACATTTCCAGGGAGCAAAGGAATTGAAACATACCACACTTCACATTTGCAGAACAAAGAGGGGACTAAAAAACACAGAAATAAAAACAACAACAAAATCCTTCATGGTGGAATGACTTGAAAGAGTGAATGTGTATGGCTGGAGGAGCTGCTGTGCTGCATAAGGCACTAAGGTTTTGTTAACCACAGCTTAAAATCTATACTAAGTACAAAATAAATTCTCTCATACTTTCTCCTGGGTATTTCAGCCTATTTCCACATGTTCATAAAGCAGAGACAGGACCAAAAAGCCTTCCTGAAGGAAAGCATTGCACTGCAATCATTTCTTGAAGATTATTTGTAAATTTATTCCAAAATTTCTAACACAGAACACAGGCACACATAGGGAGTTCAAAAATATCTGAAGCAAATGCAGAAGCAGAAACAATAAAATAAAATAAAATCCAGTCATAAAATGTGTCCCCCTCTGAGTGGGATTTCACAGGATCTCAACTGGAGGAAGGAAGGCAATAAAAGCGGATCTGTGGGTGTTCGCACGGTACACAAGAATGTATGCAGGCATATCTCACTGTTTGATATACAAGTTATTTCACTGGCAATTTCACATCTTCTGACGTGTCACCCTCACAGACTAAGAATGTGAACTAATTTTGATCACTTCTGGGAAGTATATTTTTATATAGCGAGGCAGGGACAGAATCCAAGGCCAGCCTTGCACTATTGCAAAGCTGGGAGAAATTGTTACCTGCACCTTTTCTGAGGCCAGGTTCTCCCTAACCAACACAGGATTTCAACCCTTGTTTGAACCTGAGCAGACACAGCAATTTGATTCTCAGTTTTTCAAATTTTCTAAGTGCCATTTTATCCTGAAGGGTGACAAGTTGAAGACAGCTCCTCCTATCTTGAGATCTGCACATACCTGCAGAATTCAGTTTGAGGCCAGAGAAGAAAATGATATTTAGCTGGTTAGAACGGACAAAGCCCGACTCTGTCACTCTTGGAAGAATAGCCAGCTACAGACAAATATTTTTATTTGTGCACATGACATTGAATCTGAGTCACTGAGACAAACGAAATGCAAATGCTTCACTTCTACACATCCTCTGGATTCACTTTGCAGAGCATGAGTATGTCTGTGACAGAAACAGGTGCAGGACTGCGCTTTCCCATGCAGGGAATAGTTCCTAGGCTAAATCTGGGCTGCAGGGATGGAAGTCTGAGTGTATGGGACAAGTGCTCACTGGGATGAGGCCTAAGAAGATCATAAAAGGCTGCTGGTGACGCCAGCTGATGAAGTCACTCCTCAGCTCAGAGGCTTTGGCAGCCAGTCTTGCACTCAGACCTTGCTGAATATGTATCTCTTCAGATATTAAAGCTCCCACATGTGTTTTAAGCCTACTTAAGGAGAATACTATAGTGCTAAGGGTTTGGGTGGGTTATGTAACAGTAGCCCTCAGAAATAACACCAACAATCCATTTTCTCAGAAACCATGGGTCTGAAGTAATTAAGATAAACCATTAGACCTGAAGAAAACCCACACCTTATTTCTTGATTTTGGTATTTGCAAACTTAAGCTAATGCAAGTGGCACTGTACACTGTCAGACATTAAGATTTGTCACTGTTCTTAAAAGGCATGTAAATACCTTAGATTAAAGCATAATGATTTAATACAGATACATTTTCTGTCTTTTGTATATCTCTGTTTTGTAGTTACAGCAGATATTTTGCCATATGCTAGTTTTCAGACAAGATTGAATGTATACTAGCAGCAGGGAAAGTTTTCCATTAAAGAACATAGCTGCAAAACCCACTAAAAATACTTTCAGAAAATCCACAATAATTTTAATTCAAGGCTTTCTTATTATAGTAATAAATGTATTCATGTCCACTCAGAATGTATGAAGCAGCATTATTTATTGCATACCCTCTTCCAGAGGAGCACTTGAATATTTGCAGAGAAGTACAATATATCATAAATTTTCCTGCAACTAATGTTAAAAATGAAAACAACTGCTTTGGATTAAAGAATTACCCACTGCCAACCAATGAATTTGAAAGAAAAACATCAAAATCACTTAAACTGGATCTTGACTTGTACACTTCAGTTGAATTTTATCCCAGGGTTAATGTCCATCATCTCTAGATTATTTAGAAGTGATGAAAAGCTGCATTTCCATTCCCAACATTGTACACAACTACTAAAAATTTCTCTGTCTATGGATTATAGTATGGCAGGCTCCCAGATAAATGGTTTGGGGCTGGTAAAAACAAAATTCTGTTCAAGGAATTTAAATTTCTTCACAGGCATTGTGGGAGTTTGGTTTCCAGATCAAAAGTGAACTTCAGCATAACAAAATCTATCAGTTCATATCCTGGAACATGGTTGAACCACAGCAGCATCATTTCAGAGTTAAAACTAAGCTTCCTACAACTCAGATGTGGTATAATTTCAGAAGAAGGAGTAAGTAGAGAAAGGTCAGAATTGTACAAAAAAATTATTACAACTAACGAAAGTTACAGGAATGTTTTAAAATGACAGAACTGTGTATTACAGCCTCAAAATCTAAAGCATCACATGTCACCTGACAGGGGTGAGGAGCACCCTCACACAGAGCCCCCAGCTGGTGAAATGATTTGCACTGTTGTGCAGCACCAGAAAACAGCATGGAATAAACAGCAGCCCTGGAGAGCAGAGCTGGGATGTCAGCTACCAGGGACTTCAGCGCGAGACATCAATCTTTCCAAAACTTCTGGGTGTTAGTGGAGTATTCCCATCACATCACAAAGTCTTCTCAGGAGGTTTGGAAGGGACAAACCTGCTGTGAGATGAGACTGATTTTTGGGGCTGAGCAGGAGCCCAGCCTGATCCCCAGAGAAGCAGTCTGATTTGACTGACTCAGCTTGGAAGTGTAAAGGGGCTGGGAAGAGAGACAACTCAATCAACAGGAGCCTGAACTGAGACTTTCCAGTGTGCAAAAGAAAATCAGGAACTGCAGCAAGTGGCTCTCAAGAAAGCAGATTAAGAAAAGCCACAGCCCCCGGCCAACCTCTGTGGGCAGAGCCCAATAAATTGTGCCGTGATCCGTGGGGAGTTGTGAAAGTTGTGTTATTACTGGGAAAAGTGTAACTGTAATTTCCTAAAAGGGCTCTGTCTGGTCTCTGGGCTTATCCTGTTTAGTTAAAGGGATTATTTTACCACTCAAAACAGTTCTTATTCGTAGAATTAACTCCTGATTTTTAAGAGGGTCAGGTACTTGAGTAGGGAAGGTTATCTCTGGGGTGGGAATTAACAAGCCAGGATCACTTAACCAGGCTTCAGAGACTCCTACACAGCAGAGGTATCAGCACACAAAACTACTGTTGAATGCATGCTGAAGGATAATATTCACTTACAACTGGAAATATTTACTGATAAGGCCGGGGGACCCTTGATTATTCAGAACCTAAAATGAAGATTTTCAGACAGTCAGAGTTTTTGCTCAATATACCACTTTTTACTCTGAATTTCAGAAAGACAAATTATAAACAAAGTTTCTGAAGAACTCTCAGAATTCCCTGAGTCACTGGAAGAAATCTTTTTAAGAATAATTAAAATTTTAAAAAAGCATGAAACTTGAACTGAGAATTTTGGCTGCAATTATCCTCTTGAAACTCAATATCACTGGCATCCCACCTCAAAGACAAGCAAATCACAACACGATTCTGTGATTGAAACCTGTCTGCCGTCAATCCACATAACTGCCTTATACTTCACTTGGACCTGCTCATCTTGTCAAGCCAAGAAAAATCTCATAATCAGTTTAGCACCCCAGAGCCCTTCCAATTCTCAAAGTAATATTCCAAACAGCTCAAGTAGAGCACAGTAACAGAGAACTCAGCAGCCAACCCACTGTAATGCTATGAAAGAGCAGAACTTTGGATGATAGAGGCCATAAATTTATAAAATCCTTTTGAGGCCATCCATACCACAATATGAAACTCAAATGACTACTTCTCTCACCTGTTTCTTACAGGTTGGTTTTTGGTTTTTTTTCCAGGAAGAGCTGGGAAGAAACAAAAGGACAGGCAGTTATCTCACACTTTAAATCTCTATGTTAAAAAATATATCTTGTACTCCTTTAATCTACACAGCATCCTAGAGTATGGGCTGGAAACAAATACAAACAGCTCATAAATCCTGCTTTACCTGTATGCATACATGTACAGAAACACAAAGGCGTCCTTGGAGTGGAGATACAACTGATTTCCTACTAACCAATCCCAAGAAGGAAACCATAGCCTATAATTATGCTGTGCAAGCCATATATTTCCATTGTTTAAGGGAAAATCTTCTGGGTAATGAATGCTAACTGAGTGGAATCTGATATACCTATTATTGAACATATGTATTTCTAATACCTCATAATAATTAATAATTACTCATATAATTTTAATACAGTCTGTAAATTAAACTGGCATCAAATGCATGCAAAGAACAACTTGTCCACAGGTTTGGGAGAACCTGCACCTAGGAAAACTGCAAAGTACCTGCTTTTGATGCTTGTGATTCTTATTAAAACAGCCTATACTACCTTTTTTTAATTGATGTTCAAAAGCATTATTATGGCAAAAGTCCTAAAGGCACGTGTTAGTTGAAGTGTAGGGGCAGAGCAAAAGGTGGAGTCCAAATTGTGAAAGAACTGTTGATCTTGAGTATAAATACAATCATATAAAAATCAGGTTGCTGGGACAGGGCATTGCTTGTTCCTGATGATGTTCAGGAATGCATAAATCAGATCTCAGAGGAGGAGATGGAGTACAAAAGAAAAAGAACTGAAACTCTGCAGGAAGGAAAAGAAGCAGTGCTTTTTTAACACATTATTTTCCACATCTGGAATCCAGCAATGGCAGCCTCAGGAACAGATTAGGAATTCATGATTCTAGATCAGTATTTCAGCATAACAACAAGCTACATCATCTGGCTAAAGAATGCCTCATTTAGGAAAAGCTTAAACATCTGCTGCTAACAATAATTTCTGCACACATCTTGTAAAGTCCCTTCCAACTTTCATCTAAAAGTTTTACACCAAATACTTTAGATACTTTTCTAGAAAATAAGCTAGCAGCTCCCAGGCAGAGGGAGATAAAGGTTTAGGAGCTGGGGTTTTGTGAAGGGTTTTTTTGTTTCCTTTTCTTTTTCTTTTAAAAATAAAGCCACAAAGCAATGTCAAACCGTGTCCAGATGATGAATACTCTGGCCTTTATGTCTTACTTGGGCTCCACTGTAGCTCAGTCCTTTCAGCATTACATGCTGTAGGGAGAAATGTATTTTCCAGGTCCACTTCTCTGGACAGTGACTTATGTGAGCTTTGCACATGAAAGGAACTCGGTGAGTGGAAGTCCCAAGGCCTTTGCCACGTGCAAACCCAAGTCTACTGCACGTTGGAGTCTGGCAAAATTCCATTTCTTGACAACATACAATTAATAAGATGTAAAAACATTTCCGAATATGAAGCTGCCCATTTGCAAGCACACTAGTCTCCTAGAAATCTGCATTTTATTCTTATTAAGATACAGTAAATCTTTACACAAAGTCTGTAAAAGGAGGCGAAGGAGACACAGTGGGGAAATGAAAGCTGAACATACGTGTGGTCCTCATAGGAAGTCACAGCATTTTCCCATTGAGTTAGCACAGGTTACCTTTATCCAAAGAATTCAACATGTGCTTAGTCCCTAACATAGGTGCCATTTCACCTATTTTCCATTTGGTAAATAATTACACTTCACCTTTATTAGCAGTGCCAAACTCTAGAGTACACCCTGAAACAAGGCTCTTGCAAGCAAATGAATTTGAATCACATCCTCTAAACCAATTCCCACCACTAACTTTTCTCTTAGCAAAATCAAAGATGAGGACTCTGTTCAAATATCTGGAAGGCAGTATTTCAACTTACTTTTATAGCTAAATTTTAAAGCATGCATCATGTTTTTATGACATGATGCTAAATTTAAGTCTGTCCACAATAAAACAAGAATGACACTTAATATTACACAGCCGTGGCATCTCTCTGTAGAATCACTGTTTACATATTAAATTAGTTGTCTGAACTTTTTAATAGAAAAGTCTTTGGCATTACTTCACGGCTGAGCTACGAAATGAACCATACCAAGCCTTGCAGGTACCCATTTAGTAATAACACAATTTTATTTTTAAACCTGTGTGCAAAAGACTCCCTAGTCCAGTTTATACTGAAGCCTTACCTACATAATCACACCAACCAGTAATGCAAATGTGTCCTGACTGGAGACAAGCCCTCATTAGATTATGTTACATTATAACAAATTCCTCTCAGTTCCTAATGAAACACTTGCCATCTAGCAAAATAAGGAGATTAAGTAAACAGTGCTGTAGCATGACACCATGTGGTAAAATGCCATGGGGAAGGGCTTAATTGCAGGAGCTTGTGCTAAATGCCGAGCTCCGAGCGAGCTGATCGGAATTCGAAGTGATAGAAGAAGAAATGGAGCACTCTTAAGTATTTCTGGACTGTACATCTAATTCCTTGTGGATGGAAGCTAATGCAGTCCAAAATACACACAACAAAGCAGGAAAACTTGACGGTGTGCCCAAGTTCGTGTGCTTGTAAATTTTTTAACCCATATAAAATTCCCATCCCAAGGTTGCGTATAATGTCTGTAAGGTAGGTCACAAGCACGTATTTTCACAGCTGTTACCCTTCAGATCTCCTGCTTGCATATGCAAATGTTGAAAGGCTGATGTGATGAAAATGTGCACCCAAATAAATAAACAGTGGCTGAGCCCTGCTCGTCAGGCACCACGTTTGGATGTTCAAGTTCTCATTACCATCGGCACTGGCTCACGGCAGGGGACGCTCTTTGTCTCCTGGCAGAAAACAGACGAATGATGCCTTCCCATCCGCGTCCTGATGCACAGCAGGTTTGTGTAGCCACACTGAAGGTTCAATGTGGAATTTTCCTAACACCCTACATAACTTGGTCCCACCTCCCAAAGTGACATGGATGCCAAAAGGACCTCCAACTCCATGAACTCCAATCACTTCGTACTTTGAAATATTTCAACATTTTCTCTGTCAGAAAAGAAGAACCTTCTCATTTTCAAGTCACTTGATGACTCGAAAACTTTAGAGTTTATTGATTTCACCAACAAACTTCCTCCTAGCTCAGCAAAACATCAGAGCATCTGCAATTTTATGAAACCTTACAGAACATGTTTCCCAAATGACGGCTCAGCTACTGTAGGTGCTGCATACCAGCAGCCACGCTCTGAGTTTGTTTTCCCTGAATTGGAGAGCCAGACTTCCAGACAAACTTGGCCCTTGATATCTGCAAATACAAGACAGCAGTAAAGGAAACTGCTCTTTGTGAAATGAAATAAGACAGCTTGAGAGAGATGTTTTAAAAATAAATAAAAGACTGAAGGCCTGAAGAGGCACTTGTGGTTTTGGATGCTGTTATCCTCTTAACTTTGGATAATGACACGTTGGAAAACCTGCCTTGCCTGCCTGTCCTGCTGACAGTCCCCCTCAGCATCTCCAGCTGGGGGGAGCTCAAGGATTTTCAAGCACTGGCTGTAGCAAACCCCTGAACAGGACCTGTGGAAATCTCCCCCAAATTTGACATGTGGACAGAGCAGCACACAGCCATGCCCTGGTGAGCTAAATTTGCAGTGCCTGGGCTCCTCCAAGTGCTCTTCCCATTGCCTCAGATGTGGCTGAGTTACCGCTGAGGAGCAAGGTTTAGGCTGCCTGAGCTCAGTTTATTTCTAAGCATACCCTGAGAAAATAAAACACGCCGTGAGCTAAACAATTAGCCTTCCAAGAAAAATGGTACAGGCCAGACAGATATTACAGCGTAGCTTCTGATCTGCCAATGAAGTGGGCTGCAGCTGCAAGTCACTCCACTGAAGTGAAAATAGATTAACTGCATACATAAACTGCCTGATCCTTCTGTAACACTGAGCAGGGGATTTGTGGGATCTGTAATCCCGGTATTCAGGTCTTTCCTTGTGCGCAGCAGAGATGTCTGAATCTGTTTCAGGCATGTCACACAGCTATTTTCAACTGACTCCTCCAATACTGGAGATTTATAAAAATGTCTTTACAACAATATTCAGCTACTCTAGACATAAACAATTAGCAAGAGTTTTAGGTGCATGCCTATAGACCTGCCATTCCCCTTGGAGGGGAATATTTACAATGCACTATATACAGTATTACATACAGTGACATTTCTATTTTCTGAAAGTGTCCTTCTTTTCTTTCCATTTGCAAGTGTCTGTCCATAAATTAAAACTGTCGATACTAGGGAAAAAATATGTATTTCAGGGCCATCACTGTTTTGATGTTAAATATATAGGATAACTCTCTATATAACTCTATATAGGATGTAATGTCAATAATACATATGGTGTTGGTGTGTGTCAACAGATAAATGCAAATATGGAAGTAAATTTTTTTAAAAGTCACCAAAATAATGCTCTTGTCCTGGAACCTAGAACAGAATTTTGCAAAGATTTCACTAACACTAACCAATCAGTCTTCACACACATATAAGAGAATAAAAAGCCAACATCACAAAACCTCAGATGGTAAAGGTGCTTCAGGAACCTATGGCTGGCAGCTCAAGCTCTGGAATCCAAAGAGGATCTCCAGTTCATCCTGCAAGGAAGGCAGCAAACACTGAGAGAGGCTCCACGTAATATAAAGTCCTTCAAGCTGGATGGAATTCTAAAATACACATTCTTATAGCCATAGATATTGTCACAGAAGCAGAGAACAGCATTAAAATAAATTGTATTCTTGAACAGAACAACCTCATCAGAATGGTCACCTAAGTCTTGATACTATCAAGCTTTGCTACATATAATTAACCAGAAATCTTTAAAAAACATCCAATTAAACCCACAACATTTAAGACATGTTAAACGTATCTGTGCTTTTTATTTAAACTCTACTTTAATCATCCAAAATTCTCTCTGGAGCCTTCCAGAGGAAGTGAAACTGTCCATACAACAAAAACAGTTTTATAATAAAATCCTATTTTCATGAAGCACAATTTTATGAAGCACGGTATTAACTCTTGGAAAATTATAATCTAGCCTGTTGCTATTGCATTAAAATGCAATTCATTAATATGTAGGAAATGAATTTTATATTGCTAAGTGATTATTTGACAGTTTAAATGCAATGATTTAAATGGGTCAGATTTTAATACTGCTTTTTGATTTCAAAAACTGTGTATTTGTAAGACCAAAAACTACATTTGCAACCGACAATCTCTAGATTTTTCTTACACTGCTGCCTTTCAGTAATATTATGCTCCAATTCCAAAAGCATTAGATATAAATGTGCATGAGAAGCTTCAAATCTGAAGAAATAAGGAATAATTACATTATCATAAGGAAGTGACAGTTTTGAAAGCATCTTTGTCGAGTTATTTTGATAAGTGTCACTTCCAGCTCACCGTCAAGAGAGGGAGCATAAATGCCAACGAGGGAGAGCGAGGGAATGCAAAATTTTAAAATATATCATAGGAGATTTTAGACCTCCTGCCTATTTGCTAAAAATCTGTACCTCAGAGAATCTAGTATTAGTCCACAATCTAACATCAATATTGTTTTGGCAAGTAATTAGGAATCCATTCAGGAAATTAAATAGAGTTGAGTAAAAATTTAGCTGTCACTTTGCATGTTGAAGCACAAGCCTAACACTTTCAGAAGACAGAGATACCTAAATTATCAGCATGTGATTTGACTGAGGTATAAATCAGCCGTTCTCTGGGGTTTTCTGTAAGTTTACAGAAGAACTTCTTTAAGCCAATTGCCTTTGCTTCACTATCAAACTGTCAGCTTTAGTCATTTTGTTACACAGAACAACCATTTTCTGATTTAAAAAAGAATTGAAGATAAACATGTTCTAGGAATCCAGAATACTGTCGTGGCACAGTCCTTTGTTTAAAGGGATAGCAAATAAATAAATAAATGAATACATAAACAGATGAATAAAACCCATAATAATCACAGTATATATTTTTATGTCCTCTAGCATCCAGGTCACGGAAAGAGCAAAACAAAATCTTTTTTCTCTCTGTTCTCAGTTAATGTTGACAGGGTTAGGTAAATGGTTGGTAGCAAAATTTGCAGTAAATTATTCTGTGAGTACTTTGAATGCAGCAGCAGAAAGATAGATACACAGCAACCAAGCAGATCTGCTTAGCATCTTCCTGGGTCAATTACCCTCATGGAGGAAAAGCAAATCATTTTTTGACCTAACCAATCTATTTGCTATTTATTGTAACTCATGGAATATTTCTCTCTCCCCCTCCTCCATGATGTTGCTGATACATTCAAACAGGACACTTTGTTATGAAAAAGAACTCATTTGCTTTTTTCCACCTCAGCCTGCCTCTCCCAACCTTTCTGTATGCTTTTTGCCATCGAGGCTTTTCCCCCCTCTAAATTCCCCCACTTCTGACAGGGCTGCAGTGCAGGAGTTATTTGATCAGTCACAGTCATGAGAGTTATTTGATGTGCCATGGATGTCGAAGTAAATGCAGTCCCTTTGCTTTGTTCTGGAAAATGTATGTGTCAGAAACAACAGCAAGATGGGGGATTTCACATATCCTGCAGCCAAAATAGGGCATAGCCAAAATCCCTGCACCACAGTTTGATGTGATGGGTTCCCAGCTGAAGCACCCCCGTAAGAAAAGTAATTACTTGTAATTGCCTGTGACATTTCAGATGATTGAAAAAACCCCAAAACTGAAGTATCTTCATTCCAAACTACTCTATTACTTAATTGGATGTATTTTCTCATTCTCTTGCCTTTTCTCAGAGAACAAAACAAAACAAAAAACTGTGAAAACCAAATTAAAAAAGCCAGCAGCTTCCCATCTGGAAGCCCAACCCAGCCTCTCTCAGGTCTCCTACTTGGACAAGGAAGCATCACACAGTTCAAGGGAAAAGTCAGTACAACTCCAGAGACAATCAAATCCTGTATAAAATACTAATGAGCTTTTCAGAATCTTCTGGGGCCTACCTAAATCAGAAATCATTTCAGATTATGAATCATATGTGATTTTTTCTTTTCTCTCCATACTGGGAAGATTCAGAGAGTCAAACACAGGAAAATTATAAATAAAACTCTGTATGAAAGCACTGCTACTATATAGTATAGCAAAATTATAGGCAGGAATCACAGGCAGAAGGATAAAAATTTAAACAGCAGAAAATAATATCTTTAACCACTCATTGACTAAAATGAAACCTGTTTTTCCTAAGAGTGATACTGATGCCACAAGTCCATCTGCTTCCTGAAGGACTTGCATGTCAAACCAAAATAAAATAAAAAAAACAACCCCAAAACCTTCAACTCTGTGTAACTGGTACATGTTTTGGCTTGAAAATTCCTGGGCAAAAGCAAAACCAGCATGTGTACAGTCATATGTTTTTCAGCCTTTAAACTATTTTTGGTTGTTCATTTGAACTATGTACAGGAACTGTGTATGTATCTACATTTATGTATCAGAAATGGCAAAGCATTAAAATATTTTCCCAGTTTTAGTAAGCCTGCAGTAACTAGAGTAAATAAAATCTTATTACTTGTGAAATGTAAGGTCAACAGCTCTGGTCTTAAACAGTAACTCTCCATTTTCAGGAAAGTTTAATGAAAGAGAACATGTCAGTTCCTAAAAAATAAATGGCCACCAAGAGACTACATCCACAGCAAATATGTAGAGTTTCACACACAGATTTTGCTTTTGAACAGAGCTCTGCTGATCTGGCTTCTACCATACACAACTTGTTGGATATGTTTAAACCAAAACCAGCTGGGTCCATCTTAATTACTTATCATCTATACTACAGAACAATTAGAGATGCAACTTTCCCCTAGGTTTGCCTCTTGATGTTTTTATGCATACACACCTTTTATGTTCAGAGAGTCAAGTTGCTGAAACACTCTCCTTCACTGCTGGTAGCATTTATTGTAATGGTTTTCTTTGCTTCTTCATCCAGCCTAACACCTCTGAGGACTACTATTTCATTCCTTTTGCATATAGTGTTTGTTAAACCGATTTCCAAAATCTCCTGACACTATGGGGTGTTTTTTTTAAAATTAATGCTAATTTATACAATTACTACTACTCAGCAGTCAATTTTCAATAACAAGGTGTTTCCTTGTAACCAAATCAGTTTATTCACCTGACCCAAAGATCACTGGAGGTCCCAGTTTCCAATAATCGACCCTCAGCAGCAAAACCATTCAGAACAAATTTCCTACATGCATAGGACCTGCTAACACTCTGCCAAGACCTGAGTTGCAGCAAAATGCAACTCAAAATGCAGAGTTGTGAGGCAAAGGTCTCAACTCACAGTGTTGGTGTGAGTTTGCAATGGACCCATACCTGGATGAGACTGCAATGCTACATTAATTCATACAATGCACATATGGGCTCTCCTTTGATCTTGGCTCCCTAGAATAAACAAGGCCCAGGCAATTTCCTCCCATCTACCTGCCTCTCCTTCCTTCTCTATGGAAATTGTCTTCAAACGCATTTGGAAGCCATTAGTCAGCCTCAAATAGACCTGGAAGAGCAGTGGAAAATGTTAGGCAATTTATTTCCCTTCAGTTTGGGCAATCAACAGGTGGGCAGAGGGGAGGCCCCTGTATTCACACCCTCACGAGAGTGAGATGATCCTGCTGGGCAGATCCCACAGCTGCCAGACAGCTGTTCCTACTGCTCCTGCCTTTGAAGTAGCTGTGGAACACCAAAGGGGTTCAGGAACCAACAACAGAAATTTTGAGAAAACCCAGGGGTTTTTTTTTTCCCCCTTTCTATCCACAGGACTCTCTCTTTTCCTACAGCTGTCATGATTAAAGATGCTTTCTGAAGCTGGAGGTTATGGATCATACTGAGCACAAGCAACCACTTCATCTCCCCATGCCCACCATTCATCACAGCCATTCCAACCAGGGCTGTGTGCCCTCCTGTATGTGACATGCCAATCCATTCCCTGTTATTTCATTAGCTTACTTTATGTCTCCCCCTATAAATTATATAAGGAACAGAGCAGGCTGTTAAAAGAAAAAACACCTTGTTTCTCACCACACATCCTACCTGCAATATCTGGACAATGGGTGTTTTTGCCAACTTGTTTAACAACACGAGAAAAGGTGTTAATAATTAAAACTGTAAAAAAAAATTTCATTACAATTCTGCCAAAGATGATGTGTTAGTGGTTAGTTGCCTTTATATGAATTGAAAAAAAAAAAATAATCCATTCTCATTTGGCATCTACTTCTTGGGGTTGGATTCCAAATTTTATAGTTAAGTAACTGCCTATTACTTAACACACGTGTGCACTATGAAAAAGGACATTTGTAAATCCAGATAAGAGACTCACTTTCATACTAAAAGGCAAAATACAAATTAAATATTAGAAAATACGTTAAATAATAAATAAAATTATTAAAAGTACCTTTTGACAGTATTCCAATACATTCTTTACAACATTAAAGCATTCTGGCTGTCAAAAATACAAAACTGAAGTCTTTACATATTGTATGCATTTGTTAGTGGAAACTTCAGCCTTTGCCAGTAGGCACAGAATCAGTTTAGTTTTGCAGTTGAGAACACAAAAGTTCTTTAATAGGCTTCTAGCTGTATTTGAGTGATATGAATGCAGCCCTTATAACAAACAGCAAATCTCTGTAATGTCATAATCAAATGTACTGCAATATACTGTTAGCTATTGCCTCCAGACAGAAGATGCTGAAGAACCATTTGTATTTTTCCCTTTTGATTAGATTATGCTGGGGTATACAAGCTTATTTTAAATAAATAAAGAAGTAAATAAAGAAGTAAATAAAATAAATAAATAAATCTTTAAAGTTTCCTAGTACTTTGCAAACAAAACAAAACACAAAACCTTACCCACAGAATTCATGCTGTAGCAAACAAACATATCACATTCCACAGGCTTCCCAACAACTTCACTGCCATTAGCTTGGTCTGAATAATTACTGTTATTTTAGTAAACACTTCACATTCCAACTACTTAATACACTATTCACTGCAGAAAGTCCCTTTCTGCTCTTGTCAAGTCAGTATCAATACTCAGCAACTACTTGGAATTCAGTTGTACTTGAAGAAATATTTTTGTGGTTTTTTCTAGCTATGAGTTTTTCTAACTGGCCTTTTCTCTGCAATATTTTTGCATGAAAAAGCGTACGTGCCGATTCATAAATTCAGTTTACGGGGCTTCTCATAAATTCATTTGCACAATTCTCAGAATTTCGCAAGAGAGATTTGTTGTCCCAGATCCTAGTGATTCCCAAATTAGGACTGCATTTCAAGTGTGGTAAAATGCATTATAACTTGGGTTTAGAAAATAACAGAAGGTTCATCTTCCTACTAGTCTTGAAATACATCTTTTTCTCCCCTTGATCTGAATTGTTTCAAAGTTATCATACCTGTATCCTCCAGGGAAAGCAAAGCAGCACATTATTCTTTGCAAAGCTCATGGGGCATTTGGATTCCCAGCACATTAGACTGCTTTCCAGTGCCAGCTTTTATCCTTCAACTTGTTTCCTTTCAAAATTCTTCTTTTATTTTTCCCTTCACACTGTTTTATTTTCTCCAAACGTACATTCTTGGTCAGTGCCTTGGTCTTCCACTCTGACATACCTTCAAACTTTATAATATATTTTATGGCCTGGTTGAACATATCTCAGGATTGGGCAGTTTTGAAGAGAAATTCCCTTTCCATGGATTTGTGAATGCAAATGTAGGATTATTTTAATTCTTCCATTTTCTGTTTGCCATCTCCAGCTGTTCACACTGAATTGCAGTAGTGAATGCTATTTGATCTTTTCTTTTTTTATTCTTTCCTTCATCACTTAAAAATGCAGTTTCCATTTGTCTGGCATATCTGCAGTGTTTCCAGCTTTGTGGAGGTGAAAGGATGGGATGAAGAGGGAGAGTCTGAGCACTCTCAAATGTCTACCTAGCACCAGCTGAGAGCAAACAGGAACTCCTTGCTAACAAACCCCCTGCCTCCCCAGCTCCAAATCTAACTGTGTCTGTGAACAAAAAGATTAAACCTTGGTTCAGAAAGGCTAATTTTCAATAGAACTAGACATTTTGGGAATTTTGCACATGTTCGCAAATACTTCAAGAGCCATATGTAAACACATGGAATGGGAATATTTTGGGGGAAGTGTGGAATGATCCTAAGGGGAAAACTTCACACCTTTCCCAAGCTCTGCTGGAGGCTTCCAGCTCAACATGGGAACAAGTTATTTCCTCTACCTCAGACCACAACACTTCTGCATAAATTCAAAAAATAGTTACTGACCGTCTTTGACTACAGCTTTCAGAATTTGAAGTTTTTTAAGTATCAGATACCAAACATTGAGACATACCTATCTATTTCAATATTCTCTTCTTGCATGCCAGTGGAGATCAAAACAAGTCAAGGATTCTAGACTGGCAGTACAGTTTCAGGGAACTGTTCTGATATTCCAGACATGGACATTTTTTTTGGTGGGGCTTTTTTCTCTTCTTGGATAGGTTCTAAGTAAAGAAACGTGGGAGCCATCTGTTTGTGGATGTTTCAATAATGACCCAAATGTAAGTCTCTACAGGCCTATCTCTAGGAAGATAAATTCATTTTATTTTAATTGAAAACTTAATTTCCTAAGAAATTGATGAAATGGATCCCACTTCCTCCTACCATGCCCTTCCAGATACAATTTCACATTCTTCAGTAGCAGATCTTCCAGTGCTGACAACAGTCCATATACAAGTCCAACTGAAAATTACATCGAAATTAATCATGGTGGAAAATAATTAGATGGGTTTATTTTGCTTACCAAATTTTTTCTTAGAATGAATATGCTATCCATCATTAGCCTGTTCAGAATATTCCAGCATTCCTGTAACTTCAGGATCAAACTCAGAGCCATACCCTCATCCTTTTGTTCCCCTTTGGTCTAGCTACTGCTTTCATTTTGTAGATTCCTGTCCAGCTCTGCCAAGGACACTGCCAAGGTAAATAAGCATCTCAGATCCTTTTTTGGAGTTATGATCAAAATGACAACATCTATCTTCTCCTTCCCACCAGTCACGGGCCTGCAAAAGTGACACTGCCTTAGGTCTTGGGCCAAACTCTCTTGAAGTATCAGATACAGGGGGAATAACAGTGGGAATATATGGGAACTGTTTGACTTTCCTTAGTCTTTATACCTGGAAGCAAAGTAATGCTCCCAGGAGGACAGCTAACATAAATCAAATTAGTCCTGTTTCCGAATATTTGACTTCCTTAAATTTCACCTTCATCAAACAATGAGAGCACAATTTTGAATATGTTTTAAGTTAAGAATGAAGGAATAAGAGAAGGAAAAGTAATTGGAAACTTAAAGTGATGGGAAAAAAAGGATTGTTTCTGCACCATTACTGAAAAAGGGCATTGCTCTTTACTTGTTAGCAGAGAAACAGTATCTGTTTTTCTTTATTCACTTAAGATTTATATAAAATAAGCCACACAGTGAAAAAATTTCTGAAGGTGAATCTGATAAACTGGGTAAGCTATTGTCCTCTCAAGCCTAAATTAAAACTTGTCATGTTTACGTATTTTCCTTTTTTGTTTCCCCTCCATACATATAAAAAGTCATTTGGAGTCAAGTTCTGAGCACCTAATAAGAATGCAGACTTTGAATATAATGAGTGCCTCTCGATGTGTCACACTCCATGCTGATCATCTCTTGGTTCACCACTAGCTCTAAGGGGAGCCAGGAAAGCTTCCCAGCTCTGGCTCTTAGCAACACTATCATGTCTTTATAGCATATTTCTGACTGAATTAATTTTTAATTACTAAAATAATTTACTGCAACAACCTAAGGAAAAGTGAAGTTGATTTTTCACTTTACTACAATAAGCCATGCTAGCATTCTAGCTGCTCCTCTCCAATTACATTGTATTGAGTCTGGCCTGGGATAGGGAAAAAGATCCGATTAGGAACTGACCTAATCCAATCATGGAAATAGCCCACAGGCTTAACAGAGGGGCTGGCCCAGCATCATCCATCCATCAGGAGTCCTGTGTAATTACTCCAAGGGATACAAGGCATCAAAAGGGCCACAGACTCTCAAGGTAGTTCGTGTATGAAGTTCTTCACTATCAATAATAGCTTTCTGGTTCCTTGGTCCCTCTTGCAAAGCTGTCCAGACTACTTGACAACATCAAGCCAGTAGGTTTTGGGTAAAAGGACAGGAGGGAGCAGAAGCTCCATCACTGCTCCCTCTTGGTCAGCCAGCAGTGTGTGTTGTGGTTGGGCAGCCCTCCCATCTCACCCTCATGCTCTGAGCCAGCTTATCCTCTCAGCTCTTACAGCTGTTTCACCTTAGTGTGGCAAGGCAGCTCAGCCCCATTTCCCACAGAACAAATGAATTGTCAGCTCAGTAAATGATCAGAATTTTGGCAGTAAATCTGTAACATAATGGCTGACAGAGCTGCATAAAGACTGAGTTTGCTGCCTATGTTCCAAGAAAACTTTCATAAGGAAGGTGCTGGAGGCAGTAGCAGAGGATGAACAAGCCACACTGGGTGGTTGTGGAGGCTGTGCATCCTCTTGCCTCCTCCCCTCTTGTGCCTTGCTAGGTAAGAAATATGACAGGTCTTTCTCAGCAGACTGGAGATTACTTGGTGCTCCAGTCCAGGTGGGTCTGGAAACCACTGAGCCCTTGGGCCCTGCTGGGAAAGGTCATGCTCACACAGCCTCTCTCTGGATCTGGAGCTGGGATCTCGATGCCTGGCGTGGAGGACAGGCAAAGAGAGCCTGTCCTCATCTTGCAAAAGGGAGAGAAAAAGGCCAGGCAGCCTGGCAAGCTCCTACAGCACTTCCAGGAGTGTCTGAGGCCAGGCAGGCATTTTCAAGCAACACAGAAGCAGTTCATACTCTTATAACTGCTTTATGATCAAGATTGCTGATGATTACAGATTGCTTCTGTAGGCATAAAGAAATTAAACCACCAGTTCCCCTCATTAGTATCAGAGCAGTGCAGAGAAGGGGCTGCGTGGGTGTTCACATCCTGGCCTTCCTCCAGAACACTCACAGTTTAAGTCATTCCCTCCCAGCACCTCCTGTTTCAAGAGTCATGACCCAAAACAACTCCAAGCAGACAGGCTGGTGATGCCTGGAGTTGTAGAGCAGAGCTGAGTCAGGGACCAGCTGTAAACCATGGACACAAGTGCATGGAACAGCTCTGCTGTAAAAGATGTGGGGGCCCTGGCAGGCAGCAAGATGGATGTGAGTCAGCAGGGCACCTTTGAGGCAATGAAGACAACCCTGTCCTAGACCACAGCAGGCCAAGGGATGTGATTTATGTATTCATCATGTTATGTCATTCCTGGAATGACTGTCCAGTTTTGGTGCCCTCAACTTTTCGAGAGAGACACTGAAAAGTTGGATAGGGCCCAGTGAAGGGCAACCAGCATGATTAGAGAATTATGGAACTTCTCATATGAGGAAAAGTTTTAGGAACTGTGCTGGAGAAAGAAAAGGCTCAGAAGATCTAGTTATAACTTCCACTATCTTAAAAAAAAATGTACATATAGAGAAAGCAGAGGTACACTTCCCACCAGGATTTATTTTTACAAAACAGAGGTAATGGGCAGAAGTTGCTGCAGGGGAAATTACAGATGAATATAGGGGGGAAATATTCAGTGAGAACAACTGAACTTTGGAAAAGATTGCTCAAAGAAGTGCTGGAGTCTTCTTACTGGAAAAAATTGTGGCTCAAATTGGTAATGTCCTGAATAATGAAATCTAAGTCCTACAACAGAAAGAGAAACCAAATTATCTATGGAAGTCCCTTCCAAACCATACTTTTCTGTATTACAATTCAAATCCTAAAATGAAGGGGAAAAAATTAAAGCAATACTTTCCTTGAAATGAAGATAATTCCACAAATAAATCTCCTTCACTCAATTCATCTAGCAACAGTATTTTTTTTATTTTTTTTTTAATAATACATCTCCCTCTCTTCTCAAATCCAATAAAAAAGGACAGGACAGCCAAAGTCCTGTGTAACTTGCCATACACTGTTGTGTTGTAGAACTACACAGATTCTTGGAGCTGCATTTCTTTTTAAAATGGTCAAGATCCCACACGAAATTAAAAGCAAAGAGCTTAAGTAATCATCCATAGTGCAAATCATGGGTTTATCCTTAATGTCAAATTTAAGTGACTCTGTGACTGAGAAAGGAGAGCAACACATGACTTTCCTGCAGTATTGGAAGGGAAATCAAGAGAACAGAGCTTCCAGCCTTAACTTGACTGCTCAGTGGTAATCTACAACCAGCTAAAATGACAGAAGGCCTACAAAAAGGCTTACAACAGACTCTTGATGAACTACCTGCTCAAAATCAACACACACCAAAGGAAGGAGATTGCTGTGATGATTTACTAACAAAGACAAGACTCCTGGACCATCTTAATGAGAAGAATTGCTATACATTATTTCTACATTCCTATTTGGAGGAAAAAGAAAAAAAATCCTGTGTAGAATCTTAGAAGCAGCAATGTTGAGTTATGTTACGTAGTTATGAAGTGTGATCAGGGCCATCCAGTCCCATGCTGGAAACCACTAGCAAGACAGCATTAAGCCCCAAAAATTAGAGCAGATGAAAGTATCCCTAACTCAGAGCTTCTTTAGGGACATTCAGGAGTGTGTAGTTTTTCCTCTGAGCAGCCTCACCTAGTTGAAGATGTCCCCTGCAGGAGGCTGAGCTACATCACCTTTAAAGGTCCCTTCCAACCCAAATTGTTCTGTGAATCTATCATTCTGTTCCATGGCTTTTAAATTTCCAACTTGAGCTGTGCAATCTGAATGCTTATCGCAAGTTGCACATATCATTTAAACATAGTCCCTGAAAACTCAGTTTGTTGTTGCCTTGAGCAGTCAGGAAAAGTAATTTGACCAGCAGAGCGATGCTCAACTGGAATCAAAACTGGACAGGGACTTCATGCTCAGCAACTGATGCTCTGAACTGAAAGCTCACACAGTGCCACTCTTGTTTCTCCCCTAAAATCAAAGCAGCACAATGAGCATTTCATTCTCTGCAGTCTCTCTAATGAGAACCAAAGAAGAGTAGCAGACATCTTCTCACAGGTGTCTGGCAGGGGAGATCATGTGTTGGGTCTCCCAGTGGGAAACAACAGAGGAAACGGAGACTAAAAAACACACACTGAGCAAAAGCAAGATTTGGGAGATAAGGAAGAGAATAAATTATTTTAAAAATTAAATAAACGATAAGAGGGAACAAGAGGAGGCTTTGGCAATTAAAAAAAGACAACAAAAATATTCAGGAGGAAACCTGAATGACACCTAGGAAGGAGAAGCTCTTGTTTGCTCAAGGGGCTGTGCTGCCAACACCTCCCTTGCAGGACCTAGGGAAGGAAGGGAGAGGAGAGCACAGCACACCACCAGGAGCCACACCATGGGGAACGCTCTGCCTGTGCTCAGTGGGAGGCACTGCAAGCAGCTCTGCACTTCCCCAGGTCTGATCTCTGAAAAACACCACTAAAGTAAATATATGCTCCTGTGGAAGTTCAGCAATGTCCCTGGAGCTCATTCATTTTCTAACCTTTTCCCAGCTGCTGGCCTGCAATGGTATCAGTTCACATGAAGCCAGACTGGATTTCAAAGGAAAGGTCCCAGAGGTGACAAGCAGCTCATTAATTCACTGTAGTGCTTTAGTGCTGGAGGAAGTGCTGTAAACGCACAATCTGAAACTATTTAGAGCCACCAAATAATTATATCACAAGAAGCCACCGCACACTTCACATTCACTAATGCTAAAATCTAGCTATGTAATCTGCTGAGAGAATTAATGAAGAAAAAAGGAGGAGACTGGCAATTTATTAAGAAATGCTAATCAACCTGTTTTTGAAGTGTCCCTCATTTGCATTACAAACATTATTATGAAAATTCAGCATTATGCCTCTCTGCTGCATTGTACTGCTCTACTGAACATCAAAAATATTCACTTCCTTAGAGCAGGGAAAAAAAGGGAATGAAAAATCATGATCAAAGATAACTTCAATTACTTGTTAATTTCACCTTAATTCCACTCCTGGGATAATAAGCCTTCCTCATAAGTTCCCTTCCCTGTAACAAATTCTGATATATGCTTATAGGGCCCTAAATATATTCCCACAAGAAGTACATGAATAAATATGCATCGGTGTAATTTACATAGCCTTCACCACAAGCATGGTAGGCCTGTTCGTAAAATACCCACTACAGTTTACTACGTGAAAAACTCATTAAACTCCCCTTTGAACACAGGAATGGAACTTATTTTTTAATTTATTAGACACACTTTCATTGGTCTTCTATCCAAAAGCATTATGAGGGATGCTCAGAGACACTTTTATTCTCTGGTAAAAGTAAAATAACAGCACCAAATAAATCAGAAGAGTATAATTTTGATCAAGTATCAAAACTTCACACACTCATTCCTAAATAAACTACTTGTTTTCTGGTTGCATAGGTAAGTTGATGTGAAGAAAAGCAAAGTAATTTCTAAGTTGGTTTATCTATCAAGAATTTTTCCACAATTTATCGCTGAATATACTTTCCTCCTTTCCTTTTTCATGGACCACTGAAATTTAAACTGCACAGACTCAGGGAAACTCACCTGACTCACCAATCAATACTATGAACAAGTAGAAAATGAAGAAATCATTAAACTTTAAAAAGCAGGCAACACAATAACATCTCAATTAATAATTCTGGTCCATCAGCTGCGTATGAAATAATTTTTTTGAAAATGTTTCTCTTTTGAAGAACTGGTGAGCTCTGAAATAAATGATACTGGAAAATCTTGACCAGTTCTGCCTAAAATCACAGACTTATCTAGTAGAATTTCCAGAATTTTCAGTGAGGACAGACAAACTGAGAACAAAAGAATTTTTTTTAAAATACATGACTAATACTACAATATATCTTCCCTGGCTGTGACTCTGAAATGTAATAGATTAGATGGAATGACAAAATATCTAAAATCCAGCAAACACAACTGCATTTAGAAACACAAATCTTTTGAAAGGAAAAGTGATCTCACTCAAATTCTGAATATAAAAATTACCATTAATCTTGCTTTTTTGGTGTATTTGTGCTTGTTTAGAAAGCAGAACCTGAGGGCCAAAGGTTTCAACAGTATATTCAGAAATGAAAGCCACCAAATGCTGGGTATCAAAATGGGAATAAAAACCCCCTGTTACAGACACGTGAGATAATGAGAACAAGCTCTCACAGGAAAAAGACTAACTCTGCTTTCCCTTCCTTATGTCTACTGTTAGTCACATATTTTCATTTTTTCTTTGGAAAGAAACCTAAAGAAAATAAACCTGTATTAAATTCCTTTTTATCTTTTTGGGAGAATATGATTGTGTCTTCACTAAGACAAAATGTGTGTGTTTCTGTAGGACACTAGGACTACACTTCAGTGGTGGGTGTCATAATTTGTAAATTATATTAAATATGTAAATAATTAAGTATTATTTTTTTCCAAAGAATTACTTATAGTAAAATTGCATCTCACATTGGCTCTTCCCAGCAGCAGGACTGAATTTTAAGACTATGAACTGCATTTTGAAGATACGGATGGTGTTTTTTGCATGACTAAACCACTGGGTATGTAAGGATGCAGAACTCCTCCCTCTCCTCTTTTTGTCCCCAAACTACTTGCCCACCCTGTTAATTCACCAGTGGAACAGCTGACTTAATGAAAAGCCAAAATACAGGGTCTTCTGCTGTTACAGATACTTTCTCTGCACACTGAGAGTCTCCAAAGTTTTCTCCCTACCTGAAGACCAGGCCAGGAATTCCTTGGCCTCAGTGTGTTGGAAGGGGTCTCACCTGCAGCCTAGTAACGTGATCGATTCAGCAGCACTCTGCTTTCCTGTCAAAAGGGTTATAGATTTTCCTGACACAGTAGATCTGCCAAAGGAAAAACCTACACAGGAAAAAGGCTGTGTTGTGTAAGAGAGGGAGGGCTAACCCTCTTCAAGAGTACATCCCTAAAATGCATCCTTCTCTTCTGTATCTCTGTCTGTAGATCAAAACCTGACCGTATCCCCAGAGGGCAGGGCTGCAACAAATGATACATTCATTACTCTTCTTCCCAGACTGCAGCTTTAGATGTCCTTCAAATTCCCTTTCAATTTACTAATCTGGATGGCTGAAATGAAAGCCACCTTAAGGGGTATATAAAACATTATTTACTCAGTTGAAATTTCGTTTCTAAACTACAAGCATTGGTATTTCCAATGTAGATGACTTGAAATGAGGCAGGCTTGCACAACAAAGTTCTGTGTTGTTTCCTGGATTTACATTATTTCTTGAGTTGTTTTCTCTGCTGCATAATCCTCCCAAGGCTATAAAAACCCAGGTATTATAAGCATATGATTTGTTGAACAGACTGCATGAATTTAATTCAGCAGTTTTCATTCACAGTATTTAGATATGGCAGACCTCAGGGAGCTGTTTGAGAAGCTGCTCCATTCTGCTTCCCCATTTCCTTTTAGACATGCATTTGTATTGTTGAGGACTGTGATTTAGGAAAAACAGGACTTTTAGGAATACAGCAGACACTTTGAACCATTCTGATTTTCCCTCCTAGGCTACCAGATTCTAAGTGATGATATCGGTTCTCCGAGTGAGCGTATCCTCTTTTATTGGGGTGCTTGACAATCTTCACTGATACAGAACAGTGTCTTCTAAAGTTCAGCAGCTGCAGCAGCTCTTAATTAAGTCTCTTCTGATCATATTTTTTACTGCATTGCAATCTAATAAATACTAGGAAAACAAAATGTATGAAATGGCAGAGTTATTAGGAAAGGAATAAAGAGGAGAAAGCCAAGCATGGGTAGGTGCAGACAAAATCACTACTTAGATGCTTTTTAAATAAGCACCTGGAACCAGGTTTGTCAAATCAAAGGAACAAATTACATTTGTGGATGTAATCTTCTGGGAGCTACTTTTTGTGTTTGGTTTTTTTTTTTCTTTTTACTAATTCACCACATTTTCTGTATCAATTATCTTGGCTTTCCATTCAGATTGAGTTTCTCTTTTAATCAATACTTTAAACCAAGAGCTTGATCCAAAGCCAAGAGGGACCAGTGGAAAGTTTCTTTGACTTCAGTAGAGTACAAGCACCAAAATTACATTAAGAATCTAATCTTCACTGTAGATGTGCTATATGTGAAACAAAGCATAAAATATTTGAAATTACAGCTTTTTAATAATGCTTCAATACCACTTTAATCACACAGACATTTTCTCTGGGACTCTGGCTTCATGTACCAAAATTCAGACAGAACCCTCATTTTCGTCTCATTTACCCAAAAATGTAAACAGAAAAACACACATTATAGCAACTCTATTAAAACTGTTCTACAGCACTTCAAAAGAAAAGTCTCAATTTAAACCTTCATTTCTTATAGTCTGGATTTCAATCAGGATACCTGGAGCTAATAATTAAACTCCACAGAAATTACAGAAAGGGAACACTGGGAAAAAAAAAAAAATCAATAAAGAAACCTTTTAGAGGAATATACCTCTGGAACAAATGGTTGCAGTATTCATTCTATTAAATGGTACCTGAAGGAGGGAAGACCTTAAGCCAGTCCTTAGATGCTGCAGATGCTACAAAACAGCTCCCTAACACTTGGCAGATGCAATTTTATTGTGTGGGACTCTACTGCCTGTTAAATGACCAAAAAAAAATAGCAAGACAAAGCTCAGGTTTACTGAAAACTGTGGAATTAACTCTCATTCGCAACACTGCACTGCAGCAACCACCAGTGATGGATGCTGAAGCTGAATCAAGATGACTTTCCTGTCCTGTGTGCCCAGGAAAGTCCCATTACATTGTCATTCAGGGATCTAACACATGGCAAGTGCTGCCTCATTTAATTCTTTTTTCATTCTAAAAATAACTCTTCAAATGATAATTTAAGGGTGGTACCTCAAAGTTGCGTGAAGCTGCATGGAGCTAGGATAGCTATTCACCCCATTTATCATCCCTTTGTTTCTTGCTTGACAGGAATGATAGCCTAATTTTTCCTCTGCATTAATAGAACATTCACGTCACATCAAATTCTGAAGTCATTAGTTAGTATATTCACCAAATCTACATTAATAAAGCAATAACTTCATCACTGGCTTTTAAAGTGCCAATTCAAAAGAGGAAAAAAAAAAAAAAAAAAAAAGAAAAAAAACCAGGTGCTCTTTAAACAGCATGAATTATTCTAATTGATACCTTAGAGTTAACACTACAGAAGGGGGACTAACTATGAGCACTGAACTCCCACACACACTTTAGCTCAAGCAAGTGTCTCTCACTCAGTGTTTAAGGCACAAGAGTTAGTGGCATGGGAGCAAGAACTGCTCCCACTAATGCTTGCAGATCTCTATCCTCCTGAATGCATGCTATTGATTTAGCCTCCAAATGCCAAACTATCAGACTTCCTCGCTGTGGGAGAGTTACAGAGGAATAGGAACTCCAGCCAGAGACAGGATCATTAAACGAACCACCTCTGAACAGAACTGCTGCTGAAATAAAAGTGCCTACCAGGATTCTGTGCTCCAGAGGTCTGAATCTGCTCTGCGAGATTCAAAACCCTTTGAGATTTTAAGGTATGTCAAACTGAATCCCAAAGCCTCTGATACAGAAAGATGGAGAGAACTGGGGTTAAGAGACACCACCACATGCCCTGGAAATCGAAGGGTTGCAGAAAATGTCTAAATCTTGAGAGTTTAAATCACTTTTCTAGTAATCTCTCATGGGGTCTGTTGATTAAGCCTGCAACTCCTGACAGGCTCTGGATTTGAAGTAAACATTTCTCCAAGTTCTGTCAGGGACAGTATGGAGCGCAGGCCAAAAAAAATGAAGTTTGAAGTTTTCTAGCGGTGGAGAGAGATGAAAAACCCCAAAAGCCAGACAGCATATTTCACAGTAACAGCTTGGCTGTACATCCTGTTTGCTGAGTGACCAGGGACAAGACTGTTTTCACCTGCAATCCTGACAGGTATCATTGGTGTGTTTTAAATAGGCAGAACCTCATTAAAAGACAGTGTAGATTAATCTGTTTAAAACTTACAAATATTTGAAATATTTTATCAGTACAAAAATTACCACAGAGGAGGGATCCAGATTTACTTGAAAACATCTTCAAAAGATGGCAGTGCATGTCCCAAGGAAACTCAACAAAAGAAGCCCAAATTTTATGTATTTGTTGTTTCAAAAATCTATCATGCAAAATAAATGCACAAACAAAAAGAACAATAGTACTCAACTTTCAAGCATATTCCTCTTCTCACAATTGTTTTTCCATCTGTCTTTAACATAATCCCAGTGACAGGCGCTCATGGTGGAAGATAAAATATGTGCTCACTGATGATACAACTGCACAAACAGTGGTACTGAAATAGCTCAGGTGCTCAGGCACTTCTGCTCTGCCTCAAAACTTAAAAGGTTTTGCTTTGTTTAAAAATACAGGTGTATTTGTAAGGAGGTAATTACTGCTGAACAACTCACTGTTCCCTAACAGAGACTATAGTGCAATTTCCTAGAGATGCTTCTTAAACCAATAAAGAAAGGTTAAGTGAAAGAAAAAAAGCACAAGTAGAATATATGAAAGGGCACTGTGGCTTTGAACCTTTATATGAGAACTTAACTGAAAACTAACAAAGCACAAACACATTACAAAGCCACAATTTTGCAAAGTTTGGACATAAAAAAAACCCACCAAAAAATTGCAGCATAATAAAAGATTCAACAAGACTTTCCAATGTAAGGGTTTCAGGATGACCCATACAGTGACAGATCACAAGCCAGAGACTGTAACCCTCCACTATGGAGAAAATAACCATGGTACAAAATGTGTAGTGGCCTCTGAGGGAGAAAAGTGGGGGAAAAAAAAACAAACCCAAAGACAAAGTTCAGTATTGAAGCAGAAACATCACAATGACAAAAGACACATAACTAGCCAGAGAAATAAGTGAAAGAGCTTTCAAGCATTTTAACTTTACAGTGCCTTTGAGGTAAGTAAATAGTACCTCTTTTTGCTTCACAATCGAGGCAATAAGAGCAAATGATTTATCAAGATCACGTGGGAAGTCTGAGGCAGAGCCAAGAACCCAGATTTATTACCTAACCGCTCTGCCATGCTGACTCCCACAAATGATGGAGACAAACTGCAGGGACTCAGAAAGAAAAAACCCAAAGACTGTGGGCTGGCAAGACTAAGCTACAAAATGAGAATTAAAAAAAACAAAACAAAAAAAAAATCCAGCAGTGTTGGCACAGGTTTTTTCATGACAAAATGATCGAGCTTGTAACTGCACACCAAACCTAGCACATAATCAGGGATGCACACACACTAAGGAAAAGCAGCACAGGACCCTGCAGAAACAGAATTCTGGTCCCTGCACTTTTCTCCTGCTGGTGGCAGAGACAGGGAACAAGCAAGAGTGTCAGGAATTAGTCCAATTGCTCAGTTCCACGCTTGTTGAAATGCTGGGCATTTCTGACATGCTTTGGTGCAGTGTAAGACCCATACAGAACAGTGCATCTTGAATAAATTCCATTCCTTTCCTTGGCTATGGAATGATTAAGCATTCCTGGGGCTTAAGCATTTTCATACTGTGCAGGCTATCAGTGGAAAGGACAAGATAAGGTATTTGGGTTTATCTGAGGGTATATATTATTTGGTGGAATGGATTCAACAAAGAACCGTAAAATTTAGGCCTAGTAAGAATTAACTAATCACCTAGAGATGGAAGCACTGCTCACGTATCTACTGAGGGAAATCATACACATACTGGACAACAAACTTGTCCTGATAATATTATAACTATCTATTCCAACTTTAAAATATGCATTTGCTGGGAAATGGATCAATGGACTATTACAGGGGGGACCCAGTTTGGCTTATCCAGAAGCTAAAAGTCAACAGCCCTATAAATTCCACTCTGAATGTGAGATTTTTTAAGAAGTGGGTGAGATTACTGAGAAGTGGAAAACTCCTGCTGAAGCAGTACCCTTCACTTGAGCAGGCCTGTCAACACATGAAAGATGTGAACATCAAACGACTTTAAGGTCAATTTTGGCTGTAACCTTTTAACTATTCTTTTAGCTTTAACATACATAACTGAGATCACAGAACTGACGCCTATCCTCCAGGTCTGCTAGCAAAATTGATGAAAACAAGCCTAAGTTTAGCAAAATACCCTGAAGAATTCTGTTCCTGGGATACCACTTCTAAGGAGTAATTTTGCCTATTTATTTTTAATTAAAACAACATTTAACACAATGCAAAGCTGAAATGAGAAAGTATGATTGGCACAGCCTCAGAGACAGGGCAGCTCTTGCTGGTCAAGCAGGATGAAAGAGGTCATGGACCTTTTCTAGTTTATGGTTCATATCCTCAGGTCCTGTTTAAGTTACCTGGTTTTGAAAGAGGTCTAAGTAAGGCAGGACATTTTCTGTCCTAGCTGACAAGGTATAATGGCACACCTACATATTCTTTCAAGTGTGACCCACTTTTGTAGCCACAGGCTCTCAGCAAGATGAAATTTCATTGCCTTTGATGGCCTTCTCAGGATTGGGAATCCCTGTCAGAATTCTATGTTGCATATTAAAATTCCTTTCACCCCTGTCACCACCACCAGCAGACCCATGGACTCTTTCAGTATCTATCCAGGCAGATCAGGATGTTGCTGCTTAAACTAAATCAATCTGCAAAAGGCAGATGTCCAGGGGAAGTAGCTTTTCCATGGAAGTCTGGTTCATTGAAATCAGTTGAAAGGTGAAGACAACAAAAGTTGAGGCCTCTGGCTGGGCTCTAATGCCTGCTGCAGGGATGAGATGGACCACAGACAGAAATCAGATCAGGAAGGGAGAGCAGATGAAGGCAGCCCTATGTAAATTGTCAGATACAAACAGGAACATGCACTGCAGTCCAACTTTTTGCCAGATACGTCTCTAAACAAATTAGTTTATCAAAGCTGACATCTAATTAAATCTTCTCTTTAGTGTCTGTCATTCTTCTTGCAAGTCCATGCAAAAGGGGTTATAGGAAACTTTTTGATGACATTAAACATTAATTGCCAACTGTATTCTTATATACTCATTCCAACTGACTAGCTCTTAAATCAAAACTCAGGCCATGCACAGGAAAATCGTGTATAGAACATGTGATCACATCAAGATCTTGTACCATAAACAAATCTAAAATAAAATCTATAAAGATATAGCATGGATTGAGAAATGCATTATTTAAAATTAAAGGGGAAAGGATCAAGACCTATTCTCCTGTTGAGTAATGTATGGGGGCAGAGGGAATTTGAAACCATTCTGTGTTATGCTCCATACATGCTGCTGACAGCCAAAACTCATAAGGAAACCTATCCTGGTGCTATTTGATGACTGACAATGTCCATGTGGCAGTATTTTCACTGGCAGAAAAGGAACATAAAAAGGAAAGACAAGACAACTTTAAATTTCCATTGATTTGTCAGACTAAGTTAGAATCCTCATATTATCAAGTAGATTCTTTTAAAAGCCGAACATGGAGCAAAAAGGACACTTCAAACATGACCTAAATCCACTCACAGTAAGAAAATTTTACCAAATTATTCTTGATATCACACAATGAAGTCATGATATAGTGGGAAATTGTCACCTTAATGTGCCATTATACACATCTCTATGTATTTATCTTTTAATCTGTAAGCCTTGTCAAAAATTTTTAAAATATATTTTAAAAGGAACTATAAATACAAGGCTGTGAAGACAAGTACTCAGCTAGATTTCTTCAGCCAAGGGTAGAGGACTCATTTTTGCAGTGGTTTATTTTGACAGTGCAAGTCTGTTCTTCCACAGAAATCATGTCCATACAAAGGTTAAAATATATATATATATATATATGAGCAAATGAGACCTTTACAGTGTTTTTAATTGCAAAAGTGACTTCCTGGCTTACACATGTTAGGGCAGCTGGAGACCTGGGTATTTGATGTCTCTATTGCTGCTGCATCTTCATTTTACAATCACTTACTGGTCACAACCCACTATGAGCAACCTTAATTGCATGAAGATTATCTTCTCAGTAGGCTGCCACTATCATGTAGTGTGACAGCTTTATGTTTTGTTATATTTATGGTTTCCAAACATCACTACAGAGAAGATCATGAGATTTCTCATCATGACACAGCTAAGCACGCAGCCTGCCATGTTTGTGCTGTTTGTGGTGTTGGCTCCAGATGGTGTACATGTTTATGCAACCACAGGAATGTTACACCTAACTAAACATTTCCCAGGCTTGGGAATATTTAAGTACTGGACAATAGAAAGTTATTTGTTTAAAAAAGATTTATAGAAACCTCAGCAGGATCACATATGTAAAATTTAAGGTCAGTGATTTCACTGCTGCTTGATAATCATCGAAGATCTACTCTATGTCAATGTGGCACAGTTTGAACTTCAGCTATTTTCCAAAATACAACTTAAAGACACACAAAAAAATCAGAATCTCCATTAGTATTAAATACTTTTAAATACAAAATACACCATTTAGAAGTACACAGTAGAGAATGGTTATCCTGAAAACACCATCTCAGGACATGGGCAGCTCTGTGAGCAGTGGCTGAGGAGCCTGTTGGTAGCGATGCCTGATCTGCTTCCCATGTTAAACTCACCAAGCATCTATTTCCCTGCCTTGCTGTTTCTATATGATACCAAGAAAAACCAACTCACTATTTGGGTTGTTTTCATAAAACTAAGAAGGCTGTTGGTCCCCTTTGTACTCTGGAGGGTGTCAGAATCCACCTTGCCTGGCCATCTCATTCAGGTCGGATCAACACTGAGTGTTTAATAAGATGTGGCAGCAGACAATCCGTCTTTATTGCTGTTTTCTAAGCTATTAGCACTAGGGAAATCAAAACAAAACCAGCAAGACCAGGTTCACAGCACTGCAAATGTTTTCTGCTATTTCTTCTCTCCATAAACTAACACAGGATGTTCTCATTCCTTCAGCAAGTTGGTTTCCACGTTAATGAAAGTAGACCAGAGAAAACGTAACTAATTCCTAGCTGGATTTTCCCTCTTTTGTTTAAATCACTTTCTCTTTTTTGCTGTTTCACTTTCCTGACAATTATCTTCTCGCTTTTATTACTTAATTTATTTCCTGCCCCTTACAAATGTCCCCAGTAGAAATGTGAAATGCTGCTGCAGCTTGTAAAAAAACGGGTTTGGCTGAGATAAATTGAAGGATTCCTGTGACTCATATGAATTTGGCTAGAAGAAACTGGATCCTGGGTGAATGTTAGTAGATATGAAGCTAGAGTATCTCAAATTAGGCAAATTCAGATAAAGACTCTAAGTCAGCATGTCAAAAGTTCACTCTTCACTCTGCAAAAAGCAAGAAGCTTGTTATATCACCTCCAATTTAAAATGTTATGGGAATTTTTTTTCTTTTTTTAATTTCCTACTTACTACCTTAGTTACACAAGTCACATTTTAAACTGCTGTCGTTGATGGAAATAATCACAGCTCTAGATGATACACTTTTTATTTTTGCTGCTCTGATTGTAAAATTGTTTAATGAGCCCTGAATTTAGAAGCTTCTATACTAACAATCTTGGGTTTTAAACAGTCTCACCTTCCTCAGCTAAAACAGAATACGTTGTCACTTCCTGACAGTGAAATATTTATGTGTTCATGTGTACATATGAAATATGTTTTAGTAGGTAGAGATTTTAAGTCTATAAGCACATCTTGTTTAAAAAGAACCATGTAACCTGTCACACAGCTGAGGTAAAGATGTTGGTCTACAGACACACCATCCAGAAAAACCCTTCCAGTGGTTAAGCCCAAGGTTAACAGTAAGTGTTGGCTACTCAGAATTTGAGAAGTACAACCAAGTTTCAGTTGTTGTTCAGGAGATGCCAATCTTACTCATGTAAGAACACTTATGCTGGCTCCAGCTGCTAACATGATGGACAGTTCACCAGCAAAAACATGTAACTTTTTCTGTGTCACCCCAAATACCAGCAGGTATCCAAAAATATGACGAATCTTTGATGAAATGAAGGTGGCAGAGCTCAAATATATTTACCAACATATTCCACATTTCTTCTGCAGATTGACTCCTTTTACAGCTGAAGATCAAATAACCACTGTATTTACATACAGATGTAATGGTCCACACATGCAAAGTAAACTCATTAATTTGCAAACCATTCCTACCAGCACTCAAGCAGCATCTCTTCAGGCAGAATTCTGACACTAGGGAACCCAACTGCAGGAAGCTGTGAACTTTACTTGACTGCTCAGCCATGAGCTCTGGCATCTCTCATCATTAATAAGGAAAGAAAAAGTCCATCATGGGGAGATGGGGTGCTCACTACAAAACTGGTATCAGAAAATGAAGAGCCTTGATTGGTATTAATCATAACTAATATGATTAATAATTCAAAAACAACATGAGGCAAGAAAAACTTCTCCCTGAGCAGCAAGACTCTAGAAGTTGTGCCGAAAAAAGAAAGTGTGTTTCTGACTGAAAAAATGACACCTCAAGAGCAAGATCTACTGCAATGCAGTGTTCTCAGGGAAAAAACAGGAGTCACCCCGGCAGCTTTGGAAGTCCCTCACGAGGCAGAACAGATTAAACTATAAATTCAATATCTTGTTTTGCCCATGAATGAGGGCTGAGCAATCAAGGAGTTCTTACATTTTCAAGAGGCAAGCAGTTACAAGGAGAGCTGACCCTTCACCCCTACTCAAATCTGTGGGAATGGGAATCTTTAAGCTTGGAACATGATTTATTAAAAGGGCAGGATCAATTAAAACCTCATCTTTTTAGCTGAAAATTTTATTACCAATAAGTCTTAAGATATTATCATTACCAAGAGGTAATAAAAACTTTTCCTGCTGTGTTTTTTTCTCCAGTTCTCTGACTATGTGCAGACACCAGAATGGACAGGTAGCTCCAAATAGTTCATATGAGTATTTCATATTCCAGGATTATAAAAACAAGCCACAACCATGTGCTTTTAACACTAGAATTTTTCAGTGTATCAGCATTGAAATATCAGAAACTACTCCATTTTCTTTGTCTAGCAAATTTGAAGTATATAGCCTATGTTTAAAGAGAATAAATATACAGGCAATCTAAATGCTACCTAATTACAGATTACCTACAGTACAACACCCTGCATGAACATACAGAGTCACTTATCAAAGTTTTAAGAATAGCAGGTTTCTTTTTTAAATATTAGAATCTTTTAAGTCTCTTTCAGTTTGTGTGTTTTCCACATCTCTCCCATCTACTGCGCTACTTCCAATGCAGCAAACCCCTGCTGCGAGGAGGTTCTTAAACAAGTAAGTGAAAGTTTTGCTGCCACTCTTGACAGCTCAGAAGATGATGCAGGTGACATTTCAGAGGCAGTTCTCAGACGGTAAAATGGCATTTCTTCTGCACACACTTGTAAGTGGTGTGACAAAAAGTGAAAATTCTCTCAAGAACTTTGGTACACAGACCAAGTCGAGTCTTAGCTGAAGTGCTACCACAGAGCAGGTGTCAGCAGCAGAAGAGTGAATCCTGAATGTCAGGATTGCAGTTTCTGTATTTACACAGCCTGGCCCAAGCTGGGACCAACACAGAAGTGTGTATATATATGTAACAATACATAATAATATATATAATAACAATACATATAATATAAAACAGTGAAGATACAACACAGTGGTATCTTCATCTTCTGTCAAGCCTACACCTCTCCCAGAACAAGAGGAGAATGGGAAAAACAATCTTTACTCACTAATATTTTCACTCAGTGCGAGTTTATGAGAGAAACAAGCCTCAGCTCCCGAGCACACAGCGCAGTACAAGCACCACTTGCTGCAGAGTGGATCCCAGAGCTGAGTGGGGAGACAGGCAGCTACAGGCTACCAACATCCCACCCACCAGCACCAAGAGTAGGCAGAAAGAAAAATATGCTTCCCATCAAACCTGAATCCTTGAGATGTTTCAGCGTAGCTCCAAAGCTGGAACATCACTGTGCACCGCCAGCGCACAAAGAAAACGTGGTAACTCTCTCAAAGTGAACCTCAGACCTATGAACAGCATAAACCTCTCAAGTGTCTCGTGCACCTGCTGAGAAATGTGTCTGCTCTGAGACAACAAGGAGCTTGAGCGTGTGGATTGGCACTTTCCCGTGGTATTTTCTCACTCAGATTCCTTGAATCTGAAAATTATTCCACTTCAGAAGACCCTACAGTGGCTATGGTTAGAGGCCAAACATTATTTAAAACCACACAAAGCATAGAACAGCTTAAGGAAGACCAGATATATGCAAATAGGTGGTAATAATGCAGAAGCTGAGACTAGTAGCATTTTGCTGACTTATAGTAATTTAACTTTTTTAACTTTTTTTTTTCTTTTTTTTTTTTTTCTGGTGCCTTATTCTCAGTCCTAAAAACAAAACAAGAATACACTTGAGTCAGGACAGAGGTCAGCAATCACCATTTCAACTTAAAATATCACCATTTAAATGCAAATACTAGCCTTTCTTCCTGACCTTTAAATGTTCATTTCATAGAAATGGAATAGAAAGTGTAAATTTTGTGTCTTCGTATCTCTAAGCAGCTCCCGTGTCATTTAGTTGCAGTTTTTGACACATAAACGCTTCTTATTAAATATATTCCTTCTGATTAAATATGTCATTGTATCAGCATGCTCTAGCTCCTCAGAGACAAAACCCAGTAATTCTGCATGATGTTTCATTTCACAGAGTACATAGATTAAAATGGAGATTATCATTGCTTCTTACTCTCTATTATTTGAGATAAACCCGAGTTTATGTGATACCAACAAAAATACTACAATATTCTTCCTGGGGCTTGCTCACAACAAATTTAAACAATGCTGATACCCACAGCAGAGGTTTGCAAGCTCTCCTCTAACACATTCATCTAACTCAAAACCTCCCTTGTGTGCCTACAGACATGTATTACCCTTACATTTCCTGGCAATTAGAAGATGATTTATGCATGAAAATAACAAAATTAATTAATTAATATTTCTTTTCACACAAGAAGACCAAAGAGATTCCTTCCTGCTCCTAGGAAAACCCATCCTGCGCTTCTCCTCCTCCAGGTACTCTGCACCTCCATAGGAAGGCAGGGAAGGCCTAGTTCCTTGAAAGAATGATTTTCTGCCTGTTTAAAAAGCTTGACACTGCCATTTAAAAGAGCAATATTTTGTAAAATGTCAGATTTTCAGCTGAAGGGCAAAAAGGTACCAGTTCCTGGGTCAAATATAGTCATATCACCATCACTCCAGATCAAAGGTCCACTATTAGCTGTACCATCATTTCACATGTCATGGGCTCCCCTCCCTGTTTCTCAAAAAAAAAATCTTAATAGGTATAGCTGTCCTCACAAGGAGGACTCTCTCAGTCTGCTCTTGCAGAAACAATTCTGTTGTTGCTGTTTTCACCAATTCAGTCATTAGTTTCATAAATTAGAGCCCATCCCCTTCCATATATTTTATTTCATGATTCAAATCAGGACAGACTCAGTTTTAGTGTCAACGAATTACATATGCAAATCACATTCATGCTCTGGCAAACATGACTCTAACTTTGATTAAAAAAACATAATTATGCTTTATTACTCCATTTATTGGGGGATGGGGAGAAAAGTTTTGAAGAATGATTTTTCATGATGGCATTTGTTCCTCTGACTATCAATCTGGCTAATGGCAGTAGCATGTGTAAGGAATTGTCAGAGTCTCATCTCTCAAATCAAAAGATAATGAAGAAAACCTGAGTGTGAAAATCAGTGTTTTGTACAGATCATCACAGCAATTTCTTGAAAACATTTCAGAATTAAATGCACTCCCTGTTTATATTCTTTTACATTGTACAAAGAGCTTCTCTACTGATCCTGCATTTCAGAGCTTAGATATTAAGCAAATAAATAACAAATAAAAAAATAAAAATAAATAACAAATTAACTCCTCAAGACATACTATGGAGTTGAGAAAGATTTATGCATGCAGAGGACACAGCATCACATCAGACGATTACTAACCACAGCAGCTCGAGAATCACAGCACAGTCAATTCAATTTCCAGTGATGCCTCTTTAAGCTCTAACGAACCATGGGGCCCTAATGAGAGGTTTCACTGAATCCTAGCCAATCAAGCAGAAATTTTATGGAGAAAAGGTAAAAGCTAAGAAGCAAAACCACTCAAACACTGTATTTTACAGCAATGTATTCAACCATGGCTTAATAGTCACCCTTTAAATCTGTAAAAAACTGATCATGGTAGAATTGTAACTTTGCAGTGCAGGATTGGCTTCCTTCTTCCCACTCTTTGCCTCCCCCAAAAGTGGGAGACAATGAGCTGCAGGAGAAGAAGAAATAAATGCTAAAAACAGTGAAAGGAATCATGGTTTGTACCAGGCAGTATCTTAGGCAATATCTTAGTATCTTATGCCCTAAATAGTTTCAACCACTTTGAGTTATCAGGCCATTACAGTTCTAGTAATAATTCCAGTGCAGTTCCACAACTAATAGTTACTGACAGGAAGGGTTTCTGTCTTTCCACTCATCAGTGCTAAAAGATGCAATCCTCACCTCACTGAAGTCAAAACTTCAGTGCAAAACTTCCACTCAGTTCTGACTGGTGGAGTTTTATACAGACATCTTCCAACCTGTAAGATGTTTTCTGAAAAAGTAATTAAAGTATGGCAAGTGAGTGTTGTCAGCGGGCAAACTGTGCCAAAATGAAAACTTTGATCAGAGGGATGAGTAGTCTTTTACAATGCAAAGGAGTAGTCTTTTACAGTGCAACCCAAAAATGGGTTAACTGCTAAGTGTTTGTCTTGCAAAACATTCTAGGGCTCAAGGGATTCATTCTAGGGATACGTTTCCACAGAAAGCAGCAGAATCTGCTGAGGAAACATGAGCCTTAGCAACAGATTTAAACTTTTCTTACTAGAGCATATCAGAGGAAAAAGAAAGGAAGAAAAGTAATCAATACCTCTGAATGCTTTCTTGTTGAAAGAGAAAAATTTGGATGCTGATGACTTAGCAAAAGTTGTTCTCTTTAGAAGAGTTCAGCTTGGGATGGAGGAATAGTTCTTCATGACTTTCAAGACCACAGAAGCTTTCTCATCAGAGGATGATGATGAGGAACAATAAAGAAAAAAAGTCTTTCCTTCCTGGTTTTAAGAATTACAGTAAAGATTATTATAACACAGATCTCTCTCTCTCCCTTCCTCCTGAAGGAGCGGAAGTGGGACGTGGCTTACGTATTCTAGCTGAAGAGCAAAGTAATTAATTTGGGGCCTTATTCTTTAAAGACTCCTAAAAGAGCCCTGTGCTATGGGGGAAAATATTTTCTCTCTCCACTTAACTGAGGTTTCACAGGCACACTGGCACAGGAGATTTTCTGAGGAGAGGATAAAAGAAAATCTAGTTTGCTTGGCACTGGAATAAATGAAGTCATACAGTGGTCACTGATACGCTGCATTTCACCTCTGTGTTAGGTCCAGGAGGATGAACCTGCTTTCCATTCTTCATCTGTAAAATGGAAATTATATCAAAAGAGTAAAACCATGGAATAATAGCAGTGAATAAAAATATAATACCATCAAGGAACTTCTGATCCTCTAAGTTCAACCTCTCACACAAGGATGGTATATCATTTCTGGATATAAATATAGTGCTTCAGTCTTAAGGCACGTTCCACTCTGAAGCTACAATATCTCTGTTTATGAGCAGAGATTGTCATATGGCTGTGATGCTTCTAAACCACACAACCTCATAGTTTAGACAATGGATAAAAAGATTTTGGTGCTTCAAATTCTAGGCTAACTAGAGACAAATGTGTGAACCAGAGGAGCAAAACTGCTCTGTTTCTGCTGATTTTATATAAGGAGATAATGAAAATTTAAGCAAAAAAACATTGTTTCATAAAGATTGTGAAAATTAGTTGTGTATCAATGAATTTTTACAGACAGATGTAATGACACAATCTATATGCTTGGAACCATTAAAATGAAGTCCCAAATCAACTGTGTTTTGAGTCAGAAAGACATCTACCAGATCCTTCAATCCTTCCCTTTCCAATGCCATGTTTAAAGTTTCCCAGGTTTTCTTTTATTTTAATTTCTAGGACTTTTGCTAAAAAAAAAAAAAATACATATATATATATATATATATATATATATATATATATATATATATATAAATAGTTCTAATAAGTCAATGCTCTTCTTCAAGTTTGGTGGTTTGGTGCACACCAAAGTCCACATACCCTGAAGAAAAGACAGAATTTAACAACAGTTTAGTACAGCCTAGGCAGATTGACATCAAAAGACAGAATTTTTCACTGCTATACCTTCATCACTCTGACCTGAGCTCATAATTACCTTCATGTCAGTGAATCAATTCAGCTGTGCTGCTAGAATGCATAAGTAGTGACCTTTGATAAATGTGAAACCAGATGGCTTTGTTGGATCACTGGAAATTTGGCACATATCACACACCACAAAAACTATGCTGGTCTGTCAGCAACTCTTTAAGCTCTCCCCTTTTTTTATAGTGTAGAGAGCTGGATCAACATGCAACATATGCTACACTCCAAAGTCAGGGATGGATGTTCCAGTTAGCTCTTCAGGCACGTTTAAGAAGGAAGGTAGCAAGGTAGCACTTTCTTATCCCTTCACAAGCCACTCCAGCTCTCAAATGCAACAGAAGTTGGGTTTTAAATTCTGGAAGGAATAAAAATGTCTTAAATTATCAGTACATACAATCAAATCACTAAAGGAAGAATATTTTTATGCTGTATTAATCAGGGTAATGAGGACAGTGTGGTAGACTTAGCAGTCTAGGAATTGCCAGACAAGATCATGATTCAACTTCTTCGGTATCATTTCACCAACTGTGGCCAATACCAAATGTTTCCATGGAAGTTAAAAGAAATCCAGATGGACACAGTTAAAGGATAAAATTATTCTTAAAGGTAAATGTCTTCTCCACTTTGTGAACATAATCCAACTTCATCTTTTGCCCTGAAGCAGGGTAATTTTGATTACTTCCAAAACCCAGTTTTTCTCATTTAGCTCTAGTTTCACTTGTAAAAAGCCTTATGTGACTGCTCTGGCCATGACAGTTTCCCTTCTCCCATCACCAAAACCTGACTTCTGAACCTTTTGGCCAACTTCATCAAAACTGAAATGAGAGGGCATGAAAGTCTTTGAGACAATTAAACTCCTGCAGTATCATGAACGCCGTCTGACAGCCCTAGAGAAACACCCACATTCCTGCATCTGCTGAGGGAGACACAGGCCACTGCCAGCAGCTCTACATCCCCTTTGGCAGCTCAGGGACAATCCATCACGTCACACTTAGGCCCATCAGCCAAATCACACCTCACCCAAGCCAAAGCCTTTTGACCCAGCAGAGGTAAGGGTCTCCTGTGCAGTCCAGGGCAGGAGAAAGAAAAGGAGCTGCTGTTAATTCACTGGGGATATTCAGATGGCAAAGGACACATCCCCAGACAAAACACAGTTTCATTCATTTGACTGAACACCAAGTAACTTGAGAGGCTTTTCCTTTCACATCTAAGTATTGACCTACAAAGGTCTAATCCCAGCACCTTACCTTCCACCTTTTGCTTTTAATTCTTTTAAAGACTTGGCTTAATATTTTAGAGCTGTAAGTAATCAAACATTACTTTTTATGTCAGCTGTTGATTTCTGTGGCTTGTTCAGTTTCATTAAACATCTCCCACCACTTTAATTCAGTTTCATTAAACCTTTCCCATTTTCTTCATGCATCACAAATAAACCAAGTTCTCCCTACTGTATCATTGTATATGACAACTCTTTGACATTTTTTACCTTCCTCTACAGGGAAAGCAATCATTTGAGACTTTCTGTAAAAAAAGACCAATTCTTTCTGTGCCCCTAAATTATTTCACCGCTTAAATATGGATTATTTTATATTCTGTGACAGCTTTTCTCTTAGAAAACATGTCTAGAAGCATCTGAAATGCAAACACTCAGCTAATACAAGTCTTACATTCTCTTCTGCACACTCACAGTCCATGCCCTAGACAAGCTAACATTTGGATCCATTTTTTAGCTGCAATCATACATTGGTCAAGAGCCCATGATAGCAATCATTTCTTAAAAGGACATCTGAGATTCAATATGTTTACATAGAAAGACAAGATACTAGGAATACAAACCTGCACAGGAAAAGGAATTTAGAGATGTCATGAAGAAGCTGTCTGAAATTCTGAAATTAATTTCATCTGCATTCCCTTGTAGGTGTCACAATGACAGACAGAATACTATAAAATAATACCAGGAATATATGCCATCTTTTAACAAGCACAATAAACTATTTACTACAAATTGGACTGAACTTTCAAGGATGCAGTAATCAATGCAAACCTGTTTTTATCACAGAGGATATGCACACATAAAGTTTTCACAGCAACAGGAAGCAAGAAAAAGCAATTTAAAAAGTATAACCAGAAGTGAACAATACCACAGTATCTTACTGTCACAGATTTTACTGAGTAAAATTGCCAATAACATGCACACAGGCAGAAAAACATCTGGAACAGAAGTAAACAGTTCTTAGAAGGAAACCCATCTTGGAACATAAGCTGAACTTTTCATATAGCCTTCATCATGTGCATGTCAAGGCATGGGGATCAGCTCCACACAGCACCTGGACAACACACACCACCCTGACACACCCAAGCACACAGCACTGAAACATAATCCATCACACAGAGGAAGGGCTACTGCACCTCCTGACAATAAAACAAAGGACAAATAAACATGTCCTAGAAAAAAGTGACTTTTGCCAGCCTTCCTTCAGCTTTGACATTAGTTCATCCTTTAAAGGCTAAATAATGAGCATTGATGCCTTAATTTGTTCATTCGAACATTAGAGACTTACAGATCTATTAATTTGATGCTCTATTTAAATAGTCTATTCAATTGCTAAACTTGACTACATTAAATTTGAATTTTAAGTGATTAATTTAAAACAACTTTTCTCTTGGAACAGCAATTGGTATTTAAGCTTTTCATCTGCTGTCAACATTTAAATTAGTTGCATCAAAGTGTTCCAACCTGAAAGGGTAATAAATCAATTAGAATCCATTTATTATGCCATATCATGAGCACATGTCACAAATATAACCTGGTGGTTCCAGGGCAGTATTTTAATATTTTAAGAGGGAAAAGGAGTAGCTATAAAGCAGAATATGGTGGAGGCACATCTAGCACACAACTAGCAATATGCACGTCAGCGATGATTAGTGACATAAAACATTTAGTGACCATTGCCTATGTGTCTGTGCACAAGACTCAACAAGATGTGCTTTATTATCAGATTTAATATTTTTTGTCAATGGACATATTTATTTGAAGCAGAGGGTGTTGCTACTGCAGCTTCTAGTCAGGCAAGGAAGCAGGGCTAGTAATTTGAGTGTGTCCAGGAGTAGGTTCTGGCAGGTTTTGTTCCTGAGGTCCTGGTTACAGAAGCTGCTGATGGCTCAGTGACTGAGCAAGTGTCTGCAATCAGCTCCACTGTGAAGCACTTTGCAATGGAAAACTGACATTAAATGCATTACAAAAACCCCAAAATAACCAAATCCACCAAAGAAAACAAACAATAAAAAGACTGATAAGCAAGTTAAGTTCACACAGCAAAATCTAGGAAGCCAAACTAACCACTGCTAGTATCCCCAAAATTCATCTCAGCCAATTTGATTTATTTCTGCCAGGAAATAATTGTGAGAGCCATCTGCCAAAGCAGCCCTAAACCTTTCTTGTCTGTGACATTTCTACAGGAAGTTTATTTAGCAATATTAAAGGAAAACAAATGTCCTGTAGTAAGAAAACAGTACAGACAAAAAGCAGTTGGGGTTGGAAGGAGTGACACCATCAGATCTGGAGTGGCTGGTCTGAACTGGCTCCTTCTAGGCAGTGATATGGAATAACCAAAGGTCACACAGGCAGCAAGTGGAATGGAAAATCTGATTTTCTCTAATCAAATTTTGTGCATACAGGTACGTGTAATCTAATTCCAGGCTGCCAGATTAAGTTATTAACCCAATTATGTTCATTTTATCACCTTGTAAAAATGAGCCATCACTTTATTTAAATTTGTTCAACTGTTAAAGGCTAAGAGAGTAATATATTCCAATGTCAATACAGTGCCAAAATGCATTTCATATAGAAAGCATCTATTTATATGAATCTTAATCAGTCTAGACATGTGCAGAAGCATTTCTTAGAGCAGACCCAGAGGCACAGCAGACAGTAAATTGAGTGGGCATAGAGAAGACTTACATTAGTGGAACTGAAAACTCATTTCATAGGCCCATTCATAATGGGGAAATTATTGTCCCATTCCCTACAGACTTTCCATTATCCCATTACAGGGAAGCCAGAACTTCTATCTGTGCTTCCACGCCCATGCACATATTGCATCGAGAGAACTTAATTTGGCCGAGGGCCATAAATTCACTGTGAAAGGCAAATGAAGATCCTCTCAATCTGGTCACCAAGGCATGACATCCTAAACCCTGAGAAGGATAGAGCTCAGAAGCCTTGTTGAACACAGCAGGTTCCACCTAGGTGGTAAAGACAGGCTCTAACAACGTGCCTGTCCCAGAATTAGCAGAGTAAATATATACATGTATCCTCAGGGCCCAATGACCAATTCTCAAACTGTTAAACACAAGCAAATTGAGAAGGAAAGTGCGTGGTTCTGCAGCTCAGTGGCACTAATTTCTTCCAAACTGTGTCTTGCAAAACCAGCCTGAACAGTGATTCTTCTAATCCTACCATGTTATATTGAACATTAATGCAAAAAACATGGCAATTGGCAGGATGACAGGATACCAGAAAAAGGAAAAATGGATTGTTTTAATCAGACAGCTAAACAACTTCCCTTATCAGCCATTTGTTCACCAGGGCTCTTCAGCCCTTGCTTAAGTGCTTTGGTGAACCAGAGCCATGGCACCTTATCCATCATGACCACAATAAGAAAAAATAAATTAATTAAATTAAATTTAAAAAAAAAAAAAAAAAAAAAGAAAAAAGAAAAAAGAAAAAAAACACAAAATAAAAAGCCCTTTAAATTGTGCAAAAAATACTTTATGAAACAACACACCATCTCCTTGTCAGAGGCAATCTGTTATGAACAGAGAAGTATCACAGGATGAGGAAGACAGCTATGAGAACTGCTGAGGTCTGTTTTAATTAATTGTAGGCAAGCATTCCCTTTTCTCAGTGTGTTTTCACCCTTTCCCATTTTGCCTGCTACTCTTCTCAAATAAACCACCATCAGCTGTTAAAAGATTTCATGGAACACACTTTTTTTTTATATCTAGTTGCCTATTGTTACCATCCCAGGCAGGTCAGGTCACCAACAGGTGACTGAAGTTCATGCTTCAGAGAGGAATTCTGAGCTGATTGTGAAGCTTGTACCAACACTGTCCAAACACAGCAGGCAGGAGAGGGAAGCAGGGTGTCGGTCAGGCAGAGGCCCACAGGTGGCACTGACCTCTCTGCAGTCACTGCTAGCTAATGTGCACTTTATTAGGGCAGGTTCTTGTGTGAGCTATGCAGTGTCAGCTGGAAAGGACAGCTTATCCTGCATGGGAGGTTTTGGTGCATCTCTACCACCCTCAGAAGTACCCAGTCCCACAGCAGGTTTACCATCCCAAAAGATAAGCCATAATTGCATCAGGAGGGACGCCTGCCTCTCTTACAACCAACACATTAAGGCAAACGTAAAGCAAATTACATTAAGGCAGATGCAAAGCAAAACATACACAATGCAAAATAGATGGAAATGAACCACAGTGTGTTGCCCTTTGAAACATGAGCTACCTGACCATATAAGCAGCAGCACTGCATTAAGAAAAAATGGGTGCTTGCTATGTAAATGATGTACCTCCCTCCTAGGAGCAGCACAGGTAAAGCTCACCCTGGAGAACAGAGCGCTGGCTGCTCCCTGGGTGCGACACCAACCACAAGAACAGATCAAAGGTATTACCTCGGAGTGGTAAAAATAGACAAATCAAAACACACAAAATGCAGCTCCACACAGCCCTCCAGCAATCATGTAATTCCCCGTGTTTATATGAAGGCATGGACACCACCCTCTGCTCTTAGCAGAGAACTACTTTCCTTCAAACCCCACAGAGGGCTCCAAGAACTCAGCCCTAACCAACACACAGAAGCCATTAAAAAAAAGCCCCACTCTCTTTCATTAACTAACATCAAATATTTTTAAATGTCAACTCTAACAATCATTACTTTAAAAAGTTATGATGAGGGATTGTAGTAACTTGAGTGGCCTGGAGAAGGTGATGATGTGGCAGTTGTTCACCACCTCTCCATGTGCAAGAACTACAGTCACATTTAACAGGCTGCAGGGAGGCTGAAGAAAACCCAAACAGAAACAAGGTTCTCTAGTAAACATTCAATAAAAGAATGAAAAAAGTGACAGAATACTCAAATGTGAAGCATTATGAGTTCAAAAGCAGGAATAAACGCTCAGGAAATTAAAATCTATTAAGTTTATTTTAAGGAAAATAAAACTACTGTTAGCCAAGGACGTCTCTGTTACAGGTATCTGGAAAATGGGCTAATAATCTGAGATTTGGGAATATTCTCATTGGTGCCTGACATGACACTGGGTTAAACACATCTTCAGTCTGATCCACCTCCAGCCAGCAGCATTTCTTTCTTCAGAACTAGTAAAATTTGTAGGTGGCTGTGGGGGATTCCAACCTTTACACTTTGCTACCAACCCATGACACAGGTACTTTGAACAAAGGACTACAGACTTCTCAAAAGCTCCTTGCTTGTACCTGTCAGCTTTTCAGGCTCCTCCAAATGTAAGAGCTGGAGCTTTTAAGTATCCTTTCACCAGACTGGATGTCCTCTATAAACAACATAAAAACCAACTCAGTTCTGTGGATTTTCAGTTTCATTCATTTAAGCAGTCAAAACACACTTTTTTCCTTGTATACACACTGCAATTACTCATTTGAATGCACTTCTGTTTTATCAGAAGTTATAATATAAAGATCTCTTTAAGACCAGCACCCCATATAATGTAATTTCCCTCCATTACACAGTTTGCTTAAAACATTTTGCCTGGGAACAGTCAGTAATAAAAAGCACTTCAATCGATCTCATCCTTGAGCTGTGCCATAATTTTCAATTCAGGGTGTCAGTACCACGCACAGAAAGGCAAGCTGGAGTCTGTTATAAAAATATCAAGCATATTAAAAAAAAAAATTGGTGAAAGAACTTGAGAGATCAGTGTTCCCCTTCCTCAATCAGTCTGAATTTCAATCTGAACCCAACTTGAACAGATTAGTAAGTGAATTTATAACATCTCCACATTAAACCATGTCAAAAATTGTTAAAGGTACCTTTTCCAAATGCACAAGTCCAACTGACTTTCTACAAAATTCATATTCCAACCTCAAAGAGAAGCTGGGAATGGGTAGGAATTTAACATTCACCTTTTAACTTCAGGGTAAGAGTCTTTAAAAGTTTTCCTCTCCTCTTAGCTACTCCAATGTGGATCTGAACTATTTTACTGAGTTACTTAGATTTCCTACAACCACAAACAATTTTACCTTGTAGAATCTTTGATACGTCAAATGACGTTTATCTTTTACTTTTTTCTGACAAACGTAGATATTCCCACACGGTGGAAACTATATAGAAGAGAGTTGGAGAGATGCATCCTTCTCTTATTTAAAGATTGCTTTAATAAGTAAAAGTTCCTTTATCAGAGGAAAGAGATGGAACTGATCAGATCCACCTGTGGTACTCCCAGAGCATTCCCATACTACCCAACAGGAACATTTTGAAAACACGCTCTAGATGAAATGTGTGAGGAAACTCAAAGATTAAAAAATCCCTTTTTGTCACTGCAGGGAGACTCAGGGCATTCCTTGACCCTCAAGAAGCAAAATATAATTGTTTTACTGCTGTCCGTACAAAATAATAAAATACAATGAGAAATTAAAAAAAAAATGAAAGTGTAAAAATAAAGAAAAGGTAAACAACAAAGTAGTGAAATGCAAGACAGGCAGAAAGGAGGGAAGGGCAAGTTTGCTATGTATTATCCATGTCAAATAGTCCCTTCTCCTTGCCATGTCTACAAGACCCCTCACAGGATATAAAGTTACACCAACAGATGCACAAAAATCCAAGCATAAGTTGGTTATTTTGCTATATGGACCTAAATTCACCCAGAGACCATTCAGTATTTTAAACACTCTTTCAAAGCAGTAATAAAATCCACAAAATCAAAGTACTGTGTGACTCTCTGGAAGAAAGGCTTGGTTCAGCAAATGATGAAGAAGCACACTGTGAAGGTTTGCTTCAATAGTATATTCCATAAATATTAAACTTGAAAAGTTGTTTTTTTTTTTAATCAGGCCTGTATTTTACTCAAATTTATGAAAACATACATTTTGTTTATTTTTTTTTCTACTTGTTTTCTTTTCCTGAGGTGAGAGCTCTTGCAATTAATTTTAAAATAGATTTTAAATTTACTTGCAGGCCATAATATTCGTTAATTGATGCCTGTCAAGCCCTTTATCAGAGCATCACGTTTAAATCCATGGAAAGAGCTAGGTAACAAAAATCAATTTTCTAAGAAACATTTGACAGCCTGTGGAGAGCCAACCCAACCAGCAGAATGCAGATCTGCTAAGGTGTCATTAGCTACATGAGAGCGGATTATTCATCACTAAGCTGCTTGCTCTCCTCCTTTCTCTTTCCCCACGTAAATATGTCATATTTCACTCCAGAAGCCATTTTCTTTTCCTCTAATTCTTCCTATGTCTGTAATAATTAATTCATTTTGCTTACACTGCAGCAGCCTCAAAACCATGGTTTGAGTTTTTCAGCAGCAGAACTCTGCCAAAGGCAATGTGCCATTCCATAACCTCAATTACAACTTACATGGGAGAAGGCTCCACTTTCTTGCTGCGGGAGTCACTTTTGTCTTAAACGAAATTCTCTATGGGTTATTGGGTCTCAAAGATGTACAGCAAAAAAAACACAGCAGATATTATAAAAAAAAATCCATTTCAGAGAGAAGATGAAAGATCCATGTCAGAAAACACAGATTAGAGAAGTATATCACTATTAGTAATCCTGTCACATGCTTTCACAACTACAAAATACGACATCTACAAAATATTTGTGATGGGACTACAAAAGAACAATAGCCTGATCTACCTCACTGACTGAAATTGCCAGCAGCTGCCTCAGCACTGGCTTTTACACTCCCCACTTCTCCTCTCATTAGCCCAAGAAAGGCTCTCTTTGGTGGCTAGACACAAATACTTCTGAAGACTTCACATGAGTTGTTCTTTCATTTATGTATCAGCCAAAAAGGTCACTCCTTTTCTATGGAAGGGAAGGCAAGCTAGTGGAGACTTGTGGCCACTATAATTGAAGTAGGTGGATTTAGCTGTGCAGCCTTCAGAGAAAGGCCTAAAAATCATTTATTGCCCCGGCCCCTGAAGTAGAGCAAAAAAATATGGGTTCCTTGAAGTCTTTTTAGAGATCTGACATTCCAAGGGAAGTTCAAAGTCTTTCCACAATGTGAAAAATCAGATAGAAGACTTTGAAATGTGAATGAAGAAATGCTTTGTCCAATTAACCTCCAGCCTTACAAGAAGACAAAATCTGCTGGCTTAGGATCACAGAAGTCAAAATAAGTGAGAAAGGATCTTTTACAGGGGAATGGAGAAAATGTTTAAAATCTTGTAAAGAGTCAGGAATGAGCTGGCATGGATATTATTTATGAAATCATCAATGTAAAAATATTAAATTACTTCTTCTTCCCTTGCAGTGAATAACAGTATGCTAATCATTTTTCTTAATGAACAATATTTATTCACTTGAAAAGACAGAAAACTATTTTGTTAGTTAAGTTTATGTAACTTCTACTGGACATGCATAGCAAGAGATAATTTATGGATGTGAATATGGCACGAGCACCTCAAGTCTGTTTTCCCTTCTACAGTTAAAGTTGGTAGAAGCTATGTGATTTTATTCACAAGCTGTATGCAGTTTTCTGTTAAAAGCAGCATTATGAATCAAAATACTAAAAGGAAAGGACTAACATTAAATTATAAGACAACAAAACAAAAACAGCAGCAAAGAAAGTAAGAAAGCTGTTGTAAGAATTTGCAGGGGCTTTTAAATACGCAAAATTGTTTAACTGGACTCATGACAAAATTTGGTTTAGTGCAATGAAATAAGAAACCACACAATGAGGGTCAAACTGAAGGCAAGGTTTTCAACAACAGTTTGAGTCTTGCAATTTTAGTCTTCCCTCTCAATTGTAATTGAGAATGGACTAATGCTTTTCCCCAAAGTGTCTTACATTCTTAGCTTAACATGTGTGGCATGTCCCTTAAGCAGCATATTCACAGTGCAGGAATAAAATGGTCAAGACACTTGTAATTTTAAGAACTGGAGTGCTCAATACATGGAAAGTAAAAAGAAATAGCGTAATTTGGAAAGAAACTGAAAAAAACCTGACAGCTGACAAAGACAATAGCAAAATTTTGCCAGATGTTTTCCACAGCAGGGTGGCTCTGATCACTAATGCATCTTACTGGAATGAAGAGGAAAAAATAAATAGAAAAGTGAATTACTGTATGAGCCAAAATAACTGGAGCCAAAGGTGAAATGGATAGAGCCATCTCAGGTAACATTAAACATGAGAGCAGTTCTTCTTCCCTTTGTTTGATCAAAACCTGGTTCTCTTGTGAATCAGTGCAATCAAGCAACAGCAATAAGTGGTGCTGTCAACAGCCTCACCTTAACTTCAGAACCACATCATCCTGGGATTGCCAACACATCTGCACAGCTGGCCAGAACACACAATACCTTGGGCATGATCTGGTCCTGGCTTTGTTACCTCCCCATCAGCCTCCCCATGCCCTGAGGACCCTGATGGGCACAGAAAGTATTTTTAACCAGGATTATCAAAAGCACACTTGTACCTCGTTCAGCTCAGAACAGAGGTCTGGGAACAACGTCATCAGTGATGACTTTGACACAGTTAAGGCTCAAAAAAAACCAAAGGACACACTACTCTTTTAGGATCCTCTTGGAACTAAGCTATAGATAAACTCTCTACATATACATATGTGTAGTTTTAATTAATTCTTTATCATCTGCTTTTGCATATGCATTCTAATCTGAAGTCAAAATCAGTTAATTTACTCCAGTTCTAAGCCAGTTTTGAAGTATTATAAAGACAAATGCAGGAAATGTAGTCTGGAAGCTGAGCTGAGACTATCAAGACTCTCTTGATTTTTAGCACAGTATTAAAAAATGTATTAAAAAATGCTACTTTGGACCAAGAAACTTAAACTTCACACATCAATTCAACTTTTCACATCCATAATGAATCTGTCTCATATGGCAAATAATTCAGTTCACAAGCCTAAAACATAAGAAGGTATTAAGAAAAACTCACAAAAACATCAGCATATAATGTCTTTAAATTTTTGGTCTGGACTCTCCTCTTATTCTTTTTGGCTTTTGGAACCTCTGTTATCCTCCCTGATAACTGTTCTATGGATAGTGGGTAGCTAGATAGATACCAAATGCAAGCTGGATGTCAAAAAGGAAATCCAAACTTTCTTCTGTAGGATCCTCTCCAATTTTCTGACATAATGTCACCTTACTTCTCTGTCTGGGAGTGACTTCCTTTATACCATGTACCATGGACTACCTTTATGTTTTATATTTGTTTCTACATTTCCAGAAGGCTACCCAAGCATCAAAACTGAGGTTATAAGAAGAATTAATAATTAATAAAAAAATTAATGACACATGAAGCAGTTTCACAACAATCCTGAAGAGAAATCCTCCAAAGAACATACTCATGTTCTGTTTAAGGAACCATGTGTGCATCTTGAAGAAAGTTACACATCTGGTTTTTTTTTTAATGCTTTCCACTATGTTTTGGTCATTTTTAAACACTTTGGGAAACTATTTAGTTGGTCAGTATATCAGTGACATGACCCTAATCTGAAATTTTCCTTTTATCTTCTCCCTGTGTTGTACCTTCCATACAGCCAAGTCCCAGGGAGAATGAGTGCTCTTCTCCTGGAGTACACGAAAGGATAAGAACAAAGAGTACAAAGAGAAAGTTAGGCAATTAAGCAATACAATCTCTGTGACCTTTACTCATCTAAGAGGAATTTGACCTGATGTTACCAAAGTGGCCATATAATGGAGCGTGGCTCTCTGCTAGCAGTTGGAGCAAGTTCAGTTTTGTTGGCCTCTGCATTTGCATCTAATCTCTTTATTTAGTCACAGAACACTGAGGTCACCTATTTAGAAACCACCTACAGAAAAAAGGCAGCAAGTGTTATGTTTCCCTGGTTCCTGCAGAACGTTTGCAAGATAATGGTAAGGGGAGACTATTCCTTCCATTAACACTTTGACCCTTCCAGTTAATGATCTTTAGGTTCACAGAGACACAGCAAACCGAGCTCCCTCTGAGACCCTAAGCTATAGGTAACCTAAGGAAGTATGGGCTCTGCAGGTTCTTGGAAAAGGTCCAGGACACACTTAACTGCCAAGACAGAGGTTCACAAGTTGGCCCATCAGTTTCATCGTCTCATGTATCAAACAATTCCAGAAGAAAGGGATGTGCTGAGACATCTTAGTTTTGTGCGTTGCAAACCACAAATAGTCATATCAACAAAGCTTTCAAGGAGAACAGACTCCTTCAAAGCAGTGGTTCACAAAAGGAGACAGTCTCCCTTCACCCAAAAAAACACATGGTTTAATATCTGCAGCATTATTTTCATAAAGAAAAGCAACATCTCTCTGATGGACAAGTATTTATACCTAATACTGCAAAACCTTATGAGGTGATAGAAGCAATCATTTTCACTTGATTTCCTGCATTCTTATCCCTGCTTTGAATGGGAAACCTTTCTCACAGGGAGAATAGCTTATCCCATGCTGAACAGCACCACTGGAAGAGGGAGGTTCCCCAAAGCCAGTAATATTTTTCATCCTGCGGTGCTTAATACTGACTTAAGGTATGCCAACATTTCTGTTACCACCTTCCCTAAACTCTAACTCATGACACTAAGACTGTGACTAAGTAAAATAATTTGGCTTCCAGTGTAGTATTTTGGCATCTTTTCCACAGGAATTATATATAAAGCACTGGTTTTCGTAACCCCAGAAGATGGCATTGCTGTGATTTGAAATGAAGAATAAAATTTAATGTATCTATTCCAAATTTCAGAGAAATCTCCAGAGGTCTGTAAAATTTTGGCTTCTATAATGATTATACCAATAATAAGACCCTATTTTAAACAAAGCTACATAAACCCATTAGACAAACACACAGCCAAACACCACCTGAGAGACCTTTCAAGCACCAGATTTAAGGACTAAAGAAGAACAAGGAAGAAAAATCACAGATACTCCTGTTCTGACTCCCATTTTCCCCTTACACATCTCCATCTTCCTAGACTTTTCCAGCTCTTATCGTATCAACCAGATTTACTTTTTCCATACACAAGTGATGTGTAGAATTTGTGATCATGGTTGTGGCCCATCTTTGCTGACCTGCTTCATACATTTATTCTACATATTTAACCTTTGGAGGCATCAGGATGTGAAAGAGGGACCTATTCCCACACTCTTACAACCTTAGGCTCACCTAATGGAAATGGAAAGTCCTCGTGGAAGACAAACTTGAGGAAAACAATACAGGATTCCTAGGTTAAGATGTTTTTCTGTGGCATGATAGGAAATTAATTTTACCTCCAACCATTGACATTAAAAATCTGTAAAACAAGATGGATATCAGATATCCTAAGACTTTTAGAAGCTTAGGATCAGTTTCTACATGAGGACTTTTAAAACAGATGTTGAGGCCCAGTATTACACCTGAGAATGAATCAGAGCAGAATTCATGCCTAAGTGGACAGAAAAACACATTAAAGCTCAGCAGCATTTTGAACACTGAAGCTGATGACAGTGTTTATGTAAGAGTTCATTTATATTTTAATTTACGCAGAAATGGTTGTTATTTGAAGGCATTCCCATGGTGATTTTCAAAGCAGTATCAGGGCTCTGATTAGCAGCACGCTTGGAAATCCAAGTCCTTAGGATTGCCTATTAAACAGAGGCAGACTGCTCATGAACTCACACTGCACCTGAAACTTGATCATTTTTCAGTGGAAAACTTCTTTGCTAATAGATTGGGATTTTTTGCCATCCACTGTTCTCCAAGTTTATAAAGCAGATGGCATTTCATTGTCCATAAATACACTTGTGAGGCTGAGAGCTGTGGCATAGGAGCTGGGAGCAGGATCCCATTGTTTGGGGTGCAGGGGTGTGGGATTCTTCCCTTCGGACACGCGGCAGCTTAACCTCCGCAGTGCTGCTGGAACACTATTTGATTATCATTTTCCCAGTCAAAAACACTTGTGAGACACATCATCTCCCGTATTTTAAAACCAGATCAATCTGCTCTTATGGATTCCAGTTGTTTCAGGATCAGAACGCTCCCCAGAGCCAGGCGGATCAAACATTGCACTTAAGCCGGAGATGAGGTCGGCTAAGAGATGATTCACCTTATCCAGGAATATGGGTTATTTTTATTCTTTTTTTTTTTTGTTTCATTTTGGCAACTGGGACTCATAAAATATCTGAGAAGACCACAGCTACATATCTTTAAAGAGAAAGGAAGAAAACAAAACACTTACAAAGAATCAGACCTTTAGGAGACTGGGAATTCCTCCTAGAGCCAGGAGAAAAGCAGACTGCCTCAGGCAAGATGTCATCTTCTTAGTTAACACACAGTTCTTTTTCCCCATCCTTTCAAGTGAACTGCTGGAAACGTTTTAGATCTTGTCTAGAGATAAAAGTTAATTTTACATGGTGCATCAGAGACGCAGTATAAATTCATAAATGAAATAATATCTTTCCAGTAAGGCTCTGCTGGCGATGCAAAAGCCTGACTTCTCAGTGTTGCAGAACCTTCCTGTAAATAAAGTTTCTACATATAAAGATTTAAGTTACTTGTCTGTCAGCAGGATTCAATAAAAGAAATTCACATTTATTGAGTTTATAACTGTTTAATACCAAATGCTGTTTTCCTCCATTAAAAAGGCATTTAATTTATTTTTTTTTAAAGAATGTATTTTTTGTAGTACTTTCTGAATGCATTATCAGTTTGTCTTAATTGATGTTATACTCTTGGGTATCTCATGAAGTTCCAGAAGATGATGGATGTGGCATCATCTATGCATGGGGCTCCAGTTTTACCAGTAAGTTACCAGTTACTGTCACTGGATGAGATGTGCCTGAAGAGGAAAACCACAAAAATAAAGTCCAAAACCAGCTCTGGCAATGTATTTTGAATATGATCAGAAAGAATGTTAACATGGCCCCAGGGACTGAGATACAGATGTTTAATATGTAAGCACAAGAGTCTGGTGCAGACCAGGTAAGCCAAGGGTTTAGAGATGCAGGTGTCCTGAGCTAATGCCTTCACGCACCCAAGGTAACTGCACAGAAAGCCTGTTTATCTGAGTGGTTCTTCAGCTTGACAGCAAAACCTCTCCTCACAACAAGAGTGCTCTGGCAGATCACCAAATGATTCCTTCATACTCAGATAAACAGCTTTAATCCTCAGAGGCCATCCCAGCCAATCCACTGCTATGTATGATGAATGCAATTAAAGTCTTACCCTACAGTACTAAAGTGATAACCTCTCGATGCAAGAAAAAGCCAGCTGAATACATGTAATAAATGTCTTCATCTGCCATTACTGAAAACTGAGGCAAACAACCCTCCCAAACAATAGTCAGCATTTCTGCTCTCTGTGTTTTCTTTTCAAGAATACACTGTGAATATGAAACAATTTCAAAGAACAGCACACAAATTAAATTATACTGGTCATTATGAACACAGAGCAATATGAGAGGGTGATGAACTCACCAGTATGACATAATAATGCCAGCAAATTAAGCATCCAAAACATCATGACAGTAGCACTTAAGTATTTCCCCTGTGCCTGAGCAATTTGTGCATTAGCAGCCCATTGCCTCATCACTTACCACTAAACAATCTGAACTGGTAACTCTTTCTGACAACGACTGCTATTTATTATCCATTCCTACAGTGCCCAGCACAGCGGTATTCAATTTATATCAGTAATAACCAAAAGGAAAGCATGCAGTTTGGAGCAGGGAGCTGGTGTCCAGGAGATTGCAGTTTGCAGCCCATCTGCCACCCAAGGTGTACAGAACATGACTGGCAACGACAGCATCACACGAGCACAGCAAAGGGCACAGAGAGGAACAGCCTGATGCAATGGAGCCATCAAGATGATGGGCTTTCCTTTCTTGGTGGAGACCCTCTGAGATTTAACCTCTTGACCCAAGGCTGGTAAGAAGCCAGGGAAGGTCACAGCAGTGGGGCAGAGCAGGCAGGAGAGATTTGCTGGCACTTGCAGTGAACTCAGGACAGAGCAGGGAAACAAACAGCGCAAGGCTTTGGTTGTGCTCCAGCTCAGCTCTCCTTGCCCTGAGCTCCATCCAAGACAACAACAAAGGAAGAAGGCATCACAGCCTGATCCATGTGGCCAAGACAGGAACATACATGCAGCATACTGACATCATCAGCATATAGAGATTTTGCTCATCTCTCTCTTTTCTTTGCCCCTCTTACGCACATCTTTCATTACAAAACAGCAGCAACAGAAATCAGATCTTCTTCCAAAAAGGATTTTAGGTGTTTTTCCAAGTATGTCTTTATTTTTTAGAGCAGATACCAGCTGATAACCAGGATAGATGTAATAACTTAGTTATGAATACAATTATTCTACCAAAGGATAGCAAGCTGACAAGAAGAGTGAGTGAAGCTGCTAAGAGAATAAATACCTTATAAAAATACAAGAATATCCCCCTACTAACAAAGTCTGAAGAACCACTTACAGAAAACACAACCAAGTCAATTATGTGACAATAACTGGTTCTGCTTTGAAGCATCTCAAATTCACATTTAATTATGCTTAATGCATCATTTTATTCTCCTAACATAACGGGTTAGTATAAGCACACCAAGTGCTGACAGTGACCTTTCTGCCTCAAATATGCTATTCACAGATATTTAATTAATCCCTTACGTGTAGCTGGACATACAGCCTAATGTCCTACAGAAGGGCACTGAATTGGCCTTATTGTCACCATATGAGATGGCATTCATCTCCAAATGCCAAAGCGGGCATAAGGAATGCGGCACAAGAATAGGAAGCATTGAAAAGAACAAGAGGAGAAGAAACTCTTGAATAGCCTGCTCTTTGATTATCATTTACAGATCCACTTCTGCAATGAAAAATACCCAAGAGATTGTTTTCCCACTTGTGCAGTCCCAGCCTTTTTGCACTTCAAAGGGGTGTTTCTTCACTAGCCAGCAATTAGGAGCCCAAGGTCACTCAAGGCAAAATTCATCTTCTCCACTTTTGTAATTTTCCCTCTTATCAAAACGTGTGTGTGCACAAGGCACAAGCTGTGATGGCTGTCAGAAAACAGCCTGAATGCTTCAGAAGCAAAGAGAAAGTGCACTATGGCTCAAGCATTCCTGGAAATTTTACAGGAATCTACTTCTCTCTTTTCTGATCTGTAAGTGTCAATAAGTAAGAGATTTTCAAAACAGAGTTTTTATTTTTCTTTTTGTTTGTTTGTTTTGGTCTGAATAAGGGTACATAAAAAATGTATTTTAAATACTTCCAAGTAGAAATTGAAGAAAATAAATATAAAGCCACACACACCTGTAAGTTATTAAAAACACAGAATGTGCCTAGAGTTAATACTATATTTAACACAAAATTGTGGTTGCCAATGTATTTAGTTGTCCAGCTGAAGTGCTAATGCTTCTTCACCTACTAAACCTCCTGTAGTCTCTCCTCCTAGTGCACTCTAAAATTCACACCACATCTCACAGTCTGAATTGTCAACTTCTAACTTTATCAAGAAAAGTAAGTTATGAGTTACATATTTCCTAATAAAGACAGTAATTTACAGCTGCAAATCTCTACAGACAAATCTGCAGTTACTCAAATTCTTCCTAAAGAGAGGAACTGTTCCTGGATCGTGTTTTGCTCTGAGAAGTGTTAAATGAACTTGTTTCCATAGGCCTCTAGGTAAACACAGTTAAAACCAAATAATTCAAATGTCTCTTTTACACTGAAAATTTAAAGCACCTCAGAAAATACCAAGACAGTTACGCAAATGTAATTGTATAATCTTTAAACACTTCTACTGAAGAGCTTTTACCAAATAAAGCTCCACAGATCTCTTTCTACTTCAGTTACTACCAATAGCATGTGCTTTTCATAAACACAGACTAAAGCAGAAAACAAATGTGTGCTGTCTGCAAAATCAATTCCTATTCTTTCTGAAAAGCAAAAATACCCCAATATTTATATTACTTTCTTCTTTGTGTAAGAGAAATAAACCCTTCCTTTTTCAGGGCAAGAATCCATGCTACATTTTTAAGTGAAATTCTCTTTCCTGAATGTGTTTTTCAGCCCTGTATGTACAGAAAGCTGACAGTGGGAACAGTGAGAGGGTTGTCTAGTTTTGGGTTTGGTTTTTATTTTCTTAAGACTTACAGATACTTAGGTTAGTCCCAAAGTCAAATGGACCTACACTCCTGTTTCAGTTCACCAAGGAAAAGGAGTCTGGAGTCTTTCAAGGCCCCAAAGACTCTTTTTCAGCTTAACAGGACCTGTTACATCTCTGAAGTTTAGACTGAATGTCACAGGTATGACACTTACTGCACCATCAGACTGACAGAGAAGAAATCAATAGGAAAAAATTCTGTTTTCATTGTCCACTGGAAAAAAAAAACGGGATAAATAATTAAGGACAGCTCAGAACTTATCCTTTTGCACATGCACAGTACACAATGCACCAGCTTACACAAATCTAAAGAGTACAGACAGAAATATTTCTTAGCTTTCTTATCCCTGTGCACTTGTCTGGCATGGACCCTACGTAGTCTCTTGCTGCTTTTCTGCAAAACGCTTGCTAATGTTTCCAACCCCTTCCACTGAGGTACAATTCCAATTCAGAATTGTCTCTGCTGTTCCTAAAACTCAGGGATACTCAGAAAATCCAAAGAGTTCTTTCAAAAAGCTGTGTGGGAAGTGGAGGGACAGCAAAAGGGAGGCTGGGAGCAGGCCTGGGCTTCAAAAGCAGGAGGGAAAAGCAGCAGGTAGCAAGTTTGCTCAGAGAGCTGACACTCCATGAAATTTGCTCAGTGCTGTGGGGATGCAGGATCAGACATTTTGTCAAGAACAACCTGAAAACTGCTGTCACATTAAAGCACAAGAGTGCAGTGCACACCTCACATGACTATTAATATTATAATAAACACTTCAAGCAGCTCACGTGCACTCATACTGTGTCAGAGGGATGTTCCTGGCATTTTGGGATAGCTGCCTTTCAGATTTGACAGTTCATACTCTATTAATCAACACTGTAAATCCCAACAGCTCCTCATCACCCCCCTGAGGGCCTAAAAAGTAATTTTTTACTATTTTGTCAGAATGACTGGAGAAACTCAAGTCAGAAGAGAAGCAGAGGTCTGTCACTGAGAATTGCAATCTACTCTGTGTAATAAAATTGAGATTCTGTTTCAGAGCAGCTAAGCTTCTGCAAGTCCCTTTTCTCTTCCAAATCAGTTATCTTTTACTCTTTTGTTCTTCCAGCTCCACACTAATGTTAGTCTTCTGTTCTGGCCATTTTTACCTTTAAAGAGTCTTGATGCCTGGCTGGAAGGAGCATGCACAGGGACAGTGTGAAAGCCCTAAGGACGGCTTGGGACCAGAGAGTACAAAATAATTCCTGGCAAACTGAATAGGCTTTTTTGAAGCCAGCCATTCCCTGCTCACACTTCCTTTTAGTACTAGTCTTTCTGCTCCATCCTGGATTTTGACAGTGATTAAAGTTCCTTCTTGAAGGCTTTGGATATTGATTCTTGATCAGACTTCTATTCCCAAATAACTCCATAATCCCTATTTATTTTCCTAAATTACAGCCAGCACGCCTTTCTCTGAGTTAATAAGTTTTCATTGTTTCCAGTGGAAATTGCAAGTGCCCAGCTTCTCCAGACTTGGGCTGTACAGCACGAAAAGCTTGGCTTGTGCAGCTCTGAGAATGCTATGAAAATAAGCCCATGCCAGAGACAAAAGCAGCCCTTTGTTCTGTCCACCAGATCACACAGCTTCCTGTCACCGAGTGTCCTCTCATGCTGAGAAAAGTGACACTGGTGTTTTCCAGGGAGCAATGCTGAGTTGCAGCCGGAGCTGTAAGAAACTTGGAGCAGCTCTTGGAGCACAACCAGTTAATGATGGTCCACTCACCTCCAGCAGGGAAAAGCAGAGCAGGTATCCTGCATCACTGTGAGGTGGCTGTTAACAATTATATTCCTTGTTCCTTACACCAAAGGCTACAAAAGCAATGAAAAGATGAAACTTCCCTTGCTTTTCTTATTTTAGAATATGTGAGTGTAGGGAACAGATGCTCCTTGAAATTTCCTGTGTTGTCTCAATTAGTGGCCCACAAATCCTGGGTTTTAGATTCCCACTGAATTTCCCCTCTACGAGACTTGCAATCTGGCACTCAGCAGGCACCAAAGAAAATGACTAGTGTGGATAGGAATGCAGCAGAGATCAGAAGTGCAGGTACAGTCTACCTGTCCATTCAGGCACTGTGTGTTTTTAATACCCAGGCACTCAAGTCTCACATTCATCACGTTCAAAGCAAGACAGAATACTTGCTTTTATGTGCACCCCATTCAGTGTACAGGGAATCTATACCCACATCCATCACATTCACTGAAACAGAGGCTATTTGCAAATGCTGAGCTTCCATTTCCCTGCAGTGACCCGAATTATGATAGGCTGCAGGTGAACATGTTAAATTTCTGAATTGGTAGACGTGAAAAAGTTCTGCTGGAGTCATTAATAAATGTGGTTAATGTGGGGAAAGACTCATTTCAGAACATAGCTGTGCACCATAAAGGGTGCTGGGAAAAGCATTTTGGGCAAGTAAATGTAGTGCTTATGGCAGATGTCAGTGTGTGTAACAGAGATAAAGATGGAGCATCTGCATTTATTACTGTGCCATGTAAAATGCTGGTATCCATAGTCTATCTACCCAGGCAATGCTGCTTGTAAAACCTTCAAAGGCAACGTCATGCATTTCCAAATTCATTCATCATCACCATGTTGAACTCTTTCTTTTCCCCGTGACAACCTATCAGTGATGCCAAGTGCCAATGATGAAAACCTGTTTTTGGAGGAAAAGTCTATATCATGTATAAACCAGTGAATGCCTGTCAGGCATTTGAAATAGTGTTATTGTTCTCAGGCACTGCTGGCCGCTGCAGTGCCACAGGGAAAAGGAGGAGGGCTTCAAGTGAAGCTTGTTCTCAGTGCACCCTTGCCATAACTTATGCAAATACAACTCAGGATAGTAGAAAAATGGAAGTCTATATGAAGACTAATTCAATTCACAAGTCATGATAATGCCCATAAGCCATCTGGGTGTGTGAATAGTTCGTAACTGCAACCTTGAAGGGAGAGATTTTGCTTTCTGGGAAAGAACAGGATTAATGGTTGAATACTGATTAGTTAGGTAAGAGCACGCTGGTCCCTCAGCAATGTACGGGTTTGTTTTCTTTTTAATCTCTCCTGCTATACCATTGGGAAATAGGGTATCTACTGGTTTCAATGCCTGAAATTAGTTTTTAGAGGGAAGTAAAAACTCCTAATGTATAGAGCATTAGAAACAAGTGAATCCATAAAGATGAGAATTTAATAATCTCTGGAAAATGGGTAGAGGGCTAACAGGGACCCTGTTGAAAAAAGGATCCCATTCTTGCTGTGCCATAAGCACAGTACAAGTATTATTTCAGTATTCCTGGACAAAAGACAGAGGAAGCTTAATAGGAATTGACTAAGAAATTGGAAAAATCTCCATGGTAGCCACCAAAAAAAAACCAAAAAAAACAGCAACCAAAAAACCCCCCCAAAAAAAAAATCCAACAAAACAAAGCCCAGACTCAAAACTGAGTATCAAAAGAAGAGTGGACAACTTCATTTTCAATCTGCTTTTTCCTGTATCCTTCCCAGCCAGGGCTCTCACAAAGCTACCTCACCTTTCCCTAAACCCACAATTTCTGCTGGAGCCATCCTGCTCCACACCCTTGACTCCTGCATAAACCTCAGTGGCCTTCACATGGGAAAGCACAGATGCTGCTTTCTGCTGATTGTTCCCTGCTGAGAAGCTGTGTCAGTCAGAGATGGGAACTGGCCCCATCCCACTGACAGGCTCTATCAACTCTCAGTGCACACAGTTGCATTTTTTTTTTTTTTAAATAACCTTTATTCTGCTTTGCTCCAGGCCAGAAACTAGTGGTTAAATAAAACATACAATCTATTACAGTAAAACTGTCTCATACAAGACATAACATGCTTCTCTAACTGCTAGGGACAGAAAGGAAAAAAAACAAAACTAACTGTCCCTTTCCAGGATGCCCTGGGAATTTGATAAGTTCAAATCTACTGGTCCTATAGATGAGTATAGATGCATCCATCCTTTACTGGGCTTAGCCTGAGAGCCCTCTTAACCATGAAATAATGAAGCTAAGATAGCACAGTGCTGAAATGGTATCAAATGGACTGTGGAATGAGCATTATATAAGAACAATTTTCTTATAATAGCAAATCTTACTTATTTTTATGGGACTCTAAATAATTTCTTTCTAGACTTTCTGTGTGGCTTCTCAGCACTGCATAAATGAATCTCAAACAGCTATTTAAGATCTTTCCTATTTCTTTTCTACTTGCCTTTTGGCAACTAAACTTCTTTAATAGGAAAATATTTGATACTTATATCTGATGCAGATTTTGGTGATGTGAAAATTACTGAAATCCATGTCTAAGAAGAAAATGGGGTGTGAAAACATGCACATTCCCAAAAAGACCTCTTTTATACAAGCTTTTCTCATTAAGTTTTTGTGTTTGAAAGAGGCATTATTAAGTACTGTGTTTTAGTGCACAGGCTACCAAATAAGATCATCCTTTTTATATTCTCTGAACTCCCACTGGTGCCACTTAAATTAGTGTTCTTGTTAACCAGGATGTTTTTTATACTTGTGAGGTCTAAATAAATCACTTCCATATTTTTTCATACATTACCAGGACTGCTTTTATTATTATTTTTTAAAGTATGCAGCTGTCACAGACTAGCATTAAAATGTCACCTGGAAAACAGCAGGAGAAATGGATCACTTAATATCTGCTTCAGCAAATAACTACGGAGACAATATTTCTTGTGGTCCCCTGAAATCCATGGCAAGTCCCATTTGTTTGTCAGTGGTTTATTATTACAATGCTGACATTTCTGTCATGAGGACCAAAATATTTCTCTCCTTCAAAGAAAGAAAGAAGGGAACATTCTTTCTGCTTTAGGCCTTCAAAATGAAGATGGAGTATTTTAAAATTTTCTCCAATTCATAAATGTGCAGCTTTTAACTTGTATTTCTGAGATTACACGTTTGGTCATGCAAGTTATGCCATGCACAGCATTCACCTACAGGGCCCATCTTTTACAGTGGTACTCGATTTTTTACTCTATCTCTTCAGTCTCTGTGGAATTCGGTATTTATTTTAGTGTATCAGATACTACAATTTGACAGATTCGTGCTCCTGTATTTTTATTCTTCAAAAACAGTTAAGGTTTCCATCTAGTGTTTGTTGAAGACACTTGGTGTCATGAGTGACAAACCTAAGACTGCAGGTAGCCCTAAGAAATTTGGGCATTTTCCTTCAAAAACATTCTGTATCTCTTCCTTCCTGCTTTCCCCTCCTCCTGCAGACCTGAACTGATTTCTCTCAGCCACTGCCATACCGCTACATACCCAAACTGATGGCTTTTTTTTGGATACACTCCAAAATGAGCTGTTTTCTGCTACTCTCTGAAATGTGCTGTAGCCTTTTAACCTTTCATTATTTTCACTTTTGAAGAAGAGTCTTACAAGGAAAATTGCTGGGCTCGTCTACAGCACAAGAAGCAGTTTTTCTGTTCACTAGGAGAATTCGATATTCTTCCACAGGCTCCACTACCAAAGCTGCCATTTTCATCAACATCAGTACTACAGCAATGCCTTTCCTTTTGGTATTTCTGTATTCATTGCTCCATCCTCTCTCTTACATGATTTCCTCCTCCTATTTTCCACTGCAAATGTGACGATTTCTGAGTAGTTTCTTTCCCTGCCTTTTGCTCAATGCTGCCTCAGTTCTCCAGGTTTCCATCTGAACTTTGTCACTGAAGGTGAACTTTTAACTAAATACATCACATGACTACTTTTTCATTCCTGCATTTAGCTCTCTGTCTGTATGTTTATTTTATTTAGACTGTCTTCTAATACATACAGAACAAGAACTTCATCTAGGCTTCTCTACATACCCAGCACACATTTTCCAGACCTTTGGTTCTCTTTCCCTGGCAGTTTGACTTTTCCCACCCATGGCACAGGACAGATCTGTCCCTCATTCACACCGCACTGCAATCAAAGTCAGGAGGTGTTCTTTAAGCCCTCCAGTGAAGGGATTTTCTTCCACTGCTGGCAGACAGACATCTGTTTCCTAAAAATCCCTCCCTGCTGCAACCATAGCCACCAGCAGCGTTCAGTCACTTCTGCTTCCTTAGTTCCATTTCACCTGCCCACTCGAAAGAGAAAGCAATTGGTGAAAAGTGCAACTGAGAAAACACCATTCAGAAAACCACTATTCCTGAAGGACCTGTGGGGTTTGTTATGCCAAAATGTGAGAGGGAATGAGTATTACTTCAAAGTTCCTAGCTGTGACTGAGAATTAAAATATTTATTTGAGGGACTAAGAAAAGTAAACCTCAGAGGCTCAATACACAGATTCAACAACTTACGACTCCTACATTTCACTACAAAATTTTGCATTACCCCTTTGTTATTTTCAGTTTTTATTAACTGACATTCTTTCTTCCTTTCTTAAAGTATTCAAAACATTTGTAAAACATGCTACAACCCTATCCTTATTCTTTATTCTGTTTAGAAGAGATACAAATCTAAACAGAAATCTTATTATGTATATATTAAAATACAAATTCTTGGATCAGATATGAAAATCTGAGGAAGAAAGATCCTACTTGCATTCAAAAGCAAATAAATGCTGGTTCCTTGTAACACAGAAAGAAATTCCAAGCTTTTCTGCAATAAAACCCAACACTAAATGATCCAGTGTGTAAGTGTAATTTGTACAATAAATAGAAAGTTAACCTCAATGGGATGCATGCTTTGAAATTTGAATTTTTTCTTCTCCAAGTATTATTCTGTATAGATGTGAATCTAATTTGAATTTAGGTTCAAGAAGTATGTTAGGGCACATTAATTCCAAAACCATCTTTAGCTTAATTAGCATACAGCAAAAAAGTACAAATGCAGAAAAATTCAATTCTTTACAAATCCTTAAGCAGAGTATCTACTTAATATCAAGGATATAAATTAATAAAAAGGAGAAGCTTGGAAACTGAAGAGAAGGTCACATTGTAGGATACAGCAGAGTAATTGGTGTGAGGACAGTGTGCTGTGTTTGAATGCTGGAAGTGTGAAAACATTTATCCCTCCTTAGATGTCAAACAGCTTTTAAAATTACACACCATTAGACCTAATAACATCACACTTCTTTTTCAAGCTACTGCACTTTGACTGTGGAATACACACACTCCAATGCCAAAAGTTTTGGAGAGACACTTTATAATGCCATTGCGAAGAGAGACAAAATCATTAAGAACTAACATCTCTGAATGTTACAGATGGTTGGAAGATACTCTTAACTGAAAATGTCATATTAATAAATTGCATTAATCTGAAATACAGAAGCACTACCATCCCTGAAGAGAATTCTTTCATTTACATATTGTTGGTGCCCTTTACCCTGTTGTGGATCCAAAGTTTACGTTGGACCTCCGATAGTTTTTCACACTCTTAGCTGAAACACATGGTACATTCATGTTGGGTTGGAGCAGTGTTTGCACTAGACACTCACTCTGTTTTATTCACAAGACACTAATGCATCTAATTTACACTACAGAAAGCACTCAGCTCCTGCAAGGACACTTCTCTTTCTCTCTCTTCACTTCTGAAGAATACTGGGAGAGGTAAAATGAGACCCTCCCAAAATATCATTCCTATTAATTTTAAATTGTTAACAAAACAAGGAATGTATTTTATGTCAACGTTTAAAATAAATTCACTTTCCTTTGTTCTTCGAGGTACGTTTAGAGATCAGTAATTAATGAATGCATTTAGCAGAAGTGTTCCTCCATGGACAACAAATAAAAAACAGGTGAACAGGCAAGTCCAGCTCTAATTCATTACAAGGAGCAGGAGGGATTAACAGGAGGTTTTGCTCTGACCCCTCTCTTTGCTAACTCAGTTCAAAGAATACTGCAAAGAACGGCCAAGCTGTGAGAGTTACGAGGAGAAGAGACACCACAGAAAGGAGAGATTGAGATAAAACTCCTGACAGTAAAATCTGAAGTTGGTATCTCCTGAGTTTTGTCCAGGAGAGCAATTGCCTCTTGCCAGTGCATATGGGATGCTCCAGTGAACTGGGTTCACGAGGACAGACTTCCTTGGGACAAGCACAGCTAACACGCATTTACTGCTTCCTGTCTGATTAAGGAGAAGGTTGTAGAAACCATATTTATAAGTGACACTTAATACAACCTTAAAAGTTAGAAAAGAGTTACTAAAATGCAGGTAAACTCATCTTGATCAGTGAAAAAAATAGTTTACCTTGCTTTTAGAAGACCAGAGTGTAGCACCATGTGGTACTGATCTGGTTAATACCACCTACTCATAATATTCATAGGTGAAGTTTAATGCTCCTTCATAAGAAATATTTAAGCATTACTTTTTCTACCAAAAATGGTTTCACACTTACAAATAGGTGACAGAATAAGAACCACGTTGCCAATTTAATGAAGCTGTGATTTTTATTTTTTTTTTCCAAAGCTGAGAAAGGGCCCCAAATGACAGGTACATTGCAAAAATAAACCACAGAGTGCTGCAAAAACAAGAAAAAGTCATCAAGGTTTTCTGTGCAACCATGGGAGGACACCCACTGGGTCTTCAACTTTATGGAACATTTTGAACTGAGCTGGGCTAAACATTTCTGGAAATAACTGTAATCAAAAATTCAAGTACTTTCCAATGGAAATTTTCTTTTTAAGAAAATGAAGTAAAATGCGAAAGAATTAAGTTCAGTTGACACGGTTTTATTGCCATTAAAATCACCTAGCTATTTTCCATTTAGGAATCTGGCAAAATGTTTCAAAGACAAAGTCCTTAGCTTTACAAAGCCAAGTATTTACATGCTTGTGTACAGCCAAGAGTATACTAGTGGAAGCATGTACGTTAATTACTTTGTGATTAAGTTAAGATTATAGACACAGGAAAAAAAAGTCACCGCCTACCTTTGAAAACTTAATTTGAATGCCCATACTGCCCAGCAGGGGCCTGAGAGGACTGAAGGCATTGAGATGGGAACAGTCACACTTTCTCCCCTCCCCATTCCCCCAGGTACCAGGGACCCAGAAAAGGCAGGAGGCTGGGGCACCATGCCAGCTGACATGCAATCCAGCAAGTCACACATGCTATTGAGGCATGAAGTTAAGAGCTGCCCAAGGCTGCTCGTATCACAAGGATAACAGACAATTTGGCAGGTATCCCTTTGTGCCAGAGACAGTGTTGGTGGCATGGGAAAGAAGAGTTCTGTCTGAGGAACATGTCTTTTTTTCCTGAAACAAAAATTGTAGAGGATGCCTGTGAGACTCCAAGGATCACTTTCTCAGAGAACTCACTCAGTGCAAGGAAAGTGGTACATGGCAAAATTGAATGAATGTATGTATAGCTTACAGGTCTGGACTGAAGCTGCTATGGCATAGACTAACTCTGTAAAGTAGTGCTCTTTTAGTCTGAAAATAAGATTATTACAGAGCAACGTGCTTCACGTATACATTTGCTTTCTAGTTTGCTTCGGAAGAAGCTGTTAGTGTTGGTTTAGTACGGAAAGAAAATGAGTGTGCATCAAAAAGTACCTCAGGCCAAATATTTTAATACCCAGGTCTCAGCCAGCACTGGTGTTACAATAGCAAACTGGATGTGCATTCTGGGTGTGGGCAGGAAAATTGCATAGCAAATAATCTCAGATGGAGTCAGCGTGTTCTACCTGGGTCTGCCACGAGAAGTAGCTTTTGAACTAGAAAACATGCAACCATGGGAGCCCTTATTTTATATTCTTTGGAGGCTCATTAGCACCTTTCAACAATCTGCCTGGGAAAATAAAACTTACCACTGAGAATAACGCTCAAGCTGAGAATGGAGATGCTTCCACAATTCCGGCTTGTGAAGCAGACAGGAACAAACCATGTCATTCACATGCATGCCCAAACCTGTTTGTTCCCAGAGCTGAGACAGCAGCGCTGCTCATAAACAGCTGTGAGCAAGGTAATGACATGCAAACGCTGAGCACGGGAGATTTCTTTACAAAGCAAAGGAAGTATTTATGGTATAATACACACTGTCTTCAAGTCTTAGCGTATCACAGCCTCTGTGAAGCTGTGAACCTGTGAAAAACCATTATAGAGGGTAAGTTTTATGGAAATTATGTTCGTACTCAGAGCTTATTAGGGAGCAACCAAATTTATAGCAGTGCATCCAATTCCATTCAAATCCATCATTTCTTTCAGAAAACTCTCAATTCTCAGAAATTCTTTCTCGGTTGGGAAAATGTCAGTTTCTGATTCACACAATCATTTCACTTTGAAACATTTAATAATAACCAAGAAGCTTTATGTTTTAGTAGGCAGGGTTCTCTAAACAGAGGATGACAGGAGGTCTTTTTCTAAAGCCCTGCAACATTTTATAAAACTTGATGCCTAGCAAGCCAGGATAGCGTAATTGTGTACACCACATCACTGCTTAGAAAAAAAATATTATTATCCTAAAACAGAGAAATAAAGAAAAAAAATTGTGCTTTACAATAAGATTGGAGTATTGTGTTCTGAATCCTGATACTCCTGCTCTTCTCATGCCAGAGCCCCAGAGAAGGGAGAAGTCCCCATGTGGGAAGATCTTCTTCACTCTAATATATGCAAGCTGTATGTTGACACATACATAATATCTGCCTCTTTTAACAAGGAGTTGCACCATGTGATTACATAAACTACATCTGAGAAATCTGGTAGCAGAACTTGGCCGTATCTGCCAAATAAGATAAAAGATTGCTCTTCAAAAGATATCTTTTTTTCATTTCATTGAAGCAATAAAGCAGAAACGACAGGATTTCCCCACAGCTTTGATGAAACTCGAGCTGCACTTTGTTGAGTCGAAGATAGGTGGTGCAGGGTTTCCCTTTCTTTCAGAGACTTGGACAAGACTCTGTCCAGCTCCATTCCTTGCCCACAAGCCATGCTCAGAGATAAATCATTCAGAGAGGGTCTCTTCAGCCAAGTCAAGTCAAGATGCCACCCATCAGAGAGCCTTCCTGAAATTCTCTTTATTCAAAATTCTTTTGCATAAGTAGGTACGTACACTTGGGGAAAAAAAGAAAAAAACAAAAAACAAAAACCACCCGCATCATGCCTTTTAGTGAATGTGCTTGGTAGTCTGAGTAAGTCAAGGTTGGCATAAATGGTTGTCTTGACCAAACAGAAAATGTCATGTTTTACTCTAGGAAGGCATGTAATGCAAAATTAACACAAGCAAGTTGTAGGTTTGGGGCTTTCTTATATAGAAGTCCTCACCTTTGATGACTTTAGACAGACAAATAGATTACAAAGGCATCTGCTCAGCAACTCAATGGGTGTATCCTCACTAAAGGATCTCATGATTCAATCTCAAAGAAAATGTGTGGGTAGTCTTCAAGGAAAAGAGTCCCAAGTGATATCCCTTCAATTAGAAAGGATCTGACACTGCAGCTAAATTTCTTTGTAATGCTATCTGATGTAGGTGATGTGAGGTGCATGTAATTTCAGGGCCAGCCCCATTCCACTGCAGCATAAGGACTATTTGTGGAACACATCTCATTTGCCCTCTACCCCAAAAATACCTCAAGAGGGCATGTCATAGGCTAGAAATTGAAATACCTGGTAGTGTCTGTGCTTGGCAGAGTTGAAAGGAAAAGTAATAAGGCAAAGATAATCATACCCAGTCATAAGTCATAGAAAGACTGCAACACCCTGAAGAAACATGACAACTTATGACCCAGTCTGAAAATAGGTAACATGCATCTGAAGAGGTCAGAATGGATGAGCTCTCTCTGGCAACAGCCTTCTGGACACGCTGGGACAGACTGGTTCTGACCTACAAAAAGAGGACGTAATCCTTTGGAAAAGACTGGTGCAGAATGTATGGAATAAGTGTGTACAAATGCAAGTGGAAGCTGGGGAAGAAAGGTGTCACCCACTGGCTTTCCACATGCTGAGCCAGCTCTGCCTCAGGAATGAGAGGCCATCACAGTTTGCAGCCAGCAGAGCCCACAATACAGCATCAGCTGTATGGTACTGTACAACTAAGGCTTAATTAATTAATTAATGCTTTCTTTTAGTTGTTGAAGTGATAACATAGTAGTTTAGCATAAAGAATTCTTCTTTGTGCTTGTGGAAATCTGCCAAAATATCCCCATCACAGTGGTCCCCCGATTTCCTAATCAGAAGAGCTGCTACACTTCCCAAATCGCCCATATGTGAGCCACCCATTTCCATACCAGCTCCAACAAATTACAAATCTTGAATTCAATTAATTCCAAAGTTGAGCCCAACATACCATTTCAGAAACACCAAATTCCTTGTTGCTGAAAATAAATGGAAAGCAATTTATTTACTTTGGAGGCGGGCAGGATCAGCCAGCTACCTCTGGCAAACGTGCTTGAATGTTGGATACAGACGCTATCTACAAACCTACTATCTCAGCCAGGCAATCAGACAAACACATCCACCAAGAACACAAACATACCTGCTAGTCTGGATTGTACCAAAGGACGAGCTTTCCAAAGCTTGTGTTCTCTCAGAGCAACTATGTGCACAGATAAAGACTATGGATCAATGCCCATGGGACCTCAGGAGTGTAAAGAATCCCTTTCATGTGGTAAGTTCACAAAACTGAAGCAAGCACAGGAAAGCTTTCTATTTAATGCATGAATTAAACATCCAAGACACACAGGTCATTACTGCTGAGGGCTGTGATTTCCAACTGCACAACACCCAAGCAGTAACATCAGCCTGGCTGCCTAATCAAGAGTTCTCTGCTATCTGCGACAAGGAGCGTAAACACTTCTCGTCTCAAGAGGCCGGGAGCAGCCCAAGGGACAGCAAGACAAAGAAAGCTGTGTCACAAAGACATGGATAAGTGTACAGAATGCTTGGCTGTGCAGAAGCATACAGGAAAAAAGCCTATGGAGAGAAAGGAGCTGTAAACACAACGATATGCAAAAGGCAGCTAAACCCTGGATCTTGCTGTACTGCAACCACGGAAGGACGTGACTGCTCTACACAGTTTGCATTTCTCCCTGTATTGGAATGACATTCCCAGAGGCAGCGCCGCAAGTGTGTGAAGGCTCCTGGTTTTCTATTAATACAACACATTAAAGGTGTAAAAAACAAACAAGAGAAACTGAGACAAGCCATACAGGCTTGTGTCGCATCCTTCCAAGTAAAGACGAAGCGATGCGATGCACTTGGATGACTACAGAGAAGCAAGATGTTATGCAGCACATGTTCTTTGATAATGCCCTACTTTAGAACCAAAGAGCAGTCTGATTATGCTTTGAAAGCTACATGATCAAAGGAATTCAGAAAGAACCTTTTGAATCATTTTCCTAGATGCTTCTATCAAGCTGTATTAGGCCAAATCCGCCCTTTCAGTTTGAACAGTTTGAGCCATAGCGTTAGTCTTCTGCTCCTTAAATCTATTCATAAACAAAAAATAAAAACCTTCCCCAAAGAAATGACCACACTAACCCATTATCTTGTGTAACTGAGTGCAATCAAAGACCTTCATTTACTTTATGTAAATGTCCTCTCCCTTTCCCAGGCCTAAGGTTTTCTTACTCTCTGTTGTGTCACCTCATATCTAAGCTAGATACGGAGATCATCTGGGAAGAGATTCCGGGTAAAAAAAGTCACTACTGACTAAAAAGATACAGCACCATGGTACATCAAAATACTTTTGCAGTAAAAATACTGGTTTGTTCTCAGTTTACAATATATTTAATTTTAAAAAAATCATTGATGTAATGTATCCAAATATTTCCATATTAATCACATTCTATTTTCTGACAACGGAAAGGTTATAATTCCTTATGATGTAAAATGAAGAGTGACTTTCAGTAGCTTAAGATGCTAAAAGCAGACAGGCCCACGGGGTGGTATTATTAAATATGGAATTCCTTGATGCTTACAGCATTTCCTCTGTTACTAACTGAGGCACAGAAGTCAGAACTGTGTGCTCCAAAGAGCACCCCTCCCTCTGCCACTGTTGCCAACCACGGGTCTGACTCAAAGGCTGGTAGCAGAGAGCCAGTAAATGGCAGCTGCTGCATTGTCCACAAGTCCTATGGCACAAAACCACAAGTTGTGGCATAAAGGGGTTAAATGTGTGATGGAAGTGACAGGATTCTGGGGGGACATTAAAGCTCTCTGAAGCCTTGGCAGTTTGTTGCTGAAGAGTAACAGTCCCGTGTTTTGTCCTGTGGCTTGTTACAACATTGTGAGGCATTTACTTGATGGGAATTCTTACTTCCACTCCACTTCCCTCCTGAAAACTACAGTGTGGTGTTGGCAAAAACAAAGGGCAATGACATTTTGTGGACCAAAGTCTCCTTAAAGATTCAGACACAAACATTCACTAAATAAATGTGAAAGGAAGATTTGCCTTATATGCTTTGATGCAGTAGAGTTTGATAGAGGAGATTTTATCTCTGTTTTCCTTTGTTCTGTTTTCACTTAACAGGAAATCTTTATGCATTGGCAGTCAGATTTCACAGCTAAGAAAAAAAATAATACCTGCCTTGAAAATTTGAGTCTTTCATCTATTTTCTTGTAGTGCGTATCAGTGAGCGTTTCATCTGAGACACAACAGGATATACACTGAGCTCTTAAACACATTAAACCAACTGGATCAAGCCCTTTAAATGTGTTAACTTATGTCTGCCTTGCTCTTTCATTTTACATAATGATTTCCTTTTTGTTTATTATTGTAATACAGCAGAATAAACTACAACTAATTTTTTTTCTCAGGCCATTTTATATCCTCTTTTCTTTCATTCCCTTGCCACATTACGTATTTCAAGGAATTGTACCCCAGATAGGCAAGCAGTTATCTTAAAAACTCAAACAGGAAAAAATTCAGTCACTCCTCTTTCTTGTTGCATCCCTTATGGTTCCAACTATCAGTGACTTTTTTTTTATTGCCACTACTCCACTATCAAATGAAATTCGTACTTGGTTTGCACTCCTCTTTTCCTTCCCAACAGCCTCTTCTATAGTTCTTTATTTATTTACTCATTGCTGAATTTTTAGTAGCTATCTCTTCAACCCCTCAAAGTTTCCCCTTCAGGTCCTAAATATTTTTAATTAAGATGAAAGGATCCTTCTATTCCTGCACTTACACGTATCCGTGTTATCTTCCACAATTCCTTTTATATACATCCAGAATATGGTTAGCCAAGGCATTTCACCTCTCCTGTCACTTTGGTTGTGTCCAGCTTATGCTTATTCATATTTAGCTATTAACCTTTATCTGAACAAAGTACAACTAATCATTTTACTCATCCGTGTAGTATTATATTAACCCATATTATCATCATAGGTGAAAGACATTAATTGTGTCATCAACTTCAGCATCACTGTAGCATGCAAGACTTGCACTGGAAGTTGACATTTGTATTGATGATGTTGTTGTTGTTGTTGTTGTTATTATCATTCAATATTAGAAGAGGTCATAGAGTTGGCTTTCACAATGAGCTAGGTCACATAATCTGTGATATTTTTACTTCATAGATACATACTAAATGTAACCAAAGTAACAAGAAGAGCCTCCAATCTGCCAGGGCACAGACAAGCATTTCAGCGAGTCAGAATCTATGGTTTCAACAGCCAGGAGAACCATCTGCAGGATTTCCAGTTATTTCAACAGCTCTCTTTGGTAGCACCACAGCTGAGCTCAAACATCCAGAGCAATTTTATTTAAGTGTTTCACATTAATGTTGGTGGACCTTTTCCATTCAAAACCACTTGAAATAAGCAGAAGGAGGCAATTTCTTTACATGCATTGGTTTTATAATTTGGTCTATTTGTTGAAAGAGAGGAGTTGATGACAGGGTCGTAATTGCTGTGACGTTTTAAGTATGTAACTCATCTCAGAAGCTCTTCATCTCTTAGACTCCCTGCTATCTTCAAACATGCTAGCAAAAGAAATTGGAATGGGCAGAAATATAACACCCCTAGAAACCAAAAGAGAATCCCAGTGAAGGGAAGCAGTAAGAAAATACACACATGTAAGGCCAACTTCAGACTTGACCACAACAGCCCTACACTCCACTGTGGCTCATCTGTAGCAGAGGAAAAAATCTGAATCTCAGTTTCATTCCTGATTGAATCATTAAATTCTATGCCACTGGAATACAGGCTGCATGAGACTAGAGGATAAAAAATCTATGCTTAATACTTCTTAAATATTATTTTCTTCTAGGAATGACTTGCATCAATTTTTATTTCAGACCTGTATATATAACATAGAAACAAATTTATTGGTTTTGGTTGGTTTTTTTTTAACTAAACACACACTTTATTTGTATATTCACCTTTCCCTACACTCAGTTCTTCAAGACCTCCCTTTCTATTGGAGTCCTAGATGTGACCAGGGACAAATAATTGGATTTTCTATTCCCATGGCCATACACAATATAAGGAACTGAAAGGAACAAAAATTATCTGAATTTGTAACCTCTGTTTCTGTGTGTTCAGCTTTTGTAGAAGCAAAGCAGTAGAAACTTTAAGTTCAGCAATATAAACTCAAACACAGCTTTTACTCTTCCAATCCAATGCAATCCATGGTAACAAGCAAATTTGGGATTTTAATGGCCATTCCAACTCTGTCCCAAAGAAAGCAATGGGCAGGTGTGGGTATAAATGACATTATGTCTGTGTTACTGAAACAGGAAAATGTTACATGAATGCAAATTGCACATGGTGAAAAATAGGCAAAAAATACAGGGGAAGAAGAGCAAATCTCTGAAAGAGAAATGCATTGTGAAAGGATATATTTGTAATATATGCAAAGCTATCTTTTTGACTAAGTTATTGACCAGGGAAAAAGGACTACAGGTCTCTGCTATTACAGTGCACTGCTAGCTTTCTGCTTTATATACTCACTTCTCCAGAGACATTTGAATATCCTCATCCTTTGCCATTTTTACCCTCTCTCCCCAGCATTTGACTGAATTTTAAATGTCTAATACATTGAAATTCAGTGAATGAGATGGAATAAAACTGTGCAGTGAATAATCAGCAGTGAATAACATCCAGAAAGCACTTGTGTATTTCTTTCCTACTGAGAAAAACATCCTAAACAACATTTGATTTATCTACCCAAAAGTTCTCCTTACAGGGACTGACATTGCTGTTGACTGGGCATTTATTTATGATCAGCTGGTACCAGGCTCTGTGGGTTTCATAGCAGGAAAAGTGAAATTCATTACTCTTGCCACACTACACCATCCATCTTTTATGTATTATATAGTGCACCGATTTATGGCAGGTGTAGACTTGAAAACCTAAAAAATGAATATTTAATGATTATGATATTATATATGCCCACATTTTGTTGTAAGGAAAATGCATGCATGTATTTTGCTGCACGTTTTTCTAGCAGCTCAGTATTTGCAATGGTAGTGCCCCGCTGCTGGTAGCAGACATTTATTTCTGCTGTACCTGGCATCACTTCTGCCAGTTCTTTTAAGTAAAAGAGGTTCCACTAAAAACCAGAAGACCAAGATGACATCTCATGAATGAGAAAAAATATTGAATCTGATAAAACAAAAGCCACTTCCCTTGAATCTGAATTAGTCTGTTCTCATACCTGTGCCTGGGAACCAAGCTGTAGTCTCAAAGTAAATGACCCTTGGATTCAGAATATGAATTAAACAAGTGAGTTCTGACAGAGATCTTTTTCAATAAGGAGCATTCAAACAGAAGTACTTCCAAAATAAGTTTCTTACTAAGTTTTCCTTCACAGTTAACCTATAATGCAATATTGTGGTTGCTGACCTCTAAGGCAATGTGCATATATTACTATTTATAAGTTAATTAACTATGACACACAAATAAATGCTTCAGCTTATACTCTAAACCCTGAAAGTACATCACATTAACTCTGCTTAATTCACTTGTGTGTTATCACACATTATTAAGATACATAAAACGTATGTAAGAAAAGTGAGCAGACTAACACTTCACATACCAGATTTGATGTCAAGCATATAATGGCACAGCCAACCTAGCATTCTTTAGCATTGCTAATCTATAGAAATGAAATGAAGCATAAAGTAAGGGGAAAAAAAGGAGGGAAAGGGGAAGAACACACAAAACCTCAAAAGAAAATAGCAATTCAGTTATAAGATTTTCTACAAAACCATGAATATTTATGAAAAAGCAAGGTTTGCTTTTTTTTCACTTAGCTTCCAATATCTCCTTTAAAAACTCTTCTGAAATATTAGACGTATTAAAAAAATAAATTGCACATATAAAAGAATGAAAGACATGCAGCTTTTAAGATAAGCATGCTTTCAGTGCAAGCATCTGCACTCAGAAGAGCATTTACACAAATTAACATATTTTATCCACTGTAAGGACCATAAAGCATTTCCAATTCAGCATATAATTTTTATTTCAATTGGCATGACAAAATCTTTAAGTGTAGCACTAGCAGAAGATACAAGAAGCTGCAATGACCAAAGGCAATGGTGGATTTCCCTGCATAAAGGAATGAATAACAATCAAAAAAAGGTTTGGGTATTTGGAGCAGAGAGAGGATGTTATTCTCGAATTCACAGAATCAGTTTCTTGTTACTATGATGTTTTAAAGCAAATATAATCTCTGAGTGAAGACAGAGAAAAAGATTACATGATACAGTGCAATCCCTTTTCTAGAAACATGGCAATTTTGTCATCAACACATGGATGAGAGATATCATTACTCCTGGAAAAGAATTAGAAAGCTACTGTACAGCTCTCAGGCATGATGCCTCGCCTGGCAAACAAGGTCACTCCTCGTTCAAAGCTCTATACCATTTGCAGATTAAGGTTTCTAACACTAGAGCTAGTTCCTTCATCTCCCAAAATTCAAATTGCAGTGCGTTGGTACATGCCACAGACAGGGTTGCTACGGTACAGCACTCATGAAAGCAGTAACTGCTTCCAGCACTTTGCTTCATGGCTGCAAGGACTTGTCTGCCCTGATTAATTTTAAGTTAGTGATGAAAATACTAATAAGACTGAAACAGAAGAAGCAAATTTAGGGAGCTACATTGGCTCTTGGACTGTGCTGTGATCTACTTTTGTGCAGTAAAGCTTTCCAAAGAGACTGTTACTTCTCAGGTACACACAGGAAAAATACTAAACTGCCTTCTAAAGATCCAGGACATACATAATGTCCAACATGTACTGCCATCCTCAAAAAGCGCTTTCCCAGTAATGAACTGTCTCTTGCTCATGCTTAAGGGTGGTATTTATCCATCAGACCCTAAATTATCAACTTAGCTGTCCTTCCTCAAAAGGGAGGTGGGAGAGGTGGGTGTGCCTCCTTTGCTCACATCTGCAGATCCCTCAGTTAAGCACCCAAAGACAAACAGCATCAGTCTGGTCCTCAGCAGGCCACAAACTCCCCAGCAGACTCCATGTCCTCAGCTGAATACTCTTGTGGAATCGAGATTTTGTTTGCCCAAGGCAGACTATGGCAGAGCTCTCGTTCACAACCTTGTTTCTCAAAGGGTTCATAGTCACTCCAGACTTTTCTTAATAACACAGGGGCATGTAATATGGCATATATACAATAATTTCTCTGAAATCTATAGCAAATTCTTCTAATGTATGTTACTTTCAGTGTATTTCACTGCTTATCAACACTACAATCTTACAGATTTAAAAATTATTTTCATTTACCAGCTGAGCGTCAAGATGCATGTAAATGTAAAATCTGACCCAAAATACGTGAAAATATTGTTAGCCATTGCTAACACAATTGAATCCTCACAACTAGAACCTCCACCTTGAACCTGAAGTCAGAAATTAGCAGCCTGGACTAATGCATGAAATCATGGCAGCTGCACTGTCAAATAAAAATCTCACTGAAATATGTCTGAAATGATAGCAGTAATTTGTTACCCTTGCTCAAACAATGTGTAGGAGAGAGAAGGCTCCAGTGACTCAACATGCAGCCGAACTGGCACTGTATTTACCTGTTGTCACTATCAGGAACTCCAGAGTAATAAATGGATGAAATGCAACTCATAAAAATATTCATATGATGAAATTTATGGCTTGCATTAAAGCATGTTTAAATTGAAAAATGACTGTGTAAAGCTCAACTGATCAGTTCCCGGTGTATATTCACAGTCATATCTGTTTGCTTTGGGACTGCATGTTTAAATTTATTTCCACTTGTGCATATCCAAACTGTGTGCATGTCCCGAACAGCTGCAACTTTTTCTCTCTTTGGTTTTGTTCCCCCTCACCATTTTAAAAACTAGAGGGAGGTACTACATTTAAAACAGAGCCTGATACAATTCAATCTTCTTGACCACAGACATGGCCAAATCCTGAGATGGGAAGTGCAGAATTCCAGTCCCCTCCCCTCTGCAAAGCCAAGGCAGGAAGGATGGGTGAGCATCACGGCAGGAAGGATGGGTGAGCATCATGGCTGGTGGTGGAAAAGGCCCTGCAAAGCCCATCTTGCCAAGGACTGCGCCCAAGCACGGATTCCTGTATTTATCACACCATTCACATGGGAAAAGACACAGTTACCCTCTGTTCACAACACAGCTGCCTGTGACCATGGAGGAGAACATGTCTAACCCAGCCCTCCTTGCCCACCTCAAAGGCTGCTGGGGACAGGAGGCAGCGGGAGGAGGTTTGGGCACATGAATCGACCTGCGCGGGCAGAGCCAGCGGCTCCTGCTTGGGCAGCCCAGCCTCGAGCTCCGACCAGAAAGCTGCTCCACAGATGCAAGTGTAGATTGCATAGGTCTTCTTATTTATACCTCTACTACCATAACTAGCAAGGAGTAGGCAGGATTCCTTTCCAGTCCATATGTAAAACAAGTATCTCCTTTTATACTGTACATAAACAGTGGGAAAATCTTTCAGATGCTGTTAAGCTTCTCAGTTTCCCAGCAGCAACAACATTTTCTTTTTTTGGGGAACAGCAGAAATAAAATACTTCTCAATACCTCTCAATGTAACATCTCCTACATTCATTTTGTGTGATCTTTTCTGTGGTATCTAAATGTGTAGTATACTGAGGTAAAATAAACCTGAAACTTCCTCAATGAAATCTTCCTCATCTTCAAACAACACACCACAATCACAACATGACAGAGTACCATAAGAAGTCATCCCAAATTCCTTGCCAACAGACTTTTTAAAGCAAGTAGAAGTGAAACACCTAGGGACACTGTTACTCTTTCGATATATTGCAATGTATATGGGAAAATGAAAAACAATAATTTAAAAAATGCTGATGGGGTAGTAACAGAACAAGATGGTTTGCAAATTGGACTTGTACTCGAAAGGACAGCACTGAACCATGGAGTTTCCAGTACAGAATTATTTTTTCCTTTGTTTCACTCACAAATACAGGTCACTCTTACGGAAGTAATTCTTCAAAGACAGAAGTACAATTTCCAATACACACACATCAATTCATGCCACAGTGCAATTTATGTTACTCATGTAACAGTTGATGGTTTTATACATAGATATATATCTCTAAACTTGAGCACATTTTCTTTTTCTTTTCCCTTTGTTTTGAGACAAAACTCACCAACAATCTGAAAACCAAGCCAGCATGTGCAGAGGAGGACAATCAGGGAGACTTGGGAGCAGCCAGACAACTTCTCCAAACTGTTGTGTATGTAGATGTGACTATTTGCAATTTAACTGTTATTGCTATGCGTTAAGTGAATAGCACATACATCCATTTCAAAATCAGCATCTATTCCTATTTCCATGACATCCTGCTAGCTCAAGAGCAGTCCCAGCAAGCCCCCAGTTACAGAATGAGCATTCCTCAGAGACAGACACATTTAATAGGGGGTGGTGAAAGACATAATTCAGATGAGACATGTGGACTGAGAACCAACCTCTTCTTAAATCTTTTCTGAACCGTCTTTTATTGCTCAGTTGAAAGGAATTTGCAGTGCAAAACGATAAGAAATACAAACCACCTTCTTAATCCATATGCCAAAACATTTACTTTTCTTTTTAATGCCACTTTAATTCCTGGTAACATTCCAAACCCAGCGTTTATATTTCATGATATTGTCAACTTTGCATAAAACTACTGGTACTACTCATGACTTATACAGCCTCGGGGAGACTATTGATTTTTTTCCCCTTCATAAATCTGAAAATGCTCTGTCTCTTCCCAGTGGACCCATTATATTTATTGGTATCTATCCCAAAACAACTGCTCAAGGTTATAGCTATAAAAATATTCAGGGTTCTAATTCACTATATAGAGGCTAGAGAAGCCCACAGATTTGGGCTCAGAACCCTGATTTTACCCTGATTACAAAGGATAGTTGGGTTCTTTTATTTTGTGTCAGGACCAAAAGATAAACCTTTTTTTTGGACAGAGCTTATACCCTCATTGATGGAATACTAAGCAAATTTTAAAGGAATGGAAAAAGTGACACATGACCTTCTTTATGCAGCAAAGATCAGACAATAACAGTTTACAATAAATATTGGTATAAATATTTATTGCATATACATTTCCCTAAAACTCAAACTTCCTTATGGACTACCTAAAATCAAGACATCCTGGCCCCCAGGAGTAGATGACCAATTTCTGAAAACCATTTGAACATCTGACATCTCAGATGGAAACAAAATATGTGGAAACGTGGTCCAAGATAATAAAGAAGATTTAGCTCTTCAGGTTATTAAAATACAGTATGCTGTAATGACTGATTATGATGCTAGTGCTTTAATTGGCAGTTGAATCTTCAAAGATAACTTCACATCAACTTTTAAGCTACTTTAGGAAGGAAGAAGACATCATGCAATAATCTTCTACTCACCATACCTGTACTGAGTCCAAATGGAAGATTTGCATGTGAATTTTTTTAAACTATACTAAGCCTCATATCCTATGCTGTAATGATCTTCCAAGAGAGTCTGTGCCTGTGGGATGTTCCTCTCAGCAAAAGGAAAGTGCTGCCAATATAGACGAAGGCACTTTAAACAGAGCCATGGGACTACTTAACTTATCCATGGCCACCCATGGAAGCAGGTGTTAGAAATATGTGGAAGAGCATCAGAGTAATGATTTTGATTTATTTCCCTGATATTAGTACGGACCTGGAAAGTGGGAATACCACCAACCTTACCACATTCCCCGTTCCACAAAGCAGCTGTGCACCATGCTGCAAGGAAAAGAACATCGCCTCCAAAATCAGCAGCAACAGCAAAGCCATTTAGTTTAAAGACATGCAAAAATATAGTCATCACAATAAAAACTGTAGCCTTTGCCAATGGATTTCACTAAGTGGTATCTGAGATACCATAATTTTGATTACATTTAGAACAAAAGCATATGCCTAGTGTGCAGTTAAAGGACACAAATGCTGACTATATATTGCTTTTCACTGTACTTTAATAAATTAAACACAGAAATTGCAGTATGTTATCCATATTCTACATGAAAATACCTACAGCATAATTTATACCTGGCAGCTGACCAGCTGGCAAGGCAGGCCTAGGCTTCGCATATCACATGAATACACAGTCTTTCATTTGTAATCTAGCTTTTATAAAATGAGCAGTAGCAAATCTTCAAGTCTGTAAATGCTATGCTGAACCAACCCATAGCACTATGAAATCTTGTGCCCCAGGAGCATGACCTGCTCCAGAAAAAAAGAGGGTTTACTTTTAGATCACTTCACAGTGTCAGCTTTTATAAACATATTTAGTAAATATATATCAAGGCACACACTTCTGGTTTTGATATAAAGATTTGGTTGAAGAAAACTTAAAACAACAATCCAAAAATGAGGGACATTTCCAACAACTGAGAGTGCCAAACATTAACACCATGGATTTACATGTTTTCAAGAGCTGGTAGGTTCTGTAAGAGTGGTATTTCATAACACTGTTCTTTTCCTTTACTCTTCCAAATACTGAAGTTATTATCACCCAATTATTGTAGCATGAAAATTGTAAAAAATCTTTCATGCTTTGCTCAAGTAATATTTAACAAATTCAAAATAAGAAAAAAAAAAAGGTCCATGTGTATGTTCCAGTAACAGTACATGGAGTTTGTCATAGACACACAGTAATGACAGAAACTGTAGCTTTCTGAAATTAAATGCTAATACATTATCATTAAAATAGATTGCATTTACAACTTAAAAACTCATGGTAGGAAAAATTCTTGGCCTACAACACACAAACTTGCTAAAATTTATACACTATATTTTGATCTAAGATATATTTTGATAATTAGTTTTTCTGTGACAATCTATGATGGGAAAATGTGTAATGTAAATTTACAGATAATTAAAATATCTTTTATTTTATTTTATTTTTATTTTATTTTATTTAATATTTAACAGTAAAATGTCTACATAAATTACTGGGGCTTCAGGTAGGGAGGAAACACAAAGAGAATCCAGGCCTGTTTCAGCATTCAACTGACTTCAAAGTAAATAAAAACACCTCTGACAAGCACAAAACATGATAAAACGCACCTTTTTTCCTTTTCTAACAGAACTCATTATGAAATAAAACCTCCTGTGTTCAGGGGAAAGTGACATGGTGCTTTTGCCTTGGCTATTAGAAGCAATGCAGAGTTACCCAAACACCGAGCTGATGGGATGTCCCAGGCAGGTTCCAGTGCTAGCCCTTCATATCATCTTTAGGGTCAAGGGGGTGATTTGGAACCTGTCCTTGGCTGTCCAAGAAACCACCACACAAACAGAAAAAGTCACAAGGTAAAAAATGATGACATATACTTGGTGTTATCTTGGTATCGACATGCCAGTGAACGTGACATGATTCACTTGGTCCTTACAGCCTGGTGTATCCCAGTGCAACTCCCTTGCTCCTTCCCCTTTATTTTCTGAGCACAAGGAGAAAAATTGTGTCTATAATTTTCCATGATTTACCATGTTTCCTAGCCTATCCTCCACTGACACTAAAAGCAAATTATACAGAACTCAACACTTAAATTTTTACATATATCTGTACAGCAAAATGAACATATGATTTAGCATTTACAAGCCTTAATTTAAAGTATTAGATAAGTTGTACTATTCTTTCCTTTTGTCTTCTAAGCAATGAAACAGAAATGAGCAGTGGGGGTAACCATGAATCCATCTCTTGAAATCACACTCACTGAAAGAAATACAACACTCCCAAGTAGAAACAGCTAAAATTCCAAATAGAATTGTCTATTGAAGTCGTATTTTCTTGATATTTACTAAGTTTTCTTTTCAGCTGCAGAGACAGAGACTCTCTCTCCACTCTCTAAGGATAGTTACAGCTCTGAGCAACGAACACCACTATAGTCAAACCTTTTTGCAGGGAACCCGAGCCTGTGTAACACTGCTGGGGAAAAGATTCTGCTACATTGTGTTTAGATCAGTAAGAAATTGTCACTGTTGTAAGAAAGTGCCCCAAGAGGCCAAGAAGTGACTCATGACACTGTGATTTTGCATTGATTTTATAGAGACAATGTCTGAACACTGCAACAGTGAGTGGTGTGTTCATTTCCTCAGGCCCACTAGACAGAAAGAAATGTATTAGTTATTGAAAGCAATTAACTGAAAAAGATAATGTTAAAGTGGGATTTAAAAACAAGCTGTGTGAAGAGAAACAGAAGATTTTTAGCAAAGACAGCAATTATTGTGAAGCACCTTGAATGGCACATATAAAGTTATCTCACTTTCACCTACACAGAGGTTGTCTTTCCAGAGGTATTTCACCAAATTACATTTCCTACTCTCCTGCCTCTGTTTACTGCAGTTTCAAAGAATGCATATGAATAGCAGCAGGAAATAAAATCTGTTTTTAATAGGAACTACTTAAATAAAGTTTAAAAATAAAGTACTTATTTTCAAAACTAGATTGCTTAATTTTTTAAGGGCTTTGGCTCTGCAATGTACAAGGGTGCTCTAAGATGCAGATACCCAAACTCCCGATTCACTTTAAAAATTAGCTCTCTCTTAGAAGTATAAATTGCTCCATCTGGAAGTCATTAGGGTTGCAAGGATGTGCAGCATTAAGTAATTTAACTTGCTGAAGTGCTTCTTTTTTAATAAGCTCTTCAATTTAAAAATAAGAATAGTTTAAAAAACCCCCACCTTCTTCCTAGTACAGCTGTTTGAATCACATGAACCACTTTATTCATTTAATATCCTGAAAAAGGTGGGGAAGGCATTACTTGAAGCCAACAGTAACAATTGTATTAGCAACAATCTGGAGATATAACTGTAGAGAGAAAAAACATTAAATACTTGACCTCAAATATTTGTCTGCAATAGCCAACAGGTTACCCCTTTGCATGGCTACCACCATCCTTTATCTCCTGGTAGGAGATTCTGCCTTACCTGTCTTCAAAATTTTTTGGTGAAAATTTCTTAGGATGTTTTCATGGCATTTAACAGAAGGGCAGTTAAAAGTTGGCATTTGACAATGGTAATTTCAGCATTTTTCAGGTTAAAATCCCTATGTAATTTTGAAGGGTTGAAAAGTTAAAGTAAGAAATGCTAATTGCTCTGGGGAGCACAAAAATTAAAATATATTTCTGACTTGAATGAACTGACATGCACCATCAGTTGTATTTTCAATTAAGGTTCTGCAATGTTGATTAATTCACTCATTTGAAAACAATTTACATACAAGATGGTCAGGGAAGTGGAATGTTGCCCTGGGGGAACTCAAGAAAAGAGTCAGGGATCAAAGCCTGAAAGCGAATTGACATATTTGGGGAGCCTTCACTAGCATGATAGTAGTGGTTGAAGATCAGAGCAGGGAGATGAATGCTTTTTGCCTAGATGATGATTACTGCCATCACAGAAAATACAAGGCTTCAGATTTTTCATAAACACACACCCGTGTACTTCATATTATTAAGAAAATTCCAGCCATCAGTCTAAGGAAATATCTGAATAGTGAAATGGAAATTAGCTTTAAAATTTGCATTTAGGACTGTGTAAGCATGTGGACAGGCTTTTATGTTAAAAAACTATTTCCTTGTTACAACCTTTGCCAGCAGACTGCAGAAAAGCCCTGACTTTTCCTCTATACCTGGCTGCTTAGATTAACCAGGAATATAAATGGGAAATTGACCTATTTATAAAGTAATTTAGGGAGAAATATTACCAATAGTTGCTACTGCATTTCAATGGGATGCCCCAAGTTAGATTTCAATTTGCTATGTTTAAATTGCAAAAACAATTCGAATTGCCATCAGCTGTGTGGTCTCTTTGAACTGTATAGAAAAATTGGAGATGCAGCATCTGAGGAAATTATTGTAGGTAACATTTTAAAAGCAATTCAACCAATTATAAAATTTACTCACAATGCTGACACAGCATGCCAAGACTGTTGGTTTCACGCTTCCCACAGAAGGAAATGTTCAGTAAAGCATAAAAGCACATATTACATATAAGCTAAATCTATGTTAAGCAGAAACAAAAAAATTTAGTAAAAATAATTTTGAACTTAGAGGCAAAGTAGGAAATATGAAACTATGTGTTTTTTTGAAATCCATTTCATAATGAACAGTTAGAAGTGCCTTTTACCAGCTGTTGCTGGAAAGCTGTCAGTTCATTTTTAAATAGAGATGTCAAAGGTCTGCAAACCTGTTATTGAACAAGACTGAAAAGCATATGCCAATGAACAATTGAAAATGACTGGGGTGATGGGGTTAGGTGCAGGGACACATGATTTTAGTCAACCTTTTGGCTTGCCATATTCTTTGAAACTCAGCTCTCTGGAGCTTTTAAGGCTCTACTGTTACCCAAGAGATATATAAATTCAGGACCACAAAGCATACCTCAGCCTCTCTGCTCTAGAGGCTCCTAATGAGTTAAAAATGAGAATGTCAGCACACATGAACTTTCAGAAGTGAAAACTTATGGTATGTATCTCTGGAGGTAAAAAGCAGATCTAAGTCTAAGCTCAAATGCAACACATTTCTGCTCTAATAATACATGCTGCAAACAGGAAGAATCCCTGTAAAATACCATCCCTTTAGTGCCAGATACATAAAAAGATGTTTAAAACTCTTAGCCTTTATGGTGAAAAATACAATTCTTTGTTGTTTAAGTAATTTTTCCTATGATGGTATGAAGATACATATTTTTATTAAAGTAATTGTGTAACTAACTCTGATGCAGACATTCTAAGCAGGAAGATGTGTCCACATAAAAGTTCCACCTGTGCCGATGCATGACAGAGGAACAAAAACTTTTCTATTTGGGTCAGAATGCCACTAAAAAAAAAGAGACTGTCCTTGGATAAAACTCAGCATCCAGTCTGGAAAATATATAAAAGTATATCAACAGGTTCTCTCCACGTGAGAAATTAATAATGCTGTGTGCAATCATTAATAGACACCAAGGATAAGTTGCCCCCACCTGCTACATTTAGCAATGGCATCAAAGGTTCATTAATACAAACAGTGAGAAACATGTGCTCCCTCTTTCAGTGGGGAGGAAAAAAAAAGGACAAAAAATGACAAATGTAAATAAAAAGGGCAAAACAAGTAGCCAGTATAAACCTGAACTAAGGCAATGAAACACGGCTACATTATCCATTTCAATAATCCTACTGTCAGGTTATTTTATTCTCAGGGAACAAGTTAAAGTCCATTTAACTAACTCCAATAAAGAGTTAAAGCCTATTTAACAAAAAGCCTGTGTAACTGGATGACTGTAAAGATCCTCATGTTAAAATATCAGAAACATCCAACTACTTCAAGAGCGTACATATGACAAAAGTCTTATTAGGCAATGAAAAGAATATGTCCTTTTCCCTTCAGCAGGCCTATTTATATGCCTAAAATTAAACACATGCCTAATAATTAAGCATGATTAGGTTGCAATTACTTCTTTTGTGCTTCTTTAGTACTTTTTTCATCTCATTCTAGCTGCCTAAAAACGTGAAAACCAGAGATATGAATGGCTGTGACTGACTGCCATCCATTTCAGCCACATTTCAGCCCACCCTGGAAAATATAAGCCTTTTCTGTCATAAGCTGTCAGTAAAACTCATGTCTTCCAAACAAAGGTTTTGAGAGCCGAGCTTACATGGCACCTTTAGATTTTACATTTTGTTTGACATCTACCATTTGCGAGAAATGGCGTTTTATAACCGCTTTCCATCCTGTCTGTCCCCATCACCACCACCCCCACCAAACATAATTGCTTTTACTATAAATACCTGACAGTGCTACTGGAAGTAATAGAGTGAGATTTAGAAAACTCTTGTTGACTGCCTGATAGATTTTTCAGAATCACAGAATGGTTCAGGTAGAAGGGACCTTACAAATCTTGTTCCAACCTCCTGCCATGGGCAGGGACACCTTTCACTGGACCAGGTTGCTCAGAGCTCCATCCAACCTGGCCTTGAACACTTCCAGGGATGGGGCATTCACAATCTGTCTGGGCAATCCGTTCAACCACCCTTAAAGAGAAGAATTTCCTCCTAATATCCAAGTGAACCCTTCCCTCTGTCAGTTTAAAGCCATTTCCCTCTTGAATATAAGTGGAAATCTTCTAGTGCTAGCGTTAAGTAGTTTATTTTCTATCAAATAAAAAAAAAAAAAAGGGATAAATAATTTTTTATAAGTGGAGAGCACAGTCTGGCCAGGAAAAAACTAGTTCTACAGCACATTTGAGAATTTAGCTTATTATATCAGGCAGCATGCTACATACCTACAAGTTTCATCTTAGAGATTCAATATTAATGTCCTTTTTTTATTGGTTCCTTACTTGAATATATCCTAAATTTTGTAGGTACAGTACATTTACTAAGCCAAGGAAAAAGAATCAGGTTTGTCCAGTTAAAGCCCATTATTTTCTGACTCAAATAGACATTAAAGTAGGAAACAACTAGAGATGATGCACTGCATTAGCTGCTGTGGAAAACAACTGCCAATGAATGTTCAATTTACTGAGTGGACATTAGAAGTGTTCCAGAACTGCCAACGATAACAATGGAGTGGGCAAGCCTTGACAGCAGAAAAGCAAACCCATCGATCTAAAATGGTAGACACAGAAAGCAATCTAGTATTAAAAAGGAAGTTGAACAAATGAAATAGATTTGATTTAGAAGGTAAAGATGATTCCAACACCAGTTATAATGTACAGGTATAATTCAGATTATATGTGTTATTCAAGGCACCTAAGAGCTGCCAAATTAAAATTACAGGACTGTCTCACTATAGAAATAGTTTTGGTTGAATTAAAAGAGAAGGCAGGGATCTAAGTAATTTTTCTGTACCACTCTTACCTCTTACCACTCAGATAAGTTTGGAAACTGAGAACAAATCTAGGGAAGAGCTATTATGAAGACACAACCTTAGGGAGCAAACCAAAAGGCTTTTCCAAAAGTGTTATTTATATATTTCAGCATAGAGCAAAAGGTCTGGGTTTCACAAACAGCCAAAACTTGCCCCTTTGTGCTTATGCAAAATTTTACCTATGTAAAACGTATTTTGCTAAACTCAGTGAAGAAAGGATCCCAGCCAGAAGGTCCCACCTTATCCCCAGGATCCTGGGAAATCATGAAATCCTGAAGCAGCACTAGGACTGATGCATATCTAGCGATTTCTCACAGGATTACGCAAAGAACGTAAAGAGGAGGAAACACAATTTCACAATCAGTGTCAAAGTTCAGGAATAGCTCATGGCAGCCACAGCCCAAGGAAAAAAACCACCCTTCCAGCAGTACCCCTGAGTGGAAGTGACCCCCTTCCCCCAGGCTACCCCTCCACAGCCCAGACCTTGTTCCCTGCCTCGAATCCACACCCTGCCCCGGCAGCATCCTCTGACAGACTCATGTGTTCCCAGATCATCCAGCGCAGTGACTTGCAGGAGGAACTAGCCCAGACGTGACAGTAACTTGCCTCTGAAGCACAAGGGACAGCTTGTACCTCTCAGAGCTGCCATTTCCTAACATCAAGAAGTAATTAATCTAAGCTGACTTCCATCATGGCGTGAACAGTTTGCCAACAGTTACCACATAATATTATGTTAGAAATTATACATGTTCACTACACTGGAGATGTGCCTAAGGCATTAACTGTAAATGGTATTTTTCAGCAGGGGTGTGTATGTGGGCATGCACACTGGAGCAAGAAAAGCCCTGACAGTCATGGATTGCACAACGGTTTCCATAAACAGAATTTTCTGTTGAGAGCTTTTCCCCCTGCTGTACTAAAGTTTTCCATGTTTGGCCTTGGAAAAAAGCAAAATTGCTCTAAATACCTCAGGACTGAAAGAACTGCTCCCATCTCAAATCCATCACCAAGGGAGAGAAACAGGAGTCTGATTTCACTGTGTTTGTTCACATCCCAGATTTACTTCAACACATGGTACTTTCCTCATTTTCATCTTCAATTTTTGATTCTTCCACGCCAAAAATATTAACTGAGGTAAGGTTTATGCAGATGGATAAACGTATCTGAGCAGTAGGAAGCCCTGTCAGTGCTTGGAATCAGCTGGCACATCTGGGGAAGGAGGGCTCAGCAACTGAACCTTGCAAAGTGTGGGCATGTTAGGAAAGGCTGGGCATCAGCTTATGCCCTGCCTTTTGTATTTTGAAGCCTCAAAAGGCACTGAAAATCTGTAGCAGGCATTAAACTTCACATTATGTAGATGTGCTAGGGAGAATGGAAGAGCAGCAGCGGCAAAATTCCTAAGTATGTAAAGATCATGGTAATCAGTCTAAAGCATTATTAGCTAAATTTAGTGCACTGAATGAAATTAATTCATGGAACCAATTCCTGCCCTACCTATTGCCTAAGCTGTTATTTCCTCAGGTAGTGCATAAACGCTACGATGGCATTTTAAGCAGTGTGATTTCACACTGAGGCATTTCCAGAAGTCCTGTGAGGTATGAAGATCTATTGGGCTGTTTCAATTCGTTATGTTCAGGAGGCTTTCTCCAGTAAAAGCTCAGAACATAAGGGAGATAAGCCCCAAGCAAGGGAAAGTATCAGTCACATGCACAGAATAAAGTTTTCCCTTTACAATCTGACATTATCTGCTTAGGATGAAATACAATCTATGCTATAATCTGTTTTAAGCATTAGGAAAACAAAAGCCCAAGCACACACATTAAATTGCTATCAAGAGGAAAATCCGTATTATACAGGTGACAGGTTTTTCTAACAAAGCATTTAGAAGAGCAAAGCATGGAAAACACCACTGCCTGCCTCCAAATACTTCCAAAAAATGCTAAGGAATATAATAGGTAGAAGAGGAAGAAATATTAGCACACAACAGCATAAGCTAAGGTGCAAAGCATGTTAATTAGTGTATTATAATGACTTCTGACAGTTTCACATAATGCCTTTTCATCAGCATACTGTTTCAATTACACATTCTCCACTTCCCACATTAAAACCAGCTTCACTATGATTTTTCACCTGCTGCTTCAGTATTAGGTTTAAGCCCCAGGTCTTCCAAAAAAATAATTTTATTTTCCTAAAGTTACTCACTGATTCCTTCAAGAAACACAAGGGAAAACTTTCCTCTGCTTTGTGAAGACTTAAAAGGAAAAGGGAGGGAAATCCAATAATGTAGCCTAGCTTGTTATCTCCAAAGCCATGATCCTCCATGCTGCACAAAGCCCTTGGTTAGAAGCAAATCATGCAGCTCAGAGGTGAAGCACACTGGAACAGCCACCTTAAATCTGGACAAACTATCTCCAAATACTGAATAAATGATCACAGAATGACAGATGTGCTGACTTGGGAGAAGGTACCCAGAAGGATCACAGAGTCCAACAGCTGGCCCTGCACAGGATTTTAGAACAACCAGTTCTTTTTTCCCCACCACCTATTAAACATGGAAGCAAACATTAAGACAAATGTCTGGAATTCTGATCTACTAATGATTAAAAGATTGGTTGATATTTCATTACTAGGGAGCAGATAGGGAAACATGTACCTCCTTACATATTTTTATAAACTTACGTCTTGAGGAATCACAAATAAGAAAATCCAAAATGAATGCACAGCTAGGTCTAAATCCTTTCCAAACTTTAAAATGCTGGATTCATTCATTATTGCCACAGAAATGAGGCACAAGGAAGATGGAAGACTGCTCTGCTCCTCTGCCCACAAGACCAAGCAGGGCACCATGATGTCAAGCACAAAGGCTGAGTTCTGCAGGCAGAGTGTGGAGGGATTAAAGGAGCACAACTGCAAGGCAGATCCCTGCAGCCACACACAGGAGCAGGCTCTGACAGCAGACCTGGGCCATGATGAATGGGCCATCCTCCTACACACACCTCTGAGCTCACTCTGGGGAGAGGCAGCAGCGAGAGGAGGATGATTGCCTGCAGGAAACAATCTTTCCCATCCCAAGCTGCACAGGACACACCCTATCTCCAGTCATGGTATGGCTGGAAGAATTCTTTTCCATGCACTCATAGATCACTCTGTTTCAACAAGTCTGGTACATTCTTCCTCCATATACTGCTGAAAGGTGCCAGGAAACCTGTAAAGCAAGTTGGGATTTTTAGCAGTGGCTCTGCTACTTCACTAGTAGCTCCAGAGGTGCCCAGAGCCTGACAGGATTTGGTGTTTGGGGCACGGGCAGAGCAGTCACACAGGGTCAACAATCTCGGTCATTTAATGACAGTTTACTGCAGTCACCTTCAATGTTCTCACATTCACAACCACTACTCCACTCATTTTATGAAACAGTCACATAGTAAGAAAACTCTTGACACAGAGCCACAAAACAGAAACTCCTCCTTGAAATTTTCATGCAGCAACTCATCATCCAATTATTCCTCTTCCTTTTACATCTCACTGAATTTTAACAAGGAAAATGGCAGGGAGCTAAGAGGCAAAGTTTTGGCCTAAATTCTGTATTTCGCCAAAGTTCTAAATTCCTCTTCTCTTCTGCTCCCTCCACCCCATAATATAATACTTTAAGCCCTTAATTCAAGTTTGTACAGCCAGGGTGACACTCCCAGGCAATGCTAATGCATACTTGGAGGTTTGACAGCAGCATCTTCCATCAAGCAACGCACCCCATAAAGTAGCTGCAACCTTTTCTTAAGGCATTTGGACGCTTGCAGCAGTCACAGACTGCCAGAATGAATTTTCAACCCCAGGCACACTTTAAGCAAGAGTCTTCAGGCTCCCCAGTGCCTTTTTTGTTTGTTTTTTTTTTATCTGAAGAATTATTTAATGGCCAGACTTTTCCGTGTGCCTAGTACCCATGCACTCATTCTGCAATCTCTCTGAAAAGGCTCCTAGTAAGATCTTAAATCAGCACTGGAGTGCTTAGAATTAGCACGTATTAACAGATTTAGGCAATGAAATTTTAAGCTACTGAAGCTTATTATTTTCATCCTCAAAATCTATTCATGTAAGTGCAGTCACCTTTTAATTCAGAGCAGAAGATTTGAGATTTAAATGTAGGTTCACTTGAAGTGAGTTTAGCACACAGAAAGTGACAGGAGTTGGAATACAGCTCTTTTGTGAACTGAAGAAAAAGAAATGAAAGAATAGAAGTAGCAAACAAATTACAAGACCTGTCAACCTTGTTAGATATTATGTTGAGAGCAGTAGGGATGAATGGGGACTTCCCACTTCTATGCCTATCACAAACAAATGAAAATATATGCATGGTTTTGAATAAGGTATTTAGGAAGTGACAGATAAGTCTTAGGAAGGCACATTTGCTTTCCCTGCTGAGAAAATAACATATCTCAATAACACCACTTCCTTTCAAATTCCTCGGGACAACAAATCACAGAGGGCAATTTTAATTTATTTTGACTGTTTACTCTGTGTTGACAATTTGAATTGGTAGCTTCTGATATTCTACTGCAGGAAGCAGTCTGAAACATGACAGCTCAGGCTGCAAAGAATTAATACCTTCAAAATTATACATCTCTTAACCAACTGTCTTTTCTTCCCAGCTATTCCAGCCTTAATTTCAGCATTCAAGCTTTGTGTTTCTTTTGTTCAAAAGGACATCCCAGAATGTTATTCTTTCCATTGTTTTGGAATTACACACATGCATTAAACATGCCTGGGAAAGCCCAGAAACAATGAGAGGAAAAAAAATTGTAAAATTATTTGACTGTCAAGAAATTGCTGTCCTTCAGAAAGATGTGTGCTCATTTATGTATTTGAGAAATTCCTTCTTTTTAGATTTCCCTTGTTTGAAGAACACAACCATATGCTACATGAATATACACATGCAGTGCTATCCACAATATGGAAACAGATTTACACAGCACATTTAACTCTACAGCAACCATTCTAACAGAAAGGGCACAAGCCAAGGTAAGAAAACCAATTTCTGATGCATAAATATGGATTGTGACACTGCCACAACCTAACCAATTGTTGTTAAATGTCACAAGAAAACTTGCAAACTACATTAAGCTCCCCAAAAGGCTTTACAAGCAAAAATTCTCCGCCACCACTTTGCTCAGGTTGCTGAAATGACAACTTCAACAGAGGGCAAACCGAACTTTCTCTCATGAAAAGTCTCAAACAACAAGCACCATTCTGCCTCTCAAGCAAGAAACTTTTTTTTTTTTTAATTGTTCCATTCCTTTCTCTAAGTAGAAAAAGTACACCCTACTATTAGCTTGCTATTGTCAAGTAATCTGAAATGTGTAGGGATGTAAAATTAAAGCTCTCACAAAACTGACATAAGCTTCAAAAATCATTCCACATCGCTTGAAGATTCCTGCTTCACTAAGTTTTATTGTTCTCCGGTCTAGTTAATCTTCTGATACCTAATGGTTATTGTTCCATGCGTTCTGAAGGCTTATACTTAAGCAGGAATGTGGGAAAGGTTGTGTAGGTAACTCCAAAATCAATCCCATTAGGGTAAAAAAAAAAATAAAAAATTGATGCCAAACGCCTCTCTCACAAAGATAAAATGTAAATGCTCTACAGAAAGTGAAAACAGCTCCTCAGGGAATTGTTAGGAACTGGGCAAAAGAGCAATGCAAACGTTTCATTAGTCAAGTAGGAACTTGAAGGAAGAGAACTGGGAGTGCTTGTGAGAACAGCACAGCTCTGCCAGCACGGGCAGCACCACAGACACCGCTGACCTTGCATGCGCATGGAACGTCAATAAAGTAAAAGGAAATAGATAAAAATCTGTGAGTATAAAGTATATGCCATTTTTGCTCCTTAAAGGATTTAATAAATTCCACAAGTCTCCAGGAACATAAAGATAAGCTAGCTGCTCATGAAGGGCAAAGCGCTATCAGTTTTCAAACCAACTCCACTGAGTTTAGGAAGGACTTCAGGGAGAAATGGCTTTTAATAACATCTCTCGCTGCTCCTAAAACACAGAGCTGCTACCTAAATGGGAGCCATAATTTAACCTTCTTTGCTGCAGAACATTGTTCTCAAGAAAACATTTCAAAATGAAGAAGGAAAACCAATTTACTTGCCTCTTTCTCGGCTTGTTTGTTAGGACTGAATTCTCCATACACTACAATTACATTCTGAATGCATTAAGTATGACTGATACTTGGGGAAAAAACAGCAGTTTATATTAATGATCTGCCTTAATTTCTTTGATTTTCAGACTTTTTAATATAAGAAAATACGATAATGTTAAGGGTGTTCAGCTGGAAGAGGAAATTAGAAAGATAAATATAACACAGCCCCTTTAATCCAAACATTTTCTTTAAAATAAATTCCACTTTCAAGCTTCATTTACAATCTCATTTGCACAGAGTTGCCAATCCTGATTAGCCCGAATGAACTCCCTAAACATGAAGGTGAAATCTCCCAGACAGTGATATAGCAGGAGATTAGAACACCTGCAGACATCCAGCGTGCTACAAGAGACTTTCTTTTTTAACTTGGAATTACCCTCAAATGAATACCTTCAAACATAATTGTACAAAAGAAGGGATCTCACAATCCGTGGTTAAGCAGAAACTTCACATTTTAAAGCTAAAGAAATGCATTCTGCTTGAGACCAAAAGCTAAGAGACAAAGTCTTTCTAGCTTTCAAAAACAGTGATCCTTTAAAAAGGGGGAAAAGTAAGTTTTTTACCAGAGTCTCAAGACACTTTTAATAGTTACCAGTCATGAGTGATGTTACAGTAGGCAAGATAAAAAATATTTGCTCAGCCCACCAGTGGAACACATAATTCCCCCTGAAGACCCAAAACACAACCCTCTAGAAAGACACAGTTTCTTTAAAAAACTCAAAAAAACTCAATTTTAAAGATACTATGTATATTGTGAGACTGACTGCAAGTGAAAACTCAGGTCACCAAAGTAAGAAATAAAGAAGGTAAGAAAGAAAGAAATAAAGAATGATTTTCACACCCAGCAAATCATCACATGCCATCTATTCCAGTTGATTATGGCATTTATTTGGTCAAGTATTCACAAGTTAAAACTCCATGTGTTTAATCATAGTCTGGCCTGTTATAAAGCATTATGTCTTAAGATTTTATTTGATCAGAAGGCAAGCTTAGACTAGTTCTTGCAACTTTGAGAAATTGCAGTCAACCATTTCTCAATATCTGATAGGCAGGAGGAAGAAATGAATTTTAAAATGGGTATGGTTTGATCATTGATACACAAACCATGTCTCAAGAGCTGTGACTGGTAAAAATGAAGGGGGATTCCTTGAACATATGGAAGAGAGTTTAGCACATAGCACACCTCTTGTTAGAATAAAAGAAATGTCTATTCTTAATGCATATATTAATACAAGGTACATAACAGATGAAGAATCAAATATCCATGAAAATACATAATAATGACACTGAGAAATCACCACTTGAAGTGACTGCACCAGAAATTGCTGGAACAAGGAAGGAAAGCTTGAAGAAGTAAAAATGCAGAGCTAGGAGAAGGATGATAAATTTGCCAGGAGCAGCATATAAAGAAGAAACTGTAGTTAATTGTACACTGTTAATTGCATGTCTGCTATTTTACCAGTTTGGAGGCTAAAGGTGCAATATATAATGGATGCTGGGCTTGGAGCCAAATCACAACTCCTGATATTGAACATCCAGATACTGTAAGTCAATAGAGGTGCTTTTATGATTTAAAACACTGACAGGTAAATATATTGCTATCCAAACATTAACAGCCAATCCCCATTACAATTTCTCCAATAAAACACACAATAATTCAAATGAGCATTATCACTGGTTTGTATTAAGGAGGGCCTGAAGTTAATAGTTAAAAGCAAAGCCCTCTTTTAAAGAAACACATTGAATTCCTCTGCCATGGGCTGGGACATGTTCAGCTGGTTAGATAATATGGAAAAGTGAGCAAAGTGTGGGAGGGGAACAAACATGTTCTGCACATGAGGCTAAAGGGGCACTACCAAGAGGTGACCACCTTGGAAGCATTTATTTCAGAGCTCACTGCATCCAGCCCTGCCTAAAGCTCTCCCAGGTTTGATGACACTAAATTCACCCTCTAAAAAATTAGCAGATTAGGAAACCATTCATTCATCCCACAGGGGTACATCAAAATCTTGGACTTCTAAAAAAAACACAGGATAGGGGCTTACCACACCTGCATCTAATATGAATCACCATTTTTTTAAATAAAATAGTATTCTTACAAGGAAGCAGATTAGATAATGGGTTACAGAGCAATTGCTTACACAGTACTGATTTAAATCCAAGACTGAATAGTAGTGATAGAAAATTATTACCAAATTATGCCAGCTGAATGGATTACTCAAACTGCTCTAATGCCCTCAGTTTGTCTTGGGTATCCACTTTTATATCAGTCACTTCCACAGTTGGAATTAATTCAAAAAATACTTTTAAAGCACAGAATATTCCAAAAACTGAATGCTCCTTTGTTATTAAAAAACAGTCAGCCAAAGTCAGATTTGGAAACTTTCTCCTTCCCATTGTTGTCATGGCAGTCCGTGTGTCGTGTGTGGGTTACACACATGGGGGGGAATTGTTTAATTTTAAACAAGCACTTAAATTCTTCATCCCTGCAGGCATAAGGGTGACTCTGAGCTGTTTGGAAGGAGTAGTGGAACAAGCTCTGAAGCTACAATTTTCTTCATATTCTGCAGCCAAACACAACACACCAAGCAGCACCACAACATGTGAAAAAGGCCAGAGTCCCCCAGCTCTTTTGTATAGGAGGTGAGGGTTTGTTCCACCCTAAAGGATTTCCTTTCAGAAATGCTGTGTCTGCCATACAGGGGATTTACTCATTCGTGTTTACTCATTTCTGATTCATGGTAATTGGGCCTCTAAAATATTGTTACGAAAAAAAAAGAAAAAAAAAGACCAAAGAAGTCCTTTCTCATTTTCAGCCTCACCCTCTGTGTATGATCACAAGAGACTCTCTGACCCATGAACTAACTGCTCTTTTTGACAGAACCAGCTGGTAGGAAAGCTAAATAAAGCATTGTCTCAGATCAACAACAAAGAGATGGAACAAAAAAAAAGAAAGGAAATCTTACTGTGGTTTTAGAGATCTTGAAGTGTTACAAGTCACATGAACTGGACAAAAAGTATCACAGGAATGCAGAAAGAACCCCAGATATTCCAACTGAAAAAATGAAGTTCCATACAGAAAGAGGACTCGTGGATGTGTGGGTGCAAAAGGACATCCACGTGTCTGAAAGACTCAGAGACCTCCATCAGGAATCTTCTGCCTCTTCTCTAATGCCTTTCAATTCCCCATGGTGGGAAACCTGTATTTTACAAGTTTTCTTTACTTCTACCCTAATAATTCCCAAGCTAACATAGTGGTAGTCCCAAAGCAAAACAGGTAATACATATTCTTCAGCAACAAATCACAGTAAGAGGGGAGTTTTTATGTCCTGTAAGAAAACCAGCACTCAGCAGGGATCTGGCAGTTCTGGAGGTGGTGATATCCTTCCTTTGGCTAGGGCCAAACATTCAAAGGTAAAACTCACTCTCAGAAATTGTCTTTCTTTGCCAAGTGTAAGGTTGTGATTTTACAGTGACTTTTTTTGCATATTTGTTTTGTTCAAATCTCTAAAGTGAAAGAAATCCAACAATATCCATGGCTTCCCAGTCAATTTTGCATAAACTTCACTTTCAGCTTCTAGTGAATGGAGCTGTATTGCAACAAACTAATTTTAAATTAAGTCTTCCATGAGACCATTTCTGTTTCATTTTGTGGGGAAAAAAAAAAGTTGTTTTAAACAAGATTACACCTGACAAAATTACAATCTTTTACTTGAGTGAATTGTGATTTTTCAAAACTGTGTGTTTTCAGAGTGTATTACATGACATTATTTTGCATCCATGACACTTCTCAAAGTCTCAATGGTTTTTTCCCCCCCTCTCTGTGTCACATGTAAATATGTGTGGAGCTTCCCTAATTCTGTTGGAGGATTAAAATTGAGTAACACAGCTGTTAAAACAAAAATGCTTCAATAGAAACTGTTGTGTTCATGGGTACTTCAAACAGTTTATGGTCTTGCCTTGATGACCTGCTGTTTACAGTCCATGAAGACTTTGAGTTATTTAAACAATATTCTTATTGTATTCTTACTTCTTCAAAACCAACCCACGTGGTTTAATTCTAATGAAAACATTGTATAAAATCATACTGAAAGTCTAGTGAGAAAGTTGCAAAAAAACCAAAAAAACAGTAATCCAGACAGACATAGACACAATCAGATATCAAAAGGGCTATTTTTAGTGTTGCAAAGCATTTCACATTTATATATTTATGTATTCATTTATTTATAAGCCTTGGAAGGCTAGCAGCTATTTTTATTGAAAAACTAAATAGGAAGCATTCTCAGAAGAGTGCAGTGATGCTCCAACACATTGTCATGTTGAAACATTAAGATGGTCAGACACTTCTCTGTCCATCTCTCTGAAACATCACTAGGAAATACAAGAATTTAGACCACTGTGCTAAAGGAAATTCAGTATAACTCACTTTCCCAAGGAGCCAGAAGAGAGATTCACGTCATGACAAATAGCTAAGAGAGAGTATGTAAGAAGATGTAATTCAAAGTTGGTGACAGTTGTTTAATTAATAATTTCTTCTAGCTTCTTACTGCATAAATTATATCATACAAATTATACTCACCTACAAACCAACACATGGGCAGAAAGAGTCATAAAAAGTTTATGCTGAGAGTATTAGATCTTTCATAAATACAGTTTCCTCCTAAATCTGGTTCTAGAACTACTAACACTCCCTTGGACTACTGCTGAGTCTTTTAAGTCACAGTTTGGGTTTTCTGTTAACATTTAAAGACACCCAGAAAAGTCTAAATCCCAGATCAGTGACTGCTGTGCCCTGCAGATGATGGATTTCAAAGCTCCTTTGTATCCCCAGCAGTGAAACTTCAGTCCAAGTCCAGCAAGCTGAGAACCCTGTGCTGCAACCACTAAAAACTTCTCCAAGCAGTCTGTAAATGGCCAAAAATGAACCACATTCAGAATTTATATTTTTTTCTTATCAGCTAATAATCTAAAAGGTATTTCCATCTATTCAGAGGAGAATAAATGGTACAAAACTTGCAAGCCATGCAATGTTGTAAATAATCTGTAACCCTGACTAGCTTGCACAGAGCTACAGATACACAGCAATGTAAATGTGTCCCCTCCGTCATTTGCTTTGCCTTTATGTTTGAAAAAGGTAAAAAATTGCAGATGACAACTCAAGAATTTTCATAAACATTATTGAAAACTCACAAATATCAAAAAAGGGTAAAATTAATCTGAGAACTATGGGAAATGAAAAAAAATCCTAGTGTATGGTCTTGCACGATGAGCCAAACAAAACTTTAAGAAAAAAATCTGTGTGAAGGTGGTATTAAGAAAAGGGTGATGCTATCAGAAATCTAAAATAAAGGGGGAACTAATTTCTAGTGCTGAACAGCAACAGCAACAAAAATCCACATGAATTTCATCTCCCTACTTGAAGGCAAAACATCCTGGATGATGTTCTCTTTTCCCCAGTATTGAAACACCATCTTCAACATGTAAAGTAATACCAATTTTATTTCTTTTTACAATCTGATTAATCGGTATTTTAATTTCTTCCTATAGCAATTAAAACATTTGTATCACATGGTTTCCCACCTGCTGTTTTCTTCCTAAAGAGAAATGTCTCAAATGTTTGACCTTAGTTTTCACCAAAAAGAACCCCTAAGTACATTGTTACATGGAACAGCCTCAAAATTCCTCTGCTGGGTGAAACAAAGATCTTTTTAAAACCATTTTACATAACCTTCTCATCCTATCCACTTAAGCCTGGTCTAAAAAAATTACATTATAGATAAAGAACTCACAAAACAGTCCTGCTTTTTGTCTGTATTATTCCTTCAAAACATAATCAGAGAAAACCCAAAACCAAATTAGCAACTTTAAACCTCAGCTGCGAGGTTTGTGGGTGAGTGAAGGAGAACTCCAAAAAAATCACAGCACCTTTCAGATTCATATAATTCCTTCTGCTTTATTTCAAAATAGTAGAAAGAAAATCCTTATTCATTACTTATGATCTGATTACTTCCATTTGCAAATAATTTGTCATATTTTTGGCTGCATAATGTGCAGTTTCAGCACAAAAAGGAATCCTATTCTTTGCTTTCACGAAAGAAAATTAGGCTGTACTGTTTTTAAAACATTCCAGCTACAATCATATAATTATTATTAATCTGAAGTAATGATATGAAGGTAATAACCTCTGAGGGGCTCCAATTTTATACCCTTTTTGCTACCCTAGGGAAACGGAGGATCAGCAGTTAGTGTTCTAATTCGAGCCCCAAGCCTGTGCCAACACACTTTATAAGCTAAATCCAGGTTTGGGAGACAGGCTGCATATTTTTCAGAGACTAAACCAGCATAAATCACGAAGTGCCAACACACTATGAGGTTAATGTTGTGTTTTACTACAGTAAGCAATTTCTATCACCATTTAAAATGAGACAAGCAAAATTCAGGCAGACAAAATCTCATGCATCAAAGATTAATTTTCAAGTACTGAGCATTGGCTTTGGCTACTGAGGAAACATATTAGAGTGAGAGCAGCAACCACTGCACTTAAAGGAATATAAATATCTCCATTCTAACCCATTCTAGCCCCTTCTCCTTGTCAGCTGACTGTAGTGATGGGAAATTTGTTTATTTTTCTGCCACACATTAGAATTTTTTCTTATTTTTTATTATTATTTGAGTAGAAAGGACCAACTATATCCAAGTATGGAGGAAACAAAATATATTAGCCTTAAGGGGCACAACACCCTGCTCCAGCACCAGCATACCTGAGGAATGACTCTACACCACCAGTGTGGAAAGGCATATTCCAGCAAACTATTTTGCACCTAATTAGGAGACATTTTAAATAGTACCTTACACATAAATTAAGCATTAGGAAAGTGTTTACACCTTGTAACCTGCTCTCTGCTCCATCAAGGGGGTTTCCAGACAGTGCTGGATGCTGATGCCAAACAACTGCGATAAACAGTGCGGGCTGCTGTCCCCAGCACACCACCCTGGAAACTCAGTTCTGTGACTGATTTCACTAACACTGAAAATCAGACCTTTGCAGAAAATGTAGCTGTCCAGAATTACAGATGTAAGGCCAGGGAGGGAAACTCATGGCATCAGGTTTCCACCACCTGCTATTACAGCATATTAACACACACGTTATATGCCAATATATGCACCCAATTACTGAGCAAATGGCTCAGGGCTCCTCTAAATTTCTCAGTGCCCACTTCTGTCCTGGAGTTCAGTATTCAGTGACCAGATTGTAACAAGTGATGCCCAGAAGAGGAGGATTTAGATTTAGCGCTGAAGATCGATAGTAAAACGTTTCCTTTAGCCGCAACACATACATTTGTAACCAAACAATTAGCTGTGAAACGACAGCTTCCAGCAGAGCACACCATGACTTAACCACAGCATGACACTGCAGAGAGCACTGACAAATACATGCTTGGGTCCATTCACAAATTAAATTTTAAAGAATCTATCCATTAAAAAAAAATGTCTATGAGCTAGACTCAAATCCAAGGACAAAGATCATAGGCTCTTGTGATGGAAGATTCTTGCTGATTCATAACCTCTGGTAGCTACAGCACTTGTTCACCAATTCTTCCCAAACTGATGACAGACCATGCACAGACTTGGAAGAGAAGATGTCTGAACCTGTTTAGCTGAAGTTGATAAATACATTCCCCATCAACCCCAGGAGTTCTAACTTCTCCCTTTTTGTATGTGTGTGGGGTGTGGAGGTGTACATAAGGAAAAACCACAAAGCTTTACAATAAAACCCTCTCTAAAATCTAAGGAGGTTTTAGGACCAAAGAAGTAATCATTAATACTTCCAAAACATTCACAGTGTAGGCATGTATGTGAGTGTTCATGGTGAATACAGCAGGTCATTAAGAAGACTGGAGCCAATTAGATCAAATTAAAACACAATAAGGACACAACTGCACTTACTTTCAAAATGTCATAAAATTCATAATATGATCTTATAAAAAAAACCCTTTGAAACCCAGAAACCACTCAGAAGAAAAACACATAAATATGTGGTAAGTGGTTTTGTTAACTATAAAGAAAACCCTTTCCAAAGGAATCCGAAAAAGAAAAACATCTCTCGAGAAGAAGGACCTTTGGTCTTGGACCTTTGATTAGTATGAACTTGCTTTGATTAGTATTAACTTGCTTTGTTTAATTTTCAAATTGGTTTTTAATGTCTCAGCAATGATAATGATTTAAAGGGATGGCAAAGAGCTGCTGCAGCTCAGTGCTGCTTCAGGAAATCCCTGAGTTTTTCCAGCTATATATTGCTTTCCCAGGAGTTTGGGCACATGGCTGACAACAATGTAAGGCTACTCAACTAAGACAAAGAGTAGAAATGCATCCCTCCTGAAAAACTATCCTAACCTTTATGAGTTTATATGCTATCAATGACTGTGTCACCTTAGGCTGTACCTTTTTAACAGAAATTTCACCCAACTTCAGTCAATTATGCATCAATTGTGGGAGAAAATCAAGGATCTTGACCAACTGAGAGTTAGTAGCCAAGTCAGTCTTCTCTAAGCAATCTTGTCTTCTCCATATATTGTTCACTTTTACGCCTTCCTTTCCAATTTCCAGAAATATTTTTCAATTCCCAGACTTACCTTTTACCAGAATAAATATGAAAGTAGCAAACTGAACCTCCATCAGAACCATGCAGAGGAAAGCAGCTCTTCAACCCTCACATATCAGAACTTTAGAATCATTTGAAACAAAACTTATGTATTATTTTATAAACAAGGTAATAAAAACAAGTAAATAAATTTCTTTGTGGAATCCTGGAAATCTGAAAAATATTCTTGAGCATTCTGCCCCGTTCTTCCAACTGGACAATCTTGTAGTGCAGTAGAGTTCTGGAGTTCCATTTCTGTATAAATCAACCCTTTAATTACAGCTCTACAACTGATCTCCCAGAAAATTAGAAGAGGTTTAAAAATCAGTACCTTTATAGCCTTACTTTAAAATAATACCCTGCAAATATTCATATTTTAAAGACTGGAAATTATGTCTACATAACAGAAGCACACTTTTTAATCTCTGCTTTTTAATCTCCACTTTTTAATCTGATTAAACAAATTTAAAAGCTGATTCCACCTACTGTGTTTAATACTAGCACTTCTCCTAACTACTTATTTCACAGCAGGAACTGTCTCTGAGAGCACATTCACATTATTACTCCAGGCTGATCTTGGAGCAGAAGACTTGCTATATATGCTATTTACTCAGGGACAGTGCTTGAAGTACTAAAAATGTCAAGCAAACAGAAAAAAAAATATTCTAAATGTTATAGATTTATTATGAACATAAACCATTGTATTAGAAAGTGTCTAGCAAGGTGTCTCCACCAGAAGTCCACCTTTCAGATTTACTGACAGTTGGTTCTATCCCATATTAGAGGCTGTAAGATTTTATTTTCCTAGGTTTAGGGGTTTTATTGTCAGACATTTTTCAGAAAAAGAAAGAAATTGCTACTAGGCTTGGTAACAATAGAAAAAAAAAAAGTTAGTTTGGGGGTCCTTTCCTGCCTGGGTCGGGGTACCACATACCTGTGCTGGTTTTCAATTGTTTTTAGGCCTGTTAAATAGCAGGCAGAATGGGACTCTATTTTCTAACATTTACTGACAGCGTCTTTTTTTATAGTGAACCTCTGCAAGCAGATAAGAATCCACAAAGCTGTTATGGACCCCTCATTCCAGCCATAAACACAATTTACATCCAGACCATTTTCTGCCAGTAGAGCCAAGTGAGACTATTAATCAAATGAGAAAGAAAACAAGCATTTGTAGAGCTTTAAACAGATACTGTCCATCTGTTATTTAAAGCATGTCAGTATCAGAGTACTGCTCAATGTTTGAAGATCAGCTGTACAATATTTAGAATGAACTGTTCTTTAAAAGGAACAACAATATGAAGTACCAAAGTTAAATAATTGATGATTGGTCTGGGACAGCATTAAAGGAAACTATCTCAGAGCAAAAGGCACTGCCTTTTTCAGCCCCCCAGAGCAAACCTGGGTGCCTGCATAGGTGTTTGCTGAAAAACAACAATAGATGACATCAACCAAATTTTGTATTCAGCAAATAACTTGGTTGGCATTTGGGGGGACTTTGTGTAGGCTTTTGCAGCATAGGAGGCAGATGGTGATTACACTGATTTCTGTAAAAAACTGTACTGAATGTTACATTAACTGGTAATTAGAAAACTCAATTTGACTTCCCTTCTATTTTCAAACAGAATACTTTTTGGCATAAAAGCGTGTCTATCTTGAAAAGTTCATAAAGAAACATCTCCAGACCACAGACATGTTAATCTTGGTCTGTTCACATTATTACAATAAAGAGCTAAGAAAAATTATGAAATACTTTGTGTATTCTCTCCCTGAACATTTGCTGTTACTTGTGTATTTCACAAACTGATTTCTGACTCAGAAGCACTAAGAACAAATCACAGAAAGCCAGCCTATACCCTAAATCTTTACATTTTTCAGTCAGATATTGTTTTCCAGTTTTTCCACTGTGAAGAAGTTATTTGTCAGACCTATTCTTATTTAACCTAAGTAAATACAGCAAAGTACTCAATAAAAATACAATAGATCATAAAGGAGATGGCCACAGTATTTTTTTATTTACCAACTACTACCTTCCTAACAAAGCATACCTTCCCTTTAGTGCAAAACTTAATCCCAGCTTCCTCCAAGTCATTTATAACACAAAGCAATATGCTGCATGATCTTTGAGTGCTAGACCATTTTAAAATGGAGTCCTTGCTGAAGCCCAAGTCCTGCATCATACAGCACACACAGGCTGCTGCATCCCAGAGCAGCTTTGCCGAATTCAGCAAACTGTTTCCAAACAAAGTATTTCATGATCAAGAACTTGAAATGGGAAAATCCCAGGGGTAGGAAATAAAATTGTAACGTTTTAGAATTCTCTTAAATAACCAAAAAAAACCCACCCAAACCCAAGAACTCATCATGCTAAGGAATGCATTTTACATTTACTACAACTGTTTGTCCAGCTACAGTCATAAGAAGACACAGAGACAACAGAATAAATAGTTCGCCACTCAAAAAAAGCGTTAATTGATTATTGTAGTTGGTCTTCTATACACAAACAGATCAATGAAAAGCCAACTGCTAGTGAAAGTTGGAAATCAGCAGTCAACCATAACCTTCAGCAAATTGCTGGCACACAACCTTGCCTCACAGAGGATCTGGATGGGAGAGTCTGGACCTCCTGTCACAGCGCTGCTTTCCTCACACAAGTCAAATGCAAAATAGTTCCCACAGTTAAACTGTCACACTATTAAGACAAAGTGATAGAGAGTGACAAAAGATATCCAGTAGCTTTATAGGTCTCTAAAATATGAAACCAGTCTTGACTGCTTGATCACTTTCAGATGAATGGTTTAAAAGGTACAACAATTTAATGAGCCTACAAACTAAAGCTTTTAAAGGCAGAAGTAAAAGAAAACAACAGTTGGTAAGAACACAAATACATTTTAAGGAAAAAAGCTAAGAAATGTTTTTAATTCTCAGCCTCTGCATGTAATTATATGTTTCCCTCCTTGTGCCTGTTGCTGTTAAAGGTAACTTTTCCCCCTCTCATGTTGATGCACAATCAAGCCACAGTTGTGGCTTTGATGCAATTTCAATTTCTAAGAATACTGATTAAGAAGAATATTGGCTTTTCCCCATGCCTGGTTATAGGTTTTATTCCCAACTTCAAGTGATAATGGGCTTTCTCATTGTTTTGGTTATTATTCCTACATGAAGAACTAAGATTTTCTTATAGCCTTCAAACAGGAACCCATTTTTCAACCTAACTTAAGCAACCCCTTAAACTGCCGTGAGATTCAAAGGGAGGTCACACCTCAAACGCTTTCTAACACACATCAGTTGCCTTGATACTTAGTATTTAATTTCCATCACTAGAAATAAAAATACATGGGAGGAATTATGCACTGATGAGCAGCTTTTCTGCTTTTCTGTATCCCTCCAGAGATACTTCGTGGTTAAAGGGGAAGAATTAAACATCAAACATCCCCAGCAGAGTAAATGATGATGTGTCACCCAACAACCCTATCCCTTTCATGGGACTCAAGTGAATTTTTGGGCCATATACAGACCCAACCTAACTACCACACTGAATCTTCCTCAACAATTTCCCTTACCTCTAGTCAAACTAGCCTTTCATAATAAATGACCATTACCATGTGGTCAAACTTGGTATAAAATATAGCAAAGTTTTCTCACATATAGAAATTACCTCTCCAGGAACTAATTGTTAGCTCTCATCATTGTTATCATAGAGAAAAAAAATGACTGGAAAAACAATTTTCATATCTACCTAAGACATTAAGGGCTACAGGAGCCTGGAGAGATACCTACTACTGCAGACAGCATTTGATTTGAGTTAAGAGAGATCTAAATACTTTTTAATGTTCCTGCTGCAACCTGCATATCCCAAAAGAAGAGGAAAAAAAAAGTGAACTTGAATTCTAGTTATATGGAGTTTGTAGTGCTTTCTCAGTATTTGTATCTTCATGTTTTAATACACTATTCTGTAAGATCCTGATTTGCTAAGATTTCCTACTTTATATTCTCACATAATAGATTGGCTGGCCATTGTGCTGGCAGCTTGTTAAGTGTTTTCCAAAACAAGCTCAACATCTACACAAGACAGTCAAATAACAATCTTCCTGTTTGAAATAGGAAGAAAATAGGAGGAAAATTTTTGACTTCCACTTTCAAAGTGCAAAAACATTCCAGCACTGAGCTAAACTCCCTCTGTCGAAAGCTAAAGTGTGACAGATGCCTTTACAGTAATTGCCAATCAGACACTACGTAGCAGCTGAAAACACAATACATCACTTTGATCTCCTGGGCCCTCAGAGTATTCACAATCAAGGAATCTGCATGAAGAACATCAAATATGCAACATTTCCAAAAACTGTCTCTGCGGAACTTAAATATGATAATGTATATTTTGTTCATATTTCATAAAGCGTTTCCAATCCTTTATTATGCATATGAAAGGATAGGTTTTAGCTTGCAAAAATAAAACATGAAAGATGCTTTGTATTTCAGAGACATGTAAGTTTTCATCGGATAACATAGGTGAAACAATCGTTTAGAAAAGCCTGAATTGCTTTGAGGGGAAGACATTACTACAGAACATGCTTAATTAAGTCCCACTGCTAATTTTGTAAGATGAATACCCTGTTGAATTAGACTACAGGGAAATGAACCATGCACTCCAGCAACACATGCTGGAAACAAAAACGCTGAGAAAGGCTTGACTTACATTTTGCAGGCAGGTCGTATCCACAGGTGATTTTGGCCTGTCCAGTCTCACAGCCGCTCAGGTTGCGACACTCAGCCACTAAGCAGGGCCCGGCAGCTCGGTGTATGCAGCCATCCACTACAAAACAAATATTTAATTTTTTTAATTTTATTTTTGATGAAAGCAACTTTTATTGGGACTTATTAAAAGGTACTTTTTATATTTGCATTAACTCATGGTCATAAACAATTACTGCCCAGCTTTACACCCATAGCCCAGACCAACTGATCTGTAAGTTGATATCTAAATATATCCATTTCTTTCCTCTGACAGAATTAGTCTATGAGTTTTGCAAAAACATAATGTTTAGCCAACTTCTGCTAATTGAAAAGCAAACATCTAGAAAATGTGAAGTAGAATAAAAGTTTCAGTATTAGAAAAGGATCTTATTGAAGGCTCTAAGAAATTCTCTCTACAAATTATGAAAACAAATTTGACCTTCATCTAAATGCCAAACTCTCTTTAACAACATACCCCTGATACTTCTACAACTGTGCAGGTCATTTAATATCACCATGCTACTAATGTCTTACATAAAAAAATCCAAAAAATAATGTTTATTGATTTGAAATATAAAAAACACCTACTTTTGAGCTTTTTTAATTTTCCATTTTTAAAAATTTTGCATTATTCATGCAACATTTTGAAGTTAATTAAAAAATAATTACTAAAGGTTGCAATTGCAGCTAAGTATGCAAGAAAATTAGTAGAGTGCATAGATCTTATTACCCTCAGGAGCCAGCAAAACAAGGCTGCTGGCACAGCAATTCTGCCCTCTCAACATGCAGTCCAAGAAATCATTTACTGTAATTATAGCAAAAAGTTTGAGAAAAAGGATAGAAAAAAATAAAGGAAGTAGTGTATGCATGAACATATTAACTAGAGCAAAGCCCTAATTCAGCAGCAGTTATGGAGTTCAACTAGGAGAAAAAAAATCTTCACATAAACTACAACTCAAAAGGTAGAATAAGCTCAAGTACAAAGGCTAAACAAATACTGATGGAGATAAGAAAGGAAGAGTCTGTACGAACATCGTTGAAGATTTATTTCAGATTTTATTTCAGCTTTAACTAGTTCAAACATAGAGCTGTGCCCGGCAGCATGTTTGAAGTAATGAAACCAGAAGAGGTTTGGAAAGCCAAGGGGGGGTGGGTTTTGAAGAGACTCACGTCACCTGCTCACAGCAGGAGCTGCCCAGCTTTCTACAGGCTCACATTTGGGCAAGCCATGGCACTCGGTGTTCTCACCGACCTCACACAGCCCGCTGCCACAAAGGGAAACTCCTTCACCCTGAGATGGTCCTCAAAGCCACAATGGAAACAACAAACAGCGACAGTCCTTTCTACCCTAAGGCCATAACTGGTTTTATAAGGTGTTGAGTATTTCCTGAAGCCAGGCATCCCCAAGTGGGGAGGCAGATGACATCTCGAACAGATGAAAGTGTCTTCTGCTAAATGTTAAAAACGTGATTGCCCTTTTCTAAGGAGTTCTATACCAGAGTTCATACTCAGGTGACACAGTAAAATTGGACAAGCAGTTCCATGCAATACTCCATTCCCATCCTGGACACATTGTCACTGATTTTCAAATATTTTTTTTGTATTTTGTTGTTCTGTATTTTTCTAATATTTATATTAGAAAAAGATAACTATGGAATCATGTGACTCTGCACTTCCAATGAAATTTTCTAAACCTGTTTATTGAAAAGACCACGGACACCAAGACACCAGCTGTAAGCACACTGCACATTCTCTGTCCCAAGACACCAAGGCTTCTTGTTCTACCTCAGCTGAGCTTTTGTTTTCAACTTATCCAAAATCTCTGCTCAACAGACTCCAAAATGCTAATGCAAGAGTAATATTTTGTAATGTTGAAGGGAAGAAAGTGTGTTTGAAATCTATCCTGTGCTCATAATACCCAATGTAATTGTTGTAGCCTAATTACTAAATGCTTTTCCAAACCAAGCAGAATAAGTAAACCAGTGTGCATTGAAAGCTCAGGTCTTATTTTTAGAAGAAGCACTGCCACAATCTTTACCAACCTTTAAGTACTTCCTGAGACACTAATATAAAAACAGCACTGATGCTTAGGACTAACACTTTCTCCATGATTCTCTACAGAGGAAGAAGTCCTTAGGAATTCTGGACAAGGACTCAAGTCCACTCAAGGATTCGCTTGGTGGCTGACGAATCATTTCCACCGCTGAGATCTTTCCTGTCCCCACCAGTTTGGCACTCTCCTCTGAGCAGTGTCTGTGCAAGGCTCAGCTGCTCTCTCAACTGCACAAACCAACCTCTTCTTCTCAAACACCACTCACTTCAGCACAAGTCCAGCTCAGAGCACAGCCAAACAACAGCACCTGCAGAAGGAAACCATCGCCTCTGCCAGGGAAGTGGAAGCACAGGGTTGCCACTTCTAAACCTGTGATGGATTATAACATCCAATATCAGCACTCCATGTGTCAGAGCAGCTGTGATCACACAGGAGGTCCCAGCTCCCCATCTATAACCCCTCTCATGTTCAAAGGATGCTCTTAATGCAAATACTGTGATCACAAAGATGGGCTATCAGTAGTTTCTTGGAGCTGATACCACACATCTATGTCCAGTCTTTATAAGCAAAGAAGCTCAGGAAGGATGAAAGAATAATTGAAAAAAAATTGAATTCTTAACAGAGAAAAATCAATCCTATCACAACCACTCCTGACATATGACAAGGAAAATGGAAGACATCTGCCAGAAGGGAACAAGCAGATGTGAATACTTCCCTTATAAAGGTGGCACAAGAGAAAATGATTGAATACTTTGGACAGAGTTTAGATGGAAAAGTAGAAATTAGCATTTGATATGCTTCAGTGACTGATGACACGGAAGAATGAAAGGGGAGAGCAGGAAGGGGGAGGACACTGCCAACAAAATCCAAACCCAAAACCCAAACACCAAACCACCCAAAACTTTCATAATAACCTCTTTTTCCTACCATACTTTATTAAATACATTAATAGAGGAGAGCTCTGGTCTGTGCATGCATGTTTTATTTCATAACTCAATAACTCATACTAGAAATACACTATGTTTACAATAATATATACACTTCAGAACTTAAGTGTGATAATTCTTAAAGTAAACCCCAAGCACTGAAATACATTGCCAAATATGAGCACTCTGCATAACACAAAGTAAAATAACTGCAAAGGAAGAGTAGCTTAACAAATCTAAATACGATTCTTCAGTGTCTGCTAAAACACGTCTTAGCCACATTAATTAAGAAAAAAAACATGGAACAGGCAGGTACAAAATATTTACATGAGATATTCTGTTTTCTGGAAGTCTGCACCAACCAGCAAGGTCAGTGTACAGAGAGGCAAGCACTATTAATAGGGAAACTTAGTGGAAATTACAGATAATGACAAGAACCTCAAGAGGGGAAAATGATGGTCAAAGACATTTTGTTATCCTGTAGTAATGAGGAAGAAATTTACATGATAATAATGGCATGGTGCCAAATTAAAAGTAAAGTGAAGCACCCTTGATATATTTGTTTCAGATATTTCATCTCTTTTTTTCAATTTTCAGTTTGCTATATAGATGCTCATCTGCATTATTCCAAACATATGGAAAACATTAGACCATAACCCACTGTTCATTGTGCAACTGGCTGAAAAACCCAGTCAAATCTGATTTGGCATCACATGACAGTGATAAGGAATTGTGCTTTCTACAACCAATAAAAAATGGGATTTCACTTCAAAGCCCTCACTCTGCCTCACAGTGTGCCTTTTTCCTACAGGCTGCCTTCCTGTCCAGGTTTATGGAAATCACATAGACATCCTTTGGGTCATTTTCATACACAAGTGACCTGCCATTTAAGAGCTATGGGAAACATGTGGGAAAATCCCACAGGAAAAACTGTCAATCATAAGTGAAAGAAAACCCATCTCCCATCTGCACATTGATCAATTGACAACACTTGAAGGTACTAAAGAGAGGGCTTCTAATGATCCTTGTTGGTACTGTGCTTCTTGAAATGAGTTTCAGGCTTATAAACCAAGCTGCTTTGAAGGATTTTTGAGAGCACTGAGTCCTGCCTAGGGCCACCAATGAGGCAGCAAACACCCTCTTGTTTGGTGTTGGGTGTTTCACCAAACACCAAAGAAGGTTTCACCTAAGAGGGTGTTCTCCCACCATCCCAAGTGTCCCACCACATGGGATGGTGGAAAAACACCCACTTCTCTTCTGCCTCCCATCCCAGCAAACTGAGGTCCCATGAACGCTCTGAAACAGCACACAACACTTTGGCTTTTGAATAACTGCAAAGACTTCATGCAGGTCGACCTGTCTTTTGAAAAGTGATCCTGTTACCCAGTGCCTTCATGTGTGGAGAACCCAGAAAAACTGGCTTTGTGTATTTATTGTTTCACCGTGCTTGGGTGGACAAGCACATGGAAGGGGCCTCTCAATTCTGAAGACCTACAAACATGAACTATATTTTGAGGGCTGAAAAATGGCTCAAGAAACTTCAGTTTCAATTCATCTCTATAGCTAAAGTTGCTCATGCTTGTGTAAAGCTATTAAGAGTAGTACTCTATTTTTTTTTTTTTTATGAAAAATAATAGCTATTTCACTGAATGCTTCCATAAGTTTCAGGAGCCACTAGGGACAGCACTTTGTTCTCCCAACAATTCACCAGAAGCCATTAATGAAGAAAAACTATTTTCAAAGCTACTGCAGTCAATGGCATTGGTTGCACAAAGAAGTCAGCTGAAAATAATTGCTTAAAATACACAGACGAAGTCGAGTATCAAAATAAAAATCCTATGCAAAAGGACAGCATATTAATAACAACATGTTAAACAAAAATATGTAATCTTTGACACCATCTTTCTCCCTGTACACTGAAGGATGCTAACTTTCTCAATTAATTTATTGTAAAGCAATTGCATTTGTGCTCCAGAATTAAAGGGTTAAAGTTGTATAGTAAAAAAATCTAGCTAATTTACTGGCATACAATATAGAACAAACCTATTTCTTAGAGAAAATCTCTTAAAATTGCAAATGAAGCAAAAGCACAGGAAACACAGAATTAAGGGTATCATGGGATGTTGCTTAAAAAAAAAAAATAACCTCAGCAAAACTAGCCTTGCAGTGCAGATGGTAATAAAGAAAGGGTAAGGTAATCCAACACCACAGCAAAAATTACAAACTCCTCCAGGAATAATAAGGCCCAAATTTCTTTTGTGACCTTGTGTGCAAGGATGAATAAAGTGAAGCTATGATGTAAACAACATATGCAGATTTATTGTGTTACATTTCAAGAATCTATATAGTTTTTTTTCCATAGTAATTCCTGTTCTCTGGTGCTTTTCCAGATTTTAATTTCTTGTTTTCAGTATGAAATTCATGAGGTTTGCTTATTTAAGAAAGTCACCTGTGCTTGATATATCTCTGAAGTGATACTGCTCTTTCACATGGCAAATTCCATGAGTGCATAAAACCAGGATAATGTCATTTCACTCCTGGGTACAGAAGAGGAAATTGTGCATGTGGACCTTCCAAAAATGACCATCACAAGGATGTGTGTGGTAACCAGAAGGAAAACAAACAAAAATGAACAAAAGGACAAAAACCACCACTTTCCAAAAATCCACCACTGAACCCCCACACAGCAATCAAAGAACCAACTCACAACAAAACCCAGCCTCATTCTGCTAAACCAGTGAAGTACCTCTGGAAAGTTCATTGGAATCACCTGCTGCCAAAGCTGCAACTGCACCTCTGAGACCAATGTCAAGGGGAAATAAATCCTGCCCATCAAGAGACAGGTGCTGGTCTAATGAACAAAGGTGGGGATCTTAAAAAGACTATAACACAGATGCCAGTCCACCACTAGGAACAGTAGTTTTTATTACTGAGATGGCCTCTGTCATTGGGAAGTTTAATGAACTGAAGATTTTTAATCAATGCACTGGTTTATAGCCCTCTAACATAATTAATTTTAAAAACTTAATAATTATACAGTATTTCCTGGCCAAAATCTCAGCATTTAAAAGCATGATCTTAAGCTTTATGCTTAAAATTCTCCATTTCAAACAAAAAATGCACAGATGAACCATTTATTTTGAGATGGCTAGTTCCCTGGATTAGGTTCACATTTCATCACAATCTACTTTCACGTTCCTTAAATATTCTTGCTTTCAGAAACTCTTGGTGCATACAACTTATTTAAGACCAAAATGAGACCAGCAAGTCTTGATGCTTACGTTACTGATAACCTAATGTGACATTACTCCACATTCCCTGTACAGTGCCTTCTTTTCTTAAGAATTGACATTCTGAGGCTGCACAAGGGGCCTTCTGGCAGCTAGAATTACAACTGGGATCCTCCCAGCTCCAACCAACCATGCTGCAGAGCAAGTTTAATGAAAAGTAATAATAAAACATAATAAACCATTATTCCAGTATACACTGCAAGGAGCAAAACTACTCATTACAATGGCAGGTGTAAACCTTATTGTAAAGTAGGGCATGGGAAACTTGTATTTTAGAGTATTGTTTAGCTGAAATCCTATAAATTTAGCATTACAAACCGCCAGTAATTGCTTGCCACACTGAAAAGTACTGGGAATTAAATTTTAAAACCTACTGGTTGTTTAAGAGAAGGTTGTCCTTATCTGGATGCAGCTCACAGTCAAGCATAACAAAAGCAGCTGAAACATCTAACATAATCAATGTCCTTTCCATAAACTGGCAAAAAGTACATATGGATAAAGAAACCAACAGCAATTCAAAATAAAGCTCACTTACCCATGAATCTGTTAAATTTTATGTGTCCTACATTTATTGCACACAGCCAATTATTCCTACTTTGCCAAAACACAAACCAACAGAAAACTTACAAATTCTGACAAATTTTTCATTTTGGTTAAATATCTCAGGATACCAGAAACTCTTATTAAAAATAAACAAAAAGCCAAGTCAAAGTTGTCCTGTCAAGGCAAATTCCTTCTATAAGCAAGTAAACAATGAAGAAAGCGTTTGTTTTATCTCACACTTACAACGTCATCTTTCTTAGTCTTTGAGCGCTCTGCTCCAATTTCGTAGATGAGAGCTATAATGTCAATAGGATTCACACTTTTGTCAGCCCACTCAAGCAGCATAAGGGCTCAGAGAAACACAGGGCTGATAAACCTGTCTGGATGTCACACTTTTGGCAAGAAAAAACAGTAGGAAAGGCTCCAATAGTGCTTTTCCAGTTTTTCCCAGTCCAAACTGCTGACATTAAGGCATGTGTGAAGGAGCCATTCACTTCCTTTTAATTGTGCTAGTGTTGAGACACCTGACATGCCTCACTCTTTTCCAGATGGAAAGGAGACAGCTAAGCCCTAAATACCTCCCGGCAGTGAGCACAAAAAACTGCTTGTTGTTGTTTACCGAGGAGGGAAGCGATAAGTCTGGAGAAATTCTGGCTACTCTGTGCTATTAAACCAAGCTCGGCTCACACTCCTCCCAACTTGCTCCCCCAGCTTCCCAAAACAACTATTAAGAAGGTGCAAGTTGCTTTAGGTGGCATCACCCTGAAGAAATGGGTCTTGCCACTCCAAAATCCTTTCCTCAGCCTCCTGGGAAGCCACAGTACTTTGTTTCCAGCTGGAAACGGCACAGATTGGAAAGGCAACAAAGGTTTATCTACATTTCATTGCCTGCTTTGTCCTGGATTTTCATTCATGTTACTGTGCTATTATTACAAGACCGTCATTCTTTAGTAAATATCTGTATTATTGCCTTCAAAATCTCTCTGAAACCCTCTTTGCCACGATGGCTATTAACCTATTGAAGACATCGGGCTATTACCGACATACCAAGCGTTGAACTATGTCTGGTGCGTTGAACTATGGATTCTCTTTTTCCTCCCACACTGTTCAGACACATTAAACTAAACTCAGAGAAAGGCTAAAGGAACAACTATCTGATAATAAGATAAAAAAGCATGTCTTATAGGGCAGTGAAAATCAGATTTTAGTTTTAAAAAGCTATTTACTAATGTTCTGATGTTGCGATAAAGAACATGGAAATGGACAAACTGGTACGATTCACTGTCCATCTGTCTCAGCAATCTATGTCACTTGATGGCCAAAGAAAATGCTTAAAAGAAGAGGGCAAAATCAGAAAAAGGAATTACCAGGGCTTTCACAGCACTGGAAAACCACAAACATGACAAAGACGTGTTTTCTGTGTGACTATGGCCTTGCTTTTTATGTGTTCTTGGCATTTTTTGGTTTGGTGTGGGGGGTTTTTTGAGCATTTTGAAAGTGTCTCAGACTCAAATATGCTTTGGAATTTGCATCTTCCAATTTTATGTGCAATGCAGACAAGGAAATTAATAGCACAGATTATTCTGAGTAAAGGCATATTGCTAACCTAGTGCACAGAATGAAAATAGAAAAACTTTCTATAATCCTTAAGGATTATAGAAAATTAAGTTTTTTGTTTGGGGGCTTTTTTCCCCTCATTTACAACACATACAGACAAGTGCTTCTTCTCTGATGTTTGATGTCTATTTTCCCTTAGATTTTTTGAAATAGATCTTTGTCTTCTCTGTACGCTCCAGCATTTTAGAGCTTGGCACAAAAAGACAGGAGACTGCAATGGTGTGCTCCGTTACTTACGAATGTTTCGAAAATTCTAAGTGCACGGGCCGGTCAAAGAAGATGAATTGTATTAAGCCAGAATAGATATTTGCATATTTGGAGTACAGTTATTAAGCAGTCATCGTGCAGTGATTATACAAATTTATTCGCTACGAACAGCCAGCAGCTGACAGGCACAGGTCAAGGATTTAGATGGAGCAGGCTATCAAGTAATAATTGTAAAATGACTGTGTGAAAGGAAGCCTTATAACAGTGATGCATCCTCACAGCCCAAAAGGCTTTTGGCATGTCATTCCAGAAAATTTTAAAATAATAGTGGAAATTTAAAAAAAAAGAAAATATATAACGTTAACCACTCTTTCCCCACGAAAATGCAAGGGGAAGTGATATAAGCCCCTCTCAACAGAGAACAAGGAAAGAAGACATTCTCGCATAGGTCTTTGCAGATTTCATGCCTGAGGGCTTCCATAAGGAAATATGACTTCTAATTAAATATAACTAATCCAGACATGGGAGAAGGTGATTTTTCTCCTTAGCCATAGGGTGCACCAAGCACCAGAACACTATACATCACTGCTGGAATGAAAGAATACATTAAAGCTTCTGAGAAAGCCTGGGAGAAGACAGTGAGCCGGAGCCAGACAAAGGATGGTGCAAGGTGAATAGCTCCACTTCTGAAAAATCTCTCAAAAGAAAGGTGGGCACATCTGCCAAGAGAAAGCTTTCATGATTTCCAACTTCAAATACTACATCCTTGACAATTTTTGTAAGCAATTTGATTGTTTGTTTCTGAGCCATCTTTTCCCTTCCCCTCTAACCCACACAGGTTTGGTTTGGCCATGCAGCAGCACAGAACCTCCTCTTCCTGGAGGTTTCCATCATGCACCAACCATAAGGGAAAGAGAAAGGGCATGAAGAAAGTACCAGAGGAAAGGTCAGTTACAGAAGCAAAGTACATTCAGTGCTGGGCATACTTCAAAAGGGACTTTAAAAAGCCACAGGGATTGTAGGAACACTGAATTAGGGCAGCAGCTGGAATGTACAAAGGAGTAAGGCTGAGCACCAACAAAGGAGATACTCTCTGGCTCGCAGCAAGGCTTAACAGGCTCTAGAAAAACTCCAAGTTATTTACTGAGGAGCAGCTGGTTTTCTTGTTTCCTGGACCATTTTCACTTGTGCTAATTTACTTTTATTGTGAACCACTGAAGGGAGAAAACTTGGTTGAGATACTTCTCAGTCTGCAATCACAGAAACATCCTCTCAATTTGGAGTGCTGTTTCAAACCAGATTAATTAACAGTATTAATTATACAAAAATTGCCTTGCAATAGGCAAATCCAATTGAACACATTACAATGTATTCTAATGGAATAAATACAGGAGAAGAAAAAGGTAAACACTAGATTAACCAGAAAATGATGTATGAACAAGGCTCTTTCAGACAGTGTTTTAACACAAGCCCGAGAAGTAATTACCCATAAAAACAAATATTCTCAAATATTCTTTCCTTTTGTGGAGAGACTGTGACAAATTATATGTGCAACACAAACAAGAAAAAGATAACTTACTAGATCTTGCCAAAAGATAGCTTACAAGATGTAGGACACAACCAACATTTAGCAAAGCTGAAGTATCAACTTGTTCAGCCACATGCAAAAATATCACATACATTAACTGTAACTTCCCCTATAAAACCAGGATTGTATCCTGATACAGACTCACACTGCAAATCAAATGCAGAAAAGGAACTATTTACTCACACTAATGTGTCGGATTGCATTGCAGAGATGGACAAATCTATAAAAAATATTAATCTATATCTCAATCTATAAAAAAACACAACCTTTGCACATAATTAACTCTATCTGAAGTTAACTGAGGGCAAGCTGCCATCCTCAGACCATGCCTTCCTTTTCCACTGCTAGACAGAATGTGTCTGACAGCAAAGTTCTGTTTCCAAGGTAAACAGAAAAGCATTATACTAACTTATTATAAGATATATTCAAAATTATCAAGTGAAAATTAGTGACAGAATAATCATTAATTTTTAAAAAAGGAATAAAAACCCTTGAGTGCTTGTTTATTTATTAATTTAATAACAGAAATAAAAACAAGATAATGGCAGAGCTTGAGATAACGTGCCTTCCACATTGCCCACTGTACCTGGGGGTTATCTGCAGTGCAATCACCTTGCACAGAAATAATATAAAAATCCCAAGAAGGGCACAAAGCCTGATAACAGCAAGCAGCCTTCAGAGTTAAATGGAAGACTGATTCCAAAAGTTGCATGGGGAGCTTCTCTGAGCTGTTCCCTGCCCAGTCCTCCACAGGGCCACACCCCAACAGCTTGTTTAATCAAGTCCCACACAAGCTTTTTTAACCTACAAAAAAGGTAAACCTGTAATTAATGAACTTATTACTTATCTGAGCTGGCTGAAACCCTCCTTATGCTCCATGAGTTGTGGGAAGGGAAATTAAAGTACTAAGCACAGCTTAAATTTACAATCTAATAGTTTTCAAGTAAGAAACAAGACATCCCACACAGATGGCTATATTTACCAGTTCGGTAATTCTGGTAATTCCCTCCCAAATAACTTTATGTTTGTCCTACAACACCATTAAAGCACAGATAAGGAACAGAAGAACTAAAGAGCTGGTTAATCTGTGTAGCATCATTATGTATTATTTAGTTTAATATCTTCTTGTAGTAAATACAAAATCATTATGTGCCATTTTCTTCAAGAGAACATTGTAGTAAATTTGGTGTTGCAACAGAACCATTAAAGTATAATAGTGTACACAGAAAAATTCTACTGATTAGCAAACAAAAATATGTAATTATAGCCACAGTGTGGGACTCAGTTGGCTGGTGCTTTATTACATACGGTTCTGTAAGACTACTTTGCTGCCAAAAATAATGAGGAAAATACTGAGTTGCTAGTTCCAGTTGTACTAGAGGTTTTTGTCTTGATTTTATTGACATTTATAAAGCGATCGTCACATGTAACAAACAAGTCACATTGCCAACACTGTGAGCTGCAGTCTGCAGTGATTAACGAGTAAACAGCATCAATTCCATAGCAACATTCTACGGATATGGATCAATATTAACTGATTTCTTCAAAGAGGTAATTCTGAACAGCACTTTGGCCAAAGCACCTCAAGTGCTCTGCAGTTTGAGCAATATTAACAAAATAATACAAGAGCACTGAGACATGGCTTTAAAATGAAAAAGCAGCTCAACATTAGCCTATAAAAGCTGCAGTAAACACGTTCAAGTGTGCATATTTCCAATACATAAAAATACAGCTTTAAAAGAAAATACATATAATCATGAGTAGAAAGACTGAACAATACATATCCTGTGATATTTGGGTTTTATACTTAAGCCTCCTGATTTTATTTTCCAGCTTTCATTAAAGCAAGGAGAAGGAATGTGATGTATTTGTAGCACTGTGCAAAAAAGATGGTGCCTGTTTAAAAAGCTTGCAGGGAAAATATAACTCACAAAGAGTTAATCTGTTTCTGAAAAGTTACACTGGAATGTTGACATTGGAGGCATTAAACCATAGGTAGTTCATATCTGAACTGCAGCCTGGTATCATTAGAAAGGAGCACTCTGATATGATGAAGTAGGATAGGTAACACTGGCTGATGATATACTAAAGCTCCAAAGACTGTATCCATGATGCACCCTGGGAATAAATTACTCTTCAAGTTTGGCCTCCTTTCTGGAAACATTTATAGCACAAAACCTTTACCCATTTTTAGAAAAAGAAAAAAAAAATCTTAATAGTTTGTCATTGGTGTCAAATGCAAAATAAAGTTCAATGTAATTCTTAATATTAATCCACCCACTGTTGGAAAACATACTTTTAAAAACAGCTTCACCTACTTACTTTCACAGTAGTCAAAGGTCTGCAAATACCAAGTCTTTTGTCAGATTCTATGCTGATTGGGCAAGGCATTGTGAACAGCCATCTACACAAAGAGGATATTAAGACTCATCTGCATTTTTCTATTAAAATTTACCACTTTGGGTACATCTTCATTAGCAAATACAGAGGACCAATAAGAGCACACCTGTGGAGTGAAACAGCTGGTGGTGAGAACCTGTTGTATAAATACTATACACAGTTCAGGTGCTTTTTGATGGTGGAGAGGGTTTTTGTTTGTTTGGGAGTTGTATTTATTTTTATTTTGAGCTAGGTGTTGTCTGGTCCTAGGTCTGAATGCCAGTTTTCTGGGGGAATGCATTAGGGACAGATTTTCCAGTCTACTTCTACCAGAAAAAAACCCAGTTCATGTGCTCCAAGGTACATGATAATACTAAATACCAAAGTATTTAGCCACAGGACATGGGAATTTCCTTCAAAAGCACATTCTAGGTCCTAACTATAAAAGGAAAGGTGAACGAGCCTTGTATTGGCTTGAGTTGAAATTTATTTGTATTTTTCAGGATTTTCAGCCATGCCTGAGTTAGTGTACCTGCAAATAAAGGGCAAAAGCCCCATTCTCACTCAAATAAAACAAATCTTTACATTTTCAAAGCAGCAGTTTGGTACTGAGCCCCACAACCTGTACGAATCAAAGTTCAAAAGATCAAAGTAACAACTCACATCAAACTCAAGCTCTGTATCTGCCACACACAGAAGGCAGCACGATAGGATATTCATCCCTTAAGGTTTTGGTTGTAAACAGGCACTAACAAACAACTGAGCAATGGCAGAACAAAAACATTCAGCAGCCACCCCAGGGTACAGGCATAAACAAGCCCTGTCTTACAATGACTAATACGTTCTGCTTGCAGTGGAGGTGTTAAGGATGAAGCGTCAGGAACCAACGAGACTGAGGGCACGACAGACAAACTCTTCCAGAGCACCAAGAAGACTTACACAAATAACCTAATGCTATGGTTACTTCTGATGGCAAGATGGGGAAAAGGAATCCTTCCCCACCTTCACAATATTACACACAACATTTTACACAGCAAAGTCCTTGTGAAATACGCATCTAAGGTCAAACTAAAAAGCAACATGTGTGAATATGCTACAGGACATATTTACAGGACAGTCTCTGGAAGACCAGTCCTTAACTTACAGTCCCACACCATAAATATTCCTCATATTCCAGCATTACCAGCATCACACTGTAAAGACAAGCTGGTCATGGTCCTATGCAAAGATTCACTCTGGTAAATGGGTATCTTAGATTTACAAGCTTTAATATTATTAATGCCTTTTACTTTCAACATACATTAGTTCATAGAATCAGGATATAAGTTAGGCTGGATTGGAGACTTAAGGGTATGCAGTCCCACCTCCTGCTCAGGTCCCCTTTACAAAACAAATGCATGGTTGAACTAGATGGGCCTTCCATCCTTCTGAAGTGATGAAAAACTACAGAAAAAGCTGGAGATCTTTTAGATGTTCCACCATCTAAAATCTGTTTATTGTTGTTATTATTTTTACTAATTATGTTTATGCTCCAGGGTAAAACAACACCCAACACCTACATGTGATTGAAAATAAATGCTTTTCAATTATTAAGATTGAAGAATGAAGGCTAAACAATAACTGGCACAAAAGGCTCAAGCAAAAGCAGTCCCAAGACGACACCTATCCAGTTTGGCAAGGTGCCCATTTGTGGTGATAGCAAGAACCACAAAAAAATAGGTGTAGCTAAAGTATTAAGGAGGATGAAAGGTCTAAGCTGACAGCAAATACAAACCAGATCTGAATTCTCCAGTCTGACTCTGTTTGGGGAGGCCAGGCTATTATTTGTTATCTGAGGTATGCACAACATGGGCAGGCGCTGCCGGCACAGGGATGAGCCCCAAGAGCCTTAATGAGGGACAGTCTGAAGCCTCAAGTCTCTCTCTGTGTAACAGGGTGAGAGACAAAGGAGAAAGGGGTGACTTTTAACACAGCCTTCAGCAGAGACCCAGGGTTCTGGTTTGTTTTTCTCAAATCCAGATCTTCTTCTTAATTTTGCTCTTCCTTTTCAACAAGGTTTTATTTATAACTATCTCTTCTAATTAGAAGGCAAACTTCCTGATCTCTTGACCTATTGCACAATATGATTTTAATTAGTTCACACTGACATGCAAAGGCCTGGAGTTTAAGTATTGCTTTGCCTGAACAAACCTATTTGCACATTGAAATCCCTTACATAAACATCCCAACAGAAGATTTTTTTAAAACATTTTTTAAAATATTTTTATACAAAATTCAGTGGGATAGCATAATGCTGTAAAGAGAGATGTTCTTGACTCTCTGAAAGACAGTTTCCTCTGCTGAACTACATAAACTTCTTTCATGATTTTTTAAAAATAAATAGGATTTTTAATTGAGTACCAGTATATCATTCCTTCTCAATTATGCCTTATGTGCATGTCAGCACAGATAAAGATATCACAAGAATATTTGTTTTGAACAGCTCTTTTATCAGAGAATTTTATGTACTTTGTAAAGGAGATGGACAACAAAAAGGAAAACACAGTGAGGGAAACTGAGGGTAAAATGATGGGTAGTATTTCCAATACTCTTCAGACCCTCCCTGTAGCTCCAGAAAGTTCCAGATCTCCTGTCTGCCCTTCACTCACTTCACTCTTCCACACCTCCAGCCTGGACTTTAGTGAGTTGCTGGCCAGGTAAAAGTCACATGTGCCGTAGCTAATCTGAAATACACCAGCCATATGATTCCAATAAAATATGTAATGGTAGAGTCTCCCTGGATTTCCTCAGCTTAACAGAGGCTTTAGCTTCTCTCTGGATGTCAGTTTTTAGAAATGTTTTAGAAATTTACTTGTTTTGAAACTTGCAGCTCTCTATCAAACACATCTGCAAATAACCCTTAGATTAAATAGTGTCTTGGGAATTAATAGTAGGTAAGAGACAGCACAAGGAAACCAGAGAAGGAGTGTTTCCAAATCTGCAGACTGCTTATATAGGACAGGACAGAACCAAAGCACAAATTGATACTATCACATATTTCCTTTCCAGTTGGACAAGAAATCCCTGACAAAATTGTCTTGGACTTCAAGGAGTCCCAGGTCGCACTACAGTAATCTGCCTATCTGTGAATTAATAAGAGAAGTCTGTGCACCTGTGGTCAGGACATTTAGGAAATACAGGATAGATCATGGATGTGACTGACAGGATGACTCAGTGAACATCAGGGCTTGAACTTCCACCTCTGGCATTTATTGGTGGAATATCCAGCCATCATTCCATCTGAACGTTTTCTCCCATTCAGCAGATTCCCTACTAAATATGAGTTAGTGTTGCAAGTCTACCAACTTGAAAGCAACAAAATAGCTCTATGAGACAGCATTTGCACTTTTTGAGAGCCAGAGTTAATCATTGTGAAACTACTGATGTACTCTAGATATTTTAAATAGATACCCCAGAAAAGTACAGAATAAAAAGTGACAAGAAAAGAAGTTTAGATAGCCATGCTCAATCTTTCTCTTCTATTATTCATTAACCTGCAGGTTTTAAGGGAGAACACAGTTGTTAGGGCTTCTCAGAGAAACCTGGCCTAATTAAGTTTTAATTCCAGCAAATGAGGAGGTATACTTTGTCCCTGTCAAACACAGACACATTTAAACAGAATTTCCCAAAAAGACAACGTCCCTTGGTAATTCCACAATGGGTTTCGTCCAAAATTTCGCACCATGTGTTTATCATAAAAGGTCTTTGTGATTCAGGAGTCCAACCAGCCTCTTCATCTATAAGACCTTGGCCACATCTGCCTCCAGAACTCTGTGAGCAATCAAAAAATCATTGCAGAACAGCTCCAAAAGAGCCCCTTCCTTCCTCTTAAACCTCTTTCTACTTATTGGCTTCAGGCTATGCTTAAACTTAAAATGATGCAGAAGTGCTTTAATAGTAACATTATATATCCATATAACCCAGGGTTCAATGACTTCAAACATCAAAAATCACAGGGACTGCAGCAGGGGGAAGGGAGAAGTGCAGAGATTAGTATGTAAAGCTTTTTGTAGTGTATCAGTGCTAGGACGAGCCAGAAGACACAGTAGCCAGTGTCACTATTCTCATTTCCATGGATGAATTCCTAAATTAATCTCAAGGACAAAATAAATCATTCCCACGATGCAGTGGATAGTGAGGAGAGCAGTTTCTCGCAATACACAAGATTCCTAAACTGAGAGGAAAGCTTCCCCCTTTGCTGCCATTGGTCTCTTTGATGTACTTTCTAAACATACGCTGGTCTTGAGCTTTGTGAAAGAGTTAAAACCCAAGCCTTGCTAAAACACACACACCGAAATAATGTGTGCATGGGCACAGCCATCACTACAGTCAATTAGGTATTCATGGCTCTGCTCCCATTCCTGCTGCAGTAGGTGTGATTGTTGTACTTTTTCCCCAATTCTCGCGCCCCATTTACTTACACTAGGCCAGACACCGCTTCACTACACATCAAAACAAAAACTGCTACAAAGTAAAGCAGGAATGGATTTACACTGTACAAAACAAGACATAATTTTTTCTAAAAAAAAACAAAATTGGATACAATACACATGAGGCACCGCAGAAGGTAAATGTGGATCTCTGAAAGGTCTCTTCCTAAATGAGGATTCTGGGAGCATTCTCCACTGGATGCAGAGACGCTTGGGTGAATGCACAAAGCACTACACCAACTGCAGTGCTCCTCTTCTTCAGCACGGGTGTGGGAAAACAACAATTAAGCTTTTGTCAAACATATCCTTTTTTCAACAAGCAAACAAATTCTTCCTAAATACCTGTGCTGCCAACGCCTCTCTCACATGTAGAATTATATAGCCCTTCTTAAAACACTACAAACAGTCAAATGGCATTGTTAAATAACCAAATGTGTTTTCTCTATCTCACTTTTGGTTATTCAACATTAGCACCTAAATTGACAGTTATTAAGCAAATGATAAATGTTATCTATTCATACAAAAAGTGCTTTACTGAATCAAAACCATTAACAGCAGTTCCCAAGAGCATACATGTAATTCTTCTATACTACTGAAAAGAAAAGCTACCAAAAAAAAAAATAAAAATAGAAGAGATGTTATTACACTCAGGAACACATGCAGACATTCCCCAGAAGAGGCAAGTAACAGACCTGACCTAGCACAGTACAGCTTAAAAATCATTGTAAAAGGAATTTAATGTGTGTAAGAATAGAAAACATGAAATTTGATTTCTTTTCCTTATGCTTCAGACCTTCTGTAATGCTTCTAGTCAGTTTTACCAGAAGAAGAAATACGACACATTTTAAGCATAAATCTGGACTTGTACTTTTTTCTTTTTGCTACATAATATGTATCCTTTGTCAGGCACAATGATCACATTAAAGAATGGGGACGTAACATAAAGTTATTTGCGTTCAAATACTTCATCTAGCTCACAAGATTCAGAAACACGGCAGAAATTGGAAGGACAGCTTTTGGAAATTCTTCCAGGACACGTATTGAGTGACTCAAAGTTACAATCTAGAAGATGGCCCATGTTGCCCTGTCTTTCCAAATGGTGTTACTCTGACACCTGCCAGGGAAAGGAACTGAAAATGTGCTGTGAAAGGATCGGCATTGCTTTTCCACTCAGAGAAAAGCACATCTCCTTGTAGCTGTAAGATATCCCTCACCCTCTGGATGACGTCTTAACTTAGCAACACCAGAGTTTACAAAATGCCCATCAGCAAAAAACCAGCAAAGCCACAGAGCAAGGCCTTTTCTGTTGGTTTTCTTCCATCACACTTTCCAAGCAAATGAGTGATACGAGGTCTTAAATCGTGAAGTGAATATCCTACAAGTATATGACTTTCCCTGAGAAAGGGAACAGAGGTACTTCTGGCTAGTGAGACAGGAAATGTGTAAATCCCATCCCACTTTCTCGTTTAGGGAGTTTAATAAAGCAGCCCTGTATTGTGGCACACCAATATATTTTGGCAGCATTTGGAGAGATAGCACCTCCTGAGCTGTGAGTACCACATTTTACTGCACCCTGTCAGGTTAGATAAAAGCTGTCTGCAACTTTTATATTTTTCCTAGACAGAAGAGTTATACAATATTGCCAAGAAGCTTTATAACCATACAGGGTAGCCCATCACTACTGCCAAACAATGTTTTAAGATTCTATTTCTCCCTCTGTCTAAAAGGTGTTCTGGCAACCCTACAAACATTCAAGAAAGCAGCATATTCTCCAGGTACTCTGCAACACACACTGAGACAGGGCCTTAGAGAGCCTGACTTTGGAGACTGACCTCTTACAATTTCTTAAACAATTTATAAAACAACCTTCCGATGAAATTATTTTATTTTTTTTCAGTTTCACAGTTAGAGAACAAATATTTTTTTAATAATTAAGTTCCCTCCTCCAGAACTAGTCCTAAAGGAGTAAGGTACAAAGTAAAAGGAACAGGGGAAGTAAGGAAATAAGAGCACACAGTAAGTATGTCAATTATTTCACCATGCTAAATATGACTGCAGAAACTTCAGTTAATAGCAGGCTGATTATTCCAGTAGGGCCACTTAATAGTAATGATGGAAAGATAACACTTGTTTAACTCATGTTTGTGAAGTACTTTACATTCCTCAGATAGAAGAACTATAGATACGCCAAACACCATCATCATTACACCGGCTGCTGCTCTGACTTCTGTAAATAATGAAAGGCTGTGACATTATTCTGGGCAAGCATATCGTAATGTAACATCTGGGGATGGGAGGAGCACACATGACCAATCCCTCCATCCTATATTTTATGCATGAGGAGTAATAATTTATCGTGTGGTCAAGAGAAACGGCTTGGAGCTGATGATGCTTCCTGGAGACACCACGGAGTTCCTCTTGGGAAGGCAAGAAGGTATCAATAAGCGTGAGAGGCAAGCTGCAATGAAATGAGTCAACTCTAAAAGCAGTCTTGCTTTTAAAGAAATTTGTTTTGTTTACTTTGTTGAAAACTCTTAAAAACATCTTCCAGTCCAGTGCTCAATACCTTTAGGGCACAATTACACCTTTACCAGAAGCATTAATTAATTTTAATCACCTCTTCTAACAAATATTTTGTACAGAGTGTAATATAGGTATGTTTTATTAATCCAAGAATTTAAGATTTTACAATAGAAAAAAAACCTACCTGTTCTATTATAACAACAATAATTAAAGGAAGAGAGATACAAAACATGCAACACAAAATGTGCAAAACTCTGAATTTCGAAGTAGGAAGACAACTTTCTGTAACTCTTTTTTTTTTTTTAAACAGACTTGGTTTTGCCCAAATTATTTTTGCTACTCATCTATCAGATAAGAGGCAACAGTAGCATACAGTGGCAATAATGATGGTGCAGTGAAAATGGAATGGCATGACGAATAAGCCTGTTCCAGTACAGAGAAGACAGACAGAGAAGTTTGGTGATGCTTTAGTTTATGGGAGATGCCCATTATTTTCAATGGTGATTCATTAAATGGTCTCGGGCAGACAAGTCTGTCAATACTGGAACAAAGCTACATACAAACCCATCATTTTAATTAAGGACTTAGAGGATGGCCAGTGAGTTAATTGCTATTAAAACACATACAAAGAATGTTCTTATTTCATCTGACATGCGTTTTCTTACAGACTCTCACAGGAGGAATGCTAAATGTAATGATAAAAATGTTTTCTGTCTTTCTGTGTAGGAGGAGATTATCAGCAAGCTAGGAATTAAATTCCACTGGATAAACACTGCATAGTAGCTAATTTTATAAGGTACACATGTGGCTGTATTTCACTTAAATATATATTTAATTCAACTAGAAATTCAAATATCAAGATGCTGCTTTAAAACATCTGAAACCAAGTATGCTTGCAGTAAAACACCATCCAAAAACCTTGTTAATTGTATAAAAAACTTAAGTTAATGAAGCTGGTGACACTCAGTGCATCAAAAAGCATCTCTTTATGCCTAAGGTGACCTTGAGCCATGGCTGGGGACTGAAAAACTACTAAGACAAAAAGAGAATTATCTACACTGCACAAAACAACGCCACAGAAAACCAGTTCTGTTCCACAAGCCAAGTGCACGAAGGGAATCCAACTGAAATATGGTGCACAGCAATCAGAAATATTGGTGAGAAGAAACCTGCAGTCCAGCCCCTCAGGCAGGGCATGACAGGCCCCAGACACCAGAGCTGGGCAGTCTCTGCCTGTGTCATTTGAGGAGGCTGGAGGGCACTGGGTAGTGACCCACGCCCTCAGAGGAATTCCTGTCCTCTCCTTGCTGCTTCATGTCATGTTCTGACCATGAGCTCCTGCGGTCCCCTGGGAGAGGAGCAAAGTGTCAGGAGGTGATAAGTTAGCTCCCTAAAGCCAGGGCAGGGCAAATCTTCCCCAGTGCTTCCAGCAGATGACCTCCACCATGCTCCCCCTCATTAGCTCTGTGCTTCAGGCACCCTACTTTCCACTTAGGTAATGAGGAACATTCATCAAAACTATTGTCTTAGCTTTTTCCAGTGCACTACAGATTTTGCAAAACTAACGCTCTTTCTGTGAATACATTTTCTAAACCTTACCATAACATTTCTGCATTATTTATTAGCATGCTTTTTGCAAAAAAAACTTTCCTTTTGAATGAGTAAGATCTGACTACCAGCATTGTGCTAAATATAATGAGAGGAGTTTTCCATGCATTTGGGTTAGTTTCTAGAGACCTGTTTCAGTTTCTGATTCAAAGCCAAACTCTTGTACACACATCCCTCAGTATTACTCATGAGCTAATTTAAACACTGGTATCACCCAGTTTCAGTGAAAAGACTGAAATGAAGACCAAGATAATAACTTAACACAAGCTGCTATAATACAATGAATAGGACATTTTAGAAGAGCTTGCAAGGAAAATAATTCATATTGTATACTAAATAAAAAGGATCATACTCTCAAGAGCTTTTGAAATGCTCCTTTCCCCTTGATGAATTACAATGCAATTTTCTAGCCAACTAATTTCACTAAAGAAGATAATGACTTGAGCAAAAGGCTAATCAACTGCCAATCAGGATTCCTTGAAGCACAGAATGTCAAACATCCAAGCAAGTTTTTTACAAGTCATAAAAGCACTAAAGTTCCATGATATGTCATAAAACCTGTGATGAAACTCTGAAGTTGATGAAGCATTCTTCTTTCTCTGGTGATATTCTTAAACAAACAAGTTCCAGCTTTAACCAAATATTCCATTAATATTCAGGCCTATTAAAGAAGCATCATCACTACACAATCAGCTGTGTAAATGCCATTCAGAGAACTAAACAGATTAATCACCCAGGTTGCTTTCTCTAGCAAGTGTCTGAACTGTCAATGTTATTTAATTTCTTCAGGAGCTGAGGGTGAGAAGGGAAACGGTTTTTTTTATATTTTCCCTTATTAGACTTTTATCATGATAGTGAGTGCTAATTTATCATGACTACTTGTTGTTAATTTAAATCAACTTTGGTTTTTGTTCTGTAATATTCAACTTACACCTTTTTCTGTAATTCAGCAGAAAATGTTTTAGAAGGGAAGCTTTGTAGAAAAATATTAATTGCCATCATCTTTTCTTCACAAGAAACACAGGTCACTACTCCTTTATGTGTGGCTAAACAGCAGTCTCTGAAGGCAGGACTTCACTCTTTTTATGTAGCTTGATTCTTCCTTTCTATTTTTAAAGTCAATAATTAATTATTTGTCTGGGCTTCTATTTCACCCTCTTGTGTATTTTTCTGGGAAAAAAGCAAGGCATCTTGAACCTCGATTACCCACTTGATCTTGTTATGATGTTTTGAGTTGGGTACATATTACACAAGCAGAATATTATCACTGATAAATACAGGAGAACAGAAGAGAACATCTTTAACCAATCTAAGTCAACAGAGTTTTCAAACTCCAAAAGTTTTGGACAACAAGGAGAAAAGCAGGCAGTATAGTATCATGTTCTCATAGCTTAAACATCTAATTCTGAAAATTTAGTACACTGCATAATCTCAGAAGACTAGGAAAAAAGAAGGGTTATATGTTATAGATTAACTCAAATATTTTAAATCAAGGACATAGCATGCCAGCTGAAAGTATTCAGTTCCCTTTTTGTCCTTACACAATTAAAAACCGTATCTAGATATGTGAAATTAAAGTCATCAAAAGCTTTATTAGAACACCATTATTTCACCTTGCTTTGAAAATCTGTGTACAGTAAATGCCTGTACTGACTTAGGCAAACAGAATTGGTGCACTTCCTGAGAAAAGCTTAAAACTCAGGATGGACATGATGTACAACACGTAGCAAAACCCACGGTAAGCATAGATCCCTCCCCTAACCACATGATGAGTTATTTCTGACATTTCCCACTCTCATGTGGCACATTTCTCCTCACTCCAGTCCCCTCTGCTGGACTTGGTAAACCTGAAAAGAACATTTTACATCTTTTCCCATACTAATAACTCTTAGCTGTGAAATTCAGGTGGTCTCACTACCACTGATATTTATTTCCTGGGTACAGACTGCACGCAAATAAAGGCCTAAAGTGGCCTGCTCCACCTAGCCAGCACTTCCAGCTGCTGGCAGAAGGGATTTCTTGACAGCAGCTGCTACCAACTAACCCAAAATTCATGATCATCACTTCATCATACTGGGCTTTCCAGGCCTGCTTGCTCTGTCTGCTTGCTGTCTCTTGTCCTTTCCTTACACCATGAGTTCTTCAGGACTGGGATGGTTTTTCACTGTTACATGTTGGCACCGAGGGAAAACAGCAGTGCTATCTATGGTCACTAATCAGAGCCACCTGGAGCTACAGCAATTTTTAAAAGGGTTTTAAAGCCTTCTCAGAGACATTGGAGGCAGCAAAACTACAGGATTCAAGAATTTCCCACCAAAGCCACAGACCCTTGACAGAACAAAAGCAGACTTGTGAGAGAAACAGCCTCAGGCCCTGTTGATTGGGATTACCATCGCTGACCTCGCTTTGCTACAAACTGGGGAAAAGTGTTAGAAAGGACAAAAAATCTTTTCAATGGGGGGAAAAAAAAAAAGAGATATGGGCAGAGACAGGAAAATTTGGGGCTTTCCAAGACAATGGGCCAGCTCCTCAGTAAATACTGCAGGGACAGGAAACTTAACTCCCTGCTTTTAATAGACATTATAAATACATATATACATACGCACATATATAGATACATATATATGTATGTATGTATGTTTGTATATATGTATGTATGCATGTATGTATGTATGTATGTATGTAAAAATAATGTGGATGTCAACACATACAAAAATCCAGGTGAAGAAAGACATAAAAAACAGTCCTTGACAAGACCCTAGGTTTTCCTTAGGCTTCCATCTGTTCCTAGAAAAATTCTCTCTCAACAAAACCACTTAATGTTCTTAAGATTTTTACCTCTTTTCTATCTATCACTTTCTTTGGAAACGGTCCTTCCTTTTCTGGGAGGGAGGAGGAACAACTGAACTTAGGCAGTTCCACCTTCCCACTGGCCTCCCCAAATCTCCCAGGTCTGAAGAAATCCAGCAGGTGATGACAGAGTCAATCAGCTCGGCATCCAGTTAAAGGAAATGTCTTGGTACAAATTCTCCCCAGGCAAACAAGCACGGAGAGCACACAGCTGGAGAAAGCCACTTCTGAACGCTGACCTGCCCAGTGCACAGGCTCGTACCTCAGGAATTAAGATTGCAGACCGGGGAAAAAACAAAGACTGGAGGAAAAAGAACCTGAACAACTCTATAGGCACCAAAGTATAAAATCAGTTACAGCACTGCAAGCACAGTAAGACACTACGTGTTCTTACTTGGATATTGAGTCCAAGAACATCCTTCGTCTCGCCAAACACTTGTTGAATACTGAAGTATTTTAACATATCAGGTTTATTAGATCACTGTTTGGAAGCCTTTCCAAAAAAACTGATCTGGCAAAGCAATTACTATTCCAGGGAGCATAGCTGAGCTGTGGAAAGCCACATGTGCTAGAAAAGCTTGGCTTGTTTTAAAGCAGTCAGTGGAAGGGCGGTGTGAAAGAATAGGATAGAAATAACTTGCATAAAAATCCAGCTTTAAGGAAATACGGAGAGAAGTTAAAAGGTTCACAAAGGTCCATCAGATGAAGGCCTATCAGACCTAATAAAATCAGGCTTCCCAAGAACTGAATAATTTTCCAATCATGTATGTGGACACTGTAGACAAACCACACCCTGTGATTTTCCAGCACAGAGCACTGTTTCCAGATGCTGGAACATTTTTTCAGTATTTTGCTTTTCAGAGTCAAGTGAAACAGTCTTCTTTTTTGATGGGACCATTTGAAAAAATATTTGAACCAAATAGCTAATCTGTGTCACAGAATCACAGAATCAATGAGGTTGGAAAAGACCTTTGAGATCATCAAGTCCAGCCTTTTACTGAACACCACATTGTCAACTGCAACATGGCACTGAGTGCCACATCCAGTCTTTCCTTGAACACCTCCAGGGATGGTGACCCCACCACCCCCCTGGGCAGCCCATTCCAATGTCTGATCAGACTTTCTGTGAAGAAAATCCTCCTAAAGTCCAAACTGAACTTCTCCTCCATACAGAAGTAAAAAAAAAATATGTTAAATTTACACTGTAAATTGCTGCCTCCTTCCTTACCACCTTCTCCATCACTTCTGTAGGATTAGCCCTGCCTGGTGTGTCCCTGAGTGGCGTGGAAGGAGTTGAAGTGAAACAGAAATGCAAAATCTTTCCTGAGAGACAAAAGTGTGTCGAGAAAGAGACAATGCAAAACAATTTTGCAGTCGACTATTAGAACATACTGAAACCCAGCTCAGACTTTCCAATATCCCTGCTGAAAATTACTTGCTCACAAACAAATTAAAAAGAATGTGATGAGACTGCTTATGGAGTTATTAGAGAATCACTGAGGATTTTTTTCTTATATTTATGTATATATATATATATAAAACCATCCTGTTCCTGGATTGTTTTATGAAACAGCAAGTCTCAAGCGAAATCACGCCAGGGAGTGATGGAGGGGAAAGCAGCTGTGAGGGCTGTGATGGGAAGGATGAGGCAGCAGGCTGAGGTGGGAATAGCAAGGATTGTACTGGGATTTGTGCTGGCTGTGGGTTCTTCACACCCATGGCACGTTGCAGGGCAATGAAGCACCATCTGTCTGAGGGGCTTGCAGCCTTCACGGTAGGGAAGCAACAAAGGTACTTGCCAACTTGATGACCTGTGACTTAGTTTTCCATGATGACAAAAAAAGTACTACCAGTTTAATTTTCCCGAGTTTATACAACCACATAGTCTCTGTCTCATTTATTAACACCATTTCTGACTGCTTTTTCCTGTTTCTCAGGAAAATGCTCCAGGGCTTCAAAACTAAAGGCTGATGCTGCAGCAAGCATTATAAACCAGAACATGGTATATTTACATACAAGAAATTTTAACTTTGAAGGCTAGACAGAAGTAGAGGCGGTGAGAATATCACCACTGGATCACCTGCTTTTGGAAAAACAAGTAAAGAAAGACAATTTGCAGCAGAGTTCTTCTGAAATAAATGGAGTACATTAACCAAGAAACAGGACACTGATTTTTCCTGCTTTTTAACTCTTGTAAAGCCAAGAGTAAAGACAGTGTTTACTGTCTTTCCTGGTCTTCCTTGTTGTACATATTTATACAGATACTTTCTCCTTCCATTTTCCTGTCTCCACCTCAGCTTTTCCAACAAAAGAATGGCTTTTGCCATCTGTCTCGCTCTGCCACAGACTGAGTCCCCTATAAAAAGCCATGAAAATCTAGTGAGCCACGGGACCCTGATGATTCAGGGATGCTGAACACACCATGTTAGCACGATAGTGTTTAGATTTAGATTAGATTAGATTTAGATTAGTGCCTGGCCTTGCAGTAAAAACATGGAAGTGCACATATGCCTCAGACACAATGTTGTATGTCCTAGGATTGCTGAAAATAACAAGTTTCCCTCACAGCATGAAGTGATGAGCTGTCAATAAAAAATGGCATTCAAGTGAACTGGTTTAGTCCTAACTTCATTTTGTTCCTGATTTGCAAGGCTCTTCTCTCTTTTATGGTTCAATGAAGTAGTGACAAGTACAGTCCCTGCTCTGAAACAGGCTAAGATGTCTGTGTGAGCTGACCTGGTCAGTGCCCCAGGGCTTTCAGAGTTAAGGCTGCAGCCTTCACCTCTGCTACAAGGAGAACTGGATGAAGGCACATTTTGTAAACAAACTGGAGACAGATCTAATAAAGCCTTCACCAGCAAAGATAGAAGAGCCATATTCAACATCAGTCAATAAATACTGACTCATACAATTTCTATGTATTACTTGAAATTGTTTTTTGCCTACTGTTTTTTCATGCTATGATTTACCAACTTCTCCTTTTTCAATATATAAGCTAACCCTCCCTTTAATTATTACCTAACTATTCGTACAGAGAAACAAAACTTGTTTTTTGTTTGGGCCACTGCTGAGAAGTAAATACTTAATAACTGACCACTGCATTGATTTGTGCTTAAACTGGCTTCCTCTTGATGATCAAACATCTGGGGAGATAACTTTAAATAAAAAGCTCTATAAACAAGGTGTACATTGAACAAACCAAATATGTTCTGAAATTTCACTTCATAGATATAAAAAGCAAGCGATCCACATGTTGCTGCCAAGAGCCCACGAGTGCAATTCTTTCTTTAGATAATGTTCTCTTTTCTGCTTTCTAAAAAAAAACATTTACCTAGTTTATGATTCAAAGTCTAGGAAAGTGCCTGAATATTCTGTCTCACAACTCCACACCTCATTTTAAAACGTAGGCAATTAAGAAATAATGCGCATTTGTTAAGTAGTTGGAACATACGGCATATAACAAATGATAACACTTGGGATCACTGATGGATATATTATGAGAAGCTCCACAGTACTGCCTTACAACAGAATAGGATAGAAATGCTCTGTGAGGAAAGGCAGAGGCCAATAGTTAAATTTTTAATTTACAACAAGTAGAAATGTCCCAACTCCTCACTCTCCCTTTTACAACCCATCCACCTTCAACTCCCTCTGCAGAACTCCTTCAGTCACATGAACAGCACTTTGGGGGAGCCACACTTGTGGGATGTATCAGTACAGAGATGCTCTCTAATAGCCCACAGCAAAGTACAGTGCTGGAAATTTAACCTGGAGTCATTTCTAAGGGGTAGTAGAAGAGATAAGTTCTATTATATGCTTTGGGGCAAAACTCCTACTGACCAGATTCATAACAAAGCTGCCAGACACAGAAATTAACAGTGATGTAATGAATTTCCATCTTTCCAGTGAAAATCTGTTCCAGTAAAAATCTGTTTTGGTAAGGATCACTCTTGCATAACATGTAACAAAAAATAAGTAAAATAATAAAACAATAAACCAACCAAAAGGAACTAATTATTTGAGAAACTTTAGGAAGAATGTCTGCCTTCCCAAAAACACACACAAGCCAAAATCACAGCCAAGACACCACTGAAATTGCACACATTCATTTGGTGTGAGAAGAACAGACACTTGACATGAAAATTAGGATTCACAGCATTGAATTCACTCATAATCATGCAAGTTGGAACCACAGAAATTGGGGAAGGTGGGAGTGCGACAGCACTGGGTCTGCAGAAGGCTCTGGAGGAGGATGTCTGTGACAAAAAGGGGCTGCAGCCAGGTGTGTGGGACACTCAAAGCTGTTTACTGACTGAAACAACCAGGTATGGCAGAGACTGGGACTCGATTTAGTAGCCAGCTGGTACTGCTGCGCCTCTGCTGCAGTGTAGTGCACAGATATGGACACGGGTCTTAAAGTCCCTAGGGCAGCCCAGAACTGGGATAAGTTGCCTGCCTGGGTGCTTATCCCATACTGCAGACCCAGCTCTATGGGCTCTTGGTTACTGCCAATGCCCAGACAAGATCTGCAGTGACCACAGCACACAGAAGTGTCCTCAGAAGTCAAGAACTGCAGACTGAGTGCAGAAACCACAACCCTCTTAGGAGAAGAAGCTGTTTTTGACATACATCTGAGTATCTAATTCAAACCTGAAGAGTAATCTTACTGCAGAACAATTCAAACTGCTGAGGTCTGAAAGCTGTTTTTTACCAGAAAGTGCAGTTTTCCCAATCCTTCATTTTATCTGAAAGGAATCTACTTTGAGAGGCAGTACTTGGTTTAGCTTCTTGATACCAAGTTTTGTCCCCATAAAGGGGCCTGGGGAGCATGAGAGACTGGCTCTCTGCTAGAAGGAGCTGGCCCTTCCCCACAGCAGAGGGTTTCCCTGGCTGGTTGTGGCAGACAGGAAGGAGGGGACCCACAGCAAGATGTGGGAGCCCATGCCCTGAGAGAGGCTCCCACAGGAGGCACGGGGTCGGCAGCTGGCTCTCCAAAACCTTCTTCCCATCACCCTGCTGTTATCCAAGGGCACCAAGCTGACTGAAACAGAGCTTGAAAGCAGGAAGCGGCCAGCCAGGACAAAAGGGGAAATTGTCTGCAAAATCTTTTTATTTTGGTTCTGTCCTGCCTTATCACTTCAAGTTTGCTCTGTGTAAGATGTGAGATGTTGTAGCTCACAAGCAAATACAACGTGGCTTTTGGAGTCCAATGGCTCTGCCACAGGATGGATCCACTTGCTCAGCTCCAGTCAACTCAAGGCCTTACAACAACTTTGCCTCTCCTTCATCCCAGGGTTAATCCAACTTACATGACCACAACATTATTTAGGGTATTTTACCACCCTTAAATGTATTGTCCTTCCTGTAAGGTTTTCTTCTATCCCAGGCAATAATTGTTTTATGCAAGTCAGTGACTTTCTAGTGCAAAATATGAGACCCAGCACCCACCATTCAGCACTGGTCTGGGAATTCATGGTGGGTACAGGAGGTGGGATGTGCTTGTGATGTGAAGAGTCACATCACACTAAATGTTGGCGAGCAGGCTGACAGCAAAACCGGATGGTTCCGGGAGCAAAATGTCTTTCCAGCCCATGAAAATGTGCTTTGCACCTTTACTTTTTTGTCCAAGGAATTATTGTGCCTCAGAAGCTGAAACTTGGTTTTTTTCAGAAACTGAAAAAGAAAAGGTGCCTCAGTCTATGAGGGGAAGCAGAAGGATCACAACACCAGATGTTACAAGACCCCTTGACACCCTGCCCCTGAAAGAAAAGCCCAGCTGACACTCAGAATGGACTGTCAGCGGAAGATAGCAGTGTTCAAAAAGGAAATACATTTTGTGTCTTTCAGAGTAAAGACATTACTAAAAAATTACATTTTTCAGGCTGAAAAAAGACATTACTCTCCACAAAAAATTATGTAACCCCCACTTCAAATAAATAGCAGTAACCAGCCGTTTTGATGTTATTGTTAAGAGCAACAATGTCAGTAGCAGTACAGCATAACAATGTTTTAATGCCACAACATCCGCAGAAGAATTCTGCAGATATTATAAGTTGGAGCAAACCTCATTAACTGCCTGCAGCATTGCTTCAGTTCATTATGTGACACAAACAGAACAAATTTATATAACTGTATCTAAAATTACAAACAGGTAGTTCTATATTTCCAGGGCTACATCTAAGCAGTGGTATTTATGCAGCCATGAATAAAGTCCTGACAGCATTTTGATCATAAAACTGTATTTGTAACTGTATAAAATAAATTTATTTTTTAAGTTGGTCAGAAAAATGTGATTTACCTTCAAAGTTACTACTAAGGTTTTGTCTTTAGTGATTTTGTACAACTAATAAATCCTTATTACCTGGAATAATTTTTCATAGACTCAAATTAAAGGAAGTCAGTAACACAGGAATGAGATTATTTCTCAGACAGATATTGACAAGTTCACTAGGACAGAAATTTGAACTAACCACAGATTTTCCAAGTCTAAAATGGTCTGTGGTGGAGCTGAGCATCATTTTTGGAAATGGCAATGGATGTCTGTAAGGATGAAAGTCCTTACAGGAACATGGTAACATTAAAAACAAATGCTACTAAAATGCCAAGAGATTAAAGGCAGAGATTAAATAAATATACCAAAAATATTTATCTCTGCAGATGTTTACATCAGATCAGTTCACAGCTGTATTCTTTTGTTGTTCTAAAAGAAAATAAAAAGAAAATGAAAATAATCAGACCCTACAACTACTTTTTCCCAACAACAATATCTTTTGTCTTGGACACAGAAGCAGCAGTGGGGGGTATGGTTTAGTGAGGTTATAATTCATCTCCACTAAGAGTTTTCTGACAAAAACAGAGTGAAGTGTCATTCTTCCCTTCCTCTGGGAGTTGGTGAAAGTGTTTCTGTCTTGCTTTTTTCTGTCCCTTACAATATAAGGTGTCAGAAGCTTCCAGTCTATTCCTCAGGTTCTTCTGGTGTCTTTTGTCCATTTTTATCGCTTGGCATTGCGCCCTCCCCCGAGTTTATAAATCTTTGATGAGATCATATGCTGCTGCTTGCTGGAGGTCTGTATCTGGGAGGTGCCAAGGGTGCAGCACCGTGTGACACCAGCTCCCCAAACATCACTTAACTCTTCGGCCACTGCCATTTACTGACTCCTGTGGGGCCACTTCACAACGTGGTGACAAAGGCATCGAATTAACTGCTATGAACATGTACCTAGAGACCTTACTGGCCCTTCCCTTTACCCCCAAGGAAAATATTAAATTTTAAATGACTTAAATATTTTCGGTGAATATTGAAATAAATACAAGGTAGTTTTCCAGTATCTTTTCAATGAAAAAAAAAACAAAACACAAAAACAAAAAACACAAAAACCACAAAAAACACAAAAAACACAAAAAACACAAAAAACACAAAAAACACAAAAACAACAACAACAAAAAAAAAACCAAAAAAAAACCCCCCCCAAAAAAAACATGCAATAGGAATATATGCCTGATTTAAACCAAACCAGCTAGCAGCTGAGGCCTATGACTCTAGGATAGGCTCAGATGTCCAGTGCTGTGTTACTGCTGTTACTGCTTGAGATGTAACAAACCAAGACCTTGGACCGTGGCTTCCCAGCCCCACAAGACACAGGATCCATCAATTTAAGCAAGAGTCCACCAAGAACCTGCTGGCTTGAACTCACCACATCTGGAGCTAAGAGGAGGAATGAGTAACAGCCTGGTAAACCTTCCACCCCCAATGGACACAAAAATTATAGTGAGACAGAGAGCAGGCTGTCCCACCAGTCCCTGCAGCACACATCAGCAGAAATATCTAACATTAAAAATACCCTTGGATATCCTCAGTACAGGAGGGACATGGAGCTGTTGGAGCAAGTCAAGATGCTTAGGGGATAGAGCACCTCTGCTGCAGGGAAAGGCTGAGAAAATTGGGATTGTTCAGTTTGGAAAAAAAAAAAAAAAGGTTCAGGGGTGACCTGATTGTGACCTTCCAGTACCTGAAGAGAGTCTGCAAGAAAGATGGAGAGGGATTATTCACTAGAGCATGGAATGACAGACAGGGAAGAATGGACCCAAACTGACAGAGAGTAGGTTTAGATCACATGTTAGAAACAAATTCCTTACTGTGAGGGTGCTGAGGCCCTGGCACAGGCTGCCCAGAGAAGCTGTGGCTGCCCCACCCCTGCAAGTGTTCAAGACCAGGATGGAGCTCTGAGCAGCCTGGTCTAGTGAGGAGTTTCCCTGCCCATGGCAGGGGAGCTGGAACTGAATGATCTTTAAGGTCTTCTTCAACCCAAACCTTTCTAGGATTCTGTGATATCATAAACTAAGCAAAAATCTGAGTTCAGTAAGCTCAGGAAGAAATAAGGTTCATATCTAACATATATATAATTAACCATCTGGAAAAGCTTCTGACACAGGATGCTGTAAATTACTTAGGAGCATATAACTCAGATTTTTTATTTTTTTTTTTGACAATTTATCATTTAAAACTTTCTACAGAAAAGCTATTTTGACCCCAACAAAGAGGGGAAAAAAAAAAGACACCAATCAAAACAGGTAAGTAAAGATTAGAGAGGAATTTTTATAAATGTGTGACTACGAGATGGCTATTTCCTAACTTGAAATACAGATACACAAACCTCAAAACCTTTGCAAACAAACAAATTGTGCAGCTCGTGTGTTGCAGAATCTCTAAGGGGAATTATGCTAAATCAGTCCTGACTCCATTAATCTGTTCCTGCCCTGGAAATTGTTCTTACAAGACACACAATAGATTATTAAGGAGGGTACTTTTAAAATTGTTATTAGTCATGCAGGTGAAGTATTTTAAATATGAATCATAAGCTGACACATTGCATTAAAAATCCAGGCATATCTATGTCACGTCTCACAAAGCAGCTGCCACTGAGATGCATTAGACCATCACCTAAAGTCTCCTCTCCAGGGGAAAGTGAAGCACTAAACTGCACAAAAAGCTATCACTGCTTTTGTGGGACAACCCTGAATGAGCCAGGAGATGGAAGAGGCAGCCTAAAGATTTGTCTTGTCAAAAGTGAGAACCTCCAGGGATTTTAAAAAAGAAGAAAAAAAAATAAAGGAGGGGAAAAAAAAAATATTATGTTGAAGAATTGTAAAAATCCATTTGTTGGTGGAAGGAAAAGGCTAATGGGAGTAGCTGCTTCTAAGGAAGGTGATGAGCCAATTCATCAGGAAATTATGGTTTTCTTCCTGTTAGCTGTCCTCAACACACAGGAGAGAGCACAGCTGCCAGACATTGCCTGGGGCATGAGGAGTCACTCTTCCTCCCAGAGAGGTGCCCAGCTGAGAAGCAAAATGTGCAGTTCCCTCCTTCAGTCCATGGTGGAGATCACCCAGACAAAAAATAAAAGTGCACTAATAGAGGTTTCCATTCACACCCTTGGGAACCCTTGTCTTTTCCAAATTTCCGCTGAAGAGAGGAGCCTTATCTCAAAATTATATGAAATCTGGATTCTAATGGCATCTGGATATAAGTGAACATCCAGCACTCAAGGAAAGAGACACCTCCAAAGAAACAGTGTCATGGTAAAATACCATCCTCAACAGTCATGAATGGGGGTAAGCTAGAAGAACAAATGTCAGCACCTTTAAACACCACAAGTTTAAAACAAAGCCACTCTAAAGACCAAGTAATACACCATAGACACATAGAATGGTTTAGATTGGAAGGGACCATAAATGATCCAATTCCAACTCCCCTGCCATGGGCAGGGAAACTTCCCACTAGACCAGGCTGCTCAGAGCTCCATCCAACACTTGCAGGGATGGGGCAGCCACAGCTTCTTCAGGCAACCTGTGCCAGGGCCTCAGTGCCCTCACAGTAAGGAATTTGTTTCTAACATCTGATCTAAACCTACCCTCTGTCAGTTTGGGTCCATTCCCCCTTGTCCTGTCACTCCATGCCCTAGTGAATAATCCATCTTCATCCTGCAGGCTCCCTACAGGTACCAGAAGGCCACAGTTAGGTCACCCCTGAGCCTTCTCTTCTCCAGGCTGAACAATCCCAAATCTCTCAGCCTTTCCTCAAGGAAAGCTGCTCCATCCCTCTGATCAACTTGGTGGTTTCCTCTGACCTCACTCCAACAGCTCCATGTCCTTCCTGTGCTGGACCCCAGGTGTGGACACAGCACTGCAGGTGGGGTCACACTTGTGTGGGGCAGAGGGGCAGAATCCCCCCTCCCCTGCTGCCCACAGGGCTTTGGATGCAGCCCAGGGCACCAATCTAGGGTTAATTTCTGTGGAACAAGTTTTAGAACTGAGCTCACTAAGCAAGTGCCAGGGAAAAATCTGACCATACTCCTCGCCCTCTTCAAGTGTTTCCAAAACATAATTGTCATTTCTGCCTGGAGGATTTTTTTTTTCCCCATCCCAGCCTAATATCTATACTCTGAAGCTGTAACAAGGGCCTGTAAACAGAGTTTCCTGGTTACAGTTTCTCTTCTAAAAGCACAGGACATTTTCATGCTGCTGTGGGCTCTGTTACCAGAAGCTCTGATTTACCCAGTATAAAGGCAACAGTATTTTTTTCTAGGCTTACATGAGAGGCAGAATTCAGCTTGATTTAACAAAGCTTTTCCAACAGTGAGGCAACATTTGGCTTCGAGTCTGCCATTCGAACAGCTTACCTTTGGGAATGAGGAGTATATTTCTTTCCCAGAGCCAGATTTTTGTAATGATGAAAAAGTTCCTGTTAAGCATTGATGCATATAACTAATTTGGACAAGTTAGGAAATGCACTCCTTGCTCATTACCTGGAATTTACAGTATCTATGGGAAAAATATCAGTTATGGCACAGATTCTCATAATGTCATCTGTGCTTCACCAGTGCTGAGCTAAGAAGTTTCCAGATAAGCTTGCTATTATCTGATAGCAATGGGTCCTCTGCAACTGCTGAACTGCATTAGGAGGAACAAAATACTCCTGAAATATTTATTTTCCTTCTGAGCAACAGCTGAAGTATTGATAAAGCAGAAAGGCAGCATATAAAATCAGAACTGGAAGGCACAGACTCTGCAACCTAAAGTACAGCAAGAATGTGGGCCATGCACTGAAAACATTTGCAAACACTTGACTTGAAGCACTTAGAGAGCAACAGGATGTTCACAGACATGTTTTATAAGGGCAAACACTTACATATACAGTAGTTTAGGAAAAAAAAAAAAAGAACAGAGATTACAAACAGGGGCAAAGCAGCTAAAGATAGGTAATAGCAGCAAATTATTCTGCACAATTTCAGAAATAGCTCTCCTCAGCACACAGGTTGATAGCATTAGCACTAGCTACATTGAAAATGTTTCTTTTATAGAAAAAGTGTGCTTTAAGATAATTGTTGTATGGAGAACCACTTGAGAGTTAGGAAATGCTAGTTTGAACTTAATGTGTATAGAAGTGATTTGGTCCATTGTATTGTACTACATGGGTGGCTGCTTTTCCCCAAGTAACATCTGCCTGACTCAGAAGGAATGGATGTCCTAAATACTAAAAAATTTCATTTTTGCTGTTGAGCATGCAGCCACTTTTTGTTTACTTTTTGCTCAGGTGCTGCTCAAAATCAGCCATGAAAACCAATTTATAAAAATATCCTGGCAGGAGTCATGACATTTGACATGGAATTATCTGCATTCTTAATAATGCTCCTCAGCTTATTTTCATACTAATGAAATAGCACTATTATTTGCATTTGAGAACTGCATGGAAACATATTTGCCTAAGAAGTCTCTTTCATCTCTGAAGCAGACCATGTTCCACATGGATGCACTCTTTACTGAATATGTTTGTTAAAATATTAAGAAGTCAGAAAATTCAACGATTGGTTAAAACTTGTCTAAGCAATAAAATACTATCAGACAGGGGCAGATGCTTGTCCTGTGGCCAAATATCAAATCTGAACTCCAAAACTCAGAAGTATTACAGCTATTTGAGGAAAACAATAATACCAGTCTTATTCCTGGGAACTGCAGAGCCATTTTACCTGAAAAATATGAAAAGTGAATAAACTTGGCAAACATCCAGTGATGAATATTTCATTTTGCACAAATAAGGGGACAAATTTACAAGCAATAAGAAGATGGTTGTATGCACAGGATCAATTCACCTCTAGAGCATGCAACTGTGGTGGTTTGACCCCAGCTGGATGCCAGGTGCCTACAAAAGCTGTGCTATCACTTCCCTCCTCAGCTTGACTGGGGAGAGAAAATATAATGAAAGGCTCACGGGCTGAGATAAGGGCAGAAGAGATCACTCACCAATTACCATATTGAGCAAAACAAACTCATCTTGGGGAAATTTGATTTCTTACCAATCAAGTCAGAGAAGAGTAATGAGAGAAAATAATTTTAAACTTTAAAACACTTTCCCCTCTACCCCTTCCTTATTCCAGAGCTAAACTTCACTCCTGAGGACTCTGTCTCCTCTAGAAGAGCACAGGGAGACAGGGGATGGGCACAGAGGGGTGGCTTGCGGTCAGTTCATCTCACACACGTAATTTCTGCTGCTCCTTCCTCCCCAGGGAGGGATTCTTCACACTCTTTTCCCATTCCAGTGTGGGACCCCTGCCATGGGACACAGTCCTTCACTAAATTTTCCAGTGTGGGTCTGTTCCATGGGGTGCAGTCCTTCAGGAACAGGCTGCTCCAGCACAAGTCCCCCACGGGATCACAAGTCCTGCCAGCATGGGATCCTCTCTCTGTGGATCCAGAGCTCCTGCCAGGAGCCTGCTCCAGCCCAGCCTCCTTTGAGCACCCCCTGCTCCAGTGCAGGTCTCCTCCACAGGCTGCAGGGCACACAGCTCTGGTGCCTGGAGCACGTCCTTGCCCTCCTTCTGCGCTGACCTTGGTGTCTGCAGGGCTGCTGCTCTCACCTATTTTCACTCCTCTCTCCAGCTGCAATTGCTCTTGCACAGCAGCCCTTTTTATGTTATTAAATACATTCTCCCAGAGACTCCACCATCACTCCTGCTGAGCTCAGCCTTGGCCAGCAGTGGGCCCATCTTGGAGCTGGCTGGCACTGGCTCTGTTGGACATGGGAGAAGCTTCTGGAAGCTTCACAGAAGCCACTCTGGCAGCACCACCCCTCCACCCCCCAAACCTTCCCATGCAAATCCTACACACCAGAGCTTTACTTGCAAACACTTTATCCATTTTCCCTTTGGCATCACATCAAGTAGGTACAACCCTGGTTTAGTAACGAAGTTTAAGTCCCCCCAGTTTAGACCATCACTGGCCTGGTCCTTCAGTTCCCAGGGCAAAAAAGAGGAATACATCCAAGGCACTAACATGCTTCCACCTGTCTGGGCTGGCAGTCACAGGGGTACCTAAATCAGCTAGAGATGCTCTGTGCTAACAGCAGATTTTAGCAAAGGTATTTTTAAAATAATTCATACTACAGCAAGAAGAACTTTTTCCTTTAAAGAGAATATGAATCATTTAATGCCCCCCGAAATCCATTACTTTCATGCGCTGTAGCAAAATAAATATTTTACAAACAATGAACTTCCATCTCCTCTGCCTCTGAATTATTATACATCTCCAGTTACAAACTGTTTAAGCCTGGTTTGCCATCTTAGAGAGGCATAAAAGCCAGAAAGTTTCCGCACAAATGATCTTTTCACAGTGTGCTTGCTATTTGAACTCACTTAATTAAATATGTAAATCTAATTATTTGTCTCAAAAGTTTCTGCACATGCATTTTAAGAATGCAATGTACAAAAGTCTATTTGTAATGCTGAGGCCAAACCCTACAGTCTCACAGAAGAACCCACGACCAAATAAACTGACATGTGGAACAACTAATTCAGAGAATGAGATCTGTTTCATTAGTTCCCTAAAACAACTCATACAGTTGTGAAATCTGTGTTATTAGAAGCCTTTTTCTTTAATCTATGCTGAATCGGTTTTCAAATCTTTTCCATGAAGTATCAGCAGGTCTTTAAGATCAAGTATTGTAAGCAAATGTTCTCCTGATACAACCCATCTGTTAGGTGTTAGTGTTGATCTTTTCTCAACAGTCATAAAACACTCTTTTCTCTATTGTAGATTAAAAATATCAGCAACCTTGTAGAAACAGCTTTGTTTACATCTGCCAAGACCCTCTGTCCTGCAAAATGTTGAGTATTAATTTCCAGTAAGAACAAATTCCAATGGATTTTTAAGATTTTTAATTAGTGTGTGCTTTTTTATCTCATTAGAAGTATAATCAGTTGATCATTTGTTATATAAACATTACTATTTCTGTACATTGAGAACAAACACAACATTTTTATTTTAGAATATTAATTAATTTTGATGTTGAACTTATCAGAAAAGCTGCCAATTTGCATGTTAGTCATTTGCAGTCTTCAAACCTTACACAGAATCTGCTTAGACATAAATTGTTAAACACTGAAAGATGAAGCTAAAATAGCCATAAAAAGGACAAAAGAGGAGGAAGCACATTTTCTACATCTGAGGCAAAGCAAACAATTGCAGTAGTAATTATAGCCCTTTTCTTTAAAGGAGACTTTAGACCAATTGTCCTGAGGCCACTGAAGGAAGAACAAGATTTAGTTACAGTGGCCATTTGATACTGCAATTTATTGCTTGCAGTATTTTCCTTGAAACAAGATATTTAAGAGAGCCAGTTGCTTGGTGTTAAAAGCTTAATTTTCAAAGCAAATTTGAAGAATGTTTCCAGATTTTGACATGGCCAGTCTTCTTATTACTGCTCACATATTTTCCTTGGGCTATGAAAACAATTCCAGATTCTTTTTTTCATTTTGACCATAGCAAATGAATAATGTGGCCATGCAAGTGATACAGTCAAAAAATCAAGGTCAGGAGATTCTGCTCTTATGTTCTTTACTGATACCCAATAATAATAAAGTTTTATTATTAAATTACATGCTTAAATATGCCTGTCTTAAAATGTTTTATATGCTTTGTAAAATACTATAATCACAGTATATTTCAGTAAATAATTCTTCATATAATAACTTAGAATGACAGAGAAGTAATTTTAAGAAAAAAAAAAATCTGTTTATGTAATGAATAGACAAAAGAAGCCTAAGTCAGGGCTGTCTGTAGATATATGCACAATCTCACACACATTTTTTAAGACTCAGTATGAGACCAAGATTGTCATCAGGAACCTGAGCTGCTTAAACTATATATTTAAAACTTCATGGCAGAGATTTTTCAAACACCCTATACTGATTTGACTTTAAACATATGGAAATAAATGGCTACAGTGATCTGCTGTGGGCAAGTCTAACCTGCTGCCTGCCCTCCAGTTAGGGAGAGCTGACAGAGCTTTGAGCCTCTGGAGGAACAGCTTGGCACTGCACACAATGGAATTTTTCAAGTGCTTGTGTGACAGAGGATTATGAATAGGCAAATACAGACCCATGGATAAAGAGTTTTCAAAATGATCGCTCCCTTCTCTAAATATCCAATATACAGCAGTCAGTCCTGCTCACAGGAGCTGACAAAACAGACAAGGATTTGCTAATACAACTCGGAAACAGAGGGAATATGATGGTCAGCAAATATTGAATGAGCTATGTATGTTCCTTCCCTGCAGCTGGAAGGGGCTTTGCCAGGAAATGATCAGGAAAGTAGAACAGCAAAGATGATGTAAGGAAGGGCATAATCAGAAGATCAAACCAAACGAAAGTAAAATAAGGAAACAAAGAGAGAAAAAGAGAAAAGGAAAATAGCCATAAAGTTTATATTAGTCTAAAAAGGAGCACTTGAGAGAGGACAGATGAACACACATCTGCAGATGACATGAGCTGGAGTGGAAAATGGTGGGAATGGGAAGACCAGGAACATCTCCAAAGTCTGAGAGCTTCGTATGCAACTGGTTTGACAGGCTCCTGCCAAGCTGATCTCTACTCTGAGCCTGTTTCATCTCAGTGACACTCTTCTTCCGTAAACCCACATCACACAGGGCCAGGCAGCATGCAAAGCATCCTGCTCCCTCTGCTCCTGCTGTGTTATCTCTGCTCCAACTGGTCCCATGCTGCTTCCTGCCAGCTACCCATACACACCCAAAAACCTGAGCCAGGGTCAGGGAATTCGTGCGCTCAAGTGCCGCGTTTTCCTGTTCCGTTCATCCGTCTCTCTTCTCTGCCCACAACTGGGGGAAAGACAAAAATCCGTGCACATGCAGCTGCTCAAGGAACAGATGGGAAACAAGAGAACTGATGAATGTAATGCCACCTCCTCAAACATCTCACCATTAGAACATACAAAATTATTTTGCTTAGTTTTTCTTATCTGTACACTGGAATTAACATTTCCAATCTATTTGTGCACAGTCCTTTGCAACTTCAATTTCATGATGATGAAAATTCCTTTAGCGATGCTAAATATCCGCACAATTAATGTCATGGCATGTTTGAGAGTAAAGGTATTATTCAAGTGGTTATGAGAATTTGTCAAGTTCTTGTCTCACTCCAACTTCTCAAATACTGGAATGAAAAAAGCCCTAAAAATTGAAATGTGGATGCTGTCCATTTGAATAATATGAAAAGCTAGATATTAGTAATCTTAGCTCAGTTTCTGATAGCTAGTTCCTCAGAATGTAAAGCTGCTCTTGATTTTCTTTATTCATTACTAATAGCAAGTGTCTTGAACGTATCAGAAGACATTAAATAAATTAAAATCTCATTTTCCCATCAAAAGTAATTAGCACATTTTTTCACATCCTAGCCAGGTACTTCTCTTATTACTAGTTATTCTCTTTGGCTTGTGCATCGGCTGGGAAGAAGAAGTTCATCTTTTCCACTGTCTGACAAGACAATTTATTCTACAAGCTAAACCATTTCACACATTTGTTAAAAAAAATAAAAACAGTAGAAACCAATATGCAAAAATCATCATGTAGCTGGCCATAAGAAACTCCAAGGTAACTATTTTTGGCAGAATCTCTGCTATCTGAATTGAGGAAATTAGAATACACTGCTGACATTAACACTCCCAAAAAAAGTGGAAGTAAATTTGCGAAGTGATGCTGTAATTAACATGGCCCTTGGGGTCTTGAGCTGATGTTCTGCCCAACTGCAGGGAAGAGTGGAGAAACTTAAAAGGCGCCCAAATGCAATTTCAGCCTGACACAGCACTATCTACCACAGCAATAATAGCAATAATTTGTGTCAATGGCTTCAGAATTACTGTCGCTGAGATGTACTTTATTATGTTTCACCCGTCCTTCAGCAGACTTTCAGTGCTACAGAGCTGAAGAGGAGCTGGGTCAGGAGCAGTAACTCTACTACACAAAAAATCATCGTGATAATGAAAAAAACCACCAGCTACCAGTTCTGACTTTCAAAAATTTCAAGGAATGTTTTGACATCTAGATTCACTCATGCCGGTATCATTAAGACAGAAAGACAAGGAATACATCACTAATGATCCAGTTTGTACTTCCAACTCCTGAATCATACAGGGCTTTTTGTCTCAGGCAGTAATCCAGCTTTCTCCAAGTTTTTTTGTCTCAGCATCTACAGCTTGGATGTTTTTTAAGCTTTATTCAACCATCCATGCAAACCAGCTACACCCCTGACTCACAGCAAGCTAGTTATAAGCATTTGTTTATTCTTGACTCCTTCCTCTGTACTTAATTTATGTTACATTTTCGAAGCTTTTAATTAGGGAGCATCTACTGATAACAGGAAGGATGTGGTTTAAAAGTAGAAGAACAAACTTGGATAGGAATTAAGTTAAAATAAAAAGAAAACATGAGAATGTTCCTTCTGACTCACAGCTGTGACTTCCTTGTACCTTTTATCACTGACTACAACTGCTTTAGAGAAATGTGGACAGTAAGAAGATAAAACCTTGTTTCACATATGACAAAAAAACAAGACTGCTAATTAATTTGTGTACTAAAAGGTGTTTCCAAATTGCTTCAGTACTGTTCAAAACATTCACTGAAAATGACATTCACAAGGCTTTGCCACACAAGTGTTTCAAACACCATTTCAGTATATTTCATGAAGGATAATGACAGAAATAAAAACTAAAAAATAAAAAGGCACCATTTGTGCACAGATCCAAGAAAGGAGAGCAAATTTCCTGGGATAGAGCAAGCACTGTGAGACTCATGGCTCACCTGTAGCAGGCTGGAGAATATCCTCTCTGCAGCTCTGGACCAAGTGCTCACTCTACTGTGAATGGATCCCAGAAAATAATTTCTTACTATTGCACATAGATCTGGTACACAGCCCAGAACAACCACCTGGAAAAAATCCAAAGCTCTTGGCTCTCACAGCTGCTTTCTAGATAGTGGTCTTGCCCTTGTTCAAATAGATTTATGACCTTTGTAAATTAAAGATAAGGTTAAGAATATACCACCCTTAATAATCGGCTTTATTATCTTTAGAACAGATTATTTTAAATTTGGTACTATTTCTACAACACAATAAAACAAACACTCTTAAAACATAAAATATACAAATCAGTAGAAAACTGGCCACCAGCACTTGTGAGAATATCTTTGACCTTTCCAAATGTACTTTTGTGCCCTTCTCCTCTCTCCTCCCTGCATTATTTTCTGTTTTATAACATGGCTGTTATTTGTCTGAGCCTGATAAGCTCCTGGGACTCACTTTGACCTCTCAAATGAGATTCCAAGAAGGTAGCCATCACAAGAAATCAAAATAGTGCATCCACAACAAACTAGTTTAGAAGCTGTGCTTATCACAAGCCTTTTTAATTATCTTACATAGCTTTGATTCCTTTCCTTGGGGTACTAATTACATGAGTGTGTTTTGTTTCTTTTAATGTTTTGAAATAACATCCACTTTTTCCACATTTTCAAGCAATATTCTGCATGCACACTACTTTTAAATGCACAACATTCAGTTCAAGCCTTAGCAGTAGATTGACTTTAATCATCTGAAACATGCTATGCCATCTCTCTAGCGTCAGAGAGAAGCCAGACTTACTGGATAACCTAAATCACACTACAGCAGGTTTGGTACATCAATTACCACTTACTTTTCAAGTTCAGTTACTGCTATAGCAATGTAAAACGTTGGAAAGTGGGTTGAAAAATGCAAAGTAAATGCTCAGGATAACAAACATTAGTTTTTAGACCAGTTTGCATAATTTGTCATTATCTTTTTGTCTGCAAATCAGTGAGTAACTAAACCAAATCAGTCACCAGTGTTTCACTGGAGACAGACATCCTTCACTGTCAGAAGTTAAGTTGTTATAAACGGTTTTGGTACATAGATTTTTATTTTCCTTAGGAGCTCTCAGATTTATTTATATGACAAAAGGGAGGCTTCTGTTCAGCTCATAACCATAAAATAAGCCAATACTACATTGTCAAAACCCACAGTTGCAGACAAAGTGATATAAGCAAAGAGAGTAAGGAGTTACTCTGTGTTAGTCCTAAGAACATAACTTCTCCAGCTTTCCTATTCATCTGTCTTCTTACTCTGTCCACAAAACAAAGAAGTCCAATACTAATGACTGCTCAGACCAACTCTAGTTATTTTTTTTACCTTCAGCTGAAAAAAAAGTCCAATGCTAGTTAGAAAAGGAGTTAGAATAGCAAGGTGTACTATTAGCAGCACATAAACTGGAATATATATTTAAACAAGACAAAAGGTTTCTTATATCAACTGTATGTTTGGTTTGGCTACTTTGTGATGCCAGATTTTACCCCTATGGGAATGATTACAGACTTGTCCAGGTAACTGGATGCCAATGCTTCTCGATATGCAAGCCTGCAGAAATCATCCTGGGCATTTGATGATTTAACCCAGATAGTTTATGCATCATTTATGTAGGCTATGGATGTGAAGGATTGGCTTTTATCAAAATGAGCACTTTCCCTTGGAAAATGCACACCAACTTTAGTTTTACTATTCTTCTAAAATTCTTCTTCAAATGGCAGGCATCAAGAACATGAAAACCCTTTAGTTTATAGGGAATGAACATTGTGCTCCCTAAAAATACATACTCTCTACCTGCCTGGGGTATGATATTCTCCAGTCAATGAAACAGGTTGTGTAGGAACAAATGTTTTCCTGAAGCATATCCCACAAAACCAATGAAAGGAAACTACTATCTTGGATCGTTTTCCTTTGTTCTATTATCCCAATAGGGAATATATTCCCTACAATATATGGGAATAGGGAATCCCAATAGTAAAAGGGTTCCCCCTACCCTATTCATATTTCAGTCAAAAGCAACAAAGGAAGGTTTTAAATTAAGGAAAAAGTAGGAATTAAGAAAAGCTGGATTGTATCTACATTTCACTGAAAATGTTTATAGGCAAGTCTCATGTAAGTTCTGCAGGTAGAAATTCTCCAACAAATGAGAGAAAGACAAAATAATTCAAAATCAGTAACAGCACCATCCAGGAAGAGGTTCAAATGTGATCAGATCTACAGGGTGTTGAGTGCCCTCACCTCACACCACAGCAGTAACAGTCACAGGAATCCAATAACTTACCAAGCTAGACGCAGAAGGAATGAAACAAGACATCTCAGTGCCATTTATTTTTCATTTAAAAACACAGTCAAATAAACAAACAAGCAAACAAAAAAACACCACCCTGAATCCATGCACCTTCAATCATTGGATACATAAACACAGGACAATCTTCCCAGCCTTTGCACAGTCAGAAGCACAAAGACTTCAAAGCTTTATACTCCTCAGTACAGCAAAAATGCTACCTGAAAAGGGAACTTTCCACTGAGCCACTGAACGTAGGAACACAGATTTCTCACAGAAAGTGCATGGTTCATTTCCTTCAGAAAAGAAATGTATTGTTACAGACATTAAATACAAACTACCTAAATGCATTGCATAGTTAGATACAATTACTATTCCTACTCTTTCATAAGCAATGCCATCTAAAAGGATAAAGACAGGGTTAAAACCTTCATTTAAACTAATCAGAATAAATGTCAACATAAGCATCAGCAGAGGAAGGCATGCCAAAAATAATAGAAAAATAGAGAAGATATAACAAACAATAAAACCTACTTAAAATCTTGAATACTGATTTGTCCTACGATGCAGCAAAAAATACTTGAAGGCAAAACAAAAATGAAAATAATTTTCATTTGTTTAAAAGATCTAAATGTAATCACTGGTTTTCATTGCTCCTGTGACTTCTGCAAACAAATGATTTTGAAAAAAGTTCTTTGCTTCTCTTTGAAGGAACTGGAACAGTCCTGAAAACAGAAATGTGTTCAGTCAGGGGAAAATAGAGAAATGATACAATAGGAAAGGCTCTTCAGGCCCAGCTCCTCCTGGGCATTGAGGCAGGGTGTCTCTATGGACACAGATCAGGTGATGATGCTGGGCAGGTGCATGCATTAGCAGAGTGAATTTAGACAACACACAAAAATTATATCCAATTACTATTACTTCCAAAGCCAGCAGGTTAGCATTCTCTAACAGTTGTTATTTGTCTTGAATTTCCAAGGCTATGAACAGGCCATCATGTCTGGCAAAACAGTGGAGTTATACCTTTGAAAAATACAAGCCAAAATTAGGCAACTGATAAGGGAAGCACTGCTCAGCTCAAATTGCTCCAAACTCTGGCTGGCACTTGGTAAACATTCATATCAGGATTCTTAGATAAGCCTCAGCCTTGGGTCCCCTCTCTGACTGTGCAGCTTGCACTGCTCAGGTGCTGACCTTTGCTCAAGTTGTTCTCTATGTCTGGACACAGAGCCTCAGGTCAGCAGTCCAAAGCATTATGGGCTGCCTAATGTAATTTTTCTCTTCAAATTAAGCAACTGAAATACTCAAAGGCAGTTATTAAAAAACAGGAAATAAAGCAAAGTACATGACTTTAAGATGATTATTAAGTCTGACCAACAAGCGGTGCTTTTCTCCCAAATTCTGAAGTATTGGCAAGCTGATGTCCTGCATGCCATGACTATATTGGCTGCTGGGAATCACTAAGATCCAGAGTGCTGTGATGCATTGAATAATTTCCTTTAAATTCCTATCACTCATTGCTTAATATGATGATACAAACTTGGACTGTAAAATGATCTGCTGTAGGCTCATTAGTCATGTTCCTCTTTTGTTCAGAAATGTAGTGGGAATGACTCTGCACACAGACTGAATAAGACTGCTTTTAAGAACTGTCCAAATACAGTGCAAAGTCTTACCCTCTCTATTTTATGTCTAACAGTGGTCTTGCTATTCCTTACCAAAATTAACCTTGATCTAAGTCATTTGTCGCTACTATGAGCAATTTACCGAACATTACTATAATATGCAAGACACATATAAGACATTACATTTGTCCAGCTAATGGCAAACTCAGGTTTTCAAAACATTTTCTCTCTCTCAATATCAGCAGAGTATAGCTGAATTAAATGAAGCAAGAGACATGAAGCCTCTAACTTATTTCTGTAAAGTCTACCAAGCTACTGAACTATTTAAACCAAGATGATATTTTGCGTGGACTTCAATTTCAAGTCTCTGACAAATTTCTGAAACAAACCATTGCATTTGGTTGGAAAGTCCTTCTATTTGGGAATAATCAGTTGCAGGATCAATAATTCGATTTACAAGCCTGAAAAGCTTGTTCTGTACAGCACTGTTCCATTTTCCTTAGAAGTTGTGCATATTAGTGGTAATGCTCAGAATAGAAGACTTTTGGAATTCTCTCCTGATGTAGAAATAACTGTGTTACGGCCAAATCAGAACACTTTTAGTGTTCTTTATTCACACATTTCCTTCTATTTGCTACCAAAACCTGATTGACTTGGAGAGAGACACATACTGGTTGGTAACTTGATGGCCAATCTGAGTACACGGGTTTTAACAGCACAGCAAAGGGTTAACACACATGCATCACCAGAGGAAATCAAGAACACAATCTCAAATGACAAAACATTGTTCCAAAGAGGACCACTACAACCTCTGCAAAGTGAGACAAATCATAAAATAATCATCTAGCATTTTTGAAAGTGAAATATGAGAAGTGACAATACATGGGTTTAGGTGGTCTAGAGCTGATCATCCACCAACACCTCCAAGGGCTTTTGGCAATTACAGAGATTTCAAATATGAACAAAACACCTTTTTTTCTAAACTGCTGAGCACATACAAATGGGAATTAACCATTTACTGAGACAAGCAATTAAGACAAATTAGAAAACAGTTTCATGTGCTTTCTGCAGCACAAATACCTTATAAATGCCTTTCAGTGACCCAAAAAGTGAACAATAAGCCTATGTTAAAGGCTACTGTCAGAGAGACAAAGAGCAAAGACATGCAAGCTTTGTCTACACTCATCTAGAGAAACTCAGCAAATTGCTCTGTCATGCATCTTGTACCCTCCCCAGCAATCATGTGAACCTTTGCCCTTTTGCCCTGACAGATTAAATCGAAGCATGAAGTAGTAGGATCTTAGCCAAAGAATATTACATTTTAAAAGCTGACCTAAGCTCTTTTTATTTGCCCTTTCATTTTGATCTCATGATGATGTTTCAGTACTTTCTTCAAATATTGAGTTCATCAATCTCTAACCCTCTCCTGATGTATTGTAGGTTTCTGCATTTCTTCCATTTCAGGGAAGGGTGAGATGCTTTGCACTTTACAGACCAACTGCAATAAAAGGGTCTATATGATTCAGGAGATTTAGAATACTTAGTCATAAAGAAAACTTGTAATCTGGATTTCTCTCTCAGACCATGAATATTTTTATGCACTAAGACTCAGAATAGTAAAAAAAAATATTATTTGCTTAAATACTGATTTTGAACTTGCATAAAATTTATCACAAGGCAAAGGACCTGGGCAAGCACCCTCTTTCACCCATGTATACCCACCCCATCCACCACTGCCCTTCCTTAAACAGCTGCATTTAGCATCCTTGTAAGTACTTTGTAATCAGGTGCTTGGCTTTTCCTAAACCTCTAAAACTGACACAAAGATTAATGACATTTGACACTGTGAGTGAATAACAGCATAAACTATTATACTATTTTATCTGAAATTAAAATTCTCTAGACTGCTGGAGTTAACTTTTAAATGGGCCTCAGCTTTCAGACCTGAAAACTGAGGGTGCAATCTGCACAGCTCGGGACTAAGTAATGAAACACTGATCCTCTAGCTCATCACTCCCACATTTCTGAAAGGTCTAATCACCTTGCAGAGATTAAAGAAAAAAACTGATTGTCTCAATCTAGCTTTAAATAGATGTATCCCTGTTATCAATAAGAACAAAAGCTCATAGAAGTTTGATCTACTCTCCTACCTTTCCAAAGGACTGAAGTTTGTAACACCATTGTGTGAGCTATCAAAATACTTGCTGGGCTGATTTCACCTGTGGAAACCTTCAATTCATATAAAGCAAATGAATACAGAGAATAACATTGTAACAATTAAAAAACATCAATTTATTAAGCAACATAGTAGAGCCAAAGTATATCAACTCTGAGTTTTTATGTGGGACACACTCCACACAAAGCACAGATACTGAATTTATGTAATTCCCAATGACTAAGAAGATAACATCTCTTCCTTCTACACAATGATCTAATATTGCACACCGTCATCCAAGTCCTCCTCACAAAGTACAAGAAAAAGCACATGTATTTGTACATAAAGGATCAATATTTAAAGACTGCATAATCCTTTATCTCTTTAAATGGGTCTTCCTAGAAATTAGTCATCTTTTAAATTGATATTCCTGCAGAGGAAGGATTTTTTTTTTTTTTAGATTGTTAGATTTTTAGATGTAAGACCTCTAGATACACTGGCTTTTTAAATTTTTAATTAAGAAGACTCAACTTTTTTTTTTCTATACCATTTTTCATAGATAACAGTATAGAAAAGTGGTAAAGTAATATTCCAGATAAGAGAGGAGTTAAATTTGATTCTGAGAAAAACAACATTCACACAGATTTTTTAAACCACTATTTAGTATTATTTTATGACCAAATCTCTCTTAATATTCACTGACTATGAATGCAGGAATGCAAGACATTGCTCAGCTGTTAATGAGTCCTTACTCTTAGATTTAAAGACTAAGTTCCCAACAGATACTCAGAGAAGACAATGCAACACTTACTAAAATTCAAGGCTAACAATCACAAAGAAAACACAAAAATGAAAGATACAAAGGAGAAGAGGGAAGGGGGAGTATTATGGAGGATACAAAACACAGATCTTTTCAAGCCTTCAGGTTTTGGACATATCTTTGCAATATCAATTATAAAACTGATATATATATATATATATATATATATATATATATATATATATATATAAAATTGATACATAAATATTAATTTATATTAATATATAAATTATCAACCCCTAAAAACAGAATTTCTCCAGCACCCAAGTCTGCTATTGGCCTATCAGCTCTGGAACACACCAGCCTGTTGTTGACACAAGCCAGGAAAAGTGTATTTCAGTGCAGTGTGTAAATGGACTCGATTTCACTGCTCCTGCCATAACAAGAGCCTTTGTTTCCCACTGCAAATTCAAAAGTACTACAGTGCTACACAACCAGCAGATTATGGCTCGCAATAGCAATTTCTCTGTCACTTAAAGGCGATTGTTTACATCAAAGGACCTCCCAGAAGGGTTTTGCATGCAAGTGATCATCTGTTAACTGAACTAACATTATTAGCAAAGTTATAGTCTACTATTGGAATATCTTTTATTATATAGCATGGGTTAGCACTTCATACTCACCAGAGGACTGTGCAAAATGTTTCTATAGTCACTGAAATAAAACCATTTCAATTCCACAGAGAATGTCTATATACTTAGATAGAAGTTAAGAATGTTAATTATATGTGCACTTAGAATGATGACTGAGACATCAGCTCTTCCTATTCTATGTACTGGGCAGCTGAAGAAGAGTCCTAAAATACTCCTCTGGTCCTTTATACTGCTGAGGACAATAAGGTGTTCACATCCCTACATTGTTTATTGTTTATCAACATATTTTTCACTGTGACTTGATACATTTTATACAGAAAATTTAGCTTGCTGATATCCCATGAAAATAGATTTGGTGGGTCTGTCAGTATTTGATTTGATTTCATGGGAGAAACGTGCTGAAGATGTGGATGGCTCTAGGGATGATCCAGACAGAGCATTTCAAGAAGGCTGTACTTCGGATGGTTAATGCAATTTCTGGCAATCTCTTAATTCCCCTCCTTATCCAGCAGCAATAAAGCTCAATTCCATAATCTGACACCTCCTTTGCTTGGATGTCCAATTAAATAAATCTAAATAAGTGAAGGATTCCTCAGAAACTCCAGGTTTTCCACCCAAAAAATCCCCCTGAAGTCTCTCTTAATATGCTGATGTAAATAAGGAGATACTGCTGCAGACAGAGTGCACAGAAATTAAAACAGATCTCAAGAAGTTACCCAGCTCATCATGTCATGCTCTCTGATACCACTTAAATATCTATGTTATCCCTGCCAAAAATTTGGACAAAATTTAAAAAGCTTTTCTGCCTATTTACTATTTAATAGTTATGTAGCTGAGACTTCCTCCTAGTTTTAGGAGGGAGTCTCTCCCCCTGCTACAACTTTAAGCTGATATTTCTGCTAATGTAGCCACCAGGCACAGAAAACAATTGATCTCTTTTATACAGAACAAATCCAAGTCTGACAACCTTTTCTCAAAGATCAGGTTTTAAATATATTGGAGTTTGACACATTTCTCTGCATTTTCCTCTCTAAAGCTGCCTGCATGAGAAGCGAACCGAGAAATATGGGATGCTGAAAGGCATCTTGAATCCTTTTCTGGCATGAGAAAGGTACTTCACTTTAATCATTCAGACTCCTGTATCTTTAAAAACCCTGGGCCAACCTTCACCAAACCCTTTGTAGCTGCTGGATGTGTGGGGGTTCTCAGATATTTCAGACCACAGGAAAGCCTTTAACAGCCAATTAAGCTCCACATCTCTCTTGTACTGGGGAGCCCAGAACTAGACACAGTATTTCTGATGTTTATATACTATTTATCATTCCTAAGCAAACACACAAACCAGACAGCATAGCACTAATCCTGTATTTTAAAAAAAGTCTATGTGAAACTTCGACAGTATAGGTGAAATTTCTAAAATGACAAGTATTGCAGGTGCTGAGTCCTTGTTCATGTATTTGGTAAGGGCATAAAAAGCACTTTAATTGCCATTAAAAGACCAAAGGTAATTCCTGCAGTCGTCTCTGTAACCTAAATGTGACACACACAAATCACAAATACAGTATTTCCTTCTCTTAGGATTATGAAGCTAATCTAAATATGCTACTCACAGATTAGGTCTAGGCCATTTTATTAGATACAAAATCAAAAAGAAGTTCTTTTCTATTTTTCAAAATGCAGGAACTAAAAATAAAAGTGAGGCTGACAGGCATTTGGTTGAGTGAATTTATCTACTTATCAATCCCCAGCCCACAGAACTGCCCAAAGGAAGAGGAATAAAAACATGAAAAAATTATCATTCTGCAATTCCAATATTGTATAATATAAAGAGAGAGACAGTGGTCAAAACCGACATGAATTAAGTATTCAAAGGCAAAATCTACGCAGCAGAGATACAAATCTCTTTTCATTTCTAGAACTCGTAATGCAAAGAAGGATGAAATGTATCAGTAAAAAGAAAAAAAATATTTAAATCTGTTAGAAGGACAAGAGTTTTGTCTTCACCAGGTTTTAAATTTTACACTTTAGAATAGATAAAAAAGCCCCCTGGCAAACAAACAAACCAAAAAAACCAAGCAAACAAACAAACAAACGAAAACAAAGACAGAAACAAAAAAGAGGAACAAGTTTCAGCCAAGAAAATGCAATACTTTTAAGAACACGTCTGGACTATTTAATCTAAGGACTGAATCACAACAGCTTAGGGGCAGGGGAAGGAAACAAGACAGAAACATGGACTTGTGGAACTCCTGCTTGGAAGGGTGGGAAAATAATCCAGGACAAAAGAGTTACGAATTAGAGAAGAGGTTACAAGTAGGGAGGCCAGAGCACTCATTTAAATATTTTTGTGTTATGTTTAAGTTACTTTTTTCTCAGTTTATTTTACCTACATGCAGCACATGTAAGAACACACCCTTGCAGTGAAATCTGATGTACCAAAAATTAAATTGTCCCTATCTCTAAATTAACAAACATTGAGAGACTGATGAGAGGAAACTGATGAGACTCGAGAGAGAAGAAAACCGGTTTTTGTTTTCTTTTTGCTTTACATACAAAAGTCAGCAGATAATAAAGCACCTTTATATTTACAGTATGAAATACTGTATTTCATAATGCCTGAAATAATGAAGGCACTACAGACTTGGCCAGGTCCATGTTAAATTCTGAATACAATAATTACCTTTTTACAAAAGGCATTCATTTCATTTCAGTGAAACCACAGAAATATTGTGTGTTTACATTATCTCCTCCAAAGTCTCATTTCCTTTTCACTTATTACATATATAAGACAGGAAGTTCAAATAACAAAGCTGAGGTGCATTAATGAAATGGAGAATTACTTTTTGTTATTTGCAGCACTTTGTAGGAAAAGATACATGTATGTGCCAAAGAAACTTGGGTGAGCATCAGCACTCTCTTTACCTTTTAGGATTGAAAATAAATTACTCCAACACAGATGATTGTATGTTTCATGAAGTGTCAAAACGCTAAAGTAAGGAAATAGATGTGTGACTGTAAGGAAAACCGTAACACACAGGAATTCTGTATCTGCTTTGGTCATCAGAATACCTCTGGAATAAAGGAATGAGTTATATTCCCTGCCTGTGTTTCACGGGATATCTTTATTTTTCCAAGAGAGATTTCTTTCCATTTTACACATGGCACATTCCAGACTGGCAGTGAAGATACGATTGCCATCTTCTTAATACGGCATATTTATTTTTAAAAAATGTACTATCCTGTCCAAAGGAAGTTAAACGTTTAGCACATGGCCAGTGCAGAGAGAAATCCTCACACATACAAACTGTCATGCAGAACCTGGCCTTGGTTTGCCTGTTCTTGTTTGTGGATGTCAGTAGAGAGCCATAGACTTCTTAAAACAAGCCACCAAAATGTGTCAACAAAACGAAATTAAAACATTGATCACTTCAACCAGTCGGTGATGTTTAAAGGAAGTTTAAAATTACTCCCTGAACTAGATTCCAGAGATCAGTCCAGACATGAGACAATGATCTTGTGCCCAGAAAGGCTGTATTGTCTTGCTGCTTCCTCCCAAAAGGCCTCCCTTTCGTGCCGTGATCCAGCAGCAATCCAGATAACATTTAACTGCTACACATGGTCCCTTTCATCTTATTCATGCCTTTTTTCTAATGAGAACCCGATTTCCTCCCAGACCGTGCACACATCTCCCCTTTTCCCTGCTCTACCCATGAAGCAGTGACAGGGAAGACACACAATCCTCTCTTGCTCTGCCTTGAGGACATCAGAACAATACATCCTTTGGTATTTTCTGGTATTCATTTATGAATTATCCTCACTTCCTAAATAATCTGTGTTGATATCTGGACACCACCACCTCCATCTGCAAGGAATATCAGTGTTTTGGATTACCACTGGTAATTCAAGAGGTACTGGGAGAGGTTGCTACAAATCTCAAGCATAACAGAGTAGAATTCTGCTTGGGTTCCATGCCAGCACTGAGAAGAAAAACCATTGAAGAGCAGCATTATTTTGCCCTAAGATGAGTTGGAAGTGGTTTTTTTTTCCTGACCTCTCAGAGAAACTCAGAAATTTGGCTTCTAGAGAAGGAGTAAACAAACAAAAAGGTCCACCCAAAAAGCTACACTGCTCTGAGACTTCAAAAGATCAGGCTCATGCTGAGTGGCTTGTCAATCACTTCAAAACACACCTCAAGTTTTTCTAATTGTGTTTTGAGTTCTTGCAAGTCCCTGAAGTTTAGATAATTTTACCCAGCTGGTCTCAAACAACCCTTTGCAACTGCAACAGCTGTCCAAAACGTGAGAGCATTAAAGCTGAAATGAACTTTTCTAGATTCATGTATTTGTGTATACAAACATATTTAGATGGATAGACAGACACCCACACTTACCCCTAAGGCAAAGAAAGCCAGTGCCAAGGGATTCCCTAAGCCTCTGACCACCACCACCACCAAGTGACTTGCAGACAATTGAGGGATTCAGACTCACTCCAGCACAGCAGTCATGTTTTTAATTCTCACCAATTCAGCCCCCTCTTCATTGGCGTTTCTTCCAATACATGGAAAAAAATCAATTTCATATTTAATATTTAGGCTGCCTTTGCTTTATTAATTTGCATCTTTCTCAGCTTAAGACCATTCATTCTTTGCTCCGTTTTCAGACCCAGAAGTTTTAATCTGGCAATATCCAACCACATCTTGGCCAAACAAATAAGTATTAGTAGCTATTTCTCTGATTTCAGATGCCCAAACGACAGGGGAAAGAGCTTTGGTTGAGCTCACAATCAACTCAAACCCACAACTTCAAAGGAACTCAAAATTCTAGCATGTATTAAAAAAAATAATTTTAGTAGTGGCTTGATGGCAATAAAACTTAAAAAACTATTCTTTTTCTTCTGCTACAGCAATGTCCTTAATCGGAGAGTCACTTCTGAACATGTGTGATTAATGTGAAATAGAAGAGAAAAAACCCTGCTTCCACCAAAGCAAAGAGCCGCTGCTTAGAAATGCAACTACTACGCCAAGAATTGTTTTAAATAGCCTCAAATTTCTAAAATAGACTCCAAGATTAGCTCAGATACCACACTACATTCACGTCACAGCATAAAAACTGATTAAGATTGTCTTATACAAGAATCCTCTTCTGAATTAAAAGAAAAAAATAACTTGTAGCACATTATGCCTCAGATACTGAAAATTACCTTTCAAGAAACACACGTACATTAGGAAATTGTGACTGTAGTAAACAGCACCCACATATTTCCTAAAAACTGTGCCACATGCCATCTCTTTTTAGGTTTCAAAGCTCCAAACTGTAGAGAACAGCTTTGGAGACTGCAGATGCTCTAACACTGTAAATTTGACTCTGTAAATAATATGTTGCAGAGATGTCAGCGAGGGGATGGCAGAACGAAATGATCAGCCAGGAACACGATATGGGTAGCTGGGTCTTGGGGAGTTCATTTTGAGAGAGAAAGGGGGCACTTCTGCTGAATGAAGACCTGCTAGCATTCATATTCACAGGAGCAATATCTTCCAATGTATAAACATGCTGAGCAAACAGAACCTTTGTTAAAAGCTCTTTTTGGTAAGTTGAAACATCCTCATGGCCTAGGTACGTGGCCCTGAGGTTGAAAGGCACAGAAAAACCCAAAAAAAGGCAATTAACTCCAGCACACATTGGAATTGTTTATCTGGAAACAGGTCCTTCTGGGCAACAGTTAAACAGCAGATTCTGCTTTTTGCAAGGGCAAAGTCAGAAAACTCTGCCAAGGGAAAACAAACTTAGGCAATGGTGAGTAAGGTTCAAAGAAGCCATTCAGAAAGGTGATTTCTGTGTACACGTTCTCCTACAATGACTACAATCTTCTTTGTGCTGTATGAAGCTTCGCCTGGGCACTGCTGTGGTGCTGAATAGGAATCAAACTGTACATCCCAGTATCTCATCTGAGCGTGTAATCACTTGGCAAATCAATCAGCACTCACTTCACTCAGAAATACAAAGGGACAGATTCACCTCCTAGTTCCAGGGGGATCTGCAATCAGAGATTGTGATGAAAAGAGCCCAGGGCTTTGCCTGTTCCTCTGCTCTGCCTGTTCCGCCTCAGGCAGCTCTCGACTACGGAGGCACTCTCCTTCATCTGCGTTTTGAAAAGTTCTGCAAGCCAGCATAGGAATGGGAGATGAACAGGAGTCAAACTTGGTGCCCAGGTCCTGGCCAGGTACCTCTCATCTCTGCTCTCCAGCACACACCCCACAGCCAGTCAGGCACAGCGTTCCTGCCCTGACAATGGGTCGCAGCTACACGAGAGAAGTAGGACAGAAGTAGTCGACCAAAGAGAAAAACACTTTTCCCACAGGCTTTCCACTCTTTCTTCCTGAGGGAAGAATCTGCCTTGTGGATGAGCCAGACACAAAACAAAACTTACAAAACATGAACAGTGCTTGTGAAGAAAGAGAAGTAAAAAATCCTGTATAATGGAGACAGAGCTTTCTACTTGTGCTAACCAAAACTAAGGGGCTTCAACCAGAGATCAGTTCAGCCCTGCTGCACAATTCCTTGCAGCAGATTGTACCTCTGAATCCTGTCAAACACAAGAACTTTAGGAATTCACTGAAAATTCACTCTTACATTGCAATGGGAGAAACAGCATTTATATCCTTAATAACACATTTTTGCAGTGGAAAGACTGGTTTGTACCAAACCCAAAGTAGTCATTAGGGTGTCTGCAGAGATTGTGCCGTTTTCCTGCACGTTTCAAAGCCAGTGCTTGAATCCAAAGCACTCCAGTCCTTCCCAAAGGAATTCTGTAGCAGGTGGTGTTAATAATCCCCGAAACAGGATTCTCTTTGCTGCACCAGCTAAAAGTTCAGGGAAAAGGGATTATGACAAAGACTTCACCTGACCCAGTAATGCCTCTGTCATTTGTCACCTCTCATGTCAGTTTTAGAATAAGCAGGTATAACGTTTCAATCATAATACTGCAGATGTACCTCTACACTTGCCAAGGTTGAAGGCTAACATGCTTTGAGAAAGCCATTCTCCTGCAGGAAAATATATGGAAATTAGAAAGACCTACAATTCTACAAGGAACTGCCAGTTTTCTGGAGGGCTTTAACAAACCCCTTCTCCTCTGTTTTAATCATAAATGAAAAAAAAAGAGAGAGAGGGACATGAGAGAAAAAAAAAAAAAAAGAAGGAACGGTGAGATAGAGGTCAAACCAGAATGTCTCCAGTGAAATATCTGTGTGACAGTTTTCTGAAGTCACCTTATGGAAAGTAACATTGCCTCTTGTCTTAACATAAATGCTTTCTAGTTTTCATTTATGTTGATTGCTCATGCATTAAAAAATGTCTGGGGCACCAGTGTAACATCACATAAGGAAGAGTTGAAAGATATTAAACCTTTCTAATATCTAAACCCAATGGTACAGATACATCAGAGCCATTATTTTGTCATTAAAGTCCTATCTCTATAATAAATTAAAGACCTTTGGACCTGTATTATAGACTGGAGTTATGTAAGAACATAAGCAAAGCATTTCACTATTAAATATGTACTTCTCTAAATTGCAATAAAAATAATTTATTTCACAAGGGGCATTTACCAGACACAGTTTAAATATACCATTCAAATTCTTGGATGTTTTTTCCATAAATATTTAAGGTGTGGAGGAGAAATATACCAGATATCAAATAACACTAATTGGTGTTTTAAATTAATTCTCAACTATTCAATAAATTTTTAGACTTCATCTTTTAAATGACACTTTAGCACTTTAAAATGCTACAAGATAGGTATATCCACATATTTGAAAACAGCTCCAAAAGGCAAAATCACTGTAATAACAGAAAATTTAGAAAATCAGTGCCTAGAGATCTAATTTACTGGTGTTTTTTTAAAGGAAAATCAAAATGCTCAGAGTCATCTCTGAGTTTTCATCTTCTAGTGCTACTGGCTGTAACTAGAAACATTAGTCTGAAATACCCTTACTCTCATTTGTCTACAATAACCTGTGAGAAGAACAGAGCATCACTCTAACATGTGTCAAGAACCCAAATCAGCATTTATTCAGTTTAAATACTAGTAAAATGACAACAAAGAAGAGCTACACAAATCATATACAGTTGTAGATGATTTTAAAACCCTTAATCCTTTGGCACTTGAGGAAGATGTTTATTTAAAATACTAAGCTATTGAGAAAGTACCATTTTGTGCTTTAGCTCTTCATTAAAAAATTCACTAATGTATTCTACTACTTGTTTTTAGCAGATACAGTATGTCAAGTCCTGGTCCTCAGTGAGTAAAGCAAAAACTATTTTATTATAATCAGGCTGGTGTCTTTAGAGAAAACAAGACATTTCAGGAATTTTCTTTCCCAGTCCAATTTACTCCTGCCCACACTTCCCAATGCTTGCAATCCCACTCTCCGACTTCCTTTTCCTCCCACTCTCTTTCACACACTCAGAACTATTCTTTTCCCCTTCCTTTTCAGCCCATCTCCCTTTGTCCTTCTAGCTCCACTGCTCCTACGAATCCACCTCTCCTCCCACTACTGCTATTTCCATATTCCTTTTAAAAGAAAAGAAAACAAAAAGAAGTCCAGAGAGAAATCCTCCCTTAAAAAAGAATAGGGAAATAACCTTGAAAATCAAACCTCAGTAAAACCAATGAATAACCCTGCAACTGTACCAAGCTCCACTGATTTGTATGCAACATTAGACTTTGTTATCTCCTGCCTTTTCTTTTATTTAGACTATAAAACAAACAAGTTAAGATCAGAGATTTAATTCAGTAGGTCACTTATTTGATTTCAGGACGCAAAGATGGATGGCTAGAGGAGTTTAGGTGGCTTAAGCAACTACTGAAAAAAAAAAAAAAACCAGACAAAATTAAGCTTCCATCAAGGAGATGTAAGATCCTTCCTAAACTCATCATCTTAACAGCATCCTGGCTGCATCAACAAGATTTCTTACATCTTGCACTACAACCAGCAGCAACCTGGAGGGCCCTGCAGTGCCTGGTTGCCATGTAACTATCATCTACCATCCGAAGAGACATTTATGTCTGGAATAAGAACTAAGCTTTTCCCATGTTATTGGTTTAACCGGAGCGTGGCTTCCCCTTTATTCTCCCCTCTCTGCCTTCTCTACTTCTGTTCTCCAGGCACTGAGATTAGGTGCCTATATATCAAAGGATGACTGCCAAGGAAAGCAGAAGTTAGATTATAATCAACAGAGCTGGAGCCTCAGTGCTTGCACTCCTCTTATGGCTGCTATCAGAACAATAAGTGCTCCATAGGCCTGTAAGACACATTCAGCCACACGTACTCTCGTCCTTTCACGGGGCAAGTGTCACCAGCCTGCAATGAATAGTGCATATGCACCTGCACAGATCTAAAAATTGAACCTGAAGTTCACATTAATAATGGAGCACTCCAGGTGGTCTGCAAGCTGGGGCTGTAATGAGGAACTTTCAGTGACACAGTAGTTATCAAATGCTGAGCCAGGTCACTACACATGAATAAAGTGATCTCCCCAGAAAGATGAAAGGGGAATTATTTTTTCTTTTTAAGAGAGATTACACCAGCCTTGTGTAAAAGGTTTGAAGAAAGACAATGTGCTAAAACAGTTAACTTGATTAGAATGGAACTGAATAAAACACATCAAGAGCTATCAAAGGAGCAGAAAATTATTCTGAACTGTATATGCAACAGTGGCTAAATCCTAGACGATGCCCTCCGAACCCCTGCTGACAGCAGACCTCTGAACTGGAATTGCACTGCCTGCAAAACCAGTGAAGGAAATGATGCTGGTCTCCAGTGTGGCTGCTGGGGGCACAGGGAATGTCAGAGGTGACAGCAGTAGCCCTGGGAACCAGGAGCACCTTTCCCACAGCCTGCCTCTGCTGACCACTCACCCGCTCCAGGGAGCAGCCTGCCCCCAAGCTCTGCAGGGACAACCTTCAGGCAGGGGCATGACAAACACAGGAAGGAAAATCAGGGTCTCCTTCAGACTGTAAGAAACTGAGCCCCCATTTTCCCTGCTTCACACCTGTCCACTGCCAAGTAGGAGGGACATGAAAACCCTCTGGGACTTTTCACAGGGAACTCGTTCAGGTCAGAGGATGACAGAGGGTCTGTAGAGGATCATTCCTACTTCAGAGAGCCTGGGCAGTGTGTGTTTAGGGAATGACACACATAGGACACAAAATTGATGTCCCATGTTGCCTATGCCTACACATGGCCCCGCTGGGAGCCTGTTCCAGCAGATGCCACACAAAGGCTGAACAATGGTTCTGACCTGTTTGGTCCTGTACAGCTCATCCACTACATCCCCCTGGTGCTCTCAGCCAAAATCCACTACATCCCCTTGGTGTTCTCAGCCAAAATCCACTACATCCCCTTGGTGTTCTCAGCCAAAACAGGGCTTTGCCCCTGCGAATGAACAGCAGGAAGAAGCAACAGTGTACAGAAGGCAGGTCACTCAAACCTTGGGCATCCCCTTTCATTCCACAAGGAGCAAACAGAATTAGGATCCAGAAATAAGAAGGCTCAGAAGGTCTTAAGCTTTACAGACTTCTAAATCTTCATGCCAGTGCCTTGCTCCGGGGCAAAATTACTTTTAAATCTTTGTCTTTCTGAGAAGGAAACACCAGTTATTGGAAGAGGAAGCAAAGGAGTGCTGGATTGCCCACTCATCAACATGTACTGTCACTGTACACGAGTGGGTTGATGAAATCTGGAAATGGGAAAGGGATGAAAGAAAGAGAGCAGGATGGTGCCCTAAAACTTGGCAACACCGGGTCTCTTCAAAGTGCTCTGTGTATTGTACTACTGCTGTGAAGCACTAGAACAATACAATTATGCTATAAATCAAGTTCAGTTCAGACTAGAAAAGCTCTTCATCTATTTCACAGATGGATATACTACAAGGACATGGAAAAATAAAAGGAGCAAAGTCTATGCATTTTGTTAGTAGCCGGTCCTGTAATCAAAGACAGGAAAGCTTTTACTGCTTACTACTCTGCTTTTTCATTAAAAAGGTATTTCAGTGAGATACCCAAAGATATAATAAGAAATATCACCAAATACAGAATAAATCAGTTAGTTGCTCTTCTCATAATTAAAGTACTGTACAGAAAATACAGCTAAGTGTTCCTACCAGTATGCACAATTCAAAATCAACAGCATTCAAGCATCTTCAGAAAGATTAACATAAATGAAATTGCACCAGCTTGGAAAAAAAAATATAAAATAAAAAAACAGAAAAACCCCACAAAAATAAATCTATCTACTGCATGACTCAACTGAATGTAAAGCTCTCCCAGAGAGAAAGCCAGCTCCCAATCTTACAAAGCTGTTTTAGCTTAATTGTTTTGAGATGTAAATGTAAACAGTGCAGAGTGACATTCTTCACTTGGGAGAAAAACCAAAACCAAAGAATAAACACAGTTGCTGGATCTGAAGCAAGCTGTTCACTGTCCTGAAATAATATAACTTACTTAGACATGTTTTCATGCTGAGAAGCTGGAAAAGCCAAAGTGCTGCTTAAGGGCCATTTGAGACACTTTTGCACCTAATGAGGCCAGCGTATTTTTTGCAAGATAGTGTTCTTTTTTTTTTTTTTCCAAGCATCCCTACATGGAAACTGATAACAGCTTCTGAAATACCACAGCCTGTGTGTTATCAGCCAAATAAATCATTGTACTTCTGGGGGAAAAAACAGCTCCTGAAATAAGAATAATGGCAAAACAAATCCAAAAGCATATAGGAACTAAGTGAAAAGTTGTTACTCCCATCAGTGTCAGGCCTTGCTGCCAGAAAGCATTAATCCTAATTTGAAGACCTAATCCTGATACAAATTTGAAGACTTCTATGAACTAATACTAAACATGCCCATTCTAATATTTTTAAAATTCATTTTTAATGAAACCTGACCACTGACTCTAGCAAGCTGCTCTCAGAAGTCAAGCTCACTATTTTTCACATCACCTGAAACATGGTCTTCTGTCCCTAACAGGCTCTTTCTGAAGAAACAGTATGTTAGCATTCATTACTGTAACCCATTGATGTATATTTTATTTGTGGTTTTAAAGTTTTCAACCACTTTTCTTTGATGCAATGCATAATCAGTAGTAATTAAAAGACTACCTTAAAAAAATGGAAGCCTCTGAACAAATTTTGTGATAAACCATCAAAGGAGTGGAGTTTGAAGGAAAGGCCTGAAGGGTAAGAAACAAACTAAACTTGAAATAAGTTAGGTCTCTAAAAAACATGGCAGGAAAGGGGGAAATCTCCACCATTAACAGCCCTGGAAAGCTTAATGGGAAAAAAAAAAAAAAAAAAAATGTCAGACACAGCTTGTTTGCCTGGATGTAGAATTAAACAAATGGATACTGTCGTTCTTGCACCAGAATAAATTGGAAAGTTTATATTTCTATACTGAAAATGGTTCAATAGTAAAATCACACTTCACAGCTCAAGGCAAAATGATCCCACAGGATCCTTAAAGGAAAAGCAGTGTATTTTGGTTGATTACCACTGACCTGTGGTCCATGATCGGCTTAAAATCCTTCTTTGAATGAATCCTTGAAAAGTTAACTAAGAGAAGAAGGCATGCTGGCAGCAGGCTTGAACTCATGGTACACACAGGCCATACCTCTACTAATAAATGTATCCTTGTTCACAATGCCAAGAGGCTGCAAAACGCTTCTGCAGACAATTTTCTTTCATTAGTAATGGGAATATTGCATGGGTACCTTATGCTTTAGAATAAACATTCATCAATCATTTATCTAATTTTTCTATTACACTTAATTCCAAATTTATCTAATTATAGATTACTAATGAATGACTAAAAGCTAGAAAATACAAGCTTTACTAATTTTCACTTAGTAGATTAAAACAATTGCCAACCTGCAGGTGGAAACGTTTACAGGGATTTCTGTTCACTTTATTTAAAAATTAACGTTATAATTTCAAAACCTTTTGAGAGTCAATTGCCTCCAAGCACACTCTTACATCATTTCAAAACTCAGATCCTTGAGCTTTAAAAATAATACTTGAGTTTATTCTTTCAGGCAAAGAATTCTGCTGAAAACTCTTTCAAAATGTTTGAACAAGCATTGATGAAACAGTAGCAGAAAGTTCACAGAGCCAGGCTGGCAGTCACAGAAGCAGTTTTACCAGTGCTTCATGAAATTCAGCTTCAGACAACAGACCCCTACATTGCTCAGAGGTTTTCAAACAGACAGGAGCAGATCTGTCAGGGAGTGTGGCAAGTCTGCCAACCCTCAAAATCAACAGGATAGCTGGGAAAGGAAGTCTGAACTGCTGCAGCACCTGAAACCAAAAATGCAGAGCTCATAAATAGGTCTGCACACATCTAAATAAAGAGTGATATAAGTGTTCAGTCCTCATTAGTGTTTCCTATGTAGATCAATCAGAAATGCAACTACAGCGCCTTGGAGCAATCAAATACTGTAAGCACTTTTTTCACTGGAAACTGAAGATACAGAAAAAAAATCTTGCGTAGTACAAAGATAAAAGACTGCCATCTGAATTCAGCTACTATTAACACTTGCACCTGGTGGTTACATAATTAAATACAGAAAACAACAATTGTACCCTAAGAGAAACTTAATTAGATTAGGCATGTAGTAACAAATGCAAAATTACCATCATTAGTATGTCAATGTACTACAAATGGAAATGCTTAAATGCCAAGCCCACAGCTCCCATTTCTGATTTATTCCCACAGATGAGGAGGAGACAGCGATTTGCTCCCTTTTGTAATTTCAGGACAACTGTATCTAGGTGAGACTAACCCAAAAAGGAGCAGGCAGGAGTACTGCTGGCATCTCTCTCCCCAGAAATTCAGGTGCACTGTTGTTGACAGATGTTTTGTGCTACAAAAGCAAAACCAGACTGGGCAGTGTGGAACAAACTAATGAGTCTACAAAGCTCCTGTGTGTCCTGATCCTTTCACAGGCACCTGCTTTGCTCATGGATGAGGCACTGAATGATACAACAGCTTCTCCCCCAGCTGAAAGCAACAGGAATCCTTTAATTTCAGGCCTAAAGCTGTACCAACAACCAAAAAATGTAAATTAAGATTTCAGGGAAGATGTTTCAATGGCATGATGGTATAGGTAGTGATGAACTTGAAAAGATTGCCTATGGAAGCCGCAAAGTAACAATCAAGAAGGAGGAGTTTGAGAATGATCCACCAAGAGTGACCTATCAAAAGTGGCACTGTCTGAACAAGTCTTGCTTTCCCCTGATTATATATAGAATCTTTCAAAATAGCTGGAATACCCTTTCCCAGACCTGCTGAAGATCAGCAGCTGTGATGCCTGTGTGCACACGGGGGAAAGGAATTATCTCCACAGTTATAATCTAACAAGTACTTTCCCAATTGTCTTCTACCATCTTAGGGGGAACTGTACTCACAAATCTTCAGATCCCACTACCATGACAGATCAGACTCAGTATGACCAAAGACAACTGTGGATGTCACAAATTGGTGATCCCAAAGGTTCTATTTCACATCAAATGGACACACCACTGCAAGTTTTTCGTTCTCTAAATGCCAAGATACTCCAATTTGTCAGGAATTACTGTGAGCTTAAAAAGGGTATTTAAATGCTTCATACATTTTATCAGCTTTCCTCAATTATTACTCTACAAATACTCCCCAAGTTTTAGGGCATTAATTTGCTCAAAAAAGCTCTTAGGGACCACAGCAGCCTTTCTGGATAGCTCATGCCTGTGAAATAATGTAAACGTTACCACTGGAATTGTAAAGCCAAACAAGTCTTGCTTGCAGTTGTCTCCCCTGGCAGGGCAGATATTTAACTAAATCTAGCACCTAAAGCTACGTATTATTTAAACAGCTTTTTGGTAAAGGTTCCAGAGGAGACCTGATCCAACTTGTTCAATCAAAACTATTAGGATTTAAATAATGATTTAAATAAAAGAGAAAAACACCTGACTAAGAATTCAGGTTGTTTTTAGCAAAGTACAGCTATATCCTTATCCTTGATGGCAAACCTGTCATCAGGTGAGTGTGACCTCTGCAATACTAAAATTTGCAATTTCTCCTCCCAAAAGATAAAAAACCTTCCCTTTATTCAGAAAACCCAGTGAAGCACTAGGCAAAGTTGTGGTCTGACATTAAACTTTACCATGCAATTAAGAACTAAAAAATTTAAAATAAAAGAAAGAAATAAATAAAAGAATAGAAATAAAATATTTCTTTCTTAAATAAAAGAAAGAAAGAGGTTTATGACCTCTTTAAGGAAAATCAAGATATTATGGGGTACAGATAAGATTGCTTCTGGAGAAATCTACAGATACATAAGGTTACCCAGCTGTGCAGCCATGAAACATATTTTTCCTGATTAAATAAGGAACTATAGCAACCAAGGGTACCGTGGCCTCACATATGCTGAAATAATGAGACATAATGAAGGGTCTTCTGGGAGCTCTCCCACTACTGCTAAATTTTTATAGCATCAAATCTGGGAACTAATTTTGAAAAAGAGAGAATCCTATTTAATATTTGATGTGCATTGGTACTACTTCCCTTTATAATCAAACCATTTCTCTAAACATCCACATTCTTTATGTCAAAAAAAAAATCAACTGCTCTTACTGAATCAAGTCTCAAAGGGAAAGATAATAACATCTCATATGAACTTTACAGTATTTGCTTAGTATATCTTATTTGCAGATATAATCTTATTTGAATAATCATATGTTTCCAATTTTCCAGCTCCTGATGAAAAACTGACCTGTCATCAGAGCAAATTTCCTTCAAAAATCACACAACTGTTATCTGTACCTGGTGTTATTAAGAATATCCCTTTTTTTGAGACTCATTCCACCAGCCATCAACATATAAACTTATACATGTAAGAGCTCTCGTCTTATTTCATGGTGAAGACATGTGACTTTTCCTTGCTGTAAAAAGTGACTTGAAATAATTTTCTGATTAATCTTCCAATTCATTGTCCAGCTGCCATTTCAAGGGAAAAGTTTTCTGCTGCATCTTTTGTTCCCTGCAAGGGCAGGCACTCCTGCCTGCAGCGCTAATTGCTTGTAAGCCCAGAGAAGGGGTGAAATTCCACCGCAGCTGGGTTATATCTGGATTGAACAGAGGCCCCAGCCTTGGACAAATAATCCCCATGGAGAAATTACTGCCCAGGCATCAAGGGTGAAGAAATACAAAGAAGGTAGTAACACCAGGGGTTTTATCCTTTTACAGCGACAATACCACCTTCATTCCTAAAGCCATGGAGCAGCAGACTGAGTGACCACTGTGGTACAGCTGCACTGGGTTATACATTTTAAATCAAAGTTGTGATGGGAAGATAAACAAAGATGACAACCACAACTGTAGGCTGTAGGCTTTTGTGAACTTTCCCTTCACTTGCAGCAGCTCTGAAATTGGCAGTTCTCTTTCATTTGCCTGAGTAATGAATTCATTTGGCTTAAGAAATTACTGCCTGCTCAGAACTGTTTTCCCTTCATCCCTGCACAAGCCGGTGAAGGAAGAAGAGCCACTACCTGCATATAGAGGCTGATGATATACGACTGAAGATGAGAGGGGCTGGTGACTAAAGCCCCTGTGATTAGGATATAGTGTAAGAATAAAGCTGGCAATGAAAGGGCACATGCAAAGTCAAAGAGAAAGGATCTGGGAAACTGGCCTGGGACTACAACTAAACCATTTCCCACTAAAGAAACTGGATGGTAAACCAGGAGCAGAGAGGAACTGTGACTGGCTGGACATGGAGACTTGTTTTTAGAAGTGAACATTAAGGTAAAAAGTCAGAAAGGAGTAACTTCCTGCACCCCAAATGTTTGAGAATACAGTCTCACATTACCACATTACCCAGAAGTAGAGGAAGTTATCACTCATCCCTTCCCCTCCACACTTTCTTCCACACCCATCTCTCCTCTCTCAATCAGCTCTCTGCTCCTTAATCACATCAAAGCACCTTTTTAAAACCACACGTTGAAATTGTCTGAGTGAAAATCCTCCCTAAACCCAGTTCCTCTTTAGTAAGTGAATTTAGGCCTGTAGTCTTCGGAATGGATGAGAATAAGGGAGTAGTAAACTGAAAAATGCAGATAGTGGAACTGGGAACAAGAAGTAGAAAAGAAGGTGGGAATCTCAAGGAACATTTCAACCACATAATTTATAATCTGGTCTTACATCCTAAACTGATACACAAGTTCCACTTTGAAGAATTGCTTGGAATTTATCAGACCTGCTTTTTGAAACAAAAGGACTTACATTCTTCAAATAAATCAGCCCCCTCCTGTACAGCCGGGGTCTTAAAATTTTAATTATGATGTTAATGTCTGGGTTTGTTGTTTTTCCTTCTTCTTTTGGTGAAGGTAACACCATTGTTTTGGGGAAGACAAATAAATTACCCATGAAATCTTTAATTTACTTATCAAATTATATACCAAACTGGTAAGTACCATAACAAATACTGGCTTGCAGACCAGACTTGAAGTATTCAACAAGTAAACCTTGGGTTTGCTTTGAGCAAAGAGGATGACTGAGATGATGTTCCAGCTGGAAGAACAGTGAAGTTGTAGAGTTAGAGGCAATATCATATACATACACACATGCATAGAGACTGCGAGCCTCCAGGCAACTTGAATTTTGGCACTTCCTAACTTTAAGTACTTGGATTTGCACCTTAATAACATTCTTTTAACATTGTGTGTGTATAATACGCTCATAGATCACTCAGCCAAGACGTAATTGATTTAATCAACCACATTTAATCAACCAATTATTTGGGAAGCTTACCTCAGTTTGCTAAGTTGCAGCCCTGCCCAATAAAAATTAAAGCAGATGCCTCTGTGAAGCCCAGAGAAACGAGCTGATAATGTAAAAGGAACAGACTGAACTGCAACAGAAGTGTGACAAAAAATATTTTGTTCTTTGCTACTGTATATGTAGCCAAAACTACAACACTACAGATCTGCCAGTCCAAATGGCAAAACCATAGTTTTAAAAAGAAAATCAGCTTTAAAAGAAACTTGAATTATAAACACTACACATTATGAGGCATTTACATAAAGAACAAGGAAAAATATGTAAATTTGGTGACTTTGTTGAGAAAAATCTTCAATTATTCTCCACATAATCATAAGGTAGCATTTTTTTGTAGGAGAATCATTAAAATTCTTCATCTGTTGGAAGAGGTTAGATTTGATAGATAACAAAATTAGATATTTTCTTAATCCAAAAGACCTTTTTATCATCAAATATTTTAAAACACTTTGTTATTAATACTATACAAATGAAAATTAGAAATAAACAGTGTTTCTCTAACATGATGAAAAAAAACACAAGTAAGAACAGTGAATTCTGTGTTTTTAGAATTATTAACAGTAGTAGCCTCAAATACATCTCATTTGTTCTACATACAGATTTTCTCCCCTTAGTGCAGAACTGTTTATCTAGCAGTACTTATTTCCAGTTGGTAGTCCTGCCATTCCCTTAGAGAATTTGCTGTATCACCAATTAAGGCCTAATTGTCAGAAAGTTGCTCTCGGTGGAGTATGTTTTCCCTTTCTCCAAACATCATCCTCTTTTTACCAGTAACACTCATACAAAAATTAAAATTCATTTTCCTTCCAAATAGGAATTTTCTTCCAAATATAAATTGAAATTTCTACCTGCAAAACTGATCTAGGTTTTTACATTTTCCCTTTCCCTTTAGGGAGCTGATTTTTGATCTTTTCTACATGGATCTTTTGCAAAATACAGTTTCTTAGTCTCATTTTCCAACTGGAAACTGGAGAAATCATTACTTCTGTGTTCACAAAGTAATTAGGTCTGTGGAGTATTTAGACTCTGTGATAATAATGCCCATAAAAATGAGGTTTACCATGTGTTTGCTTTCATACTGACGCCATCTTCAGCGGTTACTGGCTCTGGTCACTTCATCTCTCAGGTTACTGTTTCCCCACTACATCTGGTTTTAAAAATTAAGTCTAAATTGTTGCTACAAAGTCATTCAGGCTAAACTTGAAGCCCTAGGAAGAGCAGGGAGTTTTTTATTTGTTTCTTAAATCACAGGAGCTGTCTACTTTGTAGTCTTCTATATGTCATTAGAATGAAAATTAGCAACTCTAAACTGCATTGCCACCCAGTATTATCAATTCAAAAAGATGAGCAACTGCAAAGACAGACTTGTACATGCAGGTTTTCCACTAATGTTTCTTAAAAAGCAGTTCCACCGATGTAAGAGTCTTAATCCTTCATTACCAATCACGACATTTCATTTTCTGTATTATGCCACAAGTTCATTCCACTTCACACTGTCTGATACAGGGTTCTTAAAGCCGAAAGGAAGAAAAGAACACTCAAAACAAAGGAGGACAGATTTTCCAAGACTCAACTATCTTGCCATCTACTCTGCTGGAGATTTTCTTGGCTTTTGAAAAGCTGCATGTTATAATCTGTAAGCGCTTTGCTTAGAAGAAAGAACTTTGAAAAAATGTGATCAGGAAAGAGTGACTCATAAATGAGTAGTGAAGCTCTGTGGAAAGAGCAGAAAATTTGAAATGGAAGGTGAGAGGTGAATGCAGACCTGATTTCATATTCCTTCATTCTATTCAGCAAGAGGAGAGTTGTGAACTCTTTCTGTAATATCTGTAATTTCAATACTTGGGTTTTCCTTGGCTCTGTAGTTTAATCCTGGGTTTTATCCAAAATTGCCTTTGAAAATATAGTGACTAAGAAGTAATTGCTTTCATTAGAAACAGAAAGAAGAAACTATTGTAAATTATTTTCATTAGAGGAGGTGGGGAATTAAGGACGATGACAATCTCCAATCTCTGACCTTTGGGGTCAGCACATCAGCAGACACTAGTACAGTGATCTTCTCCCTCCT